>NC_040098.1:45180857-45795023 GCF_003369695.1 Bos indicus x Bos taurus | reverse complement strand
CCACTGGGATGGACTGAGAAATTCACAGAATCTCAGAAAAAGAGAGCAGGGGAGGCTTATAAGGGTCTTTCTTCGAAGCCTGAGTCCTACAAGCAAAAGTAGGCACTCTGGGAACTGGCCTCTCCAGATGATGGGCTTCAAAGCTACCTGACAGTGGGGGCCCCACAGGCTTTCTGGGGGCTTATTTCTGTGTTTCGTTCCAGGGGAGTCCCAGTTTCTTCCGTTGGGCCTATTAAAATCTAACCGATTTGTTCCACACCCACCCCAATGCCTCTTTTGTTGACTCTTAATTGTGTGCCTGTGAGTTGTCACTGCAGATGGGGATTGAAGCCATGAAATTAAAAGACACTTACTCCTTGGAAGGAAAGTGACGACCAACCTAGATAGCATATTCAAAAGCAGAGACATTACCCTGCCAACAAAGGTCCGTCTAGTCAAGGCTATGGTTTTTCCAGTAGTCATGTATGGATGTGAGAGTTGTACTGTGAAGAAGGCTGAGCGCCGAAGAATTGATGCTTTTGAACTGTGGTGTTGGAGAAGACTCTTGAGAGTCCCTTGGCCTGCAAGGAGATCCAACCAGTACATTCTAAAGGAGATCAGTCCTGGGTGTTCTTTGGAAGGACTGATGCTAAAGCTGAAACTCCAGTACTTTGGCCACCTCATGCGAAGAGTTGACTCATTGGAAAAGACTCTGATGCTGGGAGGGATTGGGGAGAGGAAGAGAAGGGCACGACAGAGGATGAGACGGCTGGATGGCAACATTGACTTGATGGACGTGAGTCTGAGTGAACTCTGGGAGTTGGTGATGGACAGGGAGGCCTGGCGTGCTGCAGTTCATGGGGTCGCAAAGAGTCGGACATGACTGAGCGACTGAACTGAATTGAACTGAGTTGGTCATCCATCCTTCAGAAAGTACCTCCCACCCCAACACCTCCCCAGCCTTCCATTTAGATTCACAGTGACCAGAAGTGTTGGTTGATGCTTTTGAATCAGGGGAGATGAGGCAGAAGTAGTTATTCATTCATTCGAAAATTAATTTTGATGGTCTTAGTTATGCCAATCGCTATTCTGTGATTGGGATATATAAAGGAACAACACCAAAAATTGTTGTCTTGAAAACTTACATTATAAGGGTGGGAGGGGAGTGCAGAAGACAGATGGTAAGCAATAAACAATAAATCACACAGTGCATTAGAAGTTATAAATACTGTAGAAAAAATAGAGCAGGTGAAGGGACATCTGGTGTGCAGGTGGAGCAGGGAAGGGACAACGCTAACAAAATTTCCAAGTGAACTTTACTGAATAAGGAAAAAGACAAACGAGTGTTTCTATTCCTTCCTGTGAAGAATAAATACTTGCCAATAAACAAATATTGGGATAATGACGTATCTGAAGCACCACAGTTTATTTTCTACAAATATTTTTATTTATCTATAAAAATAATACATGGGGAAATGCAGAAACAGTGTTGGATTTCATTTTCTTGGGCTTCAAAATCAATATGAACGGTGACTGCAGCCATGAAAGTAAAAGACACTTGCTCCTTGGAAGACTAGCTATGACCAACCTAGATAGTGAATTAAAAAGCAGAGACATCATTTTGCCATCAAAGATCCATCTAGTCAAAGCTACAGTTTTTCCAGTAGTCATGTATGGATGTGAAAGCTGGACCAAAAAGAAGGCTGAGAGCCGAAGAATTGACGCTTTCGAACTGTGTTGCTGGAGAAGACTCTTGAGAGTCCCTTGGACAGCAAAGAGATCAAACCAGTCCATCCTAAAGAAAATCAACCCTGAATAGTCAATGGAAGGACTGTTGTTGAAGCTGAAGCTCCAATACCTTGGTTACCTGCTGCAAAGAGTTGACTCATTAGAAAAGACCCTGATGCTGGGAAAAATTGAGGGCAAGAGGAGAAGGGGAAGATAGAGAATGAGATGGTTGGATGGCATCATTGACTCAATGGACACGAGTTTGAGCAAACTCAGGGAGATAGGCCAGAGAAGCCTGGCGTGCTGCAGTCCATGGGGTCACAAAGAGTCAGACATGACTTAGTGACTGAACAACTGCAATAAAATAATATTCAGGATATTATTTTATAATTATATACATCTATGTATGTGTACATATGTAATCAAGTGTACGTTATAATTTAATTGAAAATATATATATCAGAGGAGTTTTGGAACTGAACTGAAGTCAGGTGGATATACAGGAAATTTCTAGTTCCCCAAATAGTCTTTTGGTTTCCTCAGGAAGAACTTTCTAAACTGACCCATTTACATCTTGTGGTGACATGAACCACAGAAGCATGTCCCTGCCTTTGCTCCCCATACTGCTGATGAGGCTTAAAGAGGCTTCGGGCCGGCTCGTGGGAGCAGAGTGGTTCTGAGCTCCGGGGCTGGCGTGGGGAGCGAGACCCACACGCTCCGAGAAGACGGGCAGCGCTAGCGAGCTCGGCCACCGCCCTGCCTGTTTCTCTCCCCGAAGCCCAAGGCAGGACCCCAGTTGCTGGTCTATCTGAAAGCACTCGGTGCACAAATAAGCAAATAGAGGAAAAGGAATGTGCAGCCATTGTTTGAGGATTTTCTGGAATTCGGAGCATTGTGATTTTCGCTGTTTAGAAAAGACTTTGGTTGGCTGTTTATCCTGCAGTGCAGGCTCATGAATAACTTCCTGGGGGACTGGCCCACATTCTTGGTCCCCTCGGCGTCTCTTGCCCAGCAAGGCTCACTCAGGACGTCTTCCCTACATCCTGTCTGAGAGTGACCTTCTTTTCTCCGTTGACGAAGCTCCGAGTCCTCATTGAAATGACCTCCTGCACAGGAAGGCCCGGCGGTGGCGCCTGGCAAGAGAAAACAGCCCTGGTTTCTAGGAAGTTAGATACTCACACACTCCCTGCAAGTCCCGTTCAGAAAAGGCGAAATGTTTATGTTCTTCCACGGGCCTGAGACGGAAAAACCAGCAGACGTGCCAGGAACGTGCAGAGCAGCGGTGAGGGCAGGCCCAGGGAACACAGCTGGAAGCCCGCAAACGCAACAGGGGCGCAGCGGCCTCAGTGACCACACCGTGCGGACGTGGGCGCTGAGACGCAGCCGAAGGCGTGTGCGTCCGCGTCTGCACGTGTGCCGTGTGCTAAGTCACTTCAGTTGTGTCCGACTGTGCAGTCCTATGGACCGTGGCCCTCCAGGCTCCTCTGTCCATGGGATTTCCCAGCAAGAATACTGGAGTGGGTTGCCATTTCCTCCTCCAGGGGAACTTTCCCACCCAGGGATTCAACTTGAGTTTCTTATGTCTCCTGCTTTGGCAGCCCCCTGGGAAAGCCCCATTCGTATCTGCCCTCAGGCTTCAGACTCAGTCTATAGAAAGCCTACGAAACCTTCAGCATTTAAGAGAAAAATAAGCATGGAATTTATCTTAATGTCTAGAAGGAATTTTGTTCTTGCCAAATATTTTCTAAAGCTGTGGGGCTTTTTTCACTTTTTAAGTGGCACCAGTCAGAGCAGGGGAACCCCAAAGAAAGGGGGATGTCCTTTAAATTCTTTCTAGGCCTTCAGTGAGACCTGCTTGCACTTGATAAAGAAATTTAAGGAGCTTCCTCAGTCTGGTAGGATGATACCATTTCAGAAATAAGACCCTCGTAAGGTCCCAGGTGGTGTTCTTAGTAAAGAGCTTGACTGTCAAGGCAGGAGACCTTAAGAGTCTTGGGTTTAATCCCTAGGTTAGGAAGATCCCCTGGAGGAGGCCATGGCAACCCACTCCATATTCTTGCCTGGAGAATCCTATGGACAGAGGAGTCTGGTGGGCTATAGTCTGTAGGGTCGCAGTCAGACACAATTGAAGCCTTAGCATGCACACACACTCACACACTCACACAATGGGCTTCCCTGGTGACTCAGCACTAGAGAATCCACCTGCAGTACAGGAGACACAGACTCAATCCCTGGGTCGGGAAAATCCCCTGGAGAAGGGAATGGCAACCCTCTGCAGTCTTCTTGCCTGGAGAATCCTGTGGACAGAGGAGCTTAGTGGGCTACAGTCCATGGGGTTGCAGAAGAGTTGGGCAGGACTTAGCAACTAAACAACTAAGACAACAACGACGCAGGCAACGCCAGGAGTCATGTCCTCACTAAAGTCCTGGTTATAGGAAGAAGCCCACTGGGGGCTTGAAGGAATCAATTTGCACTCCAAGGACTTGCAGGTAGAAAGCCTTCAGGAGCTCCTCAGCCGCAGAACGGAGAGTCCTAGAACAAAGCCCGTTCTGGTCTTTTGTTTGGTTAGCGGGTGTACCCTATCTCCTGCGTACACTACGATGCCTGTATTGTTTCGGTGCCAGCAATAAGGAGGAAAACGCCACCGAGCGTTCTGGCCAGCTTTGGCGTGTGCAGGTCAGGGTGGGAAATTCCCTCAGATTCTGGCTGGCCACCTAGTATTTACTTTTTTTCATAAGTGTGTCAATTTCAAAATACCAGAGGCTCTCCTTAAAGAATCATCACAAAGAACTGGACATTCTGGTGTTTGGAACAAACATTCCAGCTTACTGGCATCACTGGCCTTACTGTAATATCAGTGATAACAGCAGTGACCACACTGCAGTGTAAGATCCCTGGGGACTTCCCAGGGAAAGCCTTTCCATTTATGGTAAAAGCCAGTAAAGAAATGGGGGGCTGATGTTTAAACCTAGTTCTACTGGTGTTAGCACTTCCTAGGTGTTCCAGCGATGAGATCAGTGGGTGGGCATCAATCAACTGCCTCCAGCCTCAGAGGCCCTGGGCCCTTGACCACTCCTGATTGATCCTGTACTGGAATCCACTTTTGGCCCAAGGATCTTGGGCGTTCCTTGGTCCTAACTTTGGGAAGCTTCTGACTTGCTAGTTTGCTGTGTGGTCTCATCCCTAAATCAGATCGCCTGGCTTGCTACCTTGTCTGGCAGCAGTCTGGGCCCTGGCTACCCACAGCTGGTCCGTGGACCAGCAAGCAGCAGCAGCATCCTTTGGGGGCTGGTTTGAAACGCTGAATCTCAACCCCACCCTGGAATGACCGAATGAGACCTGCCCTTTAATAAGTCCCCGGGGTGATTCATTAGCACATTCCAGGTTGAGAAGCTCTGTGCTAGAATTCCTGAAATAGAGCCACCCTGTCCTGTCGTCCAGTAGATAGACCTGCCGTTCACTGCAGGAGTCCAGGAGAGTTCTGTTCTAAGAAGAGTGGATCCAATTCAGGAAACTCAGGGAGCACTATCAGAACTTGACCCATTTTCTGCTCTGTGATGCTACCACCTTTTCAATCAAAAGGGAAATGTTATTTTCTGTTGAAAGAAATGTATTTGGGGAAAAAAGCCCAAATGAAACAAAAAAAAAGGGAACGCACCTTTCACATCATCCCACTTACCATGAACAAATAATTGGGAGTTTCCCTACGGCTTTTCTAATCCCACCCATGAAAGTACACACTGGTAACCAATTCTACTTATATCCTACCCAAGATATTCCTGTGCGTCTATGTTTGCGGTTTGCCCCGTCAGCTCAGCAAGGAGGGAAACCCCCATGATGGGCAAGTGCCTTTCTTTGGCTGGAATTGTGGAGACAGCACCCCACTCCAGTCCTCTTGCCTGGAAAATCCCCTGGGTGGAGGAGCCTGGTAGGCTGCAGTCCACGGGGTCGTTGAGTCGGACACGACTGAGCGACTTCACTTTCACTTTTCACTTTCATGCATTGGAGAAGGCAATGGCAACCCACTCCAGTGTTCTTACCTGGAGAATCCCAGGGATGGGGGAGCCTGGTGGGCTGCCATCTTTGGGGTCGCACAGAGTCGGACACGACTGAATCGACTTAGCAGCAGCAGCAGCTGTGGAGACTCAATGGGCTTCCCTGGTGGGAAGAATCCGCTTGCAATGCAGAAGATGCGCAGAGGGTGGGAATTCGATCCCTGGGTCAAATATGCTTGTAAAGAAATAAAATGAATAGCATTTGATCCTTGTGCATATAGGTTTGAAAAAAAAAAGTGAAAGTGAAATTGCTCAGTTGTGTCCGGCTCTTTGTGACCCCATAGACTGTACCTCCCAGGCTCCTCCATCCATGGGATTTTCCTGGCAAGATTACTGGAGTGGGTTGCCATTTCCTTCTCCAGGGGATCTTCCCCACCCAGGGATCGAACCCCCGTCTCCTGCACTGCAGGCAGACTCTTTACCGTCTGAGCCCCAAGGGGGCGTATAGGTTTACATAGATATCAAATGAAAATCATTGTTAATGATTACTTTTCCATATGCTTTCTGAGTTAGCACAATGAAAACATGTTAGAGGGAGCCCATGGAAAGGCCTTCCATTTAAAGTAGCAGCTCTGTGTGAAAAGCATGTGGCTCAAAGAGAAGACAGCAGGGGGCCTTCCGCGAAATAGGACAACCCAAACCAAATGGGAGTCCAGGGTGTCGGCCACACTCTGATTTCCTTTCGGATTTCTTCAGGTCTCCCTGCCAACCCCATAGAATACGTAAGACACTCTCCAATGACCTGTGTTCTTCTGGAGTTTACAAATGTGGCTCGCAGTCCGTGGGCGGGGCCAGGAGACCCAGGGAACACTCCCCATGAGGTCGTGAAAGAGCTCCAGGACTCCTTCGAGAAGGGGATTGTTTCCTAACAAATAGTTTCCAACTGCTTTACAACATCCGTAATGTGTTCTAAGCTGGAGCTTTCATTCTTTCTTGGAGGACTAGGCTAAAATCCAGTTGAGGTCATCAATTTCCAATTCTTCTCTAACATTTGTTTGGAAAATCCTTCACTTAGCTTCCTTGATCCACTTAAAATGCCATTGCCCTGAACCTTTCTAAAATTAAAAGAAGTACATATATGCATACACCACCTGAGTTGAACAATCCTGATGGTTTATAGCATTTTTACACACTGACCCTCCACCTGCTTGCCTTCGTCCCTTTATATTCCCTGATTTAAGTTTTATTTGTGTTCTTGAAAGGTTCAGGGCCCATTGGTGACCAGAGCTTTCCTGCACAGGGCTTTTCTTGTGGCTCAGAGAGTGAAGAATCTGCCTGCAATTCAGGAGACCGGGTTTGATCCCTGGGTCAGGAAGATCCCTTGCAGAAGGCAATAATTACCCACTCCAGTATTCTTGCCCGGAACATCCCATGGACAGAGGAGCCTGGCGTGGCAGGCTTACAGTTCATGGGATCGCAGAGAGTCAGACACAGCTGAGTGACTAACACTTGCACTTTCACTTCCTGCTCTGAAGAAATTTCATCTGAGGAAGGGACACAGTCATATGCCAAGGAGACTGCATCTTTTCTTCTTATGTGTGGAGGTTAGGAGAGAAAGGGTTGCTCCCCTCCTAGGACTCATGATCCATGTCTCTTTGTGTATATTGGTTTCTTGTTGCCTGTATTACAAATTAACAGAAATGTAGTGATGTAGAGCAGCAGTTTGTCATCTAATGGTTCTGGAGATCAGAAGTCCAAACCCGTCTCATTTAGACTGAAGCCCAAGTGTTAGCAGGGCCGGTTCCTCCTGGACGTCCCGGGGAGGGTCCTTCCCTTGCCCCTTTCAGCTTCTTGAAGTTGCCAGCACTCTGTGGCTCACAGCTGAATCTCTCTGACCTTCGCTTCCATCATCACATCTCCTCTAATTCTGACCCTCCTGTCTCTCCCTCGTAAGAGCCCTGGTGATTACAGCCTTAACTTAATCACATCTGCAGAACCCCGTTGCCTTGGGTAAGGTTGCACATAGCTCTGGGGATTAAGACGCGGACATCTTTAGGGGACTTTATTCTGTCTGCCACAGCCTGAAAGACACAACTACTGAGATCGTGACCTTTCAGTGTGCTCGACCAGCCGAGGTGGGATTTTATGTATTGCCTATGGTTTGAGCTGCTTGGAATCAACTCCCTTAACAATTCCTCCAGGTGTCTCAGAGATGGAGAGGCAGAACCACACTTCTGACAGACCTTTGTTGTGGTTGTTCAGGCGCTAAGTCGTGTCCAACTCTTTGCGACCCCATGAGGGACTGTAGCCCACCAGACTCCTCTGTCCATGGACTTCTCCAGGCAAGAATACTAGAGTGGGTTGCCATTTCCTCCTCCAGGGGATCACCCCGGGATTGAACCCGCGTCTCCTGCCTTGCAGGGGCTTTCTTTATCACTGAGCCTCCAGGGAAGCTTAACTGTACAAGTGTTATGGTCTATTAGCACAGCTTCCATTTTATGTTGGAGTTCAGGAACCTCTACTTCTTAGTAGAGATGCTGTTCCCGCAAGTGGTTTTTAATAACTAGAGTTACATTCCCTGAAGAAAGTATATTTATAGATTTCCCAGAAACTCTCTGCTGTTGGTAAACTTGGTCTAACCTAGAGCTTCAACACATCAGCAGCATGAATCCAGGCACCATTAGGGAGGTCAGTGTTCATCTTGCTTTCTGGTATATCTCTGATTACTTCCATCCCCCACTTAATTGGCCAACAGCCTGTTGTGTCTGCTTAACTTTGTTCAAAACAGAAACTATTTGAGTGTTCTGATGGCTGTAATTCAAGACCTTGTTATATAGAATACGTTCATATTTGGCTTACTTTTATTGAATGTCTGTCGTGGGCCGTGAGTTGAGCTGAGTTCCTGGCACAAAGCTCAGTAAGAATTTGATGGAAATGGAGCTGCCGCCAGCATGTTCTACTCCAGTAGGTAAGAGATTAAGTGGCTTGAAGTGATGAGGAGGATGCCATGGTCTCAGTACTTCCATTACTCTCTGACCTGCTGGGCAACAGCCAGGTGCCTGGACCCCAACCTGGCTTCAGTATTTTCACCCCTTATTCTCCACTCTCATGGAAGCTCTGTTTCAAAATATGTGTCTGCCTATTGTCTGTCTAATAGCAACTGCCACGAGTTTTTATGTATCCTAAGGGGAAAAAATGGGCTTCCCTGGTGGCTCAGACGGTAAATAATCCACCTGTAATGCGGGAGATCTGGGTTCGATTCCTGGGTTGGGAAGATCCCCTGGAGGAGGGCATGGCAACACACTCCAGTATTCTTGCCTGGAGAATTCCCATGGACAGAGGATCCTGCTGGTCTACAGTCCATGGGGTCGCAAAGAGTTGGACATGACTAAGTGCAAAAAAAAAGGAGAAAAATGGAAAACAAAGCCATTATAGAGGAATTTAAACTGGTTTAAGCCAATCTTGGTGTTTCTTAGGTTACACTACAGGTGTGTGCTGGGGCTGGCCTGAGCCTGTGTCTTCCCCAGTCCATGGCTTGGTTGTTCAGTAATGTTAGGCATGCAGCTTGAAACTGCCTATGGCAGAGCTATTTATACCATGAAAATCTCCAAAAACTACAAATCAGAGCTCTCTTTTTTTTTTCCCCTGAAGACCTAGTTTGCCAGCATACCACTGTCACCAGCACATGCATTTTATGTATTTACCAGAGTCAATTAAAACAGGTAATCAGTCAATTAATTATATGAAGGCATGTTAATACGTGTTAGCAGTAGTAGTTGAACAATGTTTAAAAGAGCAATATTTTAAAATCATAGATCTATGTGCAGAAAGACGTTCTCTGTCAGTCCAAATATTTTTCCATTTGCCAGGGGAGGAGGCAGATTTGACTCAGTAAGAAGAGCTCTGATCTTTCTTTCTGGATGATGTAAGCCAGATGCACTTGGAAATGCCTTTCTGTGTGTTTCCCCAAAGTTTCAGCTATTAGGATTCTTAGGTTACGGGTGTCCACAGGGACATGTTAGTCAAAGCTTTGCTAGGGTGGGGGAGAGGCAGAGAGAGGGAATAAACTCAGGATTCACAGATCTGAGTGGACCTGTCAGGGATGGTTTGCCTCTGCCTAAACTTGCAACAATTAACAAGATAAACAATTCCTGTTTTTCTCAAGTCCTTTATTAATTCCAACCCCCTGCTACATGTCCAGCCTGGAGATCCTAGAGCCTGATCCGGGGTCAGCCACAGGCTGTTACAGGACTCTCAGTTGCAGAAACTTCCATGACACAGGCAGATACATGGGCTCAGGGAGAATTCAGGCCAGGTGTCTTTCCTGTGTCAATGTTCAGGAAGTCGTCCTTCCAAAGTTAACCAAACCAAACAGATTGATTTGTTATAAAAAAATTTCCATAAGGAGAAAGTTTACCATGAAACAGCCCGTAGGAACACAGGCTTTCTGTAATTAGCATCCGGAGAAGAACATACGGATGTTTCTTCTGTCAACATTCCCTGCTCTGCACTCCCTGTTCTGTTGGCTGGACTCAGCCCCACATCGCGCCCGTTGGAGCATGAAACTGGGGAGGTCAAGCATCTCACATGGACTCAATCACAGATGTCACCCTCCTGCTTCCAGCCCATAAGCCACTGAACCATGTAGGGCGAAGGTTAGCACTGTAGTTCTTGGCGCTTGCTCTGGGTTCCTGGGAGCCGTCTTCTCTCCCCATGATCCTCTGGCCTCCACATGTCGCCTCCCACCCACTAACCCCACCTCATCATATAACCATCCTTGTAAAACTAAACAAACAGGAAAGATCGTATAATTAGCAGTTTACATACGAACTCTGCTGTGTTGTAAAAGCTGAGTTCTTGTATTCCACCACCTAAGGTGAACCCGGTCATGCGTATTTTATATAGTGCTATTGTTTAGTTGCTAAGTCGTGTCCAACTCTCTTGCGACCCGGTGGACTGTAGCCCGCCAGGCTCCTCTGTCCATGGGATTTCCCAGGCAATAATCCTGGATCGAGTTGCCATTCCCTTCTCCAGCTAATCTTCCTGACCTAGGGATCAAAGCTGGGTCTCCTGCACTGGCAGGCAGATCCTTTACCCCTGAGTCACCGAGGAAGCCTGTTTTGTATAGTAGCATCTGGAAATGGAGTTTATGATTCCAGAAGACCCCACAGCAATGACTATAGGTTAACACAGCAGCTCTTTCCAGAAATTCTACTAGCCTAGAATGCCTCTGCTCTTGCAAACTTCTTAGTTATTGCAACCAGGCATAAAATAACTAGGACTAACCTTCTTAACTGCCTAGCCAGGGCTCCTTGAAAGAGTTTCTGAGGCTTGACACAGGTGTCATATGATGTCATACGATGGCATGGAGAGGTTAGAGGCTGGTGGCTCAGTGAGGATTCCTCTGCCACGAGGTGTGGGCTGGGTTATGATGGTGCTGAGCCTGGAGAGGGAGAGATAGGAGATTCAGGGAAGGGTCAGATGGAAAAGATTTTGTTCCTGATGGGATTTAGGGATTCCAGGATTAGGAAGAATCATCTCTAACTCCAAGGGCTTGAGTCTGAGCTTTGGGAGAAGGCGGAGACCATTGACAGACATGGGGAAGAATGAAATGGAATCAGTCCTAGAGTGGTGAATACCTAAGGGAAAAAGCCTTGGACTGCATTGGTGTTATTACTAAACATGGATTCTGTGCTCATAGGATAATACTATCAAAAGAGATATTAACACTAATTAAGCACTTACTGGCCTAAGGCAGCTGCGCTGAGGGTAGAAGAGAGCAAACTGAGAAGGGTCAGCCCCCTCCTCTCCCCAGAGGGCTGTTCCCCTGGACGGATTACTCCTGCCGCTATGCATTTATAGCCTCTGGAGACAGAGCAGGATTGCTGGCAGCCACTCAGACAAGAGTCGCTCGCCAAGTGAGACCACCTGGAACGTTTCAATTCCAGAAGAGTTTATCCTGAGTCATTTACTTATTTCAGAAACCCTGACTGAGTATCCTGCAGGGCAGGCACTGGGTTTGGCCCTGATTGTGCATGTTTGTGCTTAGTCGTGTCCGACTCTTTGCAACCCCATGGAGTGGGGCCCACCAGGCTCCTCTTTCCGGGGGATTCTCCAGGCAAGAATACTGGAGTGGGTTGCCATTTGCTTCTCCAGGGCATCTTCCCACCCCCTGAGTCTCCAGCACTGGCAGGCAGGTTCTTTACCACCAGCGCCACCTGGGAAGCCCTCCTTTACCCATCTTGTCCCACCATGCCGGAGGCTGCTCACCTTGGAGACCTGCTGCAGATATGGCATGGGTACGGCCCCAGGGGCAGATTTACACCCTGTCCCCTGGATTTTCAAGGGGCCAGTGAGAGTTTACCCGAGGCCGCCAGAACTTCCATGCAGAGTAAACCAGAGAGGCATTGTCCCACCACCGTGAGCATCCTCAGGTGTGTCTTAAGACGTTGGTCTTGATAGAAGGTGTATAAATTTCCTAGGGCTCCAGAGCAAAGTTCCACAGACGGGATGGCTTAAACAATAGAAGTGTATTTCTTCTCCGTGCTGGAGGCTGAAAGTCCAAGATCAAGGTGTGGGCATCACCGGCTTCTCCTTGGGCCTCTCCCCGTGTTCTGCAGATGGCTGTCCTCCCTACGTCCGCATACCATCTTGCAGCTGTCTGTGTATTCATCTCCTTTTCTTGTGAGGATAACAGTCATATTGAAGCCTGGCTCATCCTATGACCTCATTTTACCTCACACCCCTGGGGGAGGAAATGGCAACCCACTCCAGGATTCTTGCTTGGAGAATCCCATGGACAGAGGAGCCGGGTGGGCTACAGGCCGTGGGGTCACAAAGAGTAGGACACGACTGAGTGACTAAACAAGTCCTTTGTACTGAACTCACTATAGAAAGTGAAAGCCCCTCAGTCGTGTCTGACTCTCTGTATATGGACTATACATATACGGTCTGTGGCATTCTCCAGGCCAGAATACTGGAGTGGGTAGCCTTTCCCTTCTCCAAGGCATCTTCCCAACCGAGGGATCAAACCCCGTTCTCCTGCATTGCAGGCAGATTCTTTACCAGCTGAGCCACAAGGGAAGCCTGAAAAGTTTTCTCATTTTTTTCCAAGCTATGGCTCTTTGTAAAATTCTTAATTATCTCTACAATTCTTTCCTATGACTACTCAGAATTCCCATCCCACCTGGGTGGCATGGAGTTCAAATTCATGGCCCTGTGACTCAGATATTATTGGCACGAAGTCATCTTATCTAAATTATACATGATTACTCCAGTCCTAAAGAAAACGCATCTGGTCGTGAATGTACATATGGTCATAGAAGGAGAACACGCTCGGCTTTGTAGGAGAGTGGGAACTATTTTGAGTAGAAGTCTCATGAGCTTACTGGGTCTTTTTTATTTGTTTTCAAATTCTAATTTTCATGCCTGAATTGCTGACAAAACCCGATCTCTTCCAGAAGAGTTGGCAACAGTATTTAAAAGTCCATAAAAATCAGACAATAGGTCGTTAACGTTTAAGCCAAGTGTTGAAAAGTTAAAAGAGCCATGGTAGGCTAAGAAGTTACTTTAGGCCTTTGCTAAGCCAGTATGGGTTGCTTCATAAGACCTGGTTTGATGTTAATGCTATTTTTACAAAAGTATTTTGTGACTTGATTGTTTAAAAGGGGAAAGAAGTCATTTTCTTGTAAAAATGAGAAAGTCTTAATGGAGCACTTAGACTGCTAAGTGCAGCCTGAGATTTTTCCTTCTTCTTGTTGTTTGGTTGCTTCAGTTGTATCCGACTCTTTTGCAACTTCACGGACTGTAGCGGGCCAGGCTCCTCTGTCCATGGGATTCTCTAGGCAGGAGTACTAGAGTGGGTTGCCATTTCTTCCTCCAGGGGATCTTCCCCACCTAAGGATGGAACCCAGGTCTCCTGCATTGACAAGTGGATTTTTTTTTTTATCACTGCAGCACCTGGGAAGGCCCGGGCTGAGTTTTAAAAGAGAAAGTGCCTCATGGCCTGGAAAACCAGGGAGGCCATGTGGGTGGGGATTGGAGTGAAATCTCAGCTAGGCTAGCATCACCAGTACGATTGGTTTCCTAAATACTGCCTAGACTGTTATTTGATGGATTCATTCATTATACTGACAAAGGAAATGGCAACCCACTCCAGTATTGTGTGGGAAGTCCCATGGACAGAGAGGACCCTGGCGGGCTACAGTCCACGGGGTCGCTAGAGTCAGACACGACTGAATGACTAAACAACAAAAGCAATGATTCATTGTTCACTTGTGAAATCTTAGGGAAGGAGTGGTTATTACTATTGTTAATATGTAATAGTAATAGGCACAAGAACTGTAATAAGGATGAAGACAACAGTTATCAATGTCCAACTGCTTGAGAGACTCCTTTTTCTGAATCTTAAATAATACCGTTTGTTAGAGGAAAACAAGTTAGTGCAGTGCTGCCCATTAATGCAAGATGTTTGAACCTCTGACCTTTTTAATCTCCAGAAAGAAAGAAAGAAAAGCAATAAGGGCAAATATTTTTGATATGTTGCTTAAAAACTAATATCTTCTGACCTTGGCTCATTAGAATAGCAACAACAAAAACCAATAGGATAGCTACTTTGTTTCCACCCAGTACTGTAATTTGCTTGGCTGTGAAAATTTCAAGAGGCTGAACTGAAAGGCTGAAGAAAGCTCATGCTCCAAAAACAGCTTGGAATCTTTCTGGAGGCCTAAGGGAACAGGCAGAGGAGGCTTCTCTCTATCTGAGGCAACCTGCCGCTCTGCCTTTGCAGTTCAAAGATGGCTAAGTTGAGGGAGGTGGGATGGATCCTAATTCTTTCCTCCAGAGAAAGACCATTTCTTGGCCCCTGAGCAAAGGTGGGTTTACCACGAAGTCCATGAAGCTTGAGCTCTGGGCATCCTGCCCCACCCTCTCCACCATGTGCAAAGGCACTCCTTTCTTCAAAGGACCCAGACAATATGTTCATAAACAATAAGCCTTTGACAATTTATGGAAGGAATCTTTTCATATGCATTTTCTTAAAGAGGTTCCCCAGATTGTCTGAGCTTCAAGGTCCACAAAACCTGGGTTTCTGCCCTTGCCTCTAGGATGACATTGTTGAGAAGTGTTTTGTGAGATTCAGCAAAATTTTGCTTTTTCTACCCCAAGTGGCTTTGGCCCCTGACACAGAGATCAGGCTCCTTCATGGGATGGAAGCTTGCGGGCCAGGCAAGATAGTCAGTCCTCCATGGGTGAACGGGGGTGCTTTCCACCTAGAGGGGCATGATGCACAGACCACTGCTCTGTGAAGAGCGCTGATGGAGGCCGGCCAGGTGGGAGAAATCTCCAGCACTAAATTATCGGAAGCCAAGCCAAGTGTGTACTTTTAATGTGAGAAAAGTCCCCGTGGGGAAACTTCTTTGAAATCCCGGGCTAGGGGCGGATTTTCTGTCCATGTGTCCCTGATCCGATTGGTTTTGTAAGAGCTGGTACATGTTGCTGACAGTATCTGCTTCTGTTTCATGAGTTCATGAGTTCTTGCATCCATCCTTTATCTTCTTTGCGCCTAGGATCAGGGCTCAGCAGAGTGGCTGGGAAACAGAAGGTCTTGAAACTATTTGTTAAACACTTCTCTCTTTCTCATTCTCCCTCTCTCTCTCTTACTCCTCCTCCCTCTCTCTTCTCCTCAGGTGCTTTATAAAAAAGGATGCTGATGTACCCCAAGATCTCTCAGGTGAGGCTGTTATTATGTATAATCTTTGTACACAGACCCTTGTAGAGTGTAGGCAACACCAGCCTTTTGAGTGGCTCTTCTAAGTGACAACTACCACCGTGTGATTCTTAGGGAAATCAGGCAGAAGGAGTCCTGCCTTCACCTACCCCGTCCACACTGATCGCCTCCTCATCAGAGCTGTCTTCCTTTAAGTATGAGAGTTTTCCAATACATGTGTGTGTGTGTGTGTGTGTGTGTGTGTGTGCCCGTGCGCTTAGTCATGTCCGACTCTGTGCGACCCCATGGACTGTAGCCCACCAGGCTCCTCTGTCCATGGGACTCTCCAGGCAAGAACACTAGAGCAGGCTGCCATGCCCTCCTCCAAGGGATCTTCCCGACCCAGGGATTGAACCCACATCTCCTGCATTGGCAGGTGATTCTTTACCACTAGCGCCACCTGGGAAGGCCAGTATGAGTCTACTTTTCAAACGGGAATCTTCTACCTTAGTTATCAGTGAGTGCTTTAGTGGGATATTTAGAGGAAAGGGACACTGGACACCAAGAAGATTAGGAACCGAATGGAAGGCAGGCAGCAGCAGACAAATGCTTGCTCTGTGAATGGCCAGGACGAGTCCTGGGTGGCTTCTCAGCTTTGGGGGGCAGGGTGGCAGGCTCATATCCCAAAAGCTTCCAGCCCTGGCCAAAAAAATTCTTTCAGTCCTGCATGCCTGAGGCCTGGGGGTGGGAAAAGCCTGCAGAGGTCAGCTCACGGGCCCACGGGCACCATGTTGGCCTTTCTGGCGGGCACACTGCAGGTCATTGTTTTATTTTAAGGTGTTTGAATGGAGGAGGAAGAAAGTGTTTTTTTTTTTTTCCTTTCATGTTCTGGGGCACTGAAGGATAACAGCGGGGCTTGATTGTCTGGACAAAGATCAGCTTCTTCTCCATCCCCAACACTCGTGAGTCCACCCCAGG
Organism: Bos indicus x Bos taurus; assembly: GCF_003369695.1. NCBI lineage: Eukaryota > Metazoa > Chordata > Mammalia > Artiodactyla > Bovidae > Bos > Bos indicus x Bos taurus. The sequence continues at coordinate 45,778,637 of NC_040098.1, read as the reverse complement.
GAGGGGCTCGCTTCTGAAACATCTTTTCTTTGAGAGAAAAAGTCAGAGAGCGCTGTTGGCCCCTGCTGGCCCTGGCTGGTAGCCCCGAGTCTGGAGAGCTGAATGCATGACTGTCAGGGAGGAGCAGAGTGGGGCGCCTCTGCAGACCCGTGTCTGCTTTGCCAGGAGATCGGGCCAGTGCATGCTGACCTGGCTGTCCCTACCTGATGCTGTCCCAAAGCCCTGGACGTGAGCAGGGCACAGGAGCGACAGACAGGCCACCACGTGCTCCAGCCTCTGGGAGAGCCTGTCCGGACCTGTGGGCTTTGACCTGTGTGTGCAATGTGTGGTTGTGTGGTTTTGAACCAGCCTGCCTTTGGCTATTAAGACCGTTCTCACATCCCTCAGGCTTTGTGCCCAACATGGTTATGGACGTTGAGACTGAGAATATTTTTAGTTAAGGCCTGACTCTGTGGTTTCATTAGAAATGAGGAGGAAAAGAGAATTGTCCTTTGACTTTCGATAGAAGTGGCTGATCTCTACAGGGAGGCACCCTGGACGGTCCAGACAGCTGGCGAGCACGGTGTATTGCCATTACTCATTTGACCACGTATGTGTGTGTTAGCTGCTCAGTCGTGTCTCTTTGCGACCCCGTGGACTGTAGCCTGCCCATGGGATTCTCTAGGCAAGAATACTGGAGTGGGTTGCTATTTCCTTCCTGATCCAGGGCAAACCCAAGGCTTCTGCATCTCAGGCAGATTCTTTACCGTTTGAGCCAATAATGTTGTCATAATGCTGCCTCACTTTTTTCCACCTTCATTGTATTTTTTTTTTCCAGCTATATCTATGAATTTCCAGCTGTCTGCTGGGCACTCTGCGAGGCAGCAGAGGAAGCCCTGCAGTTGCCCTCAGAGACCTCACTGTCTGGGGTGTTTTCTCCATCACATCTGGCATCTTGTGTGTCCTGATCCCCCTTCCTTTTAATATGAATTCTAAAGAAGACCACAGAAAAAGGAACCGCTTTTCGCATGTGGCTGATAAACTGGTTATAAAGAGGGATGCGAAAGAACAGCCCCCAAAATAATCTGAGCAGGGACAGCACGGTTAGAATGAGTGTAATTTTCCATGGGGATTACTTTGAAGGATGCCATTTATTTGGAGATGGCAGTTCTGGTGTGTCGCTCAGCAAACAAGAGCTGAACCTCCTTACCTAAACAGTCACACAGTTAAACCCCACTATCTTTGGGCCCTGGGGGATTCTTTGGTTGGGCTGGAAAGTTCTTTGGGGTGCTAATGTTCCACTCTGATCATTAACTGATGCTAAGAAATCTTCTGTAATCATATTTTAATGTCAGAATTGGGTTTATGCAATTTATCTCACCGGTGTCTTCAATGTATCTTTCTTTCCTTGATAAGTGATAGATTGAGAACTGAAATGATCTATTTCTTCCTAGAGGTCCAGGTGGTTTAGGGAAATGTGGGCACTGTGTATGTGTCTGTGAGTTTGCATTTAGCAAAATGGGCTTGCCCTGCATTCATCACTTTATAACACCTTGTTACTATCATATTATTACTTTGTGGTGAATGCAAAGCCCGATGTACTGTGAACTCTCCTTGTCATTCTTTCCTCTGTCATATGCAGTCAGGTGTGTGATCTGGGGAAAGGATGGCCACCTTTGCTGGAAAGGGTATTAAGAGCACCCCTTTCCGAGTCTGGGCTGCCCTGGGCAGTCCCCCGCACCGGAGGCATCGTCTTGGTGCTGATCTCCTCGGCTCCCTGGACAGCGGGCGCCCCACTGTCCCTTGTCAAGGCTGTTTGCTCCCAGCAGACCAATTACTTCATTCCTTCTCTCCCCACCTCTTTAGTTTATTGGAGTCATGGTTTCTAAATTCTTCTTTCTAAGTTTACAGACCTCAAGTCACCTTTCTATTCTCCAGGAAAATCTTAAGGCTCTCATTGCTTGTGTCTCTTTAATGCTCAGTTATGAACTTAGCAACTGTGTCAAGCATGTGGCAAGCTCTCCTTTCTCCTCCCCAGGACCCTCTGCACCCACTGCCCTGCCTGTCTCCATCTTTTCCTCTTGGGGGCCTCCGGCTACTGTAGTTTCAGTCCTTGTATCCTGAGGGAGTGTACCCCTGGAGTCCCTCAGCGAGCCTAGGCTGGGCACTCATCCCAGGCTGGAGGCTGTCGGGATTCAGAACCCCTGGGCAGTACACAGGGGATGGTCCTTGTATGTCCCAGTAATTTAAGGTTCATATGAGAGGTTAGGTTCAAAATCACACGTGCGAAGCATGATAGGCTCAGGCACGTGGGAGAGAGGAGACCCTTGGAGAAACATGGGGAGCTGTCTGGGGTGCTGGAGAATCCCCTTCTCTACACTGCGGGGTTCCAAGCTCCTTCTGCCATGAGCCCGGGGTCATGGAGACCTTGAGCACCATGGCAGAGAGAGCTGAGAAGCAGCCAGCAGCAAGATGTGGTTAGGAGATCTACAGAAGAGGCCTGATCAGCTAAGTGCCTTAGATGCTGAAACATGAGCTGGAGTTTCCAGAAAAATCTGGACCTTGCTGCTGCCACATTTCACTTGGAAAAGTACAAAGGGCTCAGCTCACCACTTAAGCCAACAAAGGATAGTCTGAGTTTCAACCCAGCACCAGCTCTGATCATCTGATGTCCCTAAGACTTCCCCATGGCAACCTTGTGAGCTGCTTCACCTGTCTAGGTCTCAGCTTTCCCATCTGTGAAATGGGGCTTGGAGTAAATGTTCTCTGAGTCCTTCTTCCACTCTACAGTTCTCTTCCCCCCCTTCTCCTCCTCCAACCCCTCCTTCTCATCCCAGCCTCATTCTTCACACAGCTGTCTTAGATGCCCTCAGCTGACCGTCTGAAATTCTTCTCTGGGATCTCGGTCAACAGGAGAGTTGCCAAAAGCTTGGAGGTCTGCCACCCCCACAAAGAGTGAGAATGTGTGTTGTTTGGAAAGAAACAGAAGAAGAGGGTCGTTAAAGCTAATTATGGAAATGACGAGTTAGCGAGATATCCTAAGAGGAGAAAAATCCGGGTCCAATTGCCTGGTGGTGATGAAATCATTCTGGGTTGGAAGCCTAGCTCCCCTAGAGAGGTTGTGGGAGGAGGGAGAGTTACGGCCAGAGGGTGGGCAAGAGCTGGTCATCTTAAACCACAGTTGTATCCCCAAGTGTCTGAAGAACTGGAGACCGGGGTAGAATAATATTTATGAAGCTAGCTGGGCAAATCCCATGATGGCAGCCTCATCCCTCCTAAACTGGTCTATTTCTAGAAATCCGTTCTCCCCAAATGTAAGGAAAGAGCTGGTTTTTATGTATCATCACTGAATGAAAAACACCGTGCCCACGACCTGCTGGCGTGCACTGGCTGTCAGTTCGCTGAGCTCTGGTGGCCACAGAGGACTTTGCTTGAATTCAGAGGAGATACAGACAGTCACAGGAATACAGATGGAGTGGCCCCGCCGGGCCCCAGCACACATTTCCTTACAGCAGGTCCTGTAACTTCTCTGGGAAAACCTGGTGCCTCAAGAAAGCCCAGTTTGAAAACCACTTGTGTAGTTGAACCTTCTTATTCACTTATTCTTATTCACTCAAAGGCATTTATTGAGCACCAAGAAGCTTTTGATGCTTTTGAACTGTGGTGCTGGAGAAGACTCTTGAAAGTCCTTTGGACTACAAGGACATCCAACTAGTCCATCCTAAAGGAAATCTATCAGTCCTGAATATTCACTGGAAGGACTGATGCTGAAGCTAAAGCTCTAAAACTTTGGCCACCTGGTGCAAAGAGCTGACTCACTGGAAAAGAGGGAAAGATTGAGGGCAAGAGCAGAAGGGGCTGACAGAGGATGAGATGGTTGGATGGCATCACTGATTCAATGGACACGAGTTTGAGCGAGCTCCGGGAGATAGTGGAGGACAGGGAGGCCTGGCGTGCTGTAGTTCATGGGGTCACGAAGAGTCACTACACGATGTAGCGACTGAACAATGTGCTAGGTTTGAGGCTTAAAAGAAGAAGTGAATATGGGAGGTCAGCCATCCTTCTTGACTTAACTGTGCTTCCCTATTTGGAGGTTGCTGGGGATGGTGGGGGCCCGCCTGGGTGGAGTGGGGAACGTGGTTTTCACCACCCACCTTCCTTGGTGAATCTGTCTTCCGGAGTACGAGAAATCTGAGCCCTCCTTCATGCTCATTCTCGCAGAAGCCCCACTCCCTCGTCACCACTGCCGACCCATTCCTAATGGTGGGACAGCCTGCCTGGGTGTCTTCTCATCTGTGCATAACTGCACCGCCTTGTTGGAAACTCTGACCAGTCACTTAGCGTTCAAGGCGAGGGAGCGACTGGTGTGTGCCTACAGAGCTGCAACAAAAAGTGCTCTTGTGCTCAGCACTCCTGCGTCCTCAACACTAAGTTGCTTCTGAGAGCCCAGGAGACGGACTGTTTATTCTTAAAACCAATTTCAAAGGTGAGTCAGACCACTAGCTCCATCCTCATAATGTGCCATATGGAAGGTTGTTTGCACGAAGGATGCTGGTGTGCCCCACATCCCGACCTAGCGAGAGTTCTGGTTCTGCATGGGGCCAGAGTGAAAGAAAGAGCTAGGTGCTTCTGCCACTCTGCAGTGGGGCTTGGCGGCTGTTCCCAGCACAGCCAGGAGCCCACTGTGGTCCGGGGGCCAAGAGGCCAGGTGCCCCCAGGAGAGAGGAATCTAGGAGACCAGGAGCACAGGGTGGTCCAGCTCATTCCTGGCCTGCATCTCTCTTCTCACTTCCCGGGTCCAGGCTCCCTTCATCAGCTCTTACAAGGAGGACTGCAGTAGCCTCCTCCTGTCCTTCCCTCTCACTATGGCCAAAGTTACTCAGCAGTGCCGAAATTCTCAACAAAGCCCTAAATTAGCAGTGATAGTTGTCAGCGGTGGAAGAGAGAGATGGTGAGAGAGAGAGGGGGACAGACAGAAAGAGAGGGAAAGAGGATCCCTTGATGCTGCCAGACTGCTTGTACTATGAAGCTAAGATCTCTGAGCATGGTGGTCAGCGACACCCACACACAGAAGTGAACACCGCACAAATGTTTCTTTAAGCAGAGTTAGTCATTCCTTTATGTATGTTTCCACATGTGATGTACACCCTCCTTCATACCAAACATTTCTATTTTTTTTTAATTTTGATTTATTTTTGGCTGTGCTGTCTTCATTGCTGTGCATGGGTTTTTTCTCTACTTGTGGTGCACAGGCTTCTCATTGCAATAGCTTCTTATGTTGTGGACCATGGGCTGTAGCCTGCTCGGGCTTCAGTACTTTTGGCTCCTGGGCTGTAGAGCACAGTCTCAGTAGTTGTGGTACACGGCTTAGCTGCTCTGGGGCACGTAGGATCTTTCTGGACCAGGGATCGAACCCATGTCTCCTGCATTGGCAGGCGGATACTTCAGCACTGAACCACCAGGGAAGCCCCAAACATATTTATTCTAATTATCTATTTCTGTGACCATCTTGGCTTCCTTGGTGGCTCAGATGGTAAAGAATCTGCCTGCAGTTCAGGAGACCCAAGTTTGATCCCTGGGTTGGGAAGATCCCCTGGAGAAGAAAATGGTTACCCACTTCAATATTTTTGCCTGGAGAATTCCATGGACAGAGAAGCCTAGTGGGCTACAGTCCATGGAGTTGCGAAGAGTCGGACATGGCTTAGTGACTGAAGAGCACAACATGTACGTGTGCATGTGTGCACATGCGTGTGTGCACGTGTGCAGTGTGCCTTCACTGCCTGGGAATGCCTTTTCTTTGAGATATTGCTGCCTGGTCTCTTGTAGGGCCCTTTCTCTATTTTGGTTGGGGAAGCTTCCTTTTTCCCTCTTTGCTTGGCCTCATTTTTCCCCATATGGAAAGTTTCCCTACCCCTTTATAAATGGGATCACTGGCAGTGAATGTTTTTCCTGATCTCTCTGACCCATGGTTGGTAGAAAGGATTCTAAGTCCTAACAGCAAATATTTTTAAAGAAATAGGAACTCTTGGACATAATAAGGCTTCTTTCAACCCATTCTCCTTGCACACAACTATGTATTTAATGGAAAGAAATGAAAACCTGTATTTTTGCTCACAGAGGACAGTAGACAAAATGAAGATACAGCTGGTAATGTATATGTTTTTTTCCCTCCCCAGACTGTTTTTCATTAGAAGAGAGGAATGTGGAGGAGTGGAGGTTGAAGACTGAATTGTGAGCCCAAAATCTTCCTATGTGACTGGAACTCTGTAAGAGGACAGGGCTAAGATGGGCAGTTTCCTCTGATCGGTGCCTGAAACTGACATCCTGGATCTCAATTTAGTGCTTGTTCATAGAAAAACAGCCTGTGGGTTTGAATAAGAGCCCATAGGAGCAATGCAGTGACAGATATAGCATCCAGGGAATTAGGGGAGAGAAGAGGCCAAAAGACCTCCAGGAAACAGGCCAAGCTCCTGCAGCAAACTGCTTTATAGCTCACCCCTCGGCCTTATTAGACTCATGATGTAGTTACAGTGATCCGGGACCTTTTCATGGAGTTGCCCCTTCCTAAAGGCAGAGACGTTTCAGAGCTGTGAGGGGAAGTCAGGGGCTAGAAGAACAGAGTAACGCAAGTTGTAGCTCTGATAATCAGCTCCCAGCCTGGCTCGGGAGGAGTCATCAGACGACTGGCAACTCTGTCTCCCCCACTTGGCCACACCCTCTCCTCCAGAACTAAGGCGCCGGGTGCAGCCCTGACTCAAGGAACAAGTGATTGGGTGGCTGCCCGTCAAAGGTAGAAAGCATGTTAATGCGAAGGTAACAGTACATGTTAAAGGGCTGAAGCAGATAGTTCTTCATCAAACTTACCTATACGTGTAAATATTCTACTCATACTTATACTATGATTTTACAGAGTTTAAGGCATTTATAAAAATTTTAAAATAAATATCTGTTAAATCCTTAAGACTGTTGAATAATTATAGAGTGGCATGAGTATAACAGGGGAGTTGGATTATCTCTTCCCCAATTGCATAGTAGCGTTTTATGATTGTTGTAAGGCAAAATGGCTGTCTGGGGAGGCCTTACAAATAGCTGTGAAAAGAAGAGAAGCGAAAAGCAAAGGAGAAAAGGAAAGATATAAACATCTGAATGCAGAGTTCCAAAGAATAGCAAGAAGAGATAAGAAAGCCTTCTTCAGCGATCAATGCAAAGAAATAGAGGAAAACAACAGAATGGGAAAGACTAGGGATCTCTTCAAGAAAATCAGAGATACCAAAGGAACATTTCATGCAAAGATGAGCTCGATAAAGGACAGAAATGGTATGGACCTAACACAAGCAGAAGATATTAAGAAGATATGGCAAGAATACACAGAAGAACTGTACAAAAAAGAGCTTCACGACCCAGATAATCACGATGGTGTGATCACTCACCTAGAAACAGACATCCTGAAATGTGAAGTCAAGTGGGCCTTAGAAAGCATCACTACGAACAAAGCTAGTGGAGGTGATGGAATTCCAGTTGAGCTATTCCAAATCCTGAAAGATGATGCTGTGAAAGTGCTGCACTCAATATGCCAGCAAATTTGGAAAACTCAGCAGTGGACACAGGACTGGAAAAGGTCAGTTTTCATTCCAATCCCAAAGAAAGGCAATTCCAAAGAAAGCTCAAACTACTGCACAATTGCACTCATCTCACACGCTAGTAAAATAATGCTCAAAATTCTCCAAGCCAGGCTTCAGCAATATGTGAACCGTGAACTTCCAGATGTTCAAGCTGGTTTTAGAAAAGGCAGAGGAACCAGAGATCAAATTGCCAACATCCGCTGGATCATAGAGAAAGCAAGAGAGTTCCAGAAGAACATCTATTTCTGCTTTATTGACTATGCCAAAGCCTTTGACTGTGTGGATCACAAGAAACTGTGGAAAATTCTTCAAGAGATAGGAATACCAGACCATCTGATCTGCCTCTTGAGAAATTTGTATGCAGGTCAGGAAACAACAGTTAGAACTGGACAAGGAACAACAGACTGGTTCCAAATAGGATAAAGGAGTTCGTCAAGGCTGTATATTGTCACCCTGTTTATTTAACTTATATGCAGAGTACATCATGAGAAACGCTGGGCTGGAAGAAACACAAGCTGGAATGAAGATTGCCGGGAGAAATATCAATAACCTCAGATATGCAGATGATACCACCCTTATGGCAGAAAGTGAAGAGGAACTAAAAAGCCTCTTGATGAAAGTGAAAGTGGAGAGTGAAAAAGTTGGCTTAAAGCTCAACATTCAGAAAACGAACATCATGGCATCTGGTCCCACCACTTCATGGGAAATAGATGGGGAAACAGTGGAAACAGTGTCAGACTTTATTTTTCTGGGCTCCAAAATCACTACAGATGGTGACTGCAGCCATGAAATTAAAAGACGCTTACTCCTTGGAAGGAAAGTTATGACCAACCTAGATAGCATATTCAAAAGCAGAGACATTACTTTGCCAGCAAAGGTTCATCTAGTCAGGGCTATGGTTTTTCCTGTGGTCTTGTATGGATGTGAGAGTTGGACTGTGAAGAAGGCTGAGCGCCAAAGAATTGATGCTTTTGAACTGTGGTGTTGGAGAAGACTCTTGAGAGTCCCTTGGACTGCAAGGAGATCCAGCCAGTCCATTCTGAAGGAGATCAGCCCTGGGATTTCTTTGGAAGGAATGATGCTAAAGCTGACACTCCAATACTTTGGCCACCTCATGCGAAGAGTTGACTCATTGGAAAAGACTCTGATGCTGGGAGGGATTGGGGGCAGGAGGAGAAGGGGACGACAGAGGATGAGATGGTTGGATGACATCACTGACTCGATGGACGTGAGTCTGGGAGTTGGTGATGGACAGGGAGGCCTGGCGTACTGCGATTCACGGGGTCGCAAAGAGTCAGACACGACTGAGCGACTGATCTGATCTGATCTGAAGGCACAAAAATGCTGTGGGAGTCTGTATCTCAGTCTCTGCGTGTGTGCTCAGTCAGCCGTGTCTGACTCTTTGGGACCCCATGGACTGTAGCCCACCAAGCTCCTCTGTTTGTGGGATTTCCCCGGGCAAGAATCTTGGGGTGAGTTGCCATTTTCTTCTCCATTCCCAGTCTGTTCAAGGGGTTAACAATAGCTCCCACTTTGTAAGATTCCATGAGTGAAAGCTCACTGGTACGAATCAGAGAACTCTGTAAGGCTTGTGTTTGCTATGACCAGAGCTTTAGTAGTAACAGTAAAGGTGTCAGTGCTTTCCTGGTGGCTCAGTGGTAAATAATCCACCCACCAATGCAGGAGACAAGGGAGATGCAGGTTGGACCAGGAAATGGCAACCCAGTATTCTTGCCTGGGAAATCCCATGGACAGAGAAGCCTACAGTCCAGGGGGTTGCAAAGAGTCAGGACTGAGTAACTGAGTGCGCATGTCAAAGGTAGCTGCAACAGAAGGGGAAAGTTCATCTTACCAGTGAAAAAAACAAGGAACGAAAGAGTGGAGCTGGGGTCCTTCTCATATTTGTCCATTTATGAAAACGTGTGTTTGTATTCATTTCATGCGACACTGAGATGGATTCAACTGAGGTGGCGGCTGCTGGTCCTGCCTGGTGAGAGGACTTGGCTTCAGTGGATTTTTACTTTCGGAATCTAAATGTGAATGAACCCCGCTGTCCTGGAGGCTCATCAAGTCTTTACCCCTCAAGGCTCTTTCCAATTACTCAGTGAAAGAGTACAGCAGGAGAAAATGGACATGCATGCAGTTAGCACAGGGAGATTGATGCCATCTTAAACTCTATTTGTAGATTTGTAATATTCTCCTAAAAATCCCTGTGCCCAGAGTCAAATTATGGTTTCCTTTGCTATGATCTGTCTTGAGAGAATAGTAGAAGGTTGTGGCTGGATGAAACCTTTTAAATCAAACCAATCTCCCATTTACAAATGAGGAAACCAAGGCCTGGAGAGGTTAAGCCTGAGGTCACCGAGCTAATTAGTCGTCCTTGAGAGAAAATGAAGCTTTGCCTTTTCTTTTTAAGAGGGTCCTGGTGGCTCCACTCTGAGTGCATGTTGTAACTGCCTTTGTGCAGTGATACCAAAACTTTTTAGTAGAAAAGGGGATTCTTTGAAATATGAAGCCAGTTCTCTCCCTGCCAAGATACTTAACAACAGCAATGAGCTAGGACATCTGTCTGTGATGGGGAATTTGGGAGGCAAATATTTTTACAGAACCTAAGTGTTCAAACAAACATGAGGAGCAAATATGGTCTCAATTCCAGCTGAGCCATTAAAACCTGGACAGGGGAGCAACAGAGAATGCAAATAGAAGGTGGATAGGAAATACAGAGTCCAGGCTCCTTGTATGAATTATATGAAGAACGAAATTAATGCAGGCTTGAGTTTTCTTTACACGATATGACTGCATTAAAAGAGTCATCATTGGTTTCTAGGAAAGCATTTGAATTTATAAGTTTCTCCTTTGGAATGTAAGTCTCTGGTTAAAACTTGGCAGGGCTGGCTGTATGCTTAGAGGACTGGGCAACCTGAGCCAGGGAGAGCCTTGTTTCTGCCCTGCAGGACTGGGGTGGCTTAGAATTGTCAGGGCTGTGAGTTGGACGTAGAGCCTCTCCAACAGAGTCAAGCCAGGATTTGATTAGGCAAGCGGCACCAGGGCAGGGAGAGGGCATGGATGGGGAAATGCACCAGGGCAGGGAGAGGGCGTGGATGGGGAAATGCACCAGGGCAGGGAGAGGGCGTGGGTGGGGAAATGCACCAGGGCAGGGAGAGGGCGTGGATGGGGAAATGCAGTAGGGGGAGGGCCAAGAGCAAGGGCCAGACTACTGGACTGAAGTGAGACAGAGTTACCGGGTGAGGTGGGAGCTGTCATGGAGGGAGGCATCCAGGCCGAGATTTGCTTCCGGTAGGGGAAGGCCACGTGGGAACAGGTAAATGGGCGGTCTTGACTTTGAACCTTCAAGTTCTTTTTAAAAAAAAAAAAATGTATATTTACCTACCTGTTTGTATTGTGATAAAAGTCACATAATGTCAAACATGTTATTTTAACCACACTTCACTATACGGTTGGTGGCCCTAAGTACATTCATATTGTTAGTGAACTCTCACCATCATCCATCTCCTGAATTTTTCATCTTCCTAAACTGAAACTCAAAGACACTTCCTCTTTGGAAGAAGAGCTATGACCAACCTAGACAGCATATTTAAAAGCAGAGACACTAGTTTGCCAACAAAGGTCTGTATAGTCAAAGCTATGGTTTTTCCAGTAGTCATGTATGGATGTGAGAGTTGGATTATAAAGAAAGCTGAGGGTGGAAGAATCGATGCTTTTGAACTGTGGTGTTGAAGAAGACTCTTGAGAGTCCCTTGGACTGCAAGGAGATAGAACAAGTCCATCCTAAAGGAAATCAGTCCTGAATATTCATTGGAAGGGCTGATGCTGAAGCTGAAACTTCAATACTTTGGCCACCTGATGCGAAGAACTGACTCATTGGAAAAAACCATGATGCTGGGAAAGATTGAAGGCGGGAGGAGAAGGGGACAACAGAGGATGAGATGGTTGGATGGTATCACCGACTCGATGGGCATGAGTTTGAGCAAGCTCTGGGAGTTGGTGATGGACAGGGAGGCCCGACATGCTGTGGTCCACGGGGTCACAAAGAATCTCAGACACGACTGACCGACTGAACTGAACTGAATACTGAAACTCAGGCTTCCCAGGTGGCTCAGTGGTAAAGAATCTGCCTGCCAATGCAGGAGACGCAGGTTCCATCCTTCGGTTGGGAAGATCCCCAAGGGAAGGAAATGGCAACCCGACCCAGTATTTGTGCTGGGAAATCCCTGGGACAGAGGAGCCTCATGGGCTACAGTCCATCAGTTTGCAGAGAGTCAGACTCGCCTTAGAGACTAAACAACAACATCCTGAGACTCTGTTCCCAGTAAGCGCTCCATCTCCACCCCCGCCTCTGGCCCCTGGCGTCTACCAGTGCACTTTCTGACTCTAAGAATTCGACTGTTCTAGATTTCTCGTTTGGGTGTGTGCTAAGTTGCTTCACTCACGTGCCACTCTTTGCGACCCCACGGACCGTAGGCCGCCAGGCTCTTCTATCCTTGGGATTCTCTAGGCAAGATTACTGCAGTGGGTTGCCATGCCCTCCTCTGGGGGAATCTTCCCAACCCAGTGATCAAACCTGCATCTCTTATGTCCCCTGCGTTGGCAGGCGGTTTCTTTACCACTAGCGCCACTCGGGAAGCCCAGATATCTCGTATAAGTGAAATCAAACAGTATGTGTTTTCAAGTGCTTTTGAGGTAAAGGGTGGAGCAAGGAGGTGGGTTCCTTGATGCTCCTCCTACACTTACGCATGAGTTCAAGGTGGGCCGGGAGTGCTAGGTGACACCAGGACAAGTGGGAATGGAAGCCGTTGGGATAACTAACGTTATCCGAATTGGAGGGAAGCCTGGCGTGCTGCAGTGGGACACAACTTAGCGACTAAACACCAAAAACAGCCATAAATATTGACACAGACCTGATTCTCCCCTTCTTGTTAGGGAAAAGCTGTGCTCTTATAGAAAAATGGGTGCAATTCTTCACTATCTCTTTTGAAATACTCCTGCCTAGATATAGGAGGATATTCTCTCCCTAAAGCAAATGACAGTCTTAACGCACCCCTCACCCCCCCACCACTGCTGACCAGGAATACGTGATTGCCTACAGGACTGACTTGAGGATCCTCCTGAAAAACTAGCTTCCTCAGGCCAGGGCGACAGTTACTGGAATTTCAACATTAGAGATCCTTACTTTAGCGTCCACTGTAACGCTGACAGTGCAGCTTGCCTTTAAAATGTGAAATACTGCTGGGGTAAATGAAGGAGGAAACAGACAGAACAGGCTCCATCTTGAAGGCAGGTCTCCATCGTGGGCTGGAATGTGGACTTTGAGCTCTATGCCCAGTATCTATGGAAACAACATACCAACTGGAAAACCAGGCCCCTGGAGGGAAGAGCCCCAGGGCTCGTCCCCAGACTCTCCTTAGCCTAAAAGAATATCCTAATTATCTGTGTAACCAAATAGAATCATACATTCTGTTATGCTTATTGGGGTATGACCACAGGCCTATTGATAATTGCCCACTGTTAACTACCTAGGCTTAAGGCATATGAATCACGGGTTAACTTTGATTGTATCTTTCTTTTCCTTTGTTCAAACTAGTTTCAGGGAATTTGGGGAGGTGGGTTTGGGCATGTATACTTAGGGTGTATAAAGTTTTCACAAAAACTGATCGGGGTCCTTGGTTAAGAGGAGACTCTGCCTTGGGCCCGCCGCTGTAATAACCTGCACTCCACGATCTGCATTGTCCTTCTGAGTGAGTTCGTTTCCTGGAACACGTGGCTTCAGTGTGAATTAACTCAGCAGTTCAGGGTCCTGTGTCAGCTCTGAGTGAGGACGGGTGGGGAAGGAAAGCTGAGAGGTAAAAGCAAGGGCCATGTGTCAAGAGGGGAGAAGAAACCCAAGGCGAGCACTGCTTATGGCAGAAAGCTTCCCGGGTGGCTCAGTGGTAAGGAATCCTGCCAATGCAGGAGGTATAGGCTCCATCCCCTGGTGGCAAGATTTCCTGCAGAAGGGAATGGCGACCCACTCCAGTATTCTTGCCTGGGAAATCCCATGGACAGAGGAACCTGGTGGGCTACAGCCCACGGGGTCACAAAGAGTCGGGCACAACTGAGCGGCTAAACAACAACATTGCAGAGGGCCGTCCTGGAAAACACTGTTGCTTGTCTGCTTCTGAAAAAACACAGAAAGTGTGAGCAGACTTGGTGCCAGGTATTAATAATATCCTACGTGTCCAGGGGAAGGCAGAGGAGACTAAAGCCTCTCCTCACTGTGGGCTGTACTTTCCTTAACAGAATCCGATGCGTTTACACAGTGATCTGCACTTCCATAACTGATCTGCGTCCGTAACTGATATTTCACTCCTCTTCATAGTACTGTGATGGAGGAGGAGGAAGCGCTGTGAGAGCAGACTACAGGCAAGATGAAACTTGGGGGCTCAGGCGGGTAACTGGTTTTCTTGATGTCATAATGTCAGAGGTGATCTATTGAAAAGCCTCAGTGGATTCCTGGAAAATTAGAGGAAGAAGCTGGTGATGACGGTGGTGAGTGGGGGTAGGGCCAGGGTTTGTAAACACTCTGAAAAGGAATTGAAAGTTTAATTTTTGCAGAACTTCCCCGGGGTCTAGTGGTTAAGAATCTGCTTGCCAGTGCACGGGACGTGAGCTGGATCCCTGGTCCGTAGTCAGAGTGGTGTTAGTCGCTCAGTCGTGTCTGACTCTTTGCGACCCCATGGCCTGCAGCCCACCAGGTTCCTCTGTCCATGGGATTCTCCAGGCAAGAATTCTGGAGTGGATTGCCACTTCCCTGGTCCAGAAAGATCTCAAATGCCGTGGGGGCAACTAAGCCCATATGCCACAACTACTGAGCCCAAGAGCTTCAAGCCCATGCGCCATGACAAGAGAAGCCCCTGTTCGTCACAAATGAAAAAGTCCAGGGCAGCGACAGAGACCTAGCGCAGCCAAAGATAGATAAATAATTTTTTAAAGTTTTCTTAAAAAATATTTTTTGCACGTGCATATGTGCACCTTTATTGAAGAGATTATTACTACATTCTCAAAGTAGTCCTTGCACCACAAAAGTAAGACCTTTAAGTTTTTCAATGTGTCACTGGAGTGGTATGGAAAAAAAAAACCTCACCGAACACAACCCTTTCCGAAAGAGATTAGGGGTCCATAAGTGAGGTGGGGAGTCCAGGCTGGGAGTGGTTGTCCCTCTGCTTCCAACATTGCTTAAATGACCCTTCCCTGGGCAGCAGGCAGTGTGGCTAGGAAGACATCCATCTTCATTGCTTACTCAGAAGACCCTCCAAAAGCACACAGGTACGGATCCTAGAGCGTTTGTTCATATGTAACAGAGGTTCAATCTACAAAATGTTAATTTATGGGCTTGTTATGATGCCTATAAGTTTCTTTGAAATGATGCTGGTGGTCTAGTCACAAAGTCATGACCAACTCTCTGTGACCTCGTGGACTGTAGCCCGCCAGGCTCCTCTGTCCATGGGATTTTCCAGGCACGAATACTGGAGTGGGTTGCCATTTCCTCCTCCAAGGGATCTGCCAGACCCATAGATTGAATTCCAATCTCCCGTATTTGGCGGGCGGATTCTTCACTGCTGAGTCACCAGGGAAGCCCCTCTTTCGAAATACTTGAGTATAATGAGAGTGACGCTCTGCGTGTGTTACTTTAGGTCAATCTCAGGTTAAGAAGGCCTAGTTTGGACGGAGGAGCCTGGTAGGCTGCAGTCATGGGGTTGCGAAGAATCAGACACCACTGAGTGACTTCACTTTCACTTTTCACTTTCATGCATTGGAGAAGGAAATGGCAACCCACTCCAGTGTTCTTGCCTGGAGAATCCCAGGGAGGTCAGAGCCTGGTGGGCTGCTGTCTATGGAGTTGCACAGAGTCGGACACAACTAAAGCGACTTAGCAGCAGCAGCAGTTAGGAGGTGGCCAGCCAGGGTTATATCAGAAAGGTCATTCACATCTTTTATAAGGTCTCCTCGTTCAGTTACATTGCTTTGCTAATTCATATAATTATCAGCAATGGATTTTTATTGATGAAACTAGAGTCTTGTTAATTACTTCTCACTGTGAATTTAAAGGGATTCAAGATGCATAAACTAGAGCTCAGAGGTGCTCCTTCTCTGAATGAGCAGGACCTAAGATTCAGCTCAACGATGGACCCATTTCACATCTTAGCTTGATCCCTATTTGGTCCTACATCCCGTCATTGGTTTAAGGGATGAAATGTTGTCAATTACAATGTTTTGACTCTTACTTAGGAATTTTGTCATATCTGCGGTGAGCAAACATGTTACAGGACATGTTTGGCACACCTAAAGAACAGGCAGCTGGGGCTTGGTCAAGTTTAGAAATCCAGTTGATGAATTGTTCTAAGCCTGTTTTGTTAATGAATGTTTATCAGATAGGTGTCCGTGTGTGAAAATTTGGCCTGAGACTTGCTCTCATTATGGCTTGCTAATGAGGTTGCAGAGGAAAGTTAACTATTTTCCATTCGAATGTTTTTGAAAGCTACTAAGATTTACCAAACCAAACCAAAACCAAACCAAACTGCAAAAGTTGTCCATGACCAAGGTGAATTAAGTTACTTTCAATGATTTCGTCAGGCTTCACTTGTGGCTCAGCTGGTAAGGAATCCGCCTTCAGTGTGAAAGATCTGGGTTTGATCCCTGGGTTGGGAAGATCCCCTGGAGAAGGGAAAGGCTACCCACTCCAGTATTGTGGCCTGGAGAATTCCATGGACTGGATTTATTCCAGGAATAGATTCTATTTATTGGAAGGTTGCAAATTGTAGATAAAATGTAGAATTTACTTACATGGATTTAGAACATTTTTATTACTCCAAAATAGTGTGAGGCAAAAAGGCTACTGTTGAAGAGGATTCAGTGAGATGAGGGAAAAAGGGGAAAAGGTAAGCACAGGAAGATAGCATAGCAGAGGTCTTCAGAATCTAGGCCAAGATCTGCTCTAGAGCACACTGGGGAAGGGATGGAATGAATGGAAACAAGAGCAGAAGCTCCACCTCTCTCCCTGCCCCCGGCACAATAGCTAGAAGACAATGAAGACTTTGGTGTTTCTAGAAATTCTTAAAGGTGCCTGGAGAAAGGTTCTAACTGGATAATGAGTAGAGCAGGACCATAATATCTTTGAAAGCTTTCTACTTCTGTTTTTGGAACTCTGTAAACTGGAGCACTTTACTTGTCTCACGACATCAGCTTGGGCCACATCTCTGTAGGGATTCCCTAGGTTCTATGTTTAGCAAAACCAATTAAATGTTTTCGTGTGTGCTCAGTCGCTCAGTGTCTGACTCTTTGTGACCCTACGGACCGTAGCCCACCAGGCTTCCCTGCCTGTGGGATTGTCCAGGTAAGAATACTGGAGCGGGTTGCCGTGCCCTCCTCCAGGGGGTCTTCCTGACGCTGGGATCTCTGGTTCTCACTCCTAGCACCACCTGGGTGGCCCCTGCTTAGCCCTGGGCAACTACTAGTCTACTGTCTGTCTCTGTTTTGTCAATTCTGTTGTCTCTGTCAGCTCTGGGCATCTCATAAAGTGAAATCATAATGTATGTGCTGTTTGCACCTGGCTTCTTTTGTTTAGTATGTTTTCAAGATTCACCTATGTTGTAGCATACACCGGTGCTTCGTTTGTTTTACTGCTGGATACTTTTCTGTTGTATAGCTATATCTCATTTTATTTATCCATCCAACGGTTGTTGGACATTGGGTTGTTTTCCACTTTTGGGCTATTATGAATAACGATGCTATGGGAAGATCCTTGGAGGAGGAAATGGCAACCCTCTCCAGTATTCTTGATGGAGAATCCCATGGACAGAGGAGCCTGGCGGGCTACAGGCCATGGGGTCACAAAGAGTCAGACATGACTGAGCACAGCACAGAACAGCACAGCACACATGAATATACAAGTTTTTGTGTGGCTATTTTTTCATTCCTCTTGGAAGGATACCTGCGAGTGAGTGGAACTGCTGAATCATATGGTAACTGCATGTTTAACTGAATATGGAACTGTAAGATTTTCTTCCAAAGTCTCACCGTTTTACATCCCCATTAGCAATGTCTGAAGCTTCTGAGTTCTCCACATTCTCACCAATGACGATTATCTGTCACCTTTATTAGAAGTGTCTTAGCAAATGCGCTTCCTGGTGGCTCAGCAGTAAAGAAAATCTGCCTACGATGCAGGAGACTTGAGGGAGAGCAAGTTTGATCCCTGGGTTGGGAAAATCCTCTGCAGGAGGAAATGGCAACTCGCTTCAGTTTTATTGGGCTTCCCTAGTAGCTCAGATGGTGAAAAATCTGTCTGCAATGCAAGAGACCCAGGTTCGATCTCGGAGTTGGGAAGATCCCCTAGAGAAGGGAATTCCAGTACTCTTGCATAGAATATTCCATGGACAGGGGAGCCTGGCGGACTACAGTCCATGGGAACATGAAAAGTCAGACGTGACTGAGCAACAAACACACACTTTTGAGCAGATCTGCAGTGGTTTTGATTTGTGTTTCTCTGATAACTAGCAATATTAAGCATCTTTTATGTGTGCGGTGGCCATGTGTGTATCTTCTTTGGAGAAATGTCTATTCAAATTCTTTCCCACTTTTAACTATGTGATTTGTCTCGAGTCATAACAGTTCTTCAAATATTCTAGATCCAAATTCCTTATCAGATATATGATGTACAACATTTTTCTCCCATTCTGTGGGTTGTCTTTTCACTCTCTTGATGGTGTCTTTAAGGAACATTAAGTTTTAAAATGTTATAACTTCATAGGCTTTTAAATGCGAGTTACATTTTCTATATCTTTGGGTCATTTCGACATATAGACCGTATTAAATGTGTGTGTGTGTGTGTTTGTTCAAGTCTGTCGGTTGTATCCAACTCTTTGCAGCCCCATAGACTGTGGCCAGGCTCCTCTGTCCCTGGGATTTCCCCGGCAAGAATACTGGAGTGTGTTGCCATTTCCACCTCCAGGAGGATCCTCTAGACCCAGGGATTGAACCCTTGGCTTTTGCATTGGCAAGTGGTTTCTTTCCCACTGAGCCACCTGCAAAGCCCAAGACCTTATTATACATGTGATACTTAAATATTTGCCAAAGAACATATAGTGTATTGATCTATATAAGGCAGGTTCAACTAGATATAAAGGACAATAATTTTTTTTTTTTTTTTTAATTTGGCTGCATTGAGCAGCTTGTAAAATCTTAGTTCTCTGACCAGGGATCAACCAGAGCCTTGGCAGTGGAAGCAAGGAGTCCAAACCACTGGACCACCAGGGAATCCCCTAAAAGACAATAAAACTGATAAATGCTTTCATATTATAGAAAAAAACAAAAAAGTAGAGTGCAGTGCCTGAACGCATGTCGTGGAGAAGGGCCCTTGCAATCTTGTACAACTAGGAATCATTCCACTTACCTGGTATCAAAGGTCCCCTAATTACCATCATCGTGAGAAGAAATAATATCCTTAGGGAACAGAACTCACGTAGAAAAGTACACTCACAAGAGACTGTAGTTTATAATTTTCTGCATTCTCCTGCTTAGAATGCTCAGAGCCTGGTGAGCAATAACTGTTTATTAATGAAGCCAGGTACGCTTGCTCATACTCAGCCCAGTTACTTTACTGTATAAAATGGGCTTTTTGATAGACCCATGTGTATTTATGCATGGGTGAGAACTCTTATTACACTAGTGGATGAAGCCAGAGTTCCAAGTTGTTATCATTATAGCATGAATAGAATGAAGTATTTTTCTTCCCCCTTGTTATTTTTCTTGTCTTTCTCCCTCCACTTCCCCCAATCCTTCCACTTCCCGTCTAAACACAGGAATATACTAATCAGGGAAACATGCTCTGCTGTTTAGTGAAGGGGTCAAATCCATTTGGATGGAATTCCAGGCTCAACTCACTAACAATGGCAGGAAACCGGGTCCTTGAGCTGGCTGCGGGAGGAGCTGCTGAGCGATAGATTGTTGAAAGAGCCGGCCCTGGGGTATGCAACTTTGGCTTGCTTAGTGTTTGGAATGCTGTGATTGTTCCAGACACAATGAGGGATCTGTCTGTCCACACAGGAGAAGTTGTAATTACAGGAACAGAAACTATGCTACTGCTCCTAATTGCAGATGGTCTGTACACAAGGCGGCTAATTTGTTCTCTGGACTGTGTAGGGACAGGCGGGATTTTTAATTTAATGATTTGGGTGATTAGGGGAGAAGACCTTGTATCTTATGTCCACTTCATCTTCTTGCCAGTGTTGCCAGGATCCCTTCTGACTACCTGTCTTGTTGACTTTGATGACTCAGGCCAGTATGTGACCTTGTCTCTGCTGAGAAGACAGGGTGTTGAAAGTCTCTCTGTCTTTGGTGTCCTAAAACCTTGATTGGGTGTGACCATAACATCCTGTAGAGAGGTCTCCTTGTTTGTATCATTTAGGAACCATCTCCTAATTAGCAAAGAAGGCTGAAATCTAGCCTGACACCATATGCTGGAAAACAACAGATGACAGTTTGGAGCCAAACATAATCATCAAGTGGATTTTATTTTTATTGTGAACTAGAATCTTTGTCTCCTTATCTATTATTATACAATATAATAGGGACGAATTGAAAAGTAGCATAAGGGAAGTTCTGCTCCATGAGCTTCCAGTCTCACGGGAATCCAACGTCCATGAGTAAGGCAGGGGGATTGTAAGATGATAGTTATGAATATTTCGTGGCCTATAGATAAGAGTAATTTGAGAAAAAGCCAAAAACCTTCTCTCACAGATCAATGCTCAGAACTGCGACGCAGAGCAGTACTAAACCAGTCGCTGTTAAGGCAAATGGTCTGACTCTTAGACCAACAGTCACACTTCAGGAGATGGAGGGAAGGACATCTTTCCTCCACACAAGGCAGTAAGGGGAGTTGCAGACCCCCGAATAAAACCCAGGCTTTCTTCGCAAGGACTGACGTGTCAGGGAGCCCACTCTGGCAGCAGAGGGGAGAGTGGGTGGGGGGCAGCTGAAGGCAGGGAGACGGAGAGGTTCTCAGGTATTTGGGGAGAAGTGATGACAGCTACCAAGGAGAAGAGGGAAAAGTGCTGGGAGCTGCAAGGAAGAAATTATAGCAGTGATTCTTAAACGTTTGGGGGAAATGAAGCCTTTTGAGAATCTGATGTAAGCACTTTTGTATTAAGTGTCAAACTTGCTCATTTGCTCCTTTTAGCATCAATGTGACCTCAGTGGCAGGGAAGCTGGGCTGGCAGCCCCTTTGTATGGGCCTTAGTCTTTGGTTCGGATAGAAACCAGTGAATTCTCACCAGGTCATCAAGGGGGTTGGAAAGATAGAGTGAGGAGCAGCATTTATCAAAGACTGACTAGTTTTATCACGCTCTGAGGACTGCCCCCGCCCCGCTCCCCCCTCCCAAGCAGATGGGAAACCTGAGATGTTATGTATGATCTTCAATGTCCTATGCTGAAAAATGGCAGCTCTCGAGTTTGAACTTGAGGTGGCCTCGTTCAGAATGCCCATCAGCCGCCTGCTGCAGCTGCCATATTTGGTTCAAGTGTGAATTACGATGATTCCCAGCTTTTTTCTTTCCTGAAATTCTTTGATGGCCCCAGTTTGTACAGCTGAAGTAGACACTCACTACCTCATTCCTGACAGTTTTGGGAGCTGACAGCAGAACATTCAAAGAATGGCATGGAGTGGCTTTCCTCAAGGTCATTTCCTGTCTATGAACTCTACAAGGATCGCATTCCTTAAGGATGTGTAGGGGTCGAAAACAGCCCCTACTCTGTCAGGCGAGAGACGCCTGGGCCAGCTGTACTAGGCAGATGAGTGTGTGTGTGTGTGCGTGTGTGTGTCTACATCCTCTGTGACATGCTTTGCTGGTGAGCACACCCCTTCCCCGACACTTGGCTAAAAACAAACCAGGTCTGCTAGGCTGCCTGACTCATGCTTCAACTGGAGTCTATACCCGAGTCAATAATTCTCTTTTTAAAGGCAAATGTTGAGCTCAACAGCTACTGGGATTACGCTGCCTGGGGCAACACTCTGTATTAATTTGACTTACTAGAAACAGTACCTCCTTAGGTTCTCTAAGCAGGACTTTTTGCAATGTAGTCACGCTATACTGAAGAGTGTTTATGAGACTTGACGACAAAGTGTGAAAGGTGCGTGGGCCGCAGTTGATGCCTGATGACATGGACGTCAGTATTCACTTTGTCGCGTACCCTCTGCCTAACTGGGATGGGGTTTTCTTCCTTCCTCCTTTATTTTACATTAAGAGCTTTGTTTATTTATTTGAAAGAGAAAGATATTCAGTCTAAGTGATGTATATTATATATACTCCAGAGGGGCTTTTGCCACCTCTCCCACCACCTCTGCATTTTGCATCACCAAAAAAGAGGACACTGGTTAGAGCCAGGGTGATGGAGAGGGAGAAACAGCAAGCACAGAAGGTCAGGCACCCACCTTTGGCTCTTCTCTGACTTGATAAAGGCCTGTGAAAAGGTCACCTAAGCTCTTGAGACCTCTGTTTGTCTGTAAAAAGAGAAAGTGTCAGTCGCTCAGTCGTGTCCAACTCTTTGGGACCTCATGGACCGTAGCCCGCAGGGCTCCTCCATCCATGGAATTCTCTAGGCATGGATACTGGAGTGGTTGCTGTTTCCTTTACCAGGCGATCTTCCTGACTGACCCGGGGATCGAACCCCGGTCTCCTGAATTGCAGGCAGATTCTTTACCACCTGAGCCACGAGGGAAGCCAGAGACTTGAACTAAAAGATCAGTGAATTCAGGCTCCTGCTGGGCTGTTTCTGGGGGCTGTTCTCTCTCAAGGATGGACTTCAGTTCCTGTAGACATTTTTCTCTCCTGGCTGACACTTAGGATCGCGTTTCCTATGGCTGGCACACTAACTCTTTTGCCATGAACGTTCCTCTGGAGTATCAGGCAGACAGGGCATGTTTCTGCTTATCAACCTACACATTTCCAGGAAAATTATGTTTCCCCCCTATAATTCACACACATGGCTTACGCATGTGGAGATTTTAAAACACAGTCAATTTATAAAGGGATGAATTTCCCTGAAACATAATTTGCGTTAATCATTCCCTGAAACATAATTTGCATTAATTATGTCAGCTAGTTAGAACTGGTAACCTGGCATAAGTTAGTCAAGACATTAAATAACACTCTTCTTGTTTTTCTTATATTCAGGCGTGAAAGGTTAAGAAGTACATTTCCAGTTCATGAAACATCACAGGGATTCACTGGATCTATTTATGTTTTATTCGAGGGTGAGGAACATACACCTTTGCTCCAAGTGAGGACTGACCGATAGGCTGAGAATGCTTGGGCCAGGCGTTCTTATCAGAAACATTCGTAAACCTCCTCAGAACCCTAGGATGCTAGAGTTTGGAAGGGACCTTAAGAATTTCTGGGCAATTCCTTTTCTTTCTCTCGTTTGTCCTTCTTTTAGGTCAAACATGAGATGCATAAAATTTATTATGTTAAAGAAAGTTTTCCCTTAGAGGAAGCCACTTCTGCAGGAACACAAATTGCCCCAAGTGGTGGGGGTATGTCAGACGGGAATTTTTTCAGGAAGAAATGTAAATTCCTTGTATTCTTAGAAATGTACCAAATAAGCCGCATCAAGGTTTTTCATACCTAGTTTGTTTGAGAGACATTTATTAATACATTCTGTGAATGCTCAGAAGTCAGTGTGGCTTTTGCCAGCAGGTGGCGCCAAACGTTTTCACAAGAAAAATAACGTTGTGAAGGAAAACCTCCTTTGCATCCTCCCTGCTAGTAAAAAAAAAAAAAAAAAAAAAAAGGCTTTTAAGTGAGTGCTGCGGTTCATTCACCCAAACTCAGGAAACACGTGCCTTTCTTATTTGATAGCTCTTTGGCAGTACACTGTTGTAGTTCAGGGGGAGTTATTTCCTTAAAGTTTGTTAAAAGGGAAGTATGGCAAAATAAAAGACTTGAAACAAAGGTTTATTAGAGTTCTGCCGACCACTTAAAGTCCAGTCTCTCAGCCTGCAAACCCTTCCATCAGCCCCTTCTAGGCCTGTGAGTACACAGGATCCCAAAACAAAGAGCAGTGAGATGCTTCAATTTTCCCTTTTCATCACAATCTTTTTTTTTTCCAGACTCCTAAGTCAGCTTTTATAGTCTGGCTAAAAGTTTGCTCTTGTGGTGGTGATTCTCTGGTGGAAGAACCGGGTATTCACCAAGTCACCTGTGTGAATGTATAGAGGCCTGCTGGGGAAAGTGCTCTGAAGGAAAGGAACATGATTGCATGATACCGTTGAAGCAAGGAGGCTGACCCAGATTCAGGGGCAGTCACAGTTTCTTAGGGAAGGGACCCTGCCTGGAGCTGAGTTCTGAAGGATGAGGTGGGATTAGTTAGATGAAGGGGTGGGAGGAGCTGAGAGGAATATTCAGACCAGAGAGTAGTCACTTCAAAGACTCTGGGATGGGAGGGAGAAGGGAAACTGAGATGCAGAGCTGCAGGTGAGGGAGGGACTCAGCGATGGGAAGGGAGAATGGACGCTGTTACAGGAGTGAAAACTCTTTATGATCTTTGCACTCTTTCCATTTCTATTATATTTCCCCTCCATCAAAAAAACCAAAAAGGTCAAAACACACTCCAAAATTCAGTTACTACCTGATCCCCACTAGTCCCCCTGCTTTCATAGTATTATTGAAGTCAGTGTCCAGATATTTCTGAAAAGTTTGGGCATTTTCCTTTCCCTGGTGTGTTGTGCTGTGCTTAGTCACTCAGTTGTATCCGACTCTTTGCATCCCCATGGACTGTAGCCCGCCAGGCTCCTCTATCCATGGGGATTCTCCAGGCAAGAATACTAGAGTGGGTTGCCATGCCCTCCTCCAGGGGATCTTCCCAACCCAGGTCTCCCACGTTGCAGGCAGATTCTTTACCATCTGAGCCACCAGGGAAACCCCTCCCCAGTACAGTGACATATAAACAGACACAAGTGCCTTTGGGGAAGGCAAGGAGGAAAATTTACAGAACACATTTGCAGCATTAGCAGAACTTGACTCCTTAGGCACTTTCCTTTTCCTGTCAATAGAGGATACAATTCAGTGAATTGATTGGGATTTAGAGCTCCCATACGACCCAGCAACCCCACTCCTGGGCATATATCAAGAGAGAACCATAATTCATAAAGATACATGCACCCCAATGTTCATTGCAGCACTATTTACAATACCAGGACATGGAAGCAACCCAAATGCCATTGATGGGGGAATGGATAAAGAATATGTGATACATATAGACGATGGAATACTACTCAGCCATTAGAAGAGAATGAAATAATGCCGTTATGGACCTAGAACCCAGGACCTCCTGTAAAGCCCAGGGAACTCTGCTCAATAATCTGTAATGACCTTTATGGGAAAAAGTTGAAAAAAGAGTGGATATACGTATGCACATAAAAGATTCACTTGGATGTACACCTGAAACTAACACAACATTGAAAATCAACTATACGCCAATAAAAATTTTAAAAAAGAAATGAGTCAAACTTTTAGATATGGTGGTAGCCTTGATTCAAAAGACTTGAAATTGTTTTCAGTTGTATACATCAAGCTGGCCCGGAGTCTCCACGACCAATCTAGCATACCCTAAAATCTCACCAGGTCCGTCTATTCTCATGAGCCCTAATGCCTGTTGAAGTAACCACATTCATTTGTCTCTGACTGTTCTAGGGTAACTACTTGCCCTTTGACACCTTGGGACCTTTCGCTGTAGTCAGGGGGTCCTGTTTCTACCACTATCCCAAACCCTCACAAAATAGCCACTGCACTGCTTCTCGAAGATGCTGGCATTTCCTTTGCCAGCGTCTGTCTCAGGCCTTGATGATGAGATCATCCATAGGCCTACATCTACAGCCACATTCCTCTCTCTTGACATCTTTGAATTCTTTTCTGTAATTGAACCTCACCATTTCCGGCATCTCAGCTTTCCCTAGGCTACAGTCCTAATTGATCTCAAGTCTTCTTCAGCCAGCAAAGCCAGCTAATGGAACCACTCTCAGTTGCTCGAGCTAGCATCACTGCATCCAGAGTCACCGCTTGGTGCATCCAAATTTACCTTGATCAAAATGATGCTCCTTCCTCCATGACCAGTAAGCCCTTAACGATCCTTTCCTCACACATATTCAGGCCTTTGCAATATAACTGAGTACAGTCCTGCTAATCTTCTGGTGGGGAAATCTCTTACTGGATTTGACCTTATAAATATCCCTCCTCTCCTGGAATGTGCTGCACTCTGACTTCAGGTATAGGGCTCAGGATATCAAGAAACAGTATGGGGTGGGGACAAGTCTCAGGATATGAAGAATCTGTGTATGGGGTGGGGACAGAGCATGTTGAGAGTCTGGTCCCCTCTCCCAAGATTACTAATGGCCTCTGGGAGAAGACAGCAGTGTTCTCAGACCGGACACGAGGCACGTCATCAGACAAGGAAGAAGAGGCTGGCAAAGGAGGCAAGAAGGGCCAAGAGCGAACTGGGGGCTGGGAAAACGGGAGGCCTCTGAGTCCTCCCACACATCCCCATTCCAGTTGTCTCCCAGTCAGGGTCCTTTGTTGTTCAGTCGCTCAGTCGTATCCAACTCTGCAGCCCCAGGGACCGCGGTATGTCGGGCTTCCTTGTCCTTCACCATCTCCCAGAGTTTTCTCCATTTCATGTCCGTGGAGTCCGTGAAACTGTCCAACCATCTCATCTTCTGTTGCCCCCTTCTCCTCCTCGTGCACATATGCATTTTGGAAACTGGGACTTAGAATTTCTAAGTCAATTACATGCTCCCCCACCCCACCCCGCAGCCCTGGTGTGGAAAGAGCACGCTATATTCAGGGGATCACAGCACTGCCAATGGCCAGCGGTGGGATCACAGGCAGTCTTTTGCTTCTCTCACCTGTAAAAGGAGGGTGTTGTCATAAAGGATTTTAGGGTCTTTTTGATCTCTACTTTTCATATATTGAGGGAGTTAGGAAGAGGGGATGGAGGAAAAAAGAAGAAAGGGAAGAACAAAACAGGCTTGTGGCTTTTTCACGGCCCTTTAGGTCTTCTAACAATATGAGGAAGACTTTGTTTTCATGGCAAAGTGAGGAAATGGAAGTTCAGAGAGGTTAAGTCACCTGCTCAAGTTTACTCAGAAACTAAGCAGCACTGGAACAAGAGTCGTCTGGTTTTGAAAGTCCTATACTTTCCGCCAAACCGCCCTGTCCCCTGCTCTGAGGGAAACACGAGAGTCAGCAGCTGCTTGCTTGAGGCGTTTTTCCTTCCCCCAGTTTTGGGTGCTCTCTCTTAAATGCCTTGGGTCCCCACGCTCCTCAGACTCTGTGCTACCCCGTCCTGGCACACGAGTCCTCACCCGTGCGCTACGTTAACCCTCTTGCCTTCTCTCTTTTCAGCTTCCCTCTCTCTCACTGAAATGCAGTCAGGAGACTGTGAAATGCCCCGAATGAACTATACCAGGCTCCCAGGACTGAGTGCCGCTGATAGCTTGCTAATCTGGTTAATATGTTAATGGCAGAAGGATAAAGCAGAGGCAGGGCTTTCTGCCTTGAATTAGATGTCCATTTCAGTCCAGTATCTCTAAAGCATACATCCATATGAACTGTGAGTTTAGGGCTGAACACCACTAATTCACAGCTGATCTTGGTTTTAGTGTATCAGCAAGAGCCCGGGACCATGAATTGGGAGAGCAGAGTCCTAGCTCCGACTCCGGGGGGACGTAGCGGAGTGGGGTGCAGAGCGATGAGAGACAAAGGAGAGGTTCTGAGTACCTGCACTCCCACGGGCAGCCATCAGGTCTACCTCAGCCTAGGCGCTTTCCCCGGGTTTATGTGTGTGCTGCCCTGATCAGAGATCAGAATGCAGATTGAATTAAAGTTTGGGAAATTAGGTTAGAAACAGATGACCAGTGGCAATTTCTGAACAGATGTGACTGCTTTTTCTCATCTCAAAGAGCGTAAGGACTACATTTCCCCCATGGTAACACCAAGGCACAGGGATCTGGTGGGGAAAGAGGTCTACTGGGAATCAGAGCACCTTGCTTTGGGCCTGGTCTTCAGTTAATTAAGTAAATCCTCTACGCTTCCGTCCCCTTCCTTCCCCCCTTTTAAATCAACTTGACTGAAGTATAA
This sequence comes from Bos indicus x Bos taurus, assembly GCF_003369695.1. Classification (NCBI taxonomy): domain Eukaryota; kingdom Metazoa; phylum Chordata; class Mammalia; order Artiodactyla; family Bovidae; genus Bos; species Bos indicus x Bos taurus. The sequence continues at coordinate 45,750,853 of NC_040098.1, read as the reverse complement.
TTTACAATACAATAAAGGTCCCTATTTTCAGTGTACAGTCCACATTGTTGGCTGTTAAGTTGCTAAGTCGTGTCTGACTCACCTGGTGTGCTGTGCTATGCTCGCTCAGTCGTGTCTGACTCTTTTGTGACCCAGTGGACTGTAGCCCACCAGCCTCCCCGATCCATGGGGTTTCCCAGGCACGAATACTGGAGTGGGTTGCCATTTCCTCCTCCAGGGGACCTTCCCAACCCAGGGATCGAACCCACGTCTCCTGCATTGGCAGGCAGAGTCTTTACCACTGCGCCGCCTGGGAAGCCCATGAGGCTTGATAAATGGATATGTTTGTCATAATCAAGATATATGACTTCTCCATCAGCCTCAACTTCTTTATTAGATATAAAGCTATAAAGATGATTTAATTCTGGAGTTTTGATAATTTTTGTTTTTCAAGAAATTTGTCTATGTCACCTCTGCCATTAAATTTATTGGCATAAAATCATTCATAATATTTTCCTATTATGCTGCTGCTGCTAAGTCGCTTCAGTCATGCCCGACTCTATTCGACCCCATAGGTGGCAGCCCACCAGGCTCCTTTGTCCCTGGGATTCTCCAGGCAGGAATACTGGAGTGGATTGCCAGTTCCTTCTCCAATGCATGCATGCTAAGTCGCTTCAGTCGTGTCCAACTCTGTGTGACCCCATGGATAGCAGCCCATTAGGCCCCTCTGTCCACAGGATTCTCCAGGCAAGAACACTGGAGTGGGTTGCCAGTTCCTTCCCTACGTATTATGCTAGCAATGTCCATATTATTATGGATACTTAATATTCAGCAAAAATTCAAGGGTAGCCCTGTTCAAATCTCTGAAACATTTTCTCTGTGCAGCTCTGTCTTCTCCTGTACTTTGTCCGATATATTTTTTATATCGCTTTAGCCTCCCTGGGTTCAGATGTCTGTATTCTCAATTCATTGAGACTGCCATGCTCTGCCTAGGTTCCCTTGTTCTGTGTCAAGCTCCAGAAATTGCCTACAGGAAGAAAGCTGGTCAAGCGATCATGCTCATGTTACTCGCTCTTGTTTTTTCAGTGATTACAGTTTTGTATGCCTATTTTCCAGTAACTAAAAACACTTGTGTCATACATTTTGTCTAGGTTTATATGTGTGTATAGTGGAAGAACAAGTGTCAGATCAGATCAGATCAGTCGCTCAGTTGTGTCCGACTCCTTGCGACCCCATGAATCGCAGCACGCCAGGCCTCCCTGTCCATCACCAACTCCCGGAGTTCACTAGAACAAGTGTAGTACTAGATAATTCAATCTGAATGCAAGTGAGAGTCCTCTGAAATATTTTTTATCCAGTAAATTATAGGTTCTAACAATATTTGCCTGGCCTATTTCACTAGATGACTATAAAGATAAATTGGGATAATGTTCATCAAAGTGTGCTTTATACACTGTAAAATATTATGCAAGCCTGTTAAAATAATAATAACAGCAACAATAACTCTCATGATTAAATAAATCAGCAAGGACATCTATCAGTAAGGCACAACTCTTGATGATAAAAGAATGACAAAGAAATACCTCCAATCTAGGGAGTTATGACATATATATTGAAAGTCCACATCAAAATGAAGTGACAAATATTATGTGCCAATAGTAACAGTATAGCTACTCTTCATTAAGTACTTAAGACGTGCTAGCTAAGTTCTTTATGAACATTATTTCATGTAACCTTTGAGAATCTTTTGAGGTAGATATTAGAATCTCTTCTCCACAGATTAGGAAACAAAGTTCAGGAAACTTAAGTAACTGAAAGGTTTGCATAGAATGTGCTAGAGCTTGAACTTAGACATACAACTATATCTTGATTCTCCATTAGGAGGTTAGACCATTGGTTTTATGAATTGAGAAGATAAAGAGGGATATGTTGGCCTGAAGGCTAAGGGAATGCTTTATATAGAAAATGGGAGTGTAGATGGATCACTTTGAAGAAAATTTAAATAAGAGTAAATAGGAATACAATTTTAGAAGAAAAGGATTACAAAGAAGCAAAGAAACAAAGATCGTGTGTCCCAGAGACAGGGACTAGAGTAAATTTATTAGTTTGTAGGAGTAGCAGCTAAGTTTGCAGCCACATTGAGTAAGACAGTGATAAATTAAGTTTAAGATATCGATCCATTATTTCAATTTTAACATATCTTTAAGTGTGATGCAAGTGTCGGCTGTTGCTTTTGTTAGTTAAAAAAGTAATAGTTACCTGTGCCAACTTGTTTGACTATTAGTGCTTTCCACCGGTGTTATTTCACAATCTTGCAATTTTACAAAACATCTATTCATTTTCTTAACATCTGTGAGTGTCTGCTCTGTAGCAGGCCTTGTACTAAGTATGGAGGATATAAAATGGAATCTGATATTGCTCTTGCTTTCAAGGAATTCAGTTAATTTTCAAGCAGGAAGCTCTGTCAAGCAGACAGAACTTGGGGGGTAGAATTCTGGAGAGAAGTCAAGGCTAGAAATGTAAATTTTGGAGTTGCTGACATGTGCAGAGGGGACCCACACATCTAGAAAGACAAACAACGGAGAGATTTAAGAGAGCAAACGAGAGCAGCTGGAACTTTTTAAAAAAACTTCTGAATCTTACACTACACACACACCTATTTTAGCTAATCTTGCAATAAGGAGAAATGAGAAATGTTATGTTACTTTGTGGTCATAGGCTAGTTATTATTCCAATGTGCACCTTCCCTTGAATCAGTGGAGTACTCAGTAACTGGGGAGAAATGGATGTTGATGTTCCCTGGGTAATCAGTATCTTTTAAATGCTTATGATGAACCTGTGGTTAAATGCTTCTGAGCTTGAACTGAGATTTATTTTCTTAGGGAAATGTAAATCATTTTCTCAGGACTCTTGCTCTTGGAGTAGAAGAAAATAGCTCCTTCCCAGAGGAAGAGCTGAATGGTGCTCAGTGTACTGGGACTCATCTTTTCTTCAGGAAAAGATTTTATGGGGAATTAATAGCAATGAAATCTGACCATCTACATATGACATACCCAGGGATTTCTCTATCCATCCTATATTACAACGGAGCGGACTGCAGAGAGTTCTGAATAAAAGGACTTGGGAGATCCTGGGGGGCTTGAAGGCAGCTGCGGAACTTGGCCCCTGGCCAGGGATCCCAGAGATCAGGATCATTGAGAGTCACCAGAGAGGGAGTTACCCCCCTGGGGATGCTGGATGAAGAGATGGTCAGCCTGGGACAGGAAGAGTGTGGAGGGGCAAAGGTCGGGGGGCGGGACCCTGGAGAAGGCCTGTGAGTAGGGTGTGGGAAAGACAAAAGGATAGAGTGGAACAAAAGACGAGAGCAGTTTCAGGAAAGTGTCGACTCATAGAAGATGAGGAAGAGAGATTTCATCAGAATCAAACACAGCTACACGAGATAACACAATAGATTTAAAAAGATCTGAGATTCGGCTTTGCAAAGTCATCAGCAAAATTTTGGAATATAATTTCTGATCTTAACTTTCTGAGATCACCAAGATGTTTTGTTAGCTGCCTTTAAAAAAATAATAATTTTATTTATTTATTATTTGGCTGAGCTGGGTCTTCAATCCTGCGTGGCTTTTCCCCAGCTGCGGGGAGCAAGGGCATCTCCCTTGTTGTGTGCACGGGCTCCTCCTTGCCATGGCTGCTCTTGTGGTGGAGCACGGCTCTCGAGTCCTCTGGCTTCAGTAGTTGCAGTGTGTGGTTGCGGTTCCTGGGCTCTAGAGCACAGGCTCAACAGTTGTGGTGCAGGGGCTTAGTTGCTCCATGGCATGTGGGATCTCCCTGGACCAGGGGTTGAACGCGTGTCTCCTGCACTGGCAGGTGGATTCTTTACCACTGAACCACCAAGGAAGCCCCATTAGCTGCCTTTTTTGTTTCTGAAAGCTGACCCTGAAGATCAAATCAATTTGTATACATACATAAAAGTGAGTAATAAGCATATTTACTACTTAAAGATCATCTTACAGAGAAAAACACGGGAGAAAAGACGTTAAATATTAATGCATACGTAAGTTTATAACAATTGATAAAAGCGAGTTCAGGAGCCTTCTCCATAAAGAACCCGGTGGCTCCCTTTGTCTACAAGCCAGAGCATTCCTTATTCCGTCTGAAAATCAAAACTCTGCCCTTTGTCGCCCAGTACAATGACCCCTGAACCCGCCTGTGTACCTTTGCTTACCCCTCCACTTAGACTTCCTTTGCTACATTTTTTCCCACAAGTATTTAGACTCCTTCTGTTTACCAGGTAAGGGGATGACTGCGGCAACAATGGCGGCCATGGTCCCTGGTCATGCGAAGCTTGACATCTTGTGGGAGAGGAAGACATTAAATATCACATATAAGTTGTGTGCAGAGGAAATTAATATACAACTATAATGGCTAAATAAAAAGAGCTGGACTCAATTTGGTGTAGAGTGGAAACTTATACCAAGATCTGAAGGGTAATTAATTGGGTAAAAGGTGGGGAAAGTGTTGGAGGTAGATCAAGGTGAAGAAGATGAACAGAAAACAGCCTAGGATGAGGTGGGGAGGAAGGCAGGGGCCAGGGTATGCCATGACCTGGGTCAGAATGAGGCTTGGATCTTTTCCCAACAGGTGACTGGAAGTAACTGAAAGATAGAAGCAGAGTAATCAAACAGTCATTTTTATGCTTTAAAAGATCATTCTGGGGCAATATGCATGAAAAAGATTATTTTTGTATAATGACAACAGTAAGTGAAATCTAAAAGAGGCCATCACCATCACCCTGATATCAAAACCAGACAAAGATACCTCGGAAAAAAAAAAGAAAGAAAATTACAGGCCACATCACTGATGAGCATAGATGCAAAAATCCTCAACAAAATAATAGCAACGTGTATCCAACAATACATTAAAAAGATCATACACCATGATTAGGCGGGATTCATTCCAGGGATGCAAGAATTCTCCAGCGTCTGCAAACCAATGTGATACACCACATCAACAAATTGAGGGATAAAAGCCATATGATCATCTCAATAGATGTAGAAAAAGCTTTTGACAAAATTCAGCACCCGTTTATGATAAAAACTCTCTAGAAAGTGTGCCTAAAGGGTACGTACCTCAACAAAATAAAGACCATATACAGCACACCTATGGCTAGCGTCGTACGCGGTGGTGAAAAGCTGAAAGCATTCCCTTTAAGATCAGGAACAAGGCGAAGATGTTCACTCTTCTCACTTTAATTCGACATAGTTTTGGAAGTCCTAGCTAGAGCAATCCTTTTACAGCAAGTAAAAGGAATTGAAATTGGAAAAGAAGTTAAACTGTTGCTGTTTGCAGATGACACGGTACGATACATAGACAATCCTAAAGAGAGTACCGGGATGACATGGTACTCTACATAGACAATCCTGAAGAGAGTACCGGAAAACTACTAAAGCTCATCAGTCAATTTGGTGACGTTTTAGGTAACAAAATTAGTACACAGAAATCTGTTGCATTTCTATACACTAACAACGAAAAATCAGAAAGAGACATTCTAGAAGCAATTCCATTTACTATTGCATCAGAAAGAATAAAATATCTAGGAATAAACTTGTACTCTGAAACAAAAGACTTGTACTCTGAAAACTGCAAGATGCCAATGAAAGAAATCAAAGAAGACATAAGCAGATGGAAAGATATACCATGTTTGTGGACTGGAAGAATCAATATTTTCAAAATGACTATACTACCCAAGGCAATCTACAGATTCAATGCAATCTCTATCAAACTACCAATGGCATTTTTCACAGAACTAGAACAAAAGAAAGGCAATGCCAAAGAATGCTCAAACTACCGCACAATTGCACTCATCTCACACGCTAGCAAAGTAATGCTCCAAATTCTCCAAGCCAGGCTTCAGCAATACGTGAACCGTGAACTTCCAGATGTTCAAGCTGGTTTTAGAAAAGGCATAGGGACCAGAGATCAAATTGCCAACATCCACTGGATCATAGAAAAAGCAAGAGAGTTCCAGAAAAACATCTATTTCTGCTTTATTGACTATGCCAAAGCCTTTGACTGTGTGGATCACAAGAAACTGTGGAAAATTCTGAAAGAGATGGGAATACCAGACCACCTGACCTGTCTCTTGAGAAACCCGTATGCAGGTCAGGAAGCAACAGTTAGAACTGGACATGGAACAACAGACTGGTTCCAAATAGGCAAAGAGTATGTCAAATCTGTATATTGTTACCCTGCTTATTTAACTTCTATGCAGAGTACATCATGAGAAACTCTGGGCTAGATGAAGCACAAGCTGGAATCAAGATTTCTGGGGAAAATATCTATAACCTCAGTATGCAGATGACACGACCCTTATGGCAGAAAGTGAAGAAGAACTAAAGAGCCTCTTGATGAAAGTGAAAGAGGAGAGCGAAAAAGTTGGCTTAAAGCTCAACATTCAGAAAATGAAGATCATGGCATGTGGTCCTGTCACTTCATGGGAAATAGATGGGGAAACAGTGGGAACAGTGTCAGACTTTATTTTTGGGGGGCTCCAAAATCACTGCAGATGGTGATTGCAGCCGTGAAATTAAAAGATGCTTACTCCTTGGAAGGAAAGTTATGACCAACCTAGATAGCATATTAAAAAGCAGAGACATTACGTTGTCAACAAGGGTCCATCTGGTCAAGGCTGTGGTTTTTCCAGTGGTCATGTACGGATGTGAGAGTTGGACTGTGAGGAAAGCTAAGTGCTGAAGAATTGATGCTTTTGAACTGTGGTGTTGAAGAAGACTCTTGAGAGTCCCTTGGACTTCAAGAAGATCCAATCAGTCCATTCTAGAGGAGATCAGTCCTGGGTGTTCATTGGAAGGACTGATGTTGAAGTTGAAACTCCAATACTTTGGCCACCTGATGCAAAGAGCTGACTCATTTGAAAAGACCCCAATGCTGAGAAAGATGGAGGGCAGGAGGAGAAGGGGACGACAGAGGATGAAATGGTTGGATGGCATCACCGACTCAATGGACATGGGTTTGGGTGGACTCCGGGAGTTGGTGTTGGACAGGGAGGCCTGGTGTGCTGTGGTTCATGGGGTCACAAAGAGTCGGACATGACTGAGTGACTGAACTGAGAACAAAAGAATTATGTACCGTGACCAACACGGGTTTGTTCTGTGATGAAAACCTGGTTCAAGGTGAAATTTTGTCCGCATAATCTACCATGTTAATAGGTTAAAGGAGAGAAGTCACATGATCATATCCATCAATTGAGGATGAATACTTGACAAAACCCAAAAGCCATTCATCATAAAACAATCAGCAAAATAGGGGTAGAGGGAAAACTACAATCTAGTAAAAGAATGTTCATAAAAAAGTCCTATAGCTGCACCAGTCATAATGATGAAAAGTGGATACTTTCCTTTTAGGGTGGGGAACAAGCCAGGATACCCACTCTCAACTATTCAACACAGGAAGTTCTAGCCAGTGCGGTAAGGAAGAAAGGGAACTAAATGGCATCTACATTGGAAAGGAAGAAATAAAAGTGTTCCTGTTTTCAGATTACATGTTGTTTCACAAAAAAATCACAAGGAATGTATTAGATTGGTCCAAAAATTCATTCAGATTTTTCCATTTAAGATCATCTGAATTTAAAGAAAAATCTGAATGAACTTTTTGGTCTACCCAATATTGCAAAATAACTCCTACAACTGTTTAGTGATGTCAGTATGGATACAAGGTCAACATAAAAAAATCTGGTGTATTTCTATACACTAGCAATTAACATGTGGAACTTGAAATTAAAAATACAATACTGTTTACAATTGTTAAAAAAATTAAAATATTTTGATATAAATCTAGCAAGACATATGCAGGATTCATATGCTCAAAACCACCAGACAGCGATGAAAGAAATCAAAGGAAATCTAAACAAATGGAGAGATATTACAAGTTAATGAACTGAAAGATTCAATGCAGTTAAGAAGTCAGTTCTCCCAAAGTTGATAAACAGACTTAATATAGTTCTTATCAAAATGACAGCAAGATTATTTTGTGGTTAGAGACAATGTTATTCTAAAATGTTCATGGAAAGGCAAAGGAGCTGGAACATATAAGACAACTCTAAAGAGAAAAAAGGAAGCTTGTACACAACAGGCCCTGTGAGAATTAGGGCTTCATGCATTGGAGAAGGAAATGGCAACCCACTCCAGTGTTCTTGCCTAGAGAATCCCAGGGATGGGGGAGCCTGGTGGGCTGCCGTCTATGGGGTCGCAGAGTCAGACACGACTGAAGCGACTTAGCAGCAGCAGCAGCAGGCCGCTGTCTGCAGGGCTGGCCGGGGCAACAGGTCAGGTGTCTGCTCGGAGCTACTTCTATTGCATCTGCTGAGACCAGTGGCGGTGGCTCTGTTTTTCCTCTATTACATGAATAAAACTGGTTTTCCTGAGGAGCTGTAGGCTCAAGAGGATAGGTTCTGATTTTCCCTTCATCTTGTTTTTTGTGCTTTGAAACCTGCCTGAAATTTTAAATATTTATAACATTCTTTGCATAGAAATTGTGTCTCTCTCTTTGGATGTATTCATCTTATTGGCTTATTCATTCATTTTAGGGATGTTTTAAACACCGAACCATAAAATAATTTTAGTCTTGTAACCAAGGTGTAAAAACGGTCCCAAAACTTTTCATATGCTCTTCTTCTAGCTTCCACAAATGTAACCATAGTACAGTGACCAAAACCAGTTAAAACAGTACACACAATGCCTTTAATTAGTTGACAGACCTTCTTCAGACTTTACCAGTTGTCACACTAAAGTTCTTTCTAGGATCTAGAATCTAAAACAGCATCAATTGCATTTAGTTGGTCGTCTGGCTTCAGTGTAGGACAGTTCATCGGTGTCTTTTTGTCTTTCATGACCTAGATACTTTTGAGAGCTGTCTCTTGATTTGAGTTGATCTGAATTTTACTTGTGGTTGAATTCAGTTTTGCATGCTTCTCCCTTTTAGGCCCTGGATCTTGGAAGCTTGGGAGCTGGAATGGGTATTCGGCTATTCAGTCATCATGAGCCTGTATTCTTAGTGAAGGGCACGTTCATTTAGAGGAAAAAGAACTGCTTCTGGCTCTACCTTTGAGCTATAAAATCAGTTCTTAGTGCAACTAATCCAACACTTATAGTTCACCTCCTGGGTTTTCATAAAATATTTTTAAGGCACATGAACTTTAAGTGTTACATTATTTAATGTACTGTTTAAAACAGCTAACTACCTGGGAGTGTCAGTTAGAAATCCCTATCATTAGTCATCATTAATTCACTAGGCACAGGGCTAAATCATCAAAAACGAATTCTTAGGCCAGTTACTGGATCAACCGAAATTCCTGAAGACTGGAGTCACCCATAAATAACCTCAGAGCATCACAGTTCTTTAGGCCAAATGCACCAACAACTGATCACGGGGCATGGAGGGACTGACCCATTAAGAGATTTACAGGCTGGGTATCATTATCAGCATCTCCAGAACAGATATGGGAGTCTGACAGCAGTTCAGAAGTTCTTTCAAATTGTTAATTTAGGTGCCACATGAAGCTGATAACTGAGCCAGGAATCAGAAACCCAGTTCCTGCTTCCCAACTTATCACTGTGTCACCTTAGTCGAGGAACCTAACCTACTTCATTCATTCATCCATTTTTGGAAAAGAGGGAATTGTGTGTGCTCAGTGCTGTACCAGGTGCTGGGTGTTGTATGTTGAGTCAAAACAGATAAAGAATAGACCAGGGACTTTCTTGGTGGCCCAGTGGTTAAACATCTGCCTCGCAGTGCAGGGGGCACAGGTTCAATCCCTAGTTAGGAAACTATGCTGCAGAGAAACTACGCCAGAGCAGGGCCACTGATGAGCCTGCGGGGCACAACTACAGAGCTCATGCCCCACAACAAAGACGCTCGTGCTGCAACCAAGACTGGACGCAGACAGATGAATAGAAAAACAAGCTAACAAGCCAAACAAAACAAAACAAAAACACCTCAGTGCCTATCAGTAGATGAATATACGATTTATGGTCTCTCTATACAGTGGAATGTCTGCCTGCATGCTAATTTGCTTCGGTCATGTTCGACTCTTTGTGACTCTACGGACTGTGGCCCATAGTCTCCTCTGTCCTTGGGATTCTCCAGGCAAGAATACTGGAGTGAGTTGCCATGCCCTCCTCCAAGGTATTTTCCTGACCTAGGGATCAAATCTGAACCTCTTATGTCTCTTGCCTTGGCAGGCAGGTTCTTTACCACTGGTACCACTTAGAAAGCCAGTACAGTGAAATACTACTTAGCAATAAAAAGGAGGTAATTATTGATTAACTGAATCTCAAAATAATTATGCTGGGTGAAAAAAGCCAGACAAAAGCATACACTTTGAAACAGAGGCTCAGAACATGCATGCTTACCTTATAAGACGGAGGATTCACCACTGGCTGTAAGGATAATCGGATGCTGCGTAGATGAGAGGAAGAACAGTCGATGGTGAGAGTCAGGGATGCCCTTCAGCTTTCCCTCGGTGTTCCAGTTTCCTCAGCCAATGCAGGAGTATTTCTTAAGATTTCTGTGACAATCAAACAAGGTCATTTATGTGAAAAGTAAAAGCGAAAGTGTTAGTTCCTAAGTCATGTCTGAGTCTTTTCGACCCCGTGGACTGTAGACTGCCAGGCTCCTCTGTTCATGGAATTCTCCAGGCAAGAATACTGGAGCGTGTAGCCATTCCTTTCTCCAGGGAATCTTCCCAACTCAAAAGGTTCAGTTCCAAAGTTTTATGGATTTTTTTTTAAATAACATTTTGCAATTTATAAATAACATTTATAAAACTGTGTATGTGGAAATGCCTTGCAGTTTTCAGTATAATGTGAAATGTTAGTTTTTTAAAAACCCATAAAAATTTAGAACTGAGCCTTTTGATTCAAGACTTAAAAAAAGAGTAAGCAAGAGTTAAGTGGCTGAGGGAGAAAGCCCAGTGACCAGAGAGCTGGAGACTCCAGGAGGCAGAACAGTGTCTAGATGGCAGGCTCTGAAGCAGCCAGCAGAGGGCCCAAAGGAGGGCGGCGACGGGAAAGCTGACTCCCTGAAGGACACTACTTCTGAAGCTGTTTTTTTCTGTAGATTTAAAATGCAATAAAGATGGGTGTCTTAGAAGCATTACAGAAGCATTTATGCACTTTGAAATCTCATACGTGCTACTATAAATAAGTTAAAGAATACTCTTGGCATTCTCATAAAATACTTTTTCTATTAATGTGTTTGAATTGGTATAACACATATTATCAGTTCAAATCTGGGAAAATGCCATCACTTCCATTTTAATTTAATTGTTTGTTTAATATCATCTCCCTATCCCATCATCCTAAAAACAAACACACACACACACACACACAAAGTTGATGATAACAGTTGAGCTGACTAGATGCTTTAACTCCACATGTCACTCCTGTGTTGATCTTGCTTTTGCCTTGTACTACAATGGTCAGCATTGGAAATAAAAGCATTTATTCTATAGGGACTCACAAATAAAGATCTTACAATTGCATTTAGAGTTATATATCGAATAGCACCTGTAATATAATTGCAAAGCAACATTAAGTACTTTAGGTAATTATTTGTTTTGTTTTTTGAATATAATTTTTTATTTATTTGCTTATTTTTTCCCTGTGCTGGGTCTTTGCTGCTCCTCGGGTTTTTCTCTGGTTGCAGCAGGCTGCTCTCAAGTTGCAGAGTGCAGGCTTCCCCTTGCGATGGCTGCTCTCATTGTGGAGCACAGGTGGGCTTTGGGGTGTTTGGACTTCATTAGTTGCCACACGTGAACTCATTACGTGAAGTTCCCAGGCTCTCGAGCACAGGCTCAGCAGCTGTGGCACACGGGCTTTGTCGCTTGGGGACGTGTGGGATCTTCCTGGATCAGGGATTGAACCCATGTCTCCTGCACTGGCAGGCGGACTCTTTACCACTGAGCCACCAGGAAAGTCCTTCTTCTGTGTTTTTCTCAAGTGAACTTTTAGAACAGTTTTGGAATTACAGAAAGATCGTGAAGACAGAACAGAAGTTTCTGTTTGCTCCATACTGAGCCTCTCCTGGGGTTGACATCTCCCATTACTGTGGTGCATTGATCAAAGGACTAGCCAGTATCGATACATTATTAACTAAGATTCATGCTTCATTCAGGTTTCCATAGGTTTCACCCCATGTCTGCTTCTGTTCCAAGGTCCCAGCCATGATGCCACGCTACGCTTTGTCCTCAGACCTCCTTAGGCTCCTCTGAGCTGCCACAGTGTCTCAGATTTTCCTTGGTTTTGATGAACTTAAGGTTTTAGGTTTTACGGCTCAGGTATTTTGCAGATGGTCTCTGAATTGAGATTTGTCTGATGTTTTTCTCATGTTTACACTGGGATTCTCTGTGGTAAGAAAATCACAGAGGTAAAGAATCATTTTCATGCCATCACATCAGGGACACTTCATTAATATAACAGTTGATAAAAACCTCGGTCACCTGAGTTATTAATAAAGGTGTACTGTAATTTGTGCTGTTTACTCTGTGCTGTAGCCAGCCTGCCATTTATTTTTTTGTTTTCCAATATTTTGAGAATTTGAAAACACACAGAAAAGTCGAAGGTTTAAGTTTTTATAATAGTTTTTTTTTAAAAAACACATTCCATGATACCGTTGGTCTTTTACCACACTCATTTTATCATATTTACTACACACACTTTATCATATACTTGCCTGTCTATCCATTCTATCATTTTCCACATCAACCCACCTTTTTAAAAAATTCCGTCATTTATTTTAACATTTGTATTTATTTCTAGCTGCGCTGCGTCTTTGTTGCCGTGCCAGGCTTTCTATTATTGTGGGAAGTGAGAGCTGCTCTTCCTTGCGGTGCTTGGGCTTTCCATCGTGGTGGTTTTTCTGGTTGCAGAGCATGCAGTGTAGAGTGCACAGGCTTCCATAGGGGTGTCATCGGACTTAGTTGCCCCTCAGCATGGGGGAATCTTCCCAGACCAGGCGGCGAACCCATGTCCCCAGTGTTGGCAGGCGGATTCTTAACCACTGGACCACCAGGGAAGTCTGGTCATTTATTTTCAATACTGCCAGTTTTGCCCTTTGATGTAATAGAAAATAGAGCCAGCCTTGTTGCAAAGAGACCAAGGGAGAGAACCGTGCTGGATTTTAAGATAGAAATTTTATAGATGTGAGGGAAGGGGCACATTTAGAAGAATGTGAAGGATAAAAATTAGCCTGCAAGTTAAGAACTGCAGAAGTCCTTTGGCATGATGAAGTGAGTCAGGATGCTCACTGAAACCCCAAAGATTGCCAGACATTTGCATGGAAAGAAGCTACATGAAACTGGTTCAAAGCCTGCATGCCTTTAGGACATTTGAAAAGAATGGAAGAGCATTTGCCAGTTTTAGATACCCAGGAGCATGACTCCGAAGGGATCAGATCAGTTCAGTCGCTTAGTCATGTTTGACTCTTTGCCAACCCCATGGACTGCAGCACACCAGGCTTCCCTGTCCATGGGATCCCTGGGATCCCTGTCCATGGGATCCAAAGGGATAATGCCAGAGAGACCAGACTTTGCATTCCCATTTCCGGGAACCCATCCCCAGCACTATGCAGGGCATGCTGGGATACCATTTTAGTTATCCACCCCCGCTAATGCAAGGAGTGAGTAATGTCTATCTCCCCTTGACTGCACTTGAGTTTCTCCAGAAGTGTGGTCTTTGTACAATTTGCTGGGGCTGCTGTCAGAAAGGAGTACAGGCTAGAAGGCTTACACAACAGAAATGTATTTCTCACAGCTTTGGAGGGCAGAAGTCAAAATCAGAGTGTTAACAGGGGTGGTTTCTTCTGAGGGTGGTCAGGAAAAACCTGTTCTAGGACTTTCTCCTTGGCTTGTAGATGGCTATCTTATCCCTTGTCTATTCACATTATCTTTTCTGTCTATTTGTGTTCAAATTTCCCTTTTTATAAGGACACCAATCATACTGAATTAGGGCCCACGCTTGATGACTTCATTTTAACTTGATTGCCTCTATGAAGGCCTTGGGCTTCCCTGGTGGCTCAGCGGTAAAGAATCTGCCAGTAATGCAGGAGACGCAGGTTCGATCCCTGGGTTGGAAAGATCCCTGGGAGGAGGGAATGGCAACTCATTCTAGTATTTTTGCCTGGAGAGTCCTATGGACAGAGAAATCTGACAGGCTTCAGTCCATAGCATCCCAAAGAGTCAGACATAACTGAAATGACTGAGCATGCAGATGTGAAGACCTTATCTTTAAATAAGGTCATATTCTGAAGTACTGGGGTTGGGACTCAAATGCGTGAATTTGGTGGAAGGACACAATTCAACCTGTAAGTCTTCAAGTTTATTTTTTGCATAACCCTTAAAGAATTTGGAAAAACTCTGTGTCCCTCACACAGTTTAACATTGGCATTTAAGGATTTAGGTCATAGGTTTAAATTGTTCCAGAGAATAAAATTTCTGACATTTTGTAAATATTAACACTTGAAAATAAAACGATTACCCTTTTAAGTGTATCCAAAGGAGTCTAAATACCATAACAATTTGACTCAATAACCATAATCCATTATGAAAAATGCACGCATAATTTCCTGTGGAAAGTTTATTTCTTTCCATTTTCTCTTTCCATTCCGATTCTCCCACAGAATTTTATCTTCATGTAATGTATTTTCATGCCAGAAGTCTCTTTTTGAACCACCCTATCATACTTCTCCTTAACAAAATAGTGAATGGAAATTGAAGTTTTAAAATATGTTTTATTTCCTGGGATCATAAGGCTGTATTCAAACTTTCTTGTAGATTGAGTTGTTGCAATTATTATTGTTAATACAATTGACGAAGACAATTTTTTTTATAAAATAATTTTTCTATTGTAATTTGTTAAACAGAAAAAATGAAGTATCATGGAAAATGTTTCTCTGAAATGATGCTTGTCTCTCTAGTTAATTCTTAAATCCATTGATGAGTGACATAATGCTAGAACCATACAGATTTCTGCATTGATTTTATTTTTGCCCCAACCTCATTTTTATAGCAGTAAGAATGAGAAGCAGAAAGACTTGGGCGCTTGCACTAGAAGGTGAAGTGAGCTCAGAGCGGGGCCTTACCTGGTGGTGGCGGCTTAGCTGATAAGTCATGTCTGACTCTTGAGACCCCATGGACTCTAGCCTGTCAGGCTCCTCTCTCCATGGGATTCTCCAGGCAAGAATACTGGAGTGGGTTGCCACTGCTTTCTGTGGGTTATCTTCCCAATCCAGGGATGAAACCAGGCTCTCCTGCATTGCAGGTGGATTCTTTACCAATTAAAGACACCAGGCCACTAGGATACTCTGTGTGATTAATTTCTGTAATAGCTGAAAAATAAAAACATTAATTTTGTTACTAATCAAAATATTTATCTTATTGTGTTTTAAAATATATTTTCATCAAACTTAAGTGGCAGATTTATCTCATTTAATTTATTAAAAAAAAGTCCTCTCAGTATAAATAAAACCAGTACCCTTTGTTAAACCTATCAGGAAGATAAGACTTATTTTCTGACAGAAATGTTTTGACTTCATTTTTAATTCAAATGTTAATACTGGATTAAAAAAATCTCATTATGTATTCCTTGAATTTAATATTGAGTAAATATTAAATACTACTACAACTAAGAAATACATTTCAGAATGCATAGTAAAAAGAGATTTTAAGAAATGCAGATGTAATATAATTTATTTACTTTATAAGAAGTTATAGGAACAAGATAATGAATTGAGATGTTGTTTCTCATTATTTAATTTATAATAATGTAACATACTATATTTAGCAAAAATCATAAATTATTTTGAAGTAGGTATGTAAAAAAAAGCATGCTGTTTCTTTGGCAAACGTGTTTGTGTGTACATATTGATTGTTGGTATTCTGCCATGAGGAATAATTAAATTAGAAGCAAGTATAAATATCACACATAAATAGCACTATTAATTTTTAGACCTTAAGATACGTTCCTAGTATTTAAAGGAAGGAAAAAGAACTTACGCTGAAACTCATTGATCTAGAAGCAAACATATAATTTTATTATTTTTTTGTTAGAGGAGTAGAAAGGATTAAGTGCTTTATAAATAAAATTATATGAGAATTTTCTTCAGCTGTAATACATGTTTAATGATAAGCTTTTATCACATGCATTTTAACTGCTTTATTGAAGCGCACACACCAAGTCAGAAAGGAATTATATTTCATTTGTGGATTTTATCCAGTTTACTCTCCACAGTTTGGTAGTTCCAGGAAAACATTTCAAGTGCATTTAAAACAAATCCGAGTCACTAATATGTATTCCTCTGGTTATTCAAAGCTACTTTTCTTTCTGGCTGATGATATCTTTTGTACATAAATATTGAGGGCAGCCTAAAAGAAAGGCCTACACCTGAAATTGCCTACATGTGAAAAAGTCATAGAGTATTAAAAATATCTTACCTGTGATTTGTTCTCATAAACTTCCCCTACCCACCACTGCCAGTAGAGTTGCAATTTTTGACATTAGTCTAGGAAAGTAGAGGCAAAATAACAGGGGTAAAAATGCAGAGCTTATCTCTTCTACCCCTCTCTACCGTATAAATATTCCATTTTAACCCCAACCTCACTCTTAACAGAAATGTGTGTAATATAGGAAAGACTAGAAGGCCAAGGGCTTTATGGTACTCTAAGTAATCACAAAAGGAACCTTCTGTTTTATTTATTTACCTAAAGGTTTTTAAACTCAGGAACAGCACACTGAAGTAAGATTTGGGATGAATGTGGAAAGGGCTTTTGTGAACACAGGCAGGTCCTTACGCCAGTTCAGTAAAACTCTGTGTTTGTGAACTCCTTGAATAACCCTGGTGTGAAGACCACCGAATTCTTGGATATGTTCAAATTTAATATATACTGCCAAATTTCCCTGCAAGGTATTTTTGGCTAGTTTCTACTTCCACCCACTGTGTATAGGCATTCCCATCACCCTATCTGCTTGTCAACATTTGATGTCATCAGACTTCGAAATTTTTGCCCACTTAATAGGTGAGAAATGTTATTTCATGGATTTTGCTTCATATTTTCCAAATTATTGATAAGCTTGGGTTTCAATATTTGTTGGCTATTTGTGTTTCTACTCCAACCAATTGTCTTTTATTACCTTTCTTCATTTTTTTCCTTTTGGTCACACTGAGGGGCATATGGGATCTTAGTTCCCCCACCAGGGATCGAACCTCGCCCCCTGCATTGGAAACACTTAACCACTGGACTTCCAGGGAAATCCCATTTTTCCTCATTCTTTGATATTATATTTTTAAATGTAATTTTGCAGTTCCATATATGTATATCTATTCTATATGCTATTCCTTTTTCATATGTTTCAAGTACTGTATTCTAGTATGTCACTGTCTTATAACTTCAGTTATAGTCCTTGTCATCATCATTATCATCTTTTTAATACAGTTAATAATAACCATCTAGTTAAAGTATATTGAGTGCTTACCTTGGAGGAAGGCATGGCAACCTACTCCAGTATTCTTGCCTGGAGAATCCCATGGACAGAGGAAGCTGGCAGGCTACAGTCCATGGGGTCGCAAAGAGCTGGACACAACTGAGCGGCTAACACACACACACACACACACACACACACACACACACACACACATCCCTTGTGCCAGGTATACTTAGGTACTGTAGGGGTATTCCTAATTTAATTCTCACAACAGCCCTCTGAAATTGATGGTTGTTATATACCCCACTTTATAGACAAAAACTGAGCTATAGAAAGGCCTAAGGAAATTGACCAAGGTTGTTCAGCCAGTAAGTGGCAGAGACAGAATCAGCACCAAGGCCGTCTCTCTCCGAGCACTCATGCTTAATCACTGTACTGTCTCATATGACTTCACCTCAAATACAATATAAATAGTATTACAATCTTCAAGTAGCTTCATTTTGTTATAGTATAAGTGGTATTGAGTGTTGTAGTTAAAAACTGCTGTCCACTTCATTTTGAAAATTGACACGAAGTTCCCACAATGGGTTACATACTATGCTAGACTTGTGAATTAAGTAAAGAAAGAAAAAAGACAGTGTCCCACTCTCTGAGAGTTTATAGTGGTGTGGAAGATAGACAACATCATTGCAGTACTGCGTGATAAGCATTGTAATAGGATTCAGCCAAAAGCACAGAGAGAACTCATAGCAGGGGTCCCTAACATGCAATAACCACTTGTATGAATGATTTGGGGCTTCCCTGGTAGCTCAACAGTAAAGAATCCACTTGCCAATGCAGGAAATGCATTGACACATAGGTTCGATCCCTGGATCAGGAAGATTCTCTGGAGAAGGAAATGGCAAGTCACTCCAAGTATTCTTGCCTGGAGAATCCCATGGACAGAGGAGGCTGGTGGGCTATAGTCCATAGTATTGCCAAGAGTCGGACACCACTGAAGCGACTTAGTACACACACATGAATGATTCATATGGAATCTTCAGTCAATAAAACTGCCTCATCTCTATCATGTGTGCCAAACTTCCCTTATCTTACATATTAGTTGGGACCTAAATGTTCTAATTAAGCTTGTTTATCTGCTTGTTGAGATCTTTTTGGACTCTCCTTCGCCCATGGAAAGTTTTAGCTCGTGTCTCCATCAATTGCCATTTACAGTTGCTTAGTATGTTATTTCGGACAAGGTGATGGCACCCCACTCCAGTACTCTTGCCTGGAAAACCCCATGGACGGAGGAGCCTGGTAGGCTACAGTCCATGCGGTCGCTAAGAGTCGGACACGACTGAGCGACTTCACTTTCACTTTTCACTTTCATGCGTTGGAGAAGGAAATGGCAACCCACTCCAGTGTTCTTGCCTGGAGAATCCCAGGGACGGGGAAGCCTGGTGGGCTGCCGTCTCTGGGGTCGCACAGAGTCGGACATGACTGAAGCGACGCAGCAGCAGCAGCAGCAGTATGTTATTGACATCCTTATTCAAGTCATTTACCCATGAAACATTGACAAGAACGCTAGGATAGGTTTTTCAGACAACTCTGGGGACAGCAACCAGGCCACTGCTCAGCACTGAGAAGACAGGTCACCAGTGTTCCATGTCCTTCTAGAACACAGAGGGTTGTAGGGGTGGGGTGGGGGGACAGAGCAAGGTGGTGACCCACCTGACAAGCAACTGGGGCAGCAGTCGTGGGGGTGGCATCAGTGGTGGTCACTGCTTCTGCTTTTCTCTTTCCTTTTTTTTTTTACATACCCCACCAATTCTGTGTCATCCCTTTAAGAAATATAATGGAGCTTTAAGTTTTTGGCTGAGCTGAAAATGACAAGATTTACACTAAAACTGCCAGCCCCTCAGTTTATCCCTCTTTTAAATGGAAAAAGTAATGCTGGACACTAAATGAAATCTTTTAAATTCCTTAATGTGTTTTGGAGAGAAGAAAGATTAAGGAATGCATGAGATTATTTTCGTTTTTAAATATTTGTGCTACCATCAGAAAAAAAAATGCATCGAGCAGTAAAGCCACTTGAGATTTCATAGCAGGGCAAGCGTTGTTTTATCTGGATTCTTCCTATTGTGTCATTCCAGATCGGTTATTTTTAAGCACACAAGCACAAATATTTATTTCTTGGCTGCTCATTTTTGGTCTCACCTCAGTTGCTATTTTAGCAATTGCCCTATAAACGGACAGTGCTGTGATCTCACAGAGGGCTGGAAAAGGGAGAGGAGAAAGGGAAGAGGCGAGCATGATGACATGACCGGGAGGAGCACGGAGCCGTGAGTGCTGGCAGCCCGCGGAAGCCAACAGGAAAGCAGGCGGTGAAGATGCTGCCCCAGGGGTGGGGATGGGCTCTTTGCCGTTTATGGGAGAGCTAGGTTCTTTTGAATCACAAGAAGTGAGGCTGGGGGACATTGACCACAATGGTAAACAAACAAGGAGCAAGTCCCTCTTTTCTCTATTAAGCCCTCACAGAAGAGGCAAACATGCAAGGAACGGTAAAGCAGAGACGGAGTTTGCAGAGCAGGGCCAGAATCACAGGGCCAAGGAGGGAAGGGTGTATTTCACGGAGAGAGAGTAGCTTAATAACTGACTCAGTGATGGAGCGCGCTAGGATGAAGTCCTAGCCATTTATTATGAATACACTTATAAGCATGGTCAGAATCAGGATGGTAATTAAGGCAAGTAGGGGAGGACATAGACTTTTCCTTGGAAGGAAAATATTATTCGTTTCTCTATGAAAATGTTTATTTCTACAGTCTCGTGTCCATGGGGTTGGTCATTTATGCCATGAACATTATTCATCGGCTCATGCATTTATGTAGTACACGTCAGGATGTACCATCTAGGTTTATGGTGTGCTGCCTGGGGACTGTCTGCAGAAAAGGGGGCTCATTTAAAGTTGAGTTTTCCACGTGGTAGCAGCAAATTTGTCTGAAGCCTGGCAGTGTTGCTTAGTTTTCACCGTGGCCCATTCCCTGTTATCAGAAGGGGTGTGTTGTGTGTGTGGAGGGGGCTGGGGGGAGATTGATTTAAAAATATTAAAAAATAGAAACACTACTTCATCCCTGCTACTTAATCCATTTTTGCAATCTCTCGGGAAATTGGAGAGAGGGAAGGAAGTCTGTCTCTCTTTAGGCCCTGATTATATAAGGTGAGGTTAGTTTTCCCATCTGGTGCATGGAATCCACCTCATGGCTTTCCAGTCATACTTTTCTGCCCCGCTTAAGTCTATTTGCGTCTCGCTAAGCACACAGAATAGGGTGTAGCTTAGAATAGAAAAAAGGAGATGGGAAGGTTAAAAAGAGGAAAAAATATGTGGAGGACAAAGAGGGACATAGAGAGTAATTTGTTTCTAAGCTCACTTTTCAGAATGAGTCCAACCTACTAAGGTCCAGTCATGCATTCAGGCATTTACCATTTATTGAACATTTACAGGCCAGGTATAGCAGGATACAAAGTCTCAAGACAACAAGGCATATGAAGACAAAACATGACCCTTACCCTCAAGAAGCCTTCTGTCCAGTAGAGAAGCTGTGCGAGTGAAATAAGCCACAGTGCAATACATCAAGAGCTCTGTAGAGACATGCACAGGGCTCTGTGGGAGAAGAGAGAAAGGGTTCAAAACCTCATAGAAGTCTGGAAGGCTTCCTGGAGGAAGTGGTGCCATTAGCTGGTTGAAAACAAAGGAAAGAAGATTTGGGGTAGAGAGACAAGCATCTTTTAAATCATAGGGGCAGAAACTAATTCAGTACACTGGAGCATAGGAGAAGAGACAGAACAAGAAAGAGAAGAAGGTGGGACTGTCAGAAAGTGAAGGGTATGGAATTTCCCCCTATTTGCAGGCTACTAAGTTAGCCGGGTACCATTTCATGGATGCTGGCAGGTGACACACAACTCCCAGGTGAGAGGCAAAGGACTTCACTCTCAATGGTTTAGCAAACATCACGGGCTGCTGCGGCTGCTAAGTCGCTTCAGTCGTGTCCGACTCTGTGCGACCCCATGGACTGCAGCCCACCAGGCTTCTCCGTCCCTGGGATTCTCCAGGCAAGAACACTGGAGTGGGTTGCCATTTTCTTCTCCAATGCATGAAAGTGGAAAGTGAAAGTGAAGTCGACTTGAAAGTGAAGTCGCTCAGTCGTGTCTGACTCTTAGTGACCCCACGGACTGCAGCCTACCAGGCTCCTCCATCCATGGGATTTTCCAGGCAAAAGTACTGGAGTGGGGTGCCATTGCCTTCTCCCATCAGCCTATTTACACTGGTTTTCCTTCCCCTCCGTGTCCCACTCGGCTGATATGATAACCTAGATGGATGCTACCCATTTAGTGGGTTTGCATGGCGGCTGAGAAAGTCAAAGCCAAGGACACAGCACTGTTTATGGAAGCAGTCAACCATCAAGGGAGTGAGCAGTGACACAGTAGTCACACTGTGGGTACCTTATGTGACCAGCTCCAGGGACTGCTCCGGGTCAGGAGATGGGAGGCTCTTGCAGTCTGGCACCCTCAGCAAGAGGGGAGAGACACTTATTGCCCCTGGTGGACAGTCTCCCAACAGCGGCTAGAGAGTTAAGCAGGGGCTACACCAGTAAGGGAACCTTAGGCAACACTAAGAAATTTGAACTTCGAAAGCATGAGGAGCCACTGAAGACTTGACCAGAGAACTGTGATGATGATAACTACAATTTGAAAAGATTACTCTCATAACTGTGTACTGAAAAGATTAGACAGATAGCTGAGAGAACGCAGAAAATCAAGTTAGGAGGCAATTCCAGCTTACTATGTGTGCAGTTAACTGCCCAAAGTCAAGGTGCTAGAGACAGAGCTGGGGAAGGTTTGCAAGTCCAAGGACATTACAGAAGGTGAGATCTAAAGCTTTTTGTGGGTTTAATAAAAGGAAGAAATTGCAGGGAAAATGTGAGAGGTGATATTACCAATAGCTTACTCTGTGTCCTACGTTATATTAGCATTTTACATGTATTAACTTACTTAATCTCATATACTGTTCGTATCCTTATTTTGCAGATGAGAAAACACGTGGGAAACCTAGAAGGTGGCTTTCCGGTTACCCGATAAGGCAGCTGACGGGGTGGTGCTGTCCTCAATGAGATGACCTCCGAGGCGCAGCTATGTAAGTGCGAGGGTGAGGCATTTGGTTTTGGCTGCTGTTACAAACAGAAGGTCTGTGTCCCCTCCAAATTCACATGTTGACGCTATCATCCCCAATGTGATGGTATTTAGAGATGGTGCCTATGGGATGCGATTAGGGTTACATGAGGTCAAGAGGCTGTGATGAGATCAGTGCTCTTAAAAGAAAAGGGAGACACAGAAATCTCTCTCTCTCTTTCTCTAAACACACACACACACACACACACACGCATGCACATGCACCAAGTTAAGGCCATGAGAGCTCAAAGCAAGAAGTATGGCACCATATATGGATGTGAGAGTTGGACCATAAAGAAAGCTGAGCACCAAAGAATTGATGTTTTTGAACTGTGGTGTTGGAGAAGACTTTTGAGAATCCCTTGGACTGCAAGGAGATCAAACCAGTCAATCCTAAAGGAAATGAACCCTGAATACTCATTGGAAGGACTGATGCTGAAGCTCCAATAATTTGGCCCCCTGATGCAAAGAACTGACTCATTGGACAAGACCCTGATGCTGGGAAAGATTGAAGGTGGGAGGAGAAGGGGATGACAGAGGATGAGATGGTTGGATGGCATCCCCGACTCGATGGACATGAGTTTGAGTAAGCTCCAGCAGTTGCTGATGGACAGGGAGGCCTGGTGTGCTGCAGTCCATGGGGTCGCAAAGAGTTGGATGCGACTGAGCAACTGAACTGAACTGAACTGAACTGAACTGAACCAGCCAGGAAGAGGGCCCTTACTAGGAACTCAGGCAGGTGGCACTTGGATCTTAGACTTTCCAGCCTGCAGAACTGTGAGAAACAAATTCCTGTTGCTTATGCCACCCATTCTGTGGTGTTTTGTTATGGCAGCCTGAGCACACTAAGACAGCCCAGGTGAGTATGAGGTATCTGAGGAACATCTTACTCATGCTTTCTAGTAGATATTTCAGGTCTTTGTTGGAGATATAGATATAGAGGCAGTCACTGAGTGGGGAGTGAGTTTGAATGTAATCCTGAAAAGTATAAAGAATGAGAGGAGCAAAGGGCCATGGAATGGAGCTGTGAAGAGTGCCTACATTTTGGGGTCAGGCAGAGGAAGAAAGCCTCCAAAAGACAGAAGAGGAGTAGTTGGAGTGGTAGAAAGGACAGACGAAAAGGAGAAGGCTCAGGAACCAAGGAAGAGGGAATTTCACCAAGACGGGAGAGGGCTTAGCCGTGACTTGACCCCAGGTTGGGTAGTAAAAGCACCATGCCCACTGAGCAAAGCAATTCATAGGTAATTTTTGGCTGTAAAGGCTTCCCTGGTGGCTCAGAGGGTAAAGCATCTGCCTGCAATGCAGGAGACCTGGGTTTGACCCCTGGGTCGGGAAGATACCCTGGAGAAGGAAATGGCAACCCACTCCAGTATTCTTGCCTGGAGAATCCCATGGATAGAGAAGCCTGGTAGGCTACAGTCCATGGGGTCACAAAGAGCCAGACATGACTGAATGACTTCACTTTCCTTTTCCTTTCCTTTTGGCTGTAAAGAGAGTAGGGTAAGACAGTAGAGAAGTAGGGAATCATTGAAATTTGAATTATAGGTAAAGTTGAAATACCATTTGTTAAGTGAGGAAGTTACCTCAATGAAAAAGAGTGTTCAGTCTGAGTTGGTTGATGGAATATGTCAAGCAGAAGTGGCAACAAAATGGAATTTTTTTTCCTAAAAAATGTTTCCGTATCTCTTTTAAAGAGAATACAGTTGACTTTTAAGAAGGTCCTAGCAAGAATATGCTTTCCTCTTGCATAGATTGGAAAAACACAATGGGCACAAGTCCCAGATATTCCACTGTGTTTCAGAGTCTGGACTCTGGTCTCGCATTCCTGTGCTTTGTTATGCAATTAAAATTGAACACGAGGGGTTAAGAGAAGAGATTTGGCTATCTTGGTTTTGCTGAAACAGACTGCTGTTTGTAAAAGTGCTGCTGCTAAGTCGCTTCAGTCGTGTCCGACTCTGTGCGACCCCATAGACGGCAGCCCACCAGGCTCCCCCGCCCCTGGGATTCTCCAGGCAAGAGCACTGGAGTGGGTTGCCATTCCCTTCTCCTGTAAAAGTGCTGGGAGTCTTTAAAGATAGCAGAGAGCAGCGACAGGCCAAAAAGATCGTGTGATGGAGACCTTTAATCTTTCGCTGCAGTTAGTTAACAGCCTAAAGGTAAAAATAAAGGAGAAAAGAAATGCTAAAAACAGAAAGAAAGAAAACATGGGCGTAGGGTCAAACAGTATACTTGTTGTAAAAGGAGACGATTATTATAATTAATGGTGATCCATATGGATAATGTCAATTTGTGAAAGCTGTGTGCTGTTTCTATTTTTTTTTCTCCTCCTGCAAATCTCTGCTAACTCAGCTACTCCTTTCTTCTGCTCTGTGAAACCTGGTCACTATGTTGTCTTTATATTTATGGTGTGGGTTTTCGTAGGGGATTCTAGATGGCTAGATATATAGCTATGCTAAGTTGTTCTACAGTAGGGGATTCTAGATGGCTAGATATATAGCTATGCTAAGTTGTTCTACAGTAGGGGATTCTAGATGGCTAGATATATAGCTATGCTAAGTTGTTCTACAGTAGGCAAATATCCCCAAATGATAAACAGGGGCTGGATAATGTTCTTAGTTGAATGTAATTCAAAATGTAACTAAATTCATGGTCACCCATGATCAAAGTGAAGTAACATCCTTTCATCTAAAGATGGTCTTCCCCAAATATTGACTATTGCTTACTATCTAGTCAATTGAAGAATTACTGAGACTTTAAGGTGGAAGGGCTTTCAGAAATCACATTTTCTCACTTATTTTTACACAGTAGAAAATTGAGGCCTCTATAAGTTAAATCATATCTCCAATAGGATGGTGATATTCAATACTGGATTGGTGATATCCAAAATTGGATGTATCCAATAAATTAAATCACCAACAGGATGGCGGCAGGCTCTAAATTAGCACAGAGGTTTTCTGGTAACTTTATTGTTACTCATTGCATGTGGTATACATGTGAATTGTTATTTTGTTGTTGTTTAGCTGCTAAGTCATGTTGGACTCTTTTGTGACCCCATAGACTGCAGCACACCAGGCTTCCCTGTCCTTCACCATCTCCCAGAGCTTGCTCAAACTCATGTCCATTGAGTCGGTGATGCCATCCAACCATCTCATCCTCTGTCGTCCCCTTCTCCTCCTGCCTTCAGTCTTTCCCAGCATCAGGGTCTTTTCCAATTAGTCAGTTCTTCGCATCAGGTGGCCAAAGTACTAGAGCTTCAGCTTCAGCAGCATTCCTTCCAATGAATATTCAGGGTTCATTTCCTTTAGGGTTGGCTGGTTTGATCTCCTTAAATATGTTATTATGTGTTCAGACACATTTGAATATATTTTTAAAAACTGCTCTCTTTTATACATTTAGGTGTTTTTTTCATTCACAGACATTAATTCAAAGACCTATTAAACTTCTACTTATATATCCTTAGACAACAAAATTTTGTTATTTGTAGAGTATCACACTAAAGTTTTGAGGACCTTAACTCTTTTATCTTTCTAAATCCTGCCTTTCAAAAGCTTCTTTGGTAACCTTTCACTATGGTGATGAAGGGAACAACCTGGTTAGCTTGACATAAGCCCAATTTCTCTTTGAGAATCCTGCCCAAGGAGGGCAGGGTGGTCTCTGAACTGTCAAGAGGTGAACAGGAAGCAAAAAACACACAGAGGAGGAGAGCTGGTGAAACTACAGGGCTTTAGCAGTGAGCTCTCTAGTGCCTGCGTGGTCTTTTCTGGAGCCCTTTGTCTCCTTGAATACTCACCTTTGAAACCTGCTCTCAATTGCTGCTTATAAAAATAGTAGTTATGTCACAGATGCATGTCATTCTCTCTAACATCAAACGGACAGCTCATGTTCTTTGTTGGCATTGTTTCCTGAGGCTGAAGAACAGCCTCCCTTTAGCAGGCGTGGGCTCATTAGTCATAAGTCTCCATCTTTAGTTTTCATTTCTTATTTCCATCAGAACTTGTGGCATCAATGGTCAAATCATTTATTTTCATGAATGTTTACATTTGCTACTGACTTTTCCGTTTGTCTTTGAAAAAAGCACTGTCAAAAGTTCGGATGGCATGTTCCTGTTTAGCTGCTTCTGAACTCGGTGCTTATGTTTAAGTCGTTCAGTCGTGTCCGACTCTTTGCCACACTTTGGACCCTAGCCCACCAGGCTACTCGGTCCATGGGATTTTTTGGGCAAAGAATACCAGAGTGGGTTGCCATTTCCTCCTCCAAGGGACCTTCCCAACCCAGGGGTCGAACCTGCACCCTCTGTGTATTAACTCTGTGGCTATAGCCAAGTCCCCTGACTTCTCAGAGTCTTATTTTTCCCCTCTGTAAAATTAGAAATGTTACGCCTGACCTGCTTCTCCAATAAGGTGAAGTGGGAGGGTTCTTGTCATTTTTTGCTAAGTATGATAAGCAGAATGCAGAGCTGCACCCAGAATTTCCCACCCCTGATATACGTACCCTGTGTAACCCTCTCTCCTTGAGTGTGGGTGACATCTGTGAATATGATGAGGTTTTACTCCTGTGAAGTTTTTTTTTTTAAGTTCTATTTCAGCTTTATTCTTTTCAATTAGAAAATAATCACTCTTTGTGATGAGTAAACACTTTTTAAAAGCTACAGTAAGAATGTAGACTTTAGCTCTCATACTAACCAGTATGAAGGATCTCTCTCCCTGTCCCCAAGTTGTTTCTTTTTTTTCTTTTTATCTTCCTTTAAAAAGTATTTTTATTTTTTAAATTAATTTTTGTTGTAGTGTAGTTGCTTTGGCTTTCCCAGTAGCTCAACTGTAAAGAATTCGCCTGCAACACAGGAACTAGAGGAGACTGGGCTTCAATCCCTGGGTGGGGAAGATCCCCTGGAGGAGGGCATGGCAACCCACTCTAGTATTCTTGCCCAGAGAATCCCATGGACAGAAGAGCCTGGAGGGCTACAGAGCATGAGCTTGCAGAGTCAGACATGACTGCAGTGACTTAGCACACACAGATGCTTTACGATGTTGTGTTAGTTTCAACCATAGAGCGAAATGAATCAGCCATACACATGTATATATTACCTCCCTTTCGAACTTGCTTCCCATTCAGGTCACCACAGTGCTTTAAGCAGAGTTGTTAATGCAAAGGGAGATTTTCCTGGGTGGACTTAACCTAAGCCAGTGAACTCTTAAAAGAGAGCTGAGGCCTCCCTGAAGGAAAATATGTGAGATACCCTGATGGTCCTGAAGAAGCAAGCAGTCTGACTGTGAACTTCCCATGAGGGATGGACCTGTGGACACGGCAAGAACTTGAGTGCTGCCTCTAAGAGCTGAGAATGGCTCCCAGCAGACAGCTAGCAAGGAATCAGGGGCCCCAGACACACAGCTGCAATTGTGCTAGTGTGTGCCTCACACACACACTGAATTGTGCTACCTGTGGGGGCTTGGAAACAGATTCTTCCCCAGATGACTCTCCAGATAAGAATGCAGCTTGCTGCCACCTTGATTATAGCCTTATGAGACCCTGAATGGAAAGTCCAGCTAAGGCGAAGCCAGAATCCCCAGCCCACAGAAACTGTGAGATAATCAGTTTGTGTCATTTCACACTGCTAAGTCTGTGATAATTTATTATGCAGCAGTAGGAACTGATACACTTTGTACTGAACACCAGGAGGTGAGAGCAAAGAAAGTCAAGACTGGCTTTCTTATCTCTCTAGCAGCTGAGGCACCGGGTTAGCTGATCAGATGGGCCCACCTGGAACTCTGAGTCTGGAGGGAGGGATACAAAGACTTGGGTGCTTTTAGAGGTCAGCTCCAGAGAATGGCTGCGATGGTGGCAGAATCTCAGTGTTGGCATAGTCTAGTGAAGAGTCTGACTAATTTCCACTGCGATTAGTCAGGAATCCTGTCTGTTATTTGCCTCCAAGTTGATTGTAGATTATTATAGATCATATATGTAAAAGTGCTTTGTAAACTTTGGCAAATTGTATAAGCATAACTATTATTGTAATTATTTCTCTGGTTTCACTTTCCTTCAGGCTCCTATGTTTGACCTTGGTCTCTCTCCAAAAGCTATTAGAATTCTCAGTATCTATCTTCATGCTGCCATTCCAATGAACAAAGTTACCTCTATTCTTAAAAAATAGAAGTAATGTGTAAGTCTGTGTGAAGATGAGATTATTAGCAAAAAAAAAAAATTGAGTCAGAACATTTAGGAAGTCATAAAGAGGGACTGTTTCCTGGGAATTTGTAGGGCTTAAACTTAGGTTTAAGGACACGCTTTCAGTCACACTCAAAGATCAAACAGCAATCTCTGCCTGCCTGGAACCGTTTAGAAAACAAGTGTCCGCTACTGTGAGGGTCTCCAGGGAAGATGCTTCCTTGACCATTTTTCTGAATGGATTTGAGTCTAGTGAGCGTGTGTTCCGGTTGATTCAAAATCACATCTTCCTTGCAATGAACCACAAATCTGTACGTATCCTCACAGATTTCCTGTATCCCTGTCACTGAAAGGTACAGACTAAGGAATAAATGCAATGGAAAATATCATCTTTGAAAAGAAATGATTGAAAAGCATGGTTTAAAAAAAAAAAAAAACCCACTGCATTTATCGACGCCACCTCAGGGGGTAGGAGTTTGGGCAGCTAATCACAGAGTCCTTACAGCTCTGCTCTTAGATTAACATGTTAGTATTCTGAGGCTATAAAAGTTTGAGAGAACTTGATGGCTGATCTATATCTTTTGACTGTCTGAACCCAGGACCATTGGGTTAGTTTACATATGGCCACTGGGGCTCCGGGAACCTTTTATGCAGAAAGTCCCCTGCATTTAAAGGGAAAAGACTATAACCCTGACTTTCTCCCCTCATGACATGAGCATCTAGTTACCAGCACGGGGACATGAGGATTTTGCCTCTGACTCATGGCCAGAGATCTCTGGTGAACTATTAGTCCTACTAGGGGCTGGAGGCCGTTAGAGAAAATGAGTTCTCTGTAGAGCATAGAGAATATGGTAGGAAGAAGAGGAGTTGGGCTGTTGCATGGTGCTTTGCTGAATAGCTTCCCCCGTAAAACAACCAGAGGACTTCATTTAAGTTCCTGAATAGGGAAAAAGCCATCAACACGACCTCATAGAGAAAGCAGTAAAAGTGAGTAAACATAGCAACCTTGGGTAGCAGTTTACCTGTAATCCTTGGAACAGAAATGCTGATTGTACCAGAAAGCCAGCAGCCAAGTGATAATCAGTGGTAGGGGGTGGGTAGGGGTGGGGACGGAGTGCACTGGTGGTAAAAGCAGCAGGTGCAGGAAAAGCAGAGCAAAAACAGGAAGCTTGCCCTCTGACCTCCATGTCAGCAGACTCGGACGGAGGTGGGTGACAGGCTTAGAGATCAGTGTGGCGACTGCCCCAGGCCTGGCCATGTTTGTCCCCGAGGAACCTGTCACCCCGAGGCCCCTTATGTTGATTTGCCTTTAGTGGTGCAGCCCAGCATGGGGAGAGGCAAAGGGCGACCAGGGGGCGGGGTAGTGCTTTTCTGTTTTTTAATTTTTTAACAAGCATTTTGACTACCTTGGGTCCTACTTGCGGCATGTGGCTCTCTCTGATTGTGGCATGCAAGCTCCGCGGGGCCTGGGCTCTGTGTAGTTTGCAGCACACGGGCTCTCTAGGTGAGGTGTCCAGGCTCAGTGGCAGCAAATGAGTCTACTTGCCCCAAGGGCATGCGGGGTCTTCGTTCCCCGGACCAGGGATCAAACCCGTGTCCCCTGCACTGGAAGGTGGATTCCCAACCATTGGACCACCAGGGAAGTCCTCATCAATTGAGTTTTTCATTTATGTTTTTGTAGTTTCCATTTCTAGATGTCCCACCTGGTTCTTTTTCAAATCTGCTAGGTCATTTTTTCAAGTTTCTATATACTGTAGATTTTATCTTTATTTTTTTAAACATAGGTATTTCATAACTTGCCTCTGATTATTCCAGGATCTGAAGTCTTTCAGGGTCTGTTTATACAGTGTAGTACTTTTATTTTGCTGCTGTTTCTTTCTCATTGTAACTTTTCTTGTGACTTGATTGTCATTGACTTCTCAGTGATCCGTGTCCATTAGACATAGTTTTTGGTGACTCCTGTGAGTTGAGTAAGGGAGCCCTTCTCCAGACAGTCTTGTCTTTACCTCCCCAGACATTTATGGCACTACTACTAAATTCTGGGAAATAGTGAGGACAGAGGAGCTTGGCATGCTGCAGTTCATGGGGTCACAAAGTAGGACATGACTTAGCGACTGAACAACAACAACACTTATCTGTAACCAGTTCAAACTAAAGTAATGCCTTGAAGTTCTCTGAACTACTTCTAGGATTTGAATTCACACTGTAAATTCTCAGGGGGGTGGTCTCTGGGTAGAACTATTGGAGGAGAGATTATGTGTGTGTGTGTGTCTGTTTTCTTTCTTTGCTCTATTAAGACATCTCTGTCTTTGGACTCTTAGTTATTGGTGGGTTTTTTTTGTTTGTTTGTTTTTTTGGAAGTTGGGAGTGAGAAGTAGGTAGTTTTACTTCTGGTTTACCTTTATCCTGTGGTGGGTTCTCCCTTTGGGATTCTAGGTTAACAGAGGTGGTATCTAACATTGGTCTCTCAACCTGGGTGGACCCTGAGCTTTGACTTGTCTCTTTTACTTTGTCAAGTCTTCAAAACAGTAACACAAGTCCCCCATATATGTCCTCAGGGCAAAAGGCTTTGGTTGTTTTTCTTGCCTTTCTGGGTTTTTAGATTCTCTTAGAACTTGATCTGGTAATTCCTCATTATCTTATCATTCCTTAGATGCTTTTAAAGAGACTGGGAATTTTTACAAACTTTTAGGAAAATTATTTTATAAATTTTTATCAGGGGGTTGATGCAAATGGCCCATCCCTTTATTCTTAGAAAAGGAGGGAAATTAAATTTGGAATGTTTTTAATAGTCTCATTGTCACTGTTCCCTGAGTATAGAAGCATTCCCCTAAATTGGTAAATTTCACTATGTTTACACAGTGAGTTTTTAAAATTCTGCATGGAAAGAAAGAAAAGAAAGAAAAAACACAAAGAAGGCCAGTAGACACTCAACACATGGAGAGTAGTACTTGAAACTCATACAAAGAGTTAGACTCAAAGGAAAAGACTGATTTCTTAAAATTGGAATTCTATATTGTTATTGATTGATATGTAATAAATTACTTCAAAACTTAACAGCTTAGAACAAACATTTATTATCTCTCAGTTCCTAAGGATCTGGAATCTAAGAGCAGCTAGGCTGGGTGTCTGGATCAGTGTTTCTCATGATGAGACTGCAGGCAAGCTGTCGGTGGGGCCACAGCGTCATGGAAACGCTCAGCTGGGCCTAGAGGACCCACCTCTAAGGTCATTCATGTGACTCCTGTCAGGAAACCCCGGTTCCGCATTGGCTGCCTGCTGGAGGCCTGGGCTCCTCAACACTGGCCTTCTCCATCAGCAGTTGGCTGAGAGGGCAGCTGGTTTCTGCCAGAGTAAGGAACTTGAAAGAGTGGACCACCAAGAGAGAATTACAACATCTTTTACAAGCTGATCTTGAAATGACACACCATCACTCCTGCCATATTGTATTGGTTCCCTGAGACCAACCCTGGTAAGACACGAGAGAAGATTACACAAGGATGTGAATATCAGGAGTTGGGGGTCATCTGGGGTCACGCTTGAAGCTGCCTGCTGTAAGTGCCTACACTTCAGTAAGGCAAAAAACTCTCAAAACAGAAAAATGGAGAAAAGATACAAAAGTCTGTTCATAGAAATACATATACATTACACAAACTAAAATACATCTTAAACATAAAAAGACTCTCAACCTCACTCAAAATAAGGATAATGTAAATTAAAACTATATTGAGATGCTGTTTCTACCCATAAGATTGTATAACCCACTATATTGTTGAGAATTTGGGGAAACAGGGTTTTATGTCTTGTCAGTGAGTGTAGACAGTGGTAAAATGTCTTTGAAGAGTAATTTGGCAATAACTCAGTAGTTTAAAAAAAAAAAACATTTCATTCAATTCAACACTTCCACTTCTAGGAATTTTGCCTAAATATATTCTGGCACACATGCAAAATGATGTCTGTATGAAGATCTTTACTGCTGCATCAACTTATAATAGCAAAAGATTGGAAACCATCTGAATTTCCATCAATAGGGAACTGATTACATAAATTATGGTAGTACACATATAGGAGAATTCTATTAATCTCTTAAAAAAGAACGAGGCAGCCCTCTTTACACATAGTTAAGATTTTCTCCAAAATGTGTGGAAGATGTGAAAGCAAAGTGCAGAACACAATGTCACTACTTGTGAAAAAATATGTATATGCAAAAAATATATATATGCTCATACATGAACATAGTATCTCTAGAAGCACATGGAAGAGATTGGGATTGTAGCTTGCTTTCATAGAGGGAAACTGGGTAGTTAGGGAACTAAGGGTATGAAAGAGACCTACTTTTTATGTATTCTCATTGTACCTTTTGAACTTTATAATATGTGCATGATTTAATCACTCGAAAATAATTAAAATATTAAAAAATATATATTAGAATAACCTGAAATCATGGTGTCCTGAGCTAGGCTGGTGTCAACAGAAACAAAGAGAAGTAGAATTGGCAGGACATGGTGAGTAATTGGAAAGGCAAGTGGAAGAAGGAAGGGTCCAGGATGGCGCTCAGATTCCTGCTGCTGTACCCAAGTGAGCAGAAAAAGAGCACCGAAGAGTATATCTCGTAGAGGAAAATATGTGTATTTGATAAGACAATTACGTTTTATGGAAAAATCACAATTTAAAAAACTAAAGGGTATTATTTTCTGTTAGTTCAGTTTAGTTACTCAGTTGTGTTTGACTCTTTGCGACCCCATGGGCTGCAACATGCCAGGCCTCCCTGTCCATCACCAACTCCTGCAGCTTATTCAAACTCATGACCATTGAGACGGTGATGCCATCCAACCATCTCATCCTCTGTTGTCCCCTTCTCTTCCTGCTTTCAATCTTTCCCAGCATCAGGGTCTTTTCTAATGAGGCAGTTCTTTGCCAAAGGACTGGAGCTTCAGTTTCAGCATCAGTCCTTCCAATGAACACCCAGGACTGATCTCCTTTAGGATGGACTGGTTGTTTCTCCTTGCAGTCCAAGGGACTCTCAAGAGTCTCCTCCAACACCACAACTCAGAAGCATCAATTCTTTGGCACTAGCATTCCTTATAGTCCAACTCTCACATCCATACACGACCACTGGAAAAACCATAGCCTTGACTAGACAGACCTTTGTTGACAATGTAATGTCTCTGCTTTTCAATATGCTGTCTAGGTAGGTCATAACTTTTCTTCCAAGGAGTAAGCGTCTTTTAATTTCATGGCTGCAGTCACCACCTGCAGTGATTTTGGAGCCCCCAAAATAAAGTCTGTCACTGTTTCCATCGTTTCCCCATCTATTTCCCATGAAGTGATGGGACCAGATGCCATGATCTTTGTTTTCTGAATGTTGAGTTTTAAGCCAACTTTTTCACTCTCCTCTTTCATTTTCATCAAGAGGCTTTTTAGTTCCTCTTCACTTTCTGCCATAAGGGTGGTGTCATTTACATATCTGAGGTTATTGATATTTCTCCCAGCAAGCTTGATTCCAGTTTGTGCTTCATCCAGCTGGCATTTCACATGATATACTCTGCATATAAGTTAAATAAGCAGGGTGACAATATACAGCCTTGACATACTCCTTTCCCTATTTGGAACCAGTCTGTTGTTCCATGTCCAGTTCTAACTAAATCTGCATACAGATTTCTCAGGAGGCAGGTCACGTGGTCTCATAATTCCATCTCTTAAAGAATTTTCCACAGTTTGTTGTGATCCACACAGTCAAAGGCTTTGGCATACTCAATAAAGCTGAAATAGATGTTTTTCTGGAACTCTCTTGCTTTTTCAATGGTTCAATGGATGTTGGCAATTTGACCTCTAGTTTCTCTGCCTTTTCTAAATCCAGCTTTAACATCTGGAAGTTCACAGTTCACATACTGTTGAAGCCTGACTTGGAGAATTTTGAGCATTACTTAGCTAGTGTGTGAGATGGGTGCAATTGTGCAGTAGTTTGAACATTCTTTGGCATTGACTTTCTTTGGGATTGGAATGAAAACTGACCTTTTCCAGTCCTGTGGCCACTGCTGAGTTTTCCAAATTTGCTGGCATATTGAGTGCATCACTTTCACAGCATCAGCTTTTAGGATTTGAAATAGCTCAACTGGAATTCCATCACCTCCACTAGCTTTTTTTTGTAGTGATGCTTCCTAAGGCCCACTTGACTTCACATTCCAGAATGTCTGGCTCTAGGTGAGTGATCACATCATCACGGTTATCTGGGTCATGAAGATCTTTTTTGTATAGCTCTTCTGTGTATTCTTGCCACCTCTTCTTAATATCTTCTGCTTCTGTTCGGTCCATACAGTCTCTGTCCTTTATCGAGCCCATCTTTGCATGAAATGTTCCCTTGGTATCTCTAATTTTCTTGAAGAGATCTCTAGTCTTTCCCAGTCTATTGTTTTCCTCTATTTCTTTGCATTGATCACTGAGGAAAGCTTTCTTATCTCTCCTTGCTATTCTTTGGAACTCTGCATTCAAATGGGTATATCTTTCCTTTTCTCCTTTGCCTTTCACTTCTCTTTTCTCAGCTATTTGTAAGGTCTCCTCAGACAGCCATTTTGCCTTTCTTTTTCTTGGGGATGGTCTTGATCACTGCCTCCTGTACAATGTCACAAACCTCCATCCATAGTTTTTCAGGCACTGTGTCTATCAGATCTAATCCCTTGAATCTGCTTGTCACTTCCACTGTATAATTATAAGGGATTTGATTTAGGTCATACTTGAATGGTCAAGTGGTTTTCCCCACTTTCTTCAATTTAAGTCTGAATTTGGCAATAATGAGTTCATGATCTGAGCCACAGTCAGCTCCTGGTCTTGTTTTTGCTGACTGTATAGAGCTTCTCCATCTTTGGCTGCAACGAATATAATCAATCTGATTTCGGTGTTGACCATCTGGTGATGTCCATGTGTAGAGTCTTCTCTTGTGTTGGAAGAGTGTGTTTGCTATGACTAGTGTGTTCTCTTGGCAAAACTCTGTTAGCCTTTGCCCTGCTTCATTCTTCACTCCAAGGCGAAATTTGCCTGTTATTCCAGGTATCTCTTGACTTCTCACTTTTGCATTCCAGTCCCCTATAATGAAAAGGACATCTTTTTTGGGTGTTAGTTCTAGAAGGTCTTGTAGGTCTTCATAGAACTGTTCAACTTCAGCTTCTTCAGCATTACTGGTCGGGGCATAGACTTGGATTACTATAATGTTGAATGGTTTGACTTGGAAACAAACAGAGATCATTCTGTCATCTTTGAGATTGCACCCAAGTACTGCATTTCGGACTCTTTTGTTGACCATGATGGCTACTCCATTTCTTCTAAGGGTTTCTTGCCCACAGTAGTAGATATAATGGTAATCTGAGTTAAATTCATCCATTCCGGTCCATATTAGTTCACTGATTGCTAAGATGTTGATCTTCACTCTTGCCATCTCCTGTTTGACCACTTCCAATTTACCTTGATTCATGGACCTAACATTCCATGTTCCTATGCAATATTGTCCATTCTGAAGGAGATCAGCCCTGGGATTTCTTTGGAAGGAGTGATGCTAAAGCTGAAACTCCAGTACTTCGGCCACCTCGTGTGACGAGTTGACTTATTGGAAATGACTCTAATGCTGGGAGGGATTGGGGGCATGAGGAGAAGGGGACGACAGAGGATGAGACGGCTGGATGGCATCACTGACTCGATGGATGTGAGTCTGAGTGAACTCCAGGAGTTGGTGATGGACAGGGAGTCCTGGCGTGCTGCGATCCATGGGGTCGCAAAGAGTTGGACACGACTGAGCGACTGAACTGAACTGATGCAATATTGTTCTTTACAGCATCTGACTTTACTTCCATCACCAGTCACATCCACAACTGGGTGTTGTTTTTGCTTTGGCTCCGTCTCTTCATTCTTTCTGGAATTATTTCTCCACTGATATCCAGTAGCATATTGGGTACCTACCAACCTGGGGAGTTCATCTTTCAGTGTCCCATCTTTTTGCCTTTTCACACTGTTCATTGGCTTCTTAAGGCAAGAATACTGAAGTGGCTTGCCATTCCCTTCTCCAGTGGACCACGTTTTGTCAGAACTCTTTACCGTGACTGTCGGTCTTGGGTGGCCTTACATGGAATGGCTCATAGCTTCATTGAGTTAGACAAGGTTGTAGTCCACGTGATCAGTTCAATTAGTTTTCTATGATTGTGGTTTTCATTCTCTCTGCCCTCTGATGGATAAGGATAAGAGCTTATGGAAACTTCCTGTTGAGAGAGACTGACAAGGGTAAACTGGGTCTTATTCTGATGGGTGGGACCATGCTCAGTAAATCTTTAATTGGATTTTCTGTTGATGGGCAGGGCTGTGTTCCCTCCCTGTTGTTTGACCTGAGGCCAAACTTAACTTTGCTGTTGTCCAGTGGCTCAATCAAATCTGATACTTTGTGACCCTATGGACTGCAGCAAGCCAGACTTCCCAGTCCTTCACCATCTCCGGTGCTCACACACATGTCCATTGAGTGGGTGATGCTATCCAACCATCTTATCCTCTGTTGCCCTCTTCTCCGTTAGGCCTAAGAAGATAAAAATGTTCAGGAGCTTCCCTGGTGGTCCAGTGGTTTAAGAATCCACCTTGTAATGCAGAGGACATGGGTTTGATTTCCTGGTCCAGGAAATAAGATCCCACATGCCATGGACCAACTAAGCCAGAGTCTTGAATGTTATTATTTTCTGTACTGTTCAGTAAGCTCCTTGCAGTTAGAGATTATATTTTAAATTTCCTTGTATCTCTTATAGCATAGATGCTCAATAGATATGTTAGACAAATGTCTGAAAATTAATTTTTTAAAACGTGTTTTATCTCTTCAGAAGGATTAAATATCTGCCCAGATATTTGCTGAGTGAGAGCATCAAATAGATTGAAATTAAAATACCTCATCATCTGTTTATCAGAGGGGGAAGGGACACAGGTGGAGAAACAATGATGTTCATGCAGCAAGTTGCTAATGAGAATAACTCATAGGACTTTCACAACATAAGGGAATTTAATCTAAGAAAAACGGAAGAGTGAATTTAGCCACCAGAGGGCTCTCATCATTCCATGTAATTGTAAGCTCAGAACTGTTCATGAGATGGACAAAACTGCGTCTGCAGACCAGAGGAGGATGTACGATGATGTGTGTATGATGGTTTCCCACACCATTAGCTGGACACGACCATTGCAAGGACATCCTGCCGAGTCGTCTTACTACAAGATGAGAGAATTGAAACTAGCCAGTGTGCTTTAAACAGTCTGTCTCTGAATGTCCAAGAGGGCCTCTTTGTCTTTTGTTAATTGAAAAATGAATTTATCTCTAATGCCCTATGATAATGCAAGGACACTTGGGAGGTATTCCCATGTGTTGCGTGGAAGGAAGAGGAGAGTTACAATGGGGCTTGAAGTGGTGACGTTCACTAAAATTTCAGTGCTCTGTCAAGACTTAGAAGAGTCTAAAACTAGGATTGCTGGATTGGCATTTACAAGTTTTCATTGCCTTCTCTGACAATATTGTTGGGTCATTTGTAATGGTCTCTTATTAGTATTTTTCAGTCAGGGAATGATTGGGACCCTTTTGTTGATTTTGTGAAGCTGTGCAAGCGATAGGTTAGTGTCCCTCTCGTTAAAATTTTCTGACCCTTGGTGCCCCCATTATTAACCCCTCATTGGATTAATAGAGCCTTTGAGTTAAGAGAACAGAGAAGGAAACAGAAGTTTACTGGGGGCCACACGCTGGGTTGTGTTGTAGTTTCATTATTAAAGTCTGTCCCTAAAGTAACTCTAACATAAAGTAAGTATTGCTGTCTCAATTTATATAGGAAGAAACCCAGATCCGAAAGGCTGAACGAGTCACCCAAGATGGTAAATGTTGTGGACTCACTGAATTTTGCTTACCTGTGAAGTTCATGGTCTTTCAGACCAGCCTCAATAATATGAGCTTGTGTGCATGTGTGTGTCCACTAAGTCGCTTCAGTTTGTGTCCAACTCTGCAGTCCTATGGACTATATAGCTCACCAGTCTCCCCCGTCTAGAAGGTTCTCCAGGCAAAAAATACTGGAGTGGGTTGCCATGCCCTTAACTTATGTTTTCTTTATCCCCTGGCTACCCAAGGATTCCTCTCCCCAGACCATTTAGGAGCCTTTGAAAGTGCAGCTCGTTGGTGGAGCAGTGTGTTCAGTAGCCCCTGCAATGAGGCCCTGAAATGCCTGCTGAGAGTGTGGTGTGATGGCAGCTGCAGCAGCACCACAAGGCCCCTCTGCACGTGCAGTAGGAAAGGGAGGGATACTGCCCCCCAGCCCTCCATCCTCCACTGTGCAGGGGGCCGTGGTGACCCTTGCAGAGCTTCTGCAATAACTGCCATGGTTTGGCCATGGCTATTCTTCTCATCTCGGGCTTCCCTTGTGGCTCAGCTGGTAAAGAATCTGCCTGCAATGCGGAAGACCTGGGTTCGATCCCTGGGTTGGGAAGATCCCCTGGAGAAGGGAAAGGCTACCCACTCCAGTGTGCTGGCCTGGAGAATTCCATAGACTGTATAGTCCATGGGGTCGCAAAGAGTCAGACAGGACTGAGCAACTTTCACTTTCCCTTCATTCTTCTCATCTCAGATACTAGTGGCCTCTGACTGTGGAATGGTCTGCAGGTAAAGCACAAGTGGGGTTGACAAGGCTCCAGAGTAATTGTAACATATTGATCATTTGTGTTGAACTTTTGTAAAAATGAGCTTTGGCCCCAGAAGGAAGGCAGGAGAACATATGCTTTTGGATTTGTCCTGACCCCTTTACTCCTTTACTCCTGACTCCTTTACTCAATGGACATGAGTTTGAATGAACTCCGGGAGTTGGCGACGGACAGGGAGGCCTGGCGTGCTGCAGTCCATGGGGTCGCAAGGAGTCAGACATGAACTAAACTGAGCTGTAAGAATGGGCTTTGCCCCCAGAAAGAAGGTGGGAGAACATATGCTTACGGATTTGTCCTGACCCCTTTACTCCTTCTGACCCAGTGCACCTGGTAAGCAGTGTCACATGGACAGAGGTGGTGTGAGGTTGGTTGTAAAATCTGTAGCCATGGAGGGCAGTGGCCTTTAGTACCTCAGTCAGGAAGTCACACCCAAGGCCATGGCCTCGTGAGCATCATTAGCATGTGTGAGAATGTGCCAAGGATGAATCTCTGTGGTCCACACCCAGCCCCTTGCAGCCCGGCCCCTAAAGCAGAGAAATTTGAAACACCAAGGCCTCTTACAGTCGTGTGTGGAACAGTCTCAGAATTCAATTTTCAAAGCAACATTCATGCATTAGATTTTTTTCTGAAATCTGTTCCACTGAATGAACTCATCCGAGGAAGGACAGACTGTTGTTTCCTTGATTGGATGATGTGGGATCTGGGGAGACTCTTGAATGAAGAGAGGAGGGAGAATTTGTCAAACGGAAGCTGAGGGCTTATTATAGGCCTGTGAGTCACAGGGGCTGCAGGCGTCATCAGAGAGGGGTGAGTGAATGAGGGGCAGGCATGGAGCGGGAAGGGGGGGGCGCAGACAAGGAGTGAAGAAGTGAGGCTGGGAAGGGGAACGGAGAGGGGTGTGTTAGCCAGGGTTCTCCAGAGATGCAGAGCCAATGGGTGGGGGGGTGTGTGGGTGTGGGTGTGGGTGTGTCTTGGTGTGTGGGTGTGTGTCTGGGTGGGTGTGTGTCTGGGTGGGTGTGTGGGTGTGTGTCTGGGTGGGTGGGTAGGTGGAGAGAGAAAGAGAGAGAGAGGTTTCACGGAGGTTGGCTCAGCTGTCGTGGAGGCTGGCAGGTCTGAAATCTGCAGGGTGGGCCTGCAGGCTGGAGATCCAGGCAGGCCAGTGCCGCAGTTAAGCTCCAAAGGCTGATTGCCCGCAGAGTTCCCGACAGGAGCCTCCTCTGGGTTCTAGCTGGCGGGCTTTGTCTGTGTTAGGGAACCGCAATGAGATCTACAGGCAGCTGTGAGGAGACCCCACCAGAAAGCTCTGGAGAGGACTGTGAACCACCCTCAGAGGCTGGTCCCGCACTCTGCCCAAGTCACTTCCGATACTGCATCCGAATAGAGCAGACCGTCAATGAAGCCTCCAGATCTGCCGGGTGCTAGGATGGCAGGGCCTCAGAAGGCAGTGAGGATAGAAGGCGGGGGCTCTCCCAGGTCATGTTTAAAGCAATCAAAACTTACTATATTCAACTAGGCCTCAGCTGCTGCCACTTCCAAATAATATTCAAACAGAATTCCCATATATCAGTGCTTCCAACTTTGGCTGCCCATTGATGACCTAGAAGTGCTTTTAAAACTCCTAATGCCTAATCCAAAACCTAGAACAATTTGGAATTTCTGGAGGAGGGATCTGGGCAAAAGTATTTTTATAAGCTTCCCAGATGACTCCAAATATGCAGGCAAGACTGAATAGCTCTTCTGTATACAGCTCCAACAGCCCTTTGCACTACGGTTGACCTTGAGAAACATAAATCTGAACTGCACAGGTCCACTTTTACATGGATTTTTTTTCTGTAGTGAATGCTACAGTACTGCATGATCTGCTGTTGGTTAAATCTATGGGTGTGGAATCATGAGTACAGAGGAACCTCGGATACAGAAGGCTGACTATACAAGATACACAGATTCTCCACTGTGGGTGAGGTCGTCACTCTTAACCCCTGCATTGTTCAAGGGTCAGCTGTATTTCCTTCCCCACCTCCCCACATTGTATGAGTCTCCCTACAATGTCCATGTGAGCCATTTCCATGGCCATTTGAGCTGAACATTGTATGAGGCTCCCCACAATGTCCATGTAACCCATTTTCATGGCCATTTGAGCTGCTCTGGCTCTGAAAAGAGATTTTTCCACCATAATGTGATTTTCCTGGGGCCTGTACCTTCCCATGTCATATCAGAGGGTATAAAGTGATCTCAAGGAGTTAGCAGGAAGGACTGATCATGAGGGAAAGACATCACAGAGGAAACAGAAGCAAGCTTTGGTAGAAGCTACATGGTGTAAAGAAAAGGAGCCACCTGAACTGACCAGACTGGGCTTGAGCTCCATTTTTCAGGGGTAACTTTCTTTTTTGGTCATATTCGCCAACCTCATTGAACCTGTTTCTTTATCCTTAACACTGGGGTAATAATGTCTGCCCTTCAGACAGGGAAGGACTAGAGAGATCAGTTTAGTTCAGTCACTCAGTCATGTTTGACTCTTTGCGACCCCATGGACTGCAGCGTGCCAAGCCTCCCTATCCATCACCAACTCCCAGAGCTTACTCAAACTCATGTCCATAGAATCGGTGATGCCATCCAACCATCTCATCCTCTGTCATCCCCTTCTCCTCCCACCTTCAATCTTTCCTGGAATCAGGATCTTTTCCAATGAGTCGATTCTTCATATCGGGTGGCCAAAGTATTGGAGTTTCAGCTTCAGCATCAGTCCTT
The DNA here is from genome assembly GCF_003369695.1 of Bos indicus x Bos taurus. Lineage (NCBI taxonomy): Eukaryota > Metazoa > Chordata > Mammalia > Artiodactyla > Bovidae > Bos > Bos indicus x Bos taurus. Next base: position 45,708,569 of record NC_040098.1, on the reverse strand, counting down.
CCAATGAATATTCAGGTTTGATTTCCTTTAGGATGGACTGGTTGAATCTCCTTGCAGTCCAAGGGACTCTTCAAGAGTCTTCTCCAACACCACAGTTCAAAGGCATCAGTAGACTAGATGATAATGCATAGTAAATGGCATAACACATGGTCAATGCATAGTAAATGGCCATTTTTATAGTAAGCACTCAAAGAGGTATAAACTATTGGTGACTGCTTGGCTTAAGACAGACAAGAGAGAGAAATTAAAAGCTAAAATCTGATGTCTAACGACTTGTGCCCCTCAGTTCTCTCATTTGTAAAACTGGGATAATGTGTTGGGTTGAACAGCATCTCTGCAATATTACTGCACACTGGGAAGTTCACAACGTCACCTTATCAGGAAATGGGACCCTTGTAGCTGTGATCAGTGAAGTGTCTCAAAATGAAATCATCCTGGACTTAGGGTGGGCCCTAAAACCAACGACTGCTGTCTTTACACAAGAAAGGAGAGGGGAATTGGAACACAGGTTCCAGATTTTCTCTAAGGTAAGAGGCACAAAGACACACAAAGTAGAATGCCATTTGAAGCTGGAAGAAGAGATTGGAGTGTTGTGGCCACAAGCCGAGGATCATCAAAAGCCCTCAGAAGGGAGGATTCTTCCCTGGAGCCTTCTGAGGGCGCGTGGCTCTCCTAACACCTTGATTTCAGACTGTCAGCCTCTGGGACTGTGAGCGGATAAACTTCTGCCATTTTTAGTCAGCCTGCTTTGTGGTCCTTTGTTGTGGTAGCCCGAGGAAACTAATTCAGTAGGTAATGTAGTACTTCCGGGTTATCGCAACTATAAATGAATCTATATTGTAAATATAATTAAAATTAGAAATGATAGTTCAGTTCAGTCGCTCAGTTGTGTCCGACTCTTTGCGACCCCATGGACTGCAGCACGCCAGGCCTCCCTGTCCATCACCAACTCCCGGAGCTTACTCAAACTCATGTCCATCGTGTTGGTGATGCCATCCAACCATCTCATCCTCTGTCATCCCCTTCTTGTTTTAGCTAAATGTTAATTAAGATTATTTAGATACTGGATAAACAACTTATCTGATGACATTCTATGTTAGGGGCTGAGACCACTATCACGGGGAGGGTGTTCAAGGGTGACTGTGTGAGAGATGCGTGAACTAATGCGTGATGCGTGTAGAGGGGGAAAGGGGAGAGGCAGGAAGGCAATAAGGACAAGTCGCATTGCTGCCTGCCCTGGCACCTCCACCCACCAACCAGGGGAAAGGGGCTTGCTGCCCTTGAATCTCAGGTGTACAAGCACAACTCCTGTAACGCACACATAAACACATGCACACACAAACAGCTTAGACTTTGCTGGCTTTCATCCTTGGACATCTGCTTCTAGAGTTGTAGTCTCAATCTCTGTCCTAATGAGCAGCCACAGAAAGAGCACACAGCCTTTTCATTAAACCCACCAGAATGACAGCAAAGTCTCCCTTCATCATTGTTGATACAGTCACACAAGTAACCCCTATATTCATTCCATGCCTACGGTCTAATATGGCCCCCAGATGGGCCCGGGAGAGGTTCGTCTGTAACTGGGAAGAATATTTTTCAACCCATCTTTTCTTTCCCTTAATGTGAGGCTTACCCACACTGCTGAGCAAGGCGGCTGTGACTGAATTGGGTGCAGATAGATCTCTTGGCCTCTTCCTTTTGGTTTGGTGGTATAAGGGCACTGGAAGTTCACGATGACAGGAAGTCTACAGGGGAAAATTCAGGCAGTGCCAATGCAACTTATTTCACAGTAAAAAGAATTTTATTTAACTCCATGATCTTAAAAATTGGCCAAGTTGCGTTAATGCATGTACATAAAATGTCCAACATGAGTGCATTTTAGGATTTAGTTAGAAAACTTTTCAAATGGAATAAAACATGCCTAGATTGAGAGTTCTCAGAATCCTGTACCAGATTCCTGGCAAGGTAGAAGTCGTATAGTATGTTTTCCTAACTCTGCGTCATCTAACTTCATCATTTGAATCTTAATAAAATTAAGTGTTGAGTGAAAACAAATCCCCAAAGTGTAACCAAATATATTGGCTCAGGCCAGACTTAAGCCTCAGCGGAAGGTTTTGTAAGCTCTCGCAGTGGAAGTGTTTTTTCTCTTCTTCCTGTCAGCATCTCAGAGGAGCTGAGCCTGGCAGAGCAGCTGCTAACAGACTGAGCTGGAAAAACTAGGCTTGGTTCTGTATTCCCAGGGGTGCAGCAAGATAAAAGGCCGCACACCCCAGGCCCTAATGCAATGACGGCCACCACGTTCCTGTCGTCAGGCTACGGCGTGCACATGGCCAGGGCCATACACAAAGTATCCCTGGTGGCTCAGATAGTAAAGAATCTCCCTGCAATGTGGACGACCTGGATTCAATCCCTGGGTCGGGAAGATCTCCTGGAGAAGGGAATGGCTCCCCACTCCAGTAATCATGCCTGGAGAATCCCATGGACGGAGGAGCCCGGAAGGCTACAGTCCATGGAGTCGCAAAGAGTCAGACACGATTGAGTGACTAACACTTTCACTTTCATACACATAGTAGGCACTTTATAATTACCGTTCAATGAGTGAATGAATCAGTCCCACAATATGGTGGAGTACAGTGTTGTTCAACTCATTGCTTGCAACCCTATTGCTATTGTATTAAGAAATCAATTCAATTATCACAAAATCTTTCAAATAGAAAATAATAGGATAGAAAATAAATTGATCTATCATACATATTAAAAGTGTGTTTTGTGTGTGTGTGTTTCTACTGGATCATGATGTAAAATGCATTTCTGAAGGCATCATAATTGCTTCAGGAGCCAGTGGGATCCCTTTTTGTCTCTGCTGTCTCCTCTCTTCTTAAGAATGGTGACAACCCTGCAGTGAGTTCTCTCCCCAGTCATAAAGCAAGTTTAAATTCTTGTAGTGCAGCCAGTTGGTCAAGACTGGAATCATCAAGTGTGGTGGGTCACAGCCATGCTTCCTCAAAGGGATGCAGAGTTTTTCTGACCCATCAGTGGCTGAGATCACTGTCTACTCTATTTGGGGGTGCTCCAGCCATAGATTAGCTCTCGGAAGGAGGGGTGAGCATCACAGGACACACAGCCAGTCCTTTCTTGGCAGCCATGTGGTAAAACGTTGTGGATTAGTAAGGTTTGTCCTCTGAGTCTGTAGCTGACTCTTTCTGTACTGCTCCTTTTCTTACAATATCCCAATTTTTATTTTTCCAAGCATGCCTCTTGTCATATTAAACCGTACTTTTAAATCATCAAATATCCTTCATTGGTAATTGGACATGGATGAGTGTAAGTCAATAAGTTACTTCTCTCATAAGAAGTGAAAGTGTTAGTTGCTCAGTTGTATCTGACTCTTTGTGACCCCACGGCCTGTAGCCTGCCAGGCTCTTCTTTCCACAGAATTTTCCAGGCAAGAATACTGGAGTGGGTTGCCACTTCCTTCTCCAGGTGATCTTCTTGACCCAGGGATCAAACATGGGTCTTCTGCATTGCAGGCAGATTCCTTACCATCTGAGCCATCAGGGAAGGCCTCAGAAGTGTTTATGTTCAATATGTCTCTCCCTGTAAAATGAAAGGTTTTAATTTCTAGTGAAGGAGGTTTTTTGTACATTGGCAAGATATTTGGGTGGCAGAGTCCCCTTTCCAACATCCCTGAAGACTCATACCACGGAGTGACTGAAGAAGTCTTAGTTATGATGAAGTAAGAGTTAAACTAGACCAAGCCTCAATGACAGCAGGTATCATCTGTGAGGAAGAGGTGGGCAGGCACCTAAAGAAAAATAAATTCAGAGCTAAACACTATTTATTTTTGATGCCCTCCCCCCCACCTTTTAAAGGTCAATCTCCCTGACTTGAATCCTAGCATCCTGTGGGCTCTCCTTGGGTTAATCATTGTCATTCAGACAGTCCAATCTGGAGAGTCACCTGTATGCAATGTTTATTCTTCAGGCCTTCCCTCATCTTTCTTTTTATTTCTTTATAAAAATTTACTCGTCCTAAGTCCCATTCTATCCATATGCTTTCCACTGCAGTATCATGTGAAAATTTGATCACCATTGTCAGTAAGATTCTGGGACTTAAGATGGAGAAAGTATCTTAAATGAAACAGTGAATCTCATGCTAGGATTCTCAGCTTCTGGAAAAGAAGGAAGTGATTTGGTGATTCAGTTCAGTTCAGTTCAGTCGCTCAGTCGTGTCCGACTCTCCCTGTCCTCCCTGGGAGGACACCAGGCCTCCATGTCCATCACCAACTCCTGGAGTTCACCCAAACTCATGTGCATCGAGTTGGTGATGCCATCCAACCATCGCATCCTCTGTTGTCCCCTTCTCCTCCTGCCCCCAGTCCCTCCCAGCATCAGGGTCTTTTCCAATGAGTCAGCTCTTCACATGAGGTGGCCAAAGTACTGGAGTTTCAGCCTCAGTGTCAGTCCTTCCAAAGAACACCCAGGACTGGTCTCTTTTAGGACGGACTGGTTGGATCTCCTTGCAGTCCAAGGGACTCGAAAGAGTCTTCTCCAGCACCACATTTCAAAAGCAGCAATTCTTTGGTGCTCAGCCTTCTTCATAGTCCAACTCTCACATCCATACATGACCACTGGAAAAACCATAGCCTTGACTAGACGGACCTTTGTTGGCAAAGTAATGTCTCTGCTTTTGAATATGCTATCTAGGTTGGTCATCACTTTCCTTCCAAGGTGTAAGCGTCTTTTAATTTCATGGCTGCAATCACCATCTGCAGTGATTTTGGAGCCCCCAAAAATAAAGTCTGACACTGTTTCCACTGTTTCCCCGTCTATGTCCCATGAAGTGATGGGACCAGATGCCATGATCTTTGTTTTCTGAATGTTGAGCTTTAAGCCAACTTTTTCACTCTCCTCTTTCACTTTCATCAAGAGGCTTTTTAGTTCCTCTTTGGTGATTAGGCCTGTAGAATTTGGAAGTTGTAAATAATCCTCAAGTGAGTCTGCATGTATTTTCAGTACTTTCTCATGGCATGGAGTTAGGCATTATGGGGGATATAGACAAATACCTGGGCTCCAGGAGTTTGCAGCTAAGTGAGGTGGAATGGGGAGGGAACCTTGGATGCCAAACACTTGCATGCATCACTTTAAATCATCTCACTTGATCAGGATTATCACATGATTTTAAGGAACCAAGACTCAGAAAAGTAAACTTTCCCCAGGTTCTATATAAATACTGAGTGGTGGAGTCAGGATTTAAATTCAGGTCTGACGGGGTTCTGATGCTTTTGTTCTTTTCAGCATTCCGTATTGTTATGGAAACAGAATCCCAGAGGGAGAGGTGAAAAGGAGAGCCTAGAAGGCGGGATGGGGCCTGCGGTGGGAGTTGAGAGGAAGAGCCCGCTGCCCTGGACCGGCAAGAGAGAACTTTTTAGAACTAAGTGACACTCAGAGTTGGAAGCCACAAAGGACAACTTATTTGATAATAGCTGGAAGAAGAGAGGTCTTTCCAGGTTTGTTGTTATTCAGTCACTCAGTCCTGCGCGATTCTTTGCCACGCCATGGACTGCAGCACACCAGGCTTCCTTGTCCTTCACCATCTCCCAGAGTTTGCTCAAACGCATGTCCATTGAGTTGACGATGCCATCTAACTCATCCAAGTTGGATGGCCAAGAAAGGAAAGGCTTGGGAGTGGAAATAAAAGTGTGCTGAAGGACAAAATCTTGGAGATCTGATTAAGGGAGTGAAAATTATTCCTGTGGTCTGCCTTCGCTTTTACTGCATCTTAATTCAGTTGAGGGTGGAGGAATCATTGCTGGAGACGCTTTCCCTCTAAGGGACAGGAGTTCAGGAAGCTCAGCCTTCCACACAGTCTTACCTGGAGCCACTGCCTCTGAGAAGGAGGCTCAGGATCCCCAGGAAAGGGTCTTTTTCCCGGTGACGCAAGTGGGGAGCTTCCGGGGAGCCAAGCTGAGGAAGCCAGGTGCTTCTTCCTTCCTTTTTTGGAATCCAGGCCAGTTTCAATTTACATAACACAGCTTAATCCACAGAAACAGGAGCTGGAGGCAAGTTCTTTCCTTTTTCCTTTTTTTCTCTCCACGACACAGAAACCTTTATTTTCTCCCTACACCACAAACCGGTGCTGTTAAATAATATTGGATAATTGCACCTGTCGTACTCCCCATATTGTGCTGGAGAAAAATAATTGCTGGTTTTCTGCTTTGCAGTTTCGCTGTGACTCCGTCATTTGACTCGGAGCATGTCATTTTCTCCCGTTTTAGACTGTGTACAGTCAAACTGTGTGAAAGGACTCTCAGATAGCGGCCCTGCCTGTGTGAGTGGGCGCGGGCCTCATTCAGCAATGATTTCTAATTTATACAGCATTGAAAATCCACTGCTATAAATAAACAGTTCTGACTGGCTTTGCTGCCTACTCAAATGCTCTTATTTAAAAAAAAAGAAAAGAAAAGAACCATCAGCTACATGAGAATGGAAAATAAAGTCTGGATATGGATTCAGGTTTCTGACACTTGCACCCTTGGGGTGGGGGTACCCGGACGTGGGGTGGGCTCAGCGCTCAGCCAGGCAGCCTTCTGGGAGACTGGCCTCCTCACTCTTTCCTCAACCCCCCTCCCCCACACCCCGCACTCTCCACATGCCAGCACCAGGCGTTTGGGGATTACAGTGTATGAAACTGACTTCCTGTAATGACAAGTATTGCAAGCAAGTAGGTGCAGAGGAGCCAAAAATAGCTTGAGAAACGGATGACCCATTCACAGGGAGGATGGAGCTAATGTATTGTTTAGGCAAACAAGGCAAGTCTTCTCCCCAAACTCAAAATCAGTGTCACGTGGGAGAGAGCAACTTCAGAGTATAAGCACAGGTAGGGACCAGTCCATGAGTCTGAGCCAGCTCTGGGAGATAGTGAAGGACAGGGAAGCCTGGTGTGCTGCAGTCCATGGTGACAAAGGGTCGGCCATGACCGAACAACTGAACAACCACCAAGATAAAATGAGGTCTTGGAAGTGAGAGTGGCTCTAAATTCATGACACTGTACAAATATTGTTGCCAGTTTTCTCATCGTTATCATTTGGTTCGTATTGTTCTCTAACCACTAAGGGTCTCACACAGCTTTATGTGGGCGGCTGACACTATCTCCCTTCTAAGGAGCGTTTCATCAGTGTTCATGACTGGTGTTCTATTACTCTCCTTTCCTAAGCTACAGCAGCGTCAAGGAAGCACTGTGTGATTACATCTGTGCTCACTGGGGAATGGTTCTGAGGTATTTCTAGAGCTGGATTAGCTACTGCACGGTGGCCAGTCATGCAGCTAGCAGAGTTTAATTTGGTCCCGGGGACAGTGAAGTCACAAATAGAAATTTGTAGGCTCATCCCAGGCAGGAGCTTACTATGACTCTGAGAAATATGCAGCCCCGAGTCATTCGGGGGGTGTGGAAAATTTGGGTGATCCCCTGTGGGCTTCACCTTTGGAGAATTTCCACTGTGACAACTGCTTCTCAGCTCCCGCTGAGACCAGGTGTGTGGAGCAGTCAAGAAGCAGCTGGTGTGGGAAAGGAGGTGGTGTTTCCAGATTCAGAACAAAAGACTCAAGGCTCATATTTGCATAACTGAAGAGGAGTGGAGATCCCGCGGGTCTCTTGGTGCCTGTCCTGGTCTTCCCCTGGACTCCCTGCCCTATTGGAATACGCTGCTCTCTTCCCTAAGTCTATCAAACCGCCCTTGGTGTCCATTTTAACCATATTTCTCCTGTATCATGTTAGATTGGAAAGCCCAGGTACAATTCACCCAGCCCATATGGGTCTGTTGGCGTATCGATGGACTCAAACATGTTTACCTACCACTAATCATTTGTGTTCTTTATAAAATGTGTCTGAAAATAAAGACCCAGAAAAATTCTCTAGGAAAATTAAAGCAGGTTTGCGAACACGTTCGTTAATCAGCTGACAATCAGCTTTTTTAAACCATAACCTAAGCCACGAGATGAGTTGGATAGCATTACTGAGTCAATGGACATGAGTCTGAGCAAATTTCTGGAGATGGTGAAGAACAGGGAAGCCTGGCGTGCTGCAGTCCATGGGGTCACAAAGAGTCGGACACGACTGAGCAGCTGAACAACAACAGCAACTCAGCAAAGTGCTTCGTACCAAAGCAGTCTCAGCAGTCATAATCATGTCACTTCCCATCCAGATTGTTCCCCAAGTAAAATGATCATTTATTTAACGAATCAATCAGTATTCCCATGTAAGAGATTCTAACAATGTCCCTGTGTTCTGTGTTTACTTGCCCCAAATGCTTGCTCACAAAGGGACAGATTTCCCAATATTTTTATAACTTATTTTCTCATTGCCCCAGTTAATTTGCTAGCAACAGCCATCTTCCTACATTTCCATTTATAGGAAAAAAAAAAAATAGATGAGAAATCCATGAAAATAACTAGCTTATTAAAGCGCTTCTTTTGAGGAAAATTGGGATTATTCAGACATGGGCCAGGACTGGGAGTTGGCAGATCTGGGAGATAAAAGTTGTTGTCTTGGTTCTAACACTAAAGCTTTGGCCGCATGAGGTAACTTCCCGTCTAGGTCCTCAGGCTCCTTCTCTGTGAAGAGTGTGGATGACCCGAAGTTCCTTTCTCTTTAAACATTCTCTGACACCGCATTTACACAAGTGTCTTTGGCCTTCTGCGAGACGTTGACCACAGACCATCCTTCCCAGAGGTCAGACAGAGGTAACACATTCTGAGAGAGCAGGAATTGTTTTGGGGGCAAATGTTTCCAAAAGCCAAAAGTCCTCAAATTAATCCCCTACCTTCATAACCCTCTTTTAAAATTTATATATTATTCCCTGTCCTTTCTACTTTTCTATGTTGCTCTACCACCTTCCCCTACCAGGAAAAAAAAAAAAAAGATGGGAAAAAATTCTCATGTTTTCTTCCGTCTTAGTTCTTGCAAAAGTGTCTGATCACTTCCTCTTCTTCCTGGGTTGCATTGTATCACCTGCACAAACGAGAACAGAAAGAGACCTTAGTCTTTGGGCTTCCCTGATGGGTGTTCTCCTGTGGGTAGACGTCCACCCTGACTTGGCACAGTGGAGAGTTGAGGAAACTTTTGCACGGGCGAGATGATGCACTTGAAGAGCTCTGAAACCCACCAGCACTGCTGCAAGGACAGGAGGGGACATTTCTGCTGTCCTGCTTGGGGCGTGACTCACAGCTGGCCAGCTGACCAAAGGGGCAGTTGGCATCCTGTGGCTCTGAACATTTCCTGTGAACCACTGATGGCTGTTGCTTTCGGCATGTATTTGAAGGCTGCACACAGTCTGTCAACAAATTTTGAGACTGCAGATGAAGATGAAGAGACCACATCAATCAAATGAGAGAGGAAATAGAAGCGTGGCTATTCACCTAACTAGGTGCCGTTCTGTGACCTTTAACCAAATCAGTTTATTGGCATGCATAGAAAAGTACTGGAATATTGATTAGTGTTTAGTAAGCTTATTAGAGGGGTTTATTCTATTGAAATTGTAGCATTAGATTTCTAGAATGACTTCCATTTAGCCAACAATTGGTATCTCCATCTTTAATGATCACAAATCTTCACATAAACTTTGAAATTTCAGAAACTTCATTAGCTCATTGTCCTTCCTGTCTGTTGCCAAACGCAGTCTTTTTTCAGCTCAGTCTCTTCTCAGCCCTTCTAGAGCCCCATTACTCCTGGCTCATATTATCACAACAGTCTCAGTTTGCAATTCCAGGCTTTATTCTTTAAACCCTGCCCCCTCCATCAGTTATATCCTTAACAGTAAACTTTAAATAGCTTATCATTGCATTTTGCTGGAACGCCCCTTCTCAGAGGTGTTAGAGATTGATGACATGAGGTCCTCCTGTAGCCCCCTCATCACACTGATTTCTAGGGTGGCTAGCTCCTAATCACCCAGCCCCAACAGCCACCTTTGAATTCATGTCTCTCAACATCTTTAAGCACAGTCTCCTTTCTTCAGTTCCTCATCAATCCATACTACACCCAATAACTTAAGTGAAGCCTTGCTGATTTATCTAGCTTTACATGTTTCACGTTCTTTTCATTGATGCTTCCACTTGTTTTACATTTTTGATGTGAATTCTCTTTGCCCCAGTTAGGTCTTCTCTACATTAGGTCTGTAGACATAAGCACAATATCTTCTTTTTTCTGAAGTATACATTTAGGACCTTTAATGAATCTGTTTTCAGGTAAACAACACGTTGCTGCTAAGTTGCTTCAGTCCGACTCTGTGCGATCCCATAGACGGCAGCCCACCAGGCTCCCCGGGATTCTCCAGGTGAGAACACTGGAGTGGGTGGCCATTTCATGAATGCATTTCATCAATGCATGAAACTGAAAAGTGAAAGTGAAGTCGCTCAGTTGTGTCCGACTCTTATCGACCCCATGGACTGAAGCCTACCAGGCTCCTCCGTCCATGGGATTTTCCAGGCAAGAGTATTGGAGTGGGGTGCCATTGCCTTCTCTGAAACAACAAGTTAGTTCTCTTGTATTCAACAGCTTGCTCATTGTAAACTTCTCAAAGTTGTTCCTTCCAGGATCTCTCTGAAGCAACCTAAAACTTTGTTTATCCATGTTGTTACCAATCCTCAAAGTCTAACTGTAATCAAAAGCTCATTGCTTCAACCCTGGGTGCCAAGGATTGGAGATTCCTTCTTGAGTCAAGAGACATAACAGAACACGACGTCTTGGAGAGAAACAGCAGAAGCAGGAGTGGAGGTGATGGTGGGCAGTTCCTCAGGGGAAGGAAGGCAGGTGGCTCCTTCCACTGGATCAGAGTCTCCATGTCCAACCACGAAGCTCTGAGGGGACTCACATCTTGTGAATATCACTGGAATCATATTTTTATGTTGGGTTCTAGAAGGTAGGGATGGGTTCTTAGTTCTGAATTCTCATGGCGCTCAACAGTCTCTAGATTTCTTTGAGTCTTCAGAATTTATCTCTGCTGCTGCTGCTAAGTCGCTTCAGTCGTGTCCGACTCTGTGCGACCCCATAGACAGCAGCCCACCAGGCTCCCCCGTCCCTGGGATTCTCCAGGCAAGAACACTGGAGTGGGTTGCCATTTCCTTCTCTGAATTTATCTCTGAATGATGCTAAAGCTGAAACTCCAGTACTTTGGCCACCTCATGCGAAGAGTTGACTCATTGGAAAAGGCTCTGATACTGGGAGGGATTGGGGGCAGGAGGAAAAGGGGACGACAGAGGATGAGATGGCTGGATGGCATCACCGACTCGATGGACATGAGTTTGAGTGAACTCCGGGAGTTGGTGATGGATAGGGAGGCCTGGCGTGCTGCGATTCATGGGGTTGAAAAGAGTGGGACACAACTGAGCGACTGAACTGAACTGATGTTTTCACAATGCATAGCTGGTTTTTGTATATACATTGTAGTTTTTTGACTTGTGGTTACTGTGGACTTCATATATGCTGATCAGTAACTATATCCATTTATTTTAAACTGGTAGTCATTTTAGTTCAAACACGTCCTAAAGTTCAGCTCAGTTCAGTCGCTCAGTTGTGTCTGACTCTTTGCGACCTCATGGACTGCAGTGCACCAGGCCTCCCTGTCCATCACCAACTCCTGGAGCCTACTCAAACTCATGTCCATCGAGTCGGTGATGTCATTCAACCATCTTATCCTTTGTCATCCCCTTCTCCTCCTACCTTCAATCTTTCCCAGCATCAGGGTCTTTTCTAATGAGTCAGTTCTTCGCATCAGGTGGCCAAAGTATTGGCCTTCAGCTTCAGCATCAGTCTTTTCAATGAATATTCACATTCTAAAGGGTCTACATTTTCCCCCTCATCCCCATGTTTTGTGTTTTTGATGTCACATTTTATATCTTCATGTCTCTCCCTTCCCTGTTTATTGTAGTTGTAGCTTATTTTACCTTTTTATCTTTTAAGCTTCACGCTATCTTATGTCAGTGGTTGATCCACAGCCTTTACTATATATTTGCCTGTACTAGTAGGATTTTCCCCTTCCTATAATTTTATCTTTTTTTTTATAGCCTTTTCATTTTTATTTAAAGACCACCCTGTAACACTTCTTATAAGATTGATTTCTCTCTCTCTCTCTCCATGCACTCCATTGTGTCCGACTCTGTGACGCCATGGACTGCCGCCTGCCAGGCTCCTCTGTCCATGGGATTTTCCAGGCAAGAACACGAGTGGGTTGCCATGATCTCCTCCAGGGGATCCAGGGGATTTTCCCTACCAAGGGATCAAATCCACGTCTCCTGCATGTCCTACAGTGGCAGGTGGATTCTTAACCAGGGAACCACCTGAGAAGTAAGATTGGTTTAGTACTGACGAGCTCTTGATTTTTTCTTGTCTGAGAAGCTTTTTATCTTCCCCTTAATTTTGAACCTTCCTGGGAGGAGTATCCTAGGTTGTGATTTTCCCCTTTAAGCACTTTACCTCTATCGTGCCACTCCCTTCTGAACTGCAAACGTTCTGCTACAAATCGGTTGACAGCCTTAGGCGGGTTCCCTCCTATGTGGAGCTGTTTTTCTCTTGCTGTCCTTAGACTTCTCTTTTTGTCTTTAACCTTGTCCATTTTAATCACGATATGTCTTGGTGGAAGTCCCTTTGAGTTCAACTTGCTTGGAATTCTCTGTGCTTCTGTACCTGGGCATCTGTTTCCTTCTTCAGGTTTGGAAAGTTTTCAACCATGATTTTATCAAATACAATTTATACTTTTTTTTTCTCTCTCTTCTTCTGGGAAACCCTAAGACGCAAATGTTAGTACAATTGATAATGTCCCAGAGGTCTCTTACACTATTCCCATTTTTTAAGTTTTCCTTTTTGCTCTTCTGCTTGGGCGATTTCCATTATTCTATCTTCCGGACTGCTTATGCATTGCTCAATATCACATAATCTCCTGCTCATGCGCTCTAGAGTATTTTTCATTTCAGTCATTGCATTTTTCAATTCTGACTGATTCTTTCCTGTATTTTCTAGTTCTTTGTTGAAATTCTTTTTGTGTTCATCTATTCTTTTCTCCAGTTTAGCATTCTTATTACTATTTCTTTGAATTCTTTGTCAGGTAAATTATTTATCTGTTTCATTAGCACTTTTTATTGTTTGTTTGTTGTTTCATTTAAAACATAGTCCTCTTGTCTTCTCATTTTGTTTAACTTTCTTTGTCTGTGTGAAGACAGGTGAAACAGATGCTCATCTCTGTCTTGAAGTCAAGTCCTGGTGTTAGATTCCCTTGGAGTCTGTGTGAGCCCATCAGCTCTGGTGAGAGAGCCGGCTTTGAAGTGAGCATGTCTTCATCCAGGATGTGCTGGTGCTCATGGCCTTGGTGGGTGGAAGGACTGGGGTTGGAGGGGCGAGAGCCGGAACCAGGTGCAAGCAGAGCTGCTTCTATGCTCAGTGACTGTCACTGCTCTGCTGGAGCGGGGCAGTGGCTGGGGGTATAGGGGCTGGAGCAGGGACCCCTGAGGGAGCTGGTTTCTCTCGGGTGTGATGGCAGTCCCATCTTGGTTTGGGACAAAGGCGGGGCCTAAGGCCTTGGGGCCCCACTTCAGTGCTGGTTTTACTTTCTCCCCCGTGTGTGCCCTCGGTTAGAGGCTGATGCCATGCCACTGAGCTGACCCCACCTCCACCCCTCCGCCCCCCAGAGGGGATCTGTCCTGCAGCAATGACACTCACCCTGCAGAGTGTGGGCAGGGATTCAAGAGCTGGTAATGGTTGCCTCCACCCAGGTCAGAGCAGGGCCAGGGGCCAGGCTGGCTCCATGCCCTCGAGTGTGCATACTCTCGCTGGCAATAGTGGCCTCTGCCTTAGAGGAGACCAGCACCACCAGAGCAAGAGGGGCTGGAGCCGGAGCCTGGTGCGGGCTGAGGGGCACCCCGAGGCGGTCCCCAAGCATTTTGCAACCAGTTGCCTCTGTGCTGTCGTTGGGAGGAAGCAGACCTGTGCATGACCTCCTTAAGAGTGGAGTCTCAGTCTCTTACAGCCCTCAGTAAACCCCACTGGTTTTCAAGCCAGCCAAGCGGGCTCATCTTCCCCATGTCAGATCCAAGGGCTGAGGTGCCTGATACACGGTTCAAAGTCCTCGTTCCGCAGGGAGGATCCCTTTGCCCGTGATATCTCCCCTGCCCCTGTGTCCCCCACCGGTGAGGGCAAGTCCTGAGCAGATTGCCTCTCCTCCCTCCTCCTCAGCTCTGCATGGATCTTTCTTTACAGCCTGGGTTGGAGAGTAGCTGCTCTGCTGTACTCTCGCTGAAATCAAGAGTCACCCTATATGTAGTTGTGGTTCTGATGTGTTCATGAGGGAAGGTGAGCCCGGCATCCTCCTACTAGCCCGTTTTGATCTCCTCCCATCCTGAATTATTTCAGTCCTCTCTTTATCCTCTGTTAGTACCAAGAAGTAGAGATATTTTAGGCCAAACATTTAACGTTCGTCTCATGCAAGATTCAAACCTTTTCTGCGGGCATGGTAAGGGAAACCACTCCTTTAGCCAACATCACTATGGACACATATGTAATTACACACCCTATTCTTTGTACAGTTGGAACACGGGATAAGTAAAATCAGACTATTTCAAAAAATTGACACCTATGTATCCACAATCATAAAAGCTACTGACAGACTTAGAGCTGAAAATCTGAAGAACATTTGTTGAGTTTCAGAGGCTTGGCTTGGAAAAGGGTGAGAAGGCAGATTGTTGGGGGGATATGAGGTGTTAGAAGAATGAGATTCGAACATAGATGAGTACAAGTCACAGTGTAGAAAGTAGAGGGGGGAGATGGAATTGAGAGCTGGCTGGAGAAATCCTCGAGGGAAAAGAGGCTGAGGAAGAGGGAGGAGTAATAATCCTGAATGGACTCTCTTAGAGCTTAGAGAGATGAAGTTAGGACAAGAAATGCAAAAAGGAGCTGTATTCTTCTTTTTGACTAAATGGTGCCCAGTGGGGTTATGCTTTATACATACATATGGAGTCAGCTCATGGTAGGATTCTTTTTTATGAAATGATCAGGGACAATATGCAAGATAGACAGACCTTATAACAAATGTCTTTGTGGATAAAACTGAGGGGATATACTAGATGGCCTCTAAGTAGCTTTCAACAATAAAATCTCCTTTAAATAAATCTGATCTATAGGAAATTATATTATAGGAAGACTTTAATATCATTCTGTCCAAGGCACCATCACAAGGTTACTTGGCCAGATTGGAATTTTCAGCTTATAAACTATCCTGGAGGGGAAAGAATCTGTGGTCTTGGGCCTTGACGAAGGATACGCCTGGCTCATAGCCCTCATGTGAATGTAAGGACAGGGAACATGGGCCACAGGTAAGCTGACCACCTCTCCAGCCACACCTACATATAAGAGGCTCTCCATTTTGACCTGGAGGCACATGGCCCCTTTCACACCTGATATATCTTGTGGGTTGTTGGGTTTTTCTTCCTGATGGACTTGTGTCCTGGCGTCAAAATCTTTATGTCTTATCAAGAAGGGGGAAAAACAAAAAGCAAAGTTAAATATTAAGTGGCAGAGAAGGGGTCCTGTGTTGGGACCCCATGACAGCCCCTCTCTCTGAGCATTCAGAGTGGCAGCAATCTGTCTAGAGCATCTCTAGGTGCTCAGACATGGTGAGCCAAGCTTTCAGTGATCTACCAAAGACTGCTTCCCCCGTTGGCTTTCGTCAGGGATGGAAATCCGTGTTCCACCTCACTCTGCCTGCAATGTAGAAAATGGCTCTTACCCAGTGGTTTTCTGGCCTCAATAACTGGCTCAGTGCTTGTCCACCCCTCTGTTCCATGACGCAGAAAAGCTAGTACAGGTCTGGGAATGAGATGGTAACAACTCAAGCAGGTTGGTCCTCTGGAACCTCGTGAGAGCGTTCCGAGCCACAGCATCTTTTTGAAGGCCAGTGGCACCTTCCTGCGGGCCTGATGGGGCTGTCTCCCTGGTGCCCAGGGCTTGCTCTCTGCATTTCTATACCCCTAGAGAATGCCACACACTTCCAAGTTTACATTTGATTCCTGGTGTCACTCATGGTTATTGCCCTTCTAAAGCTTCTCATTTTCACCTACTGACATGACACATGAGGAGGCAGAAAGTCCGTAGACATGACCATCATTACCAACAGCCTTCTCGTCCAAGCATCTGACCTGGGAAAACACCATATTGCACGAGGAAGCTGGTAGATACAATTGTCTCAGCTGGGAGGAGTCCAGCGTCCTGTGGCACATCGGGCCTTGTTCTCAGACCAGCAGTGTCTGTCTCTCTGGGGCACACGCTGGAAGGACAGAATTCCAAGCTTTTCTTTAGATCTCCTGAATGACAGTCTACATCTTAACAAGATCCTAATTTTAACAAGATTTTCAGGTGCATACAAGTTTGAGGGTCACTGTTCTGTGACAGTGGTTCTTGACCCTGAATATAAATTAAAATAACTGAGAAGTTTTGAAAAATACCCGTGCTACGTCCCCATCTCCATGGATAGATTTAATTGGTCTGGAGTGGGCTTGGGACTTAGTATTCTTAAAATTCCCCTAGTGATTTTATAAATCTATAGTCACATTTGAGCACGATTACTAGAGAGACACCTGCATATGACCTGGGTCCTAACTGATACTTCTTGATTACCTGGTGGCTGGCTGGTGACCTCCAGCCAGGGTAGCTCAGGATTTCAGTAGCAGAGATTCCAATTAATTTTAGCCTCCATTAGCCTGACCTCCCATTTCACTCTGGAAGTTCTCTAGGAACGACACTACCTCTGTCAATTTGCATTCTTAGGTGGTTGCTCCCACTCCATCCAGCGTTCTTGCCTGGAGAATCCCAGGGACAGAGGAGCCTGGTGGGCTGCCGTCTATGGGGTCGCACAGAGTCAGACACGACTGAAGCGACTTAGCAGCAGCAGCAGTAGGTGGTTGCTACTTTTAATCACCTTCAGCTGGGGAAACTGATAACATGTGCATGCCATTGCAGGAGATGATTGGAATATCCACACAGAAAAGAAGGTTACTGATTTTTCCTTGGTGAGAATGAAATTATTACAGCAATAGTAATACTGTAATTATTAGGGCAGTAGTGGCTAACCCTGTGTGCCAGACCCTGTTCTTGGCAGTTGACACTTCCCAAGTCATTTCTGATCCTCCAGAATCCCGTGAGAAGGGTACTAAAATTGTCTCCATGATGCGTAAGAGAAAACCAGAATGCAAGGACATGGAGTGCCTTGCCCAGGGTCATAGGTCTGTAAGTGGTGAGCCCGAGGGAGGAGCCCAGGCAATCAGGCACAGAAGTTTTCTCCTAACCACTGCCTCCCGCCGCATCATCAAAGCACTCCTCTGAATTTCTGTTCTCATCCAAGGAAGCTCAGGCTGTGGGAAAGGTCGGAAAGCAAGAGTGAGCCCTCAATTCGGATGGAATAGGTGGCTACTTACATGTTTCCATACATCCAGAACAGAGGGTTTGGAGAGGGACTCAGAGATAGAAGGATGTGTTGTTCAAGCCTGGCCAGGGTAAAACTCTGTTCACATGTGCACAGCAGGCATTAACCAGGACGGTCCTGGGCAAACGGAGATGAGCAATTGCCCTTCATACAGGTCATCTTATCACTGAGGACCTGAATGCATTAATGCAGATAGGTGAGCAAGAGTCAGGGCAGGGCCTGGCTCACAGAGACCCTTGTGAACCTTCTGAAGACTCGGATTTTCATCTGTCAATTGAGGAGGACTTACAGAGCTTTCAGGCTTCCCTGATAGCTCTATTTGTAAAGAACCTGCCTGTGATGCAGGCGACCCCAGTTCCATTCCAGGGTCAGGAAGATCCGCTACAGAAGGAATAGGCTACCCACTCCGGTATTCTTGGGCTTCCCTGGTGGCTCAGCTGGTAAAGAATCTACCTATGATGTGGGAGACCTGGGTTTGGTCCCTGGGTTGGGAAGATCCCCTGGAGAAGGGAAAGCCTACCCATTCCAGTATCCTGGCCTGGAGAATTCCATGGACTGTGTAGTCCATGGGGTTGCAAAGAGTCAGGCATGACCAGTGACTTTCACTTTTACTTTCTTTACAGGGCTTTCAGCAGAATAGGAAGTGAGAAATATTTTCACATATTTAGCTCTGTTTACTTGTAGATGATTTAAGTGTTCACTGGGGACATGGCTAGCTTCCCAGGTGGCTCGGTGGTAAAGAATCGGCCTACTAATGCAGGAGACTCAGTTTTGACCCCTGGGTCGGGAAGATTCCTTAGAGTAGGAAATGGCAACCCACTCCAGTATTCTTGCCTGGAAAATCCCATGGACAGAGGAGCCTGGTGGGCCACAGTCCATACCGTCCCAAACAATCAGACATGACAGAGTGAATGAACATGCAAGCCAGTGTTCACTGCCATTGGAATTTTATGTGATCTAATTTCTCTTTTAATTTCTTATTTAACCATTTATAATTAAGATCAGTTCAGAATATAACACATCCTATCCAATGCTACATAGAATTCATATAGAATACCCATTCTGCTCTTAAGGAGTTAAAAATCTAGAGAGAAGAGAGAAACACAGCCCCTGATGGGAGTGTCTGTTGCTAACATGAACATTCACACATGCATGATGCAAATGAGCGACCACATGTTGACACTAACTCGTTTGCTCACTGGGGCTTTCGTGGAAAACTGGATATAGTACTTAAACAATGAGGCTTATTAAAAGGGCTTTGTGTTGAAAACAGCAATTTCAATAATATGAATACAGTGAAAAAAATTTTTTTAATTCAATAAAATGTTTAAAAGTCACTGTAGACTGTCAATTTTAAAATTAATCCTATTGAACTCAATACAATTGATTTATAAAGTTATTGTTCTCTAAGCTCTGAGTAATCACTTTTTTCTCTGCACATTTTCTGCCAAGTTTTA
Organism: Bos indicus x Bos taurus; assembly: GCF_003369695.1. NCBI lineage: Eukaryota > Metazoa > Chordata > Mammalia > Artiodactyla > Bovidae > Bos > Bos indicus x Bos taurus. The sequence continues at coordinate 45,689,651 of NC_040098.1, read as the reverse complement.
AATGGATTAGTTTTCTTCCTTCCTTCCTTTCTTTCTTTCTTTTTTTTTTAATATAGATTTTGGGAAGGCATCAAAAATCTACCCAGAACTTCAGGAAGCCAAAACTAGTTAGAATCAGAAGTCAGCACATCTGAAATGTCAACACTTTTTTTTTTTTTTCTGGATAATTTCCTGTGATTTGAAATCCTGATTTTTGGGGTAATTTTTAGTATGTCATTTTTTTCTTTTAAAGTGTTTGCTTTCAAGGAGAATATTGCCTTTTAGGCTTTCTTAACCAGTTAAATTCTCCAAGAGTCGAAAATACGTGAGAAAGCCAAGTTGTATGCTTATTTCTCCAGGGTCTCAGTCCCCTCTCAGAAATATACACTCTTGTACTGAACCTTCTGAAATTGTTGGTTTTTCTTTTTAATTTTTTTGCATACACAGGCTTATGTTTTCACACCAGTTCATAGACTGGGCGGAAGATGCCACTTCTATTTTAATGGAACAGAATGGCTCGTGGGTGTGTGGTGGGGGCTTGTGTGTGACTCTTGCCTTCCTTATGTACAAAATCAGAGTGGAGTTCCCGCACGTCTCCTGGGGTAGGTAACAAATCATGGATATTTTGCAACCTGACTTTTCCATGGTTACTTTTCCAAAAGAAAATATTCTGGGGGTGGGAGCAGTGGGGGAAGCAGGGAGGAGAATGAAATCTTCCACTTTAAAACCAACTAAGTTAGGATTATTTTTTTGCTATGAAGAAGCAACGTGGTTCTGCTTACCTATAATTAGAAAGCTCAGCTCTCTGACATACTCACATTGCCTAAAACCTCCATCGAGAATTCTGATCTCAAGTACAGGGTGTGATTTTACCTGATGAACACTTTACTGAAGTCTGAGAAGCAACCTAGTGGGAGAGGGGTGGTAACTCTTTAGGGAAGGCACAGCTGAGGGTGGGAGGAGCTCAGAAGGTCATCTGGACCCATTTCAGTCGAAGAAGAAATCTTGACATTGAAGAGCTTGTGAATCTCAAGTCCCCACTAAGGGAGGGAGGTTCTGCGTCCATTTTTGCATGGAGGGGATGGTGACACTGTCCTCTTTGGATCCGAAGCTCTCTAAGCAAGATGGCGTTTAGCTGTAAAGTTAAATGAGGTGTTGTTTGGAGGAGCAGTGGGGGAGATAATTTGATGGGGTCTTTTGACAAAGTGGGAACCTCCCCCAGGCTTTTTCTTACTTTGGACAAAGGCATCAAACATTACTGCCTTCTGCTTTACTAGGGCATCCTTCTGTTTTCAGGAGGAGTAAAGACACATAACAAAGACATGTTTCTGTAGGTAAAAGAGAAATGAACTGACCCCACTTCCAGTGGTTGAGCTTCTCTCCAAATAGGTAGATGCCGATGGTAAAGATGTAGCTGAGAGAGAAGAAGGCTGCTAGACCCCCTGGGCTGAGTTTGGCAAACACAGGATATACCCATGTACCTGTCTCAGAGTAGATCCATAGGACCCTGCAAAAAATGACAAATCACAATGGTTAGGACAGCAGTGGGGAGAAAGCTGTAGTCCCTTCAAGACCAATGAGATCCTGGAGTCCAGGCAGAGGGAAAGAAGCCCCAGGGAACATTTTTTTTTTTAACAGCTGTGCTGTTTGCTGAAGCTACAGAAGTGAGTATTTCCTGGATAACTAGACTGTTTCATTGAGACCTTCTGTTTTATGCGCTGGGCTGGGCTATTTTACCCAATCCATTAAAATTCAACGATTATAAAAGAATATGGGAAAACATTGTACACATCATTAGCTAAACAAAATGTATAAGAACATGGATTATTTCTTCCCCTGAGAGATATGACCTGCTGAGACATTGAACTTGCTGAGATGGTGCCCAATATGCTCACTCTCAGCCAGACAAGTGGGGTTTGCTTTTCTGTACCTAAGAGTTAAATGTGGCTTTCCATTAGCTCCCCCAAGCCCGTTGGGGTAGGAGGGGCAGAGACTGAGCACTATTACTCTAATACAATAGGCCTGGGGTTTAATTGTTGGCCTCTATTTCAGCTTGGGGAAATAGCCGTGGGTAGAGTATTAAGTAGGAATGGATGGATCTCCAGGAGGCTCAGATTTTGCTCTTGTGAGGATAGAATATAAGTCATTTCTGTCAGCCAAGAGAAGGAAAAGAAATGCTGGGAGAGGAGCCGTGATGTCTAAGTGAAGCCTAAAAATGCAGTTTGCTGGAAACAAATTGCACCAGAAGATGCCAGAGTCTGAAATAACTCCTTAAATATGAGGAAGATGATGTAGCAGCTACAGTTTATACTTGGTTAAGAGTACAGAACGTGGCCCCAGGCTTCTGTGATTCAGATCCTAGCTCTGCTTCCTACTAGCCACGCTGCCTTCACTAATTTATTAAGCTTTCCTCTCCCCCTAAGCTCTGTGTAAAGTGGGGATGCACAGGGCATACACCTTATAAGGCTATTGTAAAGATTAAGGGCGTTAATTTAACACATGCAAATTACACACAACAGCGTCCGGCATATCATAATCATTCTATAAGAGTTTAAAAGCTTCTCTTCTCCGAGGGATGGCACAGTGGGCATGCCTCAGCAATTTCTTTATGGCTATTCATCCCTTGTAAAACTTAGCACAGCCTAGCTTATGCTTCAGAAACGATGTTCAGATTTGGATATCCCAGGGTGTCATAGGAGTTCAGATGGAGGAATGAAAATTATGCACTTAATTCAATTTTTAGAACCCAAGCGTTCTTGGTTGTTTCAAATACTTCGTCAAATGCTTTGTTGGAAGAGAGAAGCGCTAATATCAGGGCCAGGCCTAGGGTGAGGTGAGGGAGGTGAACAGAAGTTCATCTCTACGTATCAAAGGACACAACCAACAGGATATAAAAGGCAACTTACAGAATGGGGAAAATATTTACACATCATGCATCTGATACAAGATTGTTATCCAGAATATGCAAATATATAAAGAACTCTTAGAACTCAACAGGAGATAAAAAATCCAATGAAAAATGGAAAAAGGACTTGAATAGATCTTTCTATAAAGAAGATATACACATGGCCAGCAAATACAGGAAAAGGTGCTCAGTGTCACTAATCATTAGGGAAATATGAATTAAAACTGCAGTCAGATACTACCTTCATACTCATTAGACTGCCTTCTATAAAAAAAGAAAGAAAAAACATCAAGTGTTGTAGAGAATGTGCAGAAATTGGAACCCCTGGGCACTGTTGTTGACAGGAATGTAAAATGGTGTAACTGCTATCCGTATGGCAGTTCCTGAAAAAAATTAAACCTAGAATTATCATATGATCCAGCAATTCCAACTTCTGGGCACAGACTCAGAAGAATTGAAAGCAAGGACTCAGAGATATTTGTACTCCTATGTTCATACCAGCATTACTCACAATAATTAAAGTATGACAGCAACCCAAGTGTCCATTTAAGGATGAACAGATAAAGTGTGGTACAGGTATACACACACAATGAAATATTATGCAACCCTTGCATGTATGTGTGCTAAGTCATTTCAGTTGTGTCCGACTCTTTGCAACCCTATGGACTGTAGCCCGCCAGGCTCCTCTGTCTATGGGATTGTCCAGGCAAGAATACTGGAGTGGGTCGCCATGCCCTCCTCCAGGGGATCTTCCCGACCTAGGGATCAAACCCACATCTCTTAAGTCTCCTGCATTGCAGGCAGATTCTTTACTGCTTGAGCCACCGGGGAAGCCCTATGCAACCCTCAGAAGGGAGGAAATCCTGACATGTGCTATAACATGAATGGAACTTGGGGATACTAGGTAAGATAAGCCAGTCACAAAGGGAAAAATACTGTATGATTCCACTTACATGAAGTACTTAGGGTCATCAAACGGATAGACCAAGCAGAATGGGGCTGAGGGAGGAGGGAATGGGGAGTTTCTGTGTAAGGAGTACAAAACTTCAGTTTGGGAAGAAAAGCATTCTGGAAAAGGATAGTGGTGATGGGTGCACAGCAGTGAGAATGTCTTTAGTGCCACTAAACGGTGTCCTCGAAATGGTAAATTGCATGCTGTGTGTGTGTCGTTCTGGCCCTGCTGGTGCTGCTCTGCTGCCCTGGACTTGTCTAGATGCTGCTCTCATGTCCTCAGAACAGGACAATAACAATAACAGTTATTAGCGCTATGACTAATGCTGGAATTCTGTGACACGTATGTCCCGTGGGTGCATTCTAGAAGGACACCCATGACACTTCTTTCCTGCCTGGCTGCATGACAGGACAGAGGAAGGGACAGAAAGGAACATTTTAGGGACAGAAAGCAAATACCCTCAAGTACCTAGGGCCAGGCGTTTGGGGTCGGTGAGGAGCTCCAAACAGACTCCAAACGGGTTGCATTAATTTGCTTGCTTTGTTTATTTCCTAGAGTTGAAGTTAGGGCTTCCTAGTTTCCATGCACATTTACATAAGATAGTCTACAAATAAGGACGTTTTCCTAGAGGCCTGGAAAGTTTCTGTTTATTTACTTTTTGTTTCCTCCAGAGTAAGGTTTGTAAAGGAAATTTCCTGAGGTAAGTTAACGAAGTCTGTGCTTTCCCAGAGAAGGTGCAGAGAAAGTTGTAAGTGTGATAACTGACGGCGGGGAAAGTAATGCAAATACAAATAGAGTGTCAGGGGAGATGGCAGTCAATTTAATGCAGGGCGGTCCGCAGAGAGGCTTGAGTGCAGAGATAGTCATGCTCAGGTGCTATTACCTCTTTATGGCTTGCCAGAATATATGTAAAAAGGGAAGAGAGAGAGGGAGGGAGAGGCGGAAGGAGAGGGTGGAAGTTGGGAGGCGTGGGGGAGGGGAAAGGCACTCAGCCTGCATGCAGCTGAACCCTCCTGGTCCTCCCCCCATCAGTGTTAGGTCCTCCCTGGTGGGGGTGGTGGTGATGGTTTAGTTGCTCAGTCGTGTCCAACTCTTGTGACGCCATGGGCTGCAGCCTGTCAAGCTCCTCTGTCCGTGGGATTTTCAAGGCAAAAGAATACTCCAGTGGATTGCCATTTCCTTCTCCAGGGCCGACCCAGGAATCGAACTCAGGTCTCCTGCATTGCAGGCAGATTCTTTGCTGAGCTATGAGGGAAGTCCCAGGTCCTTCCTAGCTGCCAATCTGATCCCACGGAATCCTATTTAGGTATTTCTGCAGGGCACTCATTTCATGATTTCAATCCAGGATCCTCCGTTCCATCTACTTTCCACACCGCAGCAACTCAATAATGTCTCTAAAAGAAAAATACCTATTCCCGGTGCTCCCCCTCCTCCCAGGGGATCCACATTGATTTAGGAAAAAGCCCACACTCCTCCCCCAGCCTACCTGGCCCTGCCCTGTCCACCCGTCCACCCACCCATCCTCAGATCCGCAGCCCGACCATTGCGGACCCATTTCTGTTTCTTGAATGGACCAAGCTCTGCAGCTTCTGCATCCTGCTATGGTCTCTGGAACAACTCTGATCTTCACCCTTCCAAGGACACACTTCTTACTCTGTCCCTAGCTGAATCTTCCTCACGTTTGAATTTTAACTTAAAAGTTCGTTTCTCCAGAAAAAGTTTCCTGCCCATTCTTCCCACAACCCACATCCGATTAGGTTGCCATGCCGTGTGCTTCCCCGACCATGAATTTACCCTGCCCTCATATTTGTCTGTCTTCCTTCAGGGCTTCTGGGAGCTCTATGAGGATGGGGATTTTATCTGATATGTGTTATCTGTTTCCCAAGTTCCTTATTTTTAAATAAATGGCTGTTGAGGGGGCACCACGAGCACCAGTGTTTCCTTTTAAGCTGTTCGCTGTGGCTTCTACAGGCAGGCCTTGGCTGCTGACGCAGCAAGAACACCACAGAAGTGTAAACAGTAGCCTTCCAAATAGTAGTTAATTGGCCACTCACTTTATTAATACTTTGAAGAGGCCAATGCTTCTGACCCTCAGTTCAGCAAAGAATACTGTATGTGGAGCTGTCTGCCACGTGAATCTATGTGAGTCAGGCTAGGAGGGCATAAAGTGGTAGCCAAACATTAATCTTTTATAATCTCCTCATCCTAAATCTTGTAGCATCAAATGATGATCATGAAATTTGTATTTTCTGTGTCTTATCAATAGTGGAAGTCTGTTGGGTTAGAGGTTAGTAGATAACTAGGGGTTTGGTCGGCTGCAGGCACATAATTCTCAACGTTTTAATTCTCATGACATATCTTTCGAGACCAGCAGAATAAACAGAATGGTAGGATCCTCTGGTTCCATGTTTTCATAGACTTCATAAGTAACCCTGTGAGAGGGTCACAGTTACATCTGATGCCAGAAAGCAAGCACAGTCTGCATTTACATTTTGTGAATAAATTCGACAAGTTAGCAGAGGACTTTCTGCACTGAAGATGCCCCTGAGAACTTGTTCCCTGGTGACTCCTTAGCATGGGGGTGGAGCTGGTACTGACTTCGAAACTCCTGCCTCAGTTCACCTATCTGTCCAGGGTTTCTGTTCCTGACGAAATACGAAGGATGATTGCTTCCCGGGTGGTTCAGTCAGTAAAGAATCCGTCTGCTATGCAGGAGACCCGGGTTTGATCCCTGCGTCAGGAAGAAAATGGAGAAGAAAATGGCAACCCACTCCAGTATTCTTGCCTAGAGAATTCCATGGACAGAGGAGCCTGGCGGGCTACAGTCCATGGAGTCACTAAGAGTCAGACATGACTGAGCTACACTTTCACTTTCCTAGCTTTAATAACTACAAGAGTTAATTTTTTTTTTAATATAAAGTTGTGAAGTTCTACTAGTGTCCTAAAAATAAATTTCCTGCATGATTTACTTTCAAATAAGCAAAAAACAGAAATAAATAAATAAATTTTTTAAAAAGGAGTGAAAAGAAACTGTGAAGCTAGAGTGTTAGATAAACAGTTTACCTGGGTGGGTGTTTAAAATACCAGCATTAATGTGAGTTGTTGGGGGTGGCAGCCTCTTCATAGCATTTAAAACTGTTGCCCACCTTCGCTGGAAGGCTCCCTTCTGCCTCAAAGATTCCTCTTCCCTCAGGGCCATGGGGTTCTCTCATGTTCCTGGTTTTCTACCATCTGGTCATTCTTGGTACTTTGCGGCCCCTTCTGCCTCTTGGAGGAGGGTGTTTCCTTAGCCTTTGCTGCCCACTTCCTCCTCTTCCCTCTGTCGTCTCTTGAGAAACCTCATCCCACCACGGGGCTCCACTTCCTGCATCTCCACAGTCCCACCTCCTTGGAGACTGCCAGATCTGCATTTCCAATTGCAAGTTCCTCTAGACAAGTGGCTCATCTTTGATTGAAGATTTAGAGTTGTCTTTAGGGCATTAGTCACTCGGCCATGTCCGACTCTTTGTGACTCCATGGACTAAATGTAGTCCACCAGTCTCCTCTGTCCATGAAATTCTCCAGGCAAGAATACTAGAGTGGGTAGCCATTCCTTTCTCCAGGGGCTTTTCCCGACACAGTGATTGAACCTAGGTCTTCTGCATTGCAGGCAGATTCTTTACCATCTGAGCCATCAGGCTGAGTCCAGAGTTGCCTTGGGCATTCTAAAAATTCTGATGCCCAGGACATATCCTGAACCAATTAAACCAGAATCTTCTGGAATGGGACCAAGATATAGGCTTTCAAATTGGCTTTTTAACATCATGCTGCTAAGTCACTTCAGTCGTGTCTGACTCTGTGCAACCCCATAGATGGCAGCCCACCAGGCTCCCCCATCCCTGGGATTCTCCAGGCAAGAACACTGGAGTGGGTTGCCATTTCCTTCTCCAATGCATGAAAGTGAAAAGTGAAAGGGAAGTTGCTCAGTTGTGTCCGACCCTCAGTGACCCCATGGACTGCAGCCTTCCAGGCTCCTCCATCCAAGGGATTTTCCAGGCAAGAGTACTGGAGTGGTACCCCAAAACTATTTGTTTTCTAATGTCTCCATATCTTTTAATGGAATCACCATCTTCCCAGTTCACCAGCTGAAAATCCTGAGTATTCTCCTTGATTTTTTCTTTTCATTAGCCTATTACACACCAATCAATCCATAAAACCCCATTCTGTTCCACCAACAATATGTCTCAGGTATGTCCCTCGTTCCTAATTGTACAGCTATATCCATTTTCAACCTCTTCTTATCTCTCACTTTTGTAACAGGCATTTTGGGTGAACAGGAACTGAGATTTGCACAGGAAGCATGAAAAGTGTAGACACTCATTTCCATGCCTAGCCCTCCATTTCCATTCCTCTTCAATTTGCATGCAGGCTGACCTGGATCCCAGATGTTGATAACAGGGGAAGCTGTGTGGCATCTTTATATTTATTTTCCTATATTAATTTACATGAGGGCTAAGGAGTTCTTCTGTGGAAAATGAGGCTAGGATTCCGACCCCAACTTTGTAGGCTGTAAAACAATGGTGCCATCTAGATGGTCCTGGACTAAGGTCACATCTCAGGAAAGGGTCACAGTGGCTCTGGGAGGGAATTTACACAGTGCAGTAGAAGGGGTAGGAGAGGGTTGTTGGCGCGTGTATAACGTGGAGGCTGGTCCTGGAACTCAGCTCAGTTCGCCCTTCTGGCAGTTTCTAATGTCTTCTCTGGGAAGATGTCTATGTGTGTAACTGTGTAAACGGGTGCAGAAACTTAGAGGGTTATTACACTAGGAGTGACCAGACAGCTCTGCTCTGGGCCCTCACCCAAGTGAGCACAGAACAGAAGATAGGAATCATTTCTTTCCCCGTAAGAACTGCAGTTGAGCAGTGACTTTACAGATCTCTCTCCCCAGGCTGGGGTATAGCTGCACAGCTGTGTGACACTTGCGCCTGGCGTGGAATACCTGACACCCTGGCAGAGACACCTACTGCATCAGCAGACTTCTGGTCCATCAAGAGCAAGGTGTCGGCGCACTGCAGGCCAGCTGGGGCTGCTGCAGTAGCAGCAGCAGCATCCTCCTTCTGCCAGCAGTGGAGACTGGCCTGGGGCTGCTGCAGTAGCAGCAGCAGCATCCTCCTTCTGCCAGCAGTGGAGACTGGCCTGGGGCTGCTGCAGTAGCAGCAGCAGCATCCTCCTTCTGCCAGCAGTGGAGACTGGCCTGGGGCTGCTGCAGTAGCAGCAGCAGCATCCTCCTTCTGCCAGCAGTGGAGACTGGCCTGGGGCTGCTGCAGTAGCAGCAGCAGCATCCTCCTTCTGCCAGCAGTGGAGACTGGCCTGGGGCTGCTGCAGTAGCAGCAGCAGCATCCTACTTCTGCCAGCAGTGGAGACTGATGGGTGGGGGCAGTGTGGGCTGGGACAGTGGTGGGGGCGGTAAGCTGACCTTAAGGCAGGTCCCAGTGGGGTGTTGAATCCCAGAGGTTGGGTACTGTGACTTTACAGTCTGTGAGGGAGAGGAACGCCCAGGACAGTGTACACAGGGCCATGTGTGAACACTCACTGAGTTGTTAAGATCCCTCAGAGATGGCAGTCTTGGAGGACTAGACCCCTTGCAGAAGGATGTTCCAAGCGTCCAGACGCTGCAATTGTGAAATATCCATGGATGTAGAATAAACTATTGTGACTGAACTGGATGACTTCAGAGCATTCTGGATGGCTTTTTATTTGGATATTGCTTGATTCTTGCTTTCCACGTCTTGCCGCTTCAATCCATTATAGGTACAGTTGTCAGGATAGTTTTTTTAAAGCCTGACTCTCTGGCCAAGTTATAATTCTCACTCCTAATGCCACGGCAAACAAACAGCAGCAACGGGCACATCTCATGTAGTCTATACCCTCCAGCCTGCCATCTGCAAGACTGTGAGAGGGCAGTTTCAGGGTCATTTCCTGTTAGTTTCTTTCACTTGTAGGTCCGGCTAAAGTGAAACCATTGCTTTAATGGGATCTGTGTCCTCTTGGCTTTGCGATTGTGCTGTGTTGTTCAGTTTCTATTTTTTTTTTTTTTTTGCTGCTCCAACCCAGCCAGTCCTTGAGGGCCCAGATCCAACGACACCTTTGATGAAGTCCTTCCCACACGGCCCAGCCAGACGTAACCGCTTCCTCCTTGTGTTCCTGTTGGCTCCTCATACTTGTTATGACAGTTTATCACTTCCCATCTTGTGTTCTTATAATTTGCATGCATGGCTCATCTCCACTTATTAAGAACAAACCCCCTCCCGGCTGGGGCTTGGCCTTATATAGCTTTGCTTTCCCCAGCAGGGCCAGTCCTGTGTTAGGGGAAATATTTGTTCAATAAAAGAGTGAATAAAAGCCAGCAGTAGGAACATTTCTGTTTTCCTGCTCTTCAGCACAGCCTCACAGAGACCTAGGTGATGTGTTCCGGGGTGAGAGAGAAGGGTGGAGTGAGTGAGCTACCATATTTATAGATGACTAATGCTTTCCAAAGGAAATGAAAGATTTACAGTTATTACTACATTGCAAAGCTTTATTTTCCCTCTTCGGGGTCAACCCTCCAATTTTGCAATCTGAAAAATAACAAAAAAGCAAGTGCCACATAGGAGGCCGTCCCCATGGTCTTGGGGACTATTTTTAAGTCATTGTAACATGGTTTCAGCAGAGAAATGCTTCCCCGGGTCAGGGCTGTTTCCATTTTTTTGACTCATGTTGGTTTCCCACGCTCTCTCTGGCCCGGGACCATATTCTTTACCTCATTCCTGCTATGTGGTTTCCCTATTTGAGCATCCAAATGGACACGCCTGACAAATGACCCTAAAATATCTCCATGGATATCCACAGTCTGTGGGACTTGTTGATGGTCATCTGTGGCCGAGAAGGCCCATGTAGCCCCCAGGGTGTTACGTAAGGGTGGAGGCAGCTGGCAGCAATGAGTCTGAGCTCCTCTGGTGAGGGAACAGCCAGAGTGGGGAGCTGTCAAGAAGGAGGGCAGCGTATAAAGCCGGTATACAGGTGCCTTTGGTGCACTCCAGCAAAAATGAGGCCTACGGGCCAGAGTGCTGATTTTGTACTTCCTTAACGAGTTGTTGTTTCATCACTAAATTGTGTCCTCTCTTTCATGACCTCATGGACTGTAACCCACCAGGCTCCTCTGTCCGTGGGATTTCCCCGGCAAGAATACTGGAGCAGGTTGCTATTTCCTTCTCCAGAGGATCTTCCCGACCCAGGGGTCGAACTCCCATCTCTTGCATTGGCAGGCAGCTTGCTTACCAGTGAGCCACCTGGGAAGCCCCTCATTAATAATAAGAAAACCCAAATCCCAAAACACTTCAACTCCCTGTCAGGGTCCACCTGCCTACATTCCTGCTGGTGATAAGGCTCCGTCCCTTCCCTTCATTTGCTCTATTATTTCGCTGTAACCTACAGTTTGAGCACAGACCTGAGAAGGACTTCATGCAAGCTTTTAGACTCTAGAGATGATGGTAAGATTGTTTGCATTCTCACCCCTCCAGCATTTAGTAGCGTATATTTTACACCGTGTTAGTCCAGGCTTCTCTGTCCGTGGGATTCTCCAGGCAAGAATACTGGAGTGGGTTGCCATTCTCCAGGGGATCTTCCAGACTCAGGGGTCGAACCTGGGTATCCCACATTGCAGGCAAATTCTTTACCATCTGAAGTGCCAGGGAAGCCCCAAACAGGGAGTGAACAAAATACTTGGCCATCTGAATACACTGAAAAGAGAACTGGATTTGAAAGTCCTTGATTTAAGTCTCAGCTTTGATTTTCCCTCGCCATGTGACCTTGGCCATGTCATTTAACCCGCTGAGCCTTCCATCACCCACCCTCTCTGATTCTGTTTGCAGACTGATTGATATCATCATCTGTAAGCCAACATCAACTCTCCAGAGTTACTGCAAATGCCACAAACTGGCTTCCCTGTCTTGTTCCTCTTTAATTTACACACTTTTCAGCCAGAATCATCTTTCTAGTCATCTTTCTTCCACAAGCCACGTTATTTCACCTGTCTGTGAAAACTTTCACAGAGAAAACCCCCTCCGTTCAGAAGTCTGAACCCACTGATGTGAATTCTTGATCTAATTCCTCCCTGTCTTCCAGTTCAGCCATGCCCTCAGCTCCTCTAGCCTTTCGGGTATTCCCTTCCCTCTGCCTGACTGTCTTTTCCACTTCACTGTTGACTTAACATCAGACACCGCCTCCTTTGAGAAGCCAGTCCTCGACATTCTCCAGCACCCTGTGCTTATCCCTCTGAGAGTCTCATCACCCTGTTTGACCATCGTCTCTTTTCCTTTCTCTGTCTCGGGCAGTTCTTGAAGGCAACCTGGTATCTTGTACATCTCCGTGTCCTCATACCTTTTGCTCAATGCCTGGCATTGAGGAATAAGTGCCTTCTTGTTATACCTCCTTTCTCCAACACCCACGTTCCCTGCATGTCAGAGTACATGCCCGGGCAGCTATGAGCCAAACCCTCTTGACCATTGCATTTCATCTTTACAGGCATCACAGTTTTCTCCAAATACTAGTGGCCTCAGGTGCTCTTTGACCTCCTTGGTTTCTGAGGAGAAAGAGTGAGGGTAGATATGAGGATTGATTATCAACCCCCAAGTCCTTAGGCAGAAAAAAATTAATAAACCAAAAATGCTATCTTATATACAAAGTCTAAAAGTTACCCTTGGCAAGAAAGAATAAAATCAGCTGAAAGTCCACCAAAAAAAAAAAAAAAGCCAGTATGGAAATGCATGTGCGTAATCAACCAGCTACCATCCTGCTTCTTCTCAACACACACAAGAGGAAAAAATGTATCTTTTATGCATATGCTTACCCCACCCCAGGTCCTAGATATTCTGTAGTTAGGGATTTATTTCTTTGGTTAAGCCAGGCTTGGAAAATACACAGCACATGTCCCACCACTCTCCAGTTCAGTTCAGTTCAGTCGCTCAGTCGTGTCTGACTCTTTGCGACCCCCATGAATCGCAGCACACCAGGCCTCCCTGTCCATCACCAAGTCCCGGAGTTCACCCAAACTCATGTCCATCAACTCGGTGACGCCATCCAGCCATCTCATCCTCTGTCATCCTCTTCTCCTCCTGCCCCCAATCCCTCCCAGCATCAGAGTCTTTTCCAATGAGTCAACTCTTTGCATGATGTGGCCAAAGTATTGGCATTTCAGCTTTAGCATCAGTCCTTCCAATGAACACCCAGGACTGATCTCCCTTAGAGTGGACTGGTTGGATCTCCTTGCAGTCCAAGGGACTCTCAAGAGTCTTCTCCAACACCACTCTCCAATCACATGCTATTGGCAGATATTGCTAGATGATAGCACAACTCTTTTAGGGTCCCAGAATCCTCCTCGACACCGTGCTCCAGACCTCAGCTACCAGCAGGTCCCCAGTTTATGCTTTATTCTCTCAAACTGTCCTTTGTTAAAAGGCAGAGGCCCAGGCTAGTGAACAGTGTAGGTCAATGGAGAGCTGGGGTGGATTTACTGAGCAAGTGATTTCTTAGGGAAAGGAGAAACCTGAAGGGACTTTGCCCTCAGGGAAAGAAGGCTGCAGAAGTGCAGGAGGAGCATATCTTGCAAAAGGGAAGGGAAGGCTAGCGAGGAACCAGCACCTGAGTTCTGGGCATAAAGGTTACGGCTCTAAGACAAAGGCTGGGGAAGCAGGAGCTGCTGGAGACCAAGTCCTGTGGACTGTGTTCTCTCCCGGGCTTTTGTCTCTACCAGAACACTGCCCTGGGTGAAACTTTCCCCCAGTGGGGGTTGGGGAGTTAGCCAAATTGGCAGATGTGAAAAGCTCAGGTGAGTCGAGGCTAACGTAGGAACACCATGATTTACACGCAATCTGCAGGTATTTTCCTTGGTAAGCCCCTCCCAGTAGAGCCAGAGCTTGGCCGTGGAGGAGAAGGCTGTGGAATGGAAAGGGGGGTTTCCAGTTACCGGTGAGTGGCCAAGCACTTTCCCTTGATTACAGACATTGGGCAAAATTTCTGAGAATTAGTGTCGCCAGGTGGCTGAATGATGAAATCTAGGCCAGCTCCTTAAATTATCTCCCAGGCCTCCAGCTAGGCTGTTCTGCAAGCCCCTGGGCAGTTGCCCAAATGCCCTCTCGGTGCTCAAGTGCCAGATGTTGATGCAAATAAGCCCACGGTGATCCAGGCAAGACGGATGGACCAAACCTCGGCCCCTCAATCTGTCAAATGACTTTTCAGATGGAATATGTTTAGGTGCCCTAGGTCATTCAAGCATTCAAACATTTTAATTACAGATGGAACCAAAGATCAATGTTTTCCTAGGGAAAGTAACATGCATAGCTTTACAAAGATGAATTCTTCACGAGGGGTTGGGAGAGCTCGTGACCTGCTGTGTGTGCACGCACGCATACCTACGTATTCTCGGGCAAGTGATGTTTCCACGAGCAGCAAAAGCAAGCAATAAGATTCATTTTTTCTTGCAAATTAGAAGATGGTGAAATCCCTGCTGTCCCAAGATGAAGGCACGCTTATAGAACAGTGTGCTGCTTCTGGAATATTCCTCAGAGTCTGGAATGACCAGTCCAAGTTGACTTTTCTCTCTGCCAGTCTTACCTGCTGACATAGGCGAGGCAAGCAGCGGCCAACAGAGTGAGTCCTTTCTTCCTCAGTGGGTAGCAGTGTGGTCTGAGGATGACCTCAGCTAGTGAGAAGGGCAGGATGAACGTGTGCTGCAGGAGGAACGGTGAGAGCTAGTCAAGCCAGGCCGCCCCAGCTGCCCCCAGCGCCCCCAATTCTCTCTTCCCCTCCAGTCTCCCCTCCTACACAGACACCAGATGAAACTTTCCAGAACTTGGCTTGGCTCTGCTCCTCAGAGGCCAAGGGCTTACAGCGGGTCTCTACTGCCCACCACATTGATCCGGACTCCTCTGTCTGGCTACCAAGGCTCTTTGTAACACGCGACCACCCTTCTGGTCTTGCGTATTGCCTGCTGCTCCACTATCTTAACACACACACACACACACACACGCACGCATATGCAACACTCCGTCACCGAACCAGGCTGCTTCCTTCCCTCTTTGCACTCAGCATGCTGCTCCCCCTTCACACTCCTGTTCATGCCTCGACAGTCTGTGTGAACCCCACCCCCACCCCCGGGTTCATCTCGTCCACGCTGTTCACAGCCAGCGCAGTCTTCCACGCCGCTGTCTCTGAATTTCCCTCTTGCTGGTTTCGCTCCCCCAGTGCCGCTGCATTTATACCCCGTGCCGTGGAGTCTAGCACTCTCGGCGCGGGTTCGTCGGCTCTGTGGGGGAGAGGCCGAGAGGCCATCAGCCCATCTCTGCCCGCTGTGGGGTGCCTAGTTCCGTGGGACGGTCCTGCTGACGGTGATGGGTGCTGGGCAGGGGGTGGGGAGAGGCTCCTCTGAAAACTGTCCTGGCGCTTTCCCTGCTTCACCTCCTTCTTTATAACCATCTGTTTTCTCACATCTTTCAAACTCTTGAACACTAGGTTTTAGTAAACAACGTAATCGAGGATGAGTGGTGTTTTCTGGCACAGACTGGCGTGTTCCACTCCGCTCTGGTTTCTGGGAACTCATCTGGGAGAGGTGACTGGAGTCTATTGGCAATGTCCTTTCATCTATTAAACGTGTTGATTCAGTTCCGCTGTGGTACTCTGTGCTTATTGGCAAATATCTCGCAGTGTTAGTACTTTACACTTTTTATGTTTAAAGCGAGCATCCCTCTTCCATCCCTTCTCCCCAGTTCCCTCAGCTCTTGGAAGCCACCGAGCCCCACTGCTGAGCCCCGGGACAGCCGTGTCAGCACCTCAATCACAGCAGTGGCCGGGGCTTAGGAATGTCACAGAGCCGCGTCACATGCTCCCGTGCCCGGCTGTGCTATCATCCCTGTGATTGCCATCCTCCCTGTCAGTGGTGACCCAGCGTGGAGTGGGGTGAGTTCAAGGTTCTGGGATGTCCACAGCGCCAGATGTCCGACGGCAACCTTGCCTGCGGCCGGCGACCGGCTGGAGTGTGGTTGCGTCTCCACGGGTCCCTCCCCAACCCATAGCTGCTGCCCATGCTCCCAGCGATGGCCACCTCAGAGCCCTAGCAATGCTCTGTGACCAACACTGATGCTCCTTTCATCCTCCAGCAGGCCAGAGATGGGGCTGTCTGCCCAGGGGAGCTGCCTGCCTCTCTGCTCCACCTTCACTCCGTCAGGAAGGTCCGACTTCTATTAGGAACCATTAACAGTCCCATTACACTGGCCACTGATCTGACAGAGTTTATTATCCCTGCCCACAGTCAGCAGCTTCTGTTCTCTACGTTAATGATCGCTTGGAACAGAATTCCTGTGCTACAGTGTGGCGAGTTTGCATCGGGAGCAAATGAGTTCACAGTGATTAATGCTTTTACGACAAATAACTCAGGAATGCATGACTGGTCGCCTCTTCTAGGATCCTGCCCTTTGCAAGCGACATTCAATTGGATTTCCAAATGAGTTCTCCCTGATGGCTTCTGGGAAGTTTACTTCAGGGATGTCATGAGTGATGGGCCATATACTGTGGCTTAATACCAGCTAAAAGGTCTTTAAAAGAATCACATTGTTTGATCAGGGCTGAGGGGTAGGAGTGTGGAAAAGAGGAAGATTGTATTCTGTGAGCTTTCTAAATATTGAGCCAGTGCGAAGAGCCAGGTGTGACGCCATAAACCTCCTGGTGTTCCGCAGGTACTGGCATTTCACCTCACTTTGACATAAATTACATAACCTTTGTCAGGCAGCACATATTTTTGGGAAAAAACAGGAGAAAAATTTAGTAAGAGAAAAATCAAATATGCTTTCTGCTTCCAAAAAATCTAATAATTAGGCTGGGATTGACACAAATTAGAATGCTGCCAAAAATTACTGAAAACAGTGACTCATTCTGTATTTCAATTAACAGTTTCTCAGTTTCCCTTATAAACAGTGAAGCTGACAAAAATTAATTATCTCAGAGGGGGTAAAATATTTCCTTCCAAAGTAAACAAAACATCATGGGCTGCAACAATAGTATGCGTAAACAGAGGGGATGGGAGGAAGCTATCTTTCCTCGTCAACTGAGCCATCATTTCGGTCGATTTTTATTTAAATACCTCATTCCAAGAGCATTGGTTAAAAGGCAAGTGTTGTTCTTTCTTTTCATCTTTTCCTACTAAGTTACACCTTTCCTTCTATCCTTTGTGTGATACCTACCTCCATCTGAACATCTTGGAGACAGAAACATAAGCATGAAAGACTGATTTAAGTATCATATAATAATTGCACTTCAGAGTCTGTGGTTGCAAAGTAGCCTTGCAGATAAGTCCTAAAATTTACCAGCCTATG
The DNA here is from genome assembly GCF_003369695.1 of Bos indicus x Bos taurus. NCBI lineage: Eukaryota > Metazoa > Chordata > Mammalia > Artiodactyla > Bovidae > Bos > Bos indicus x Bos taurus. Next base: position 45,672,433 of record NC_040098.1, on the reverse strand, counting down.
GAGAATTCCTGTAAGGTTATAGGAATGGCAACACGGAAAGTAACGAGCACTTAGTTTTACTAACTTCATAGTAGACAAGTAGCTGCTCTAAATAGCTTCCCTGCGTCTGAGGCTCAAATTAAAACAGGATGCATTTGCCTGACTATTGAGAAAGACCCAAGTCTTGATCACTCAGATTACCCACAGAGGTGACAAATCTCCCTCCTTTGGAAGGTTAGGATAGCCACACACTTATCTCCAAGATTTTTGGGGATCCAAGAGCACTTGATTGTTTTCAGCAAAAGAAACTCAGAGAGCCGAGACATTTTAAAAATCAGACAATAACATTTTAAAGTCAGTTCTCTGCCTCTTTCCTCTATTTCATTTCCTTACGACACCAGCCCTTAGGTTGAGTTGACCAACTTAGGTTGAGTTGACCGACTCAGTCAACCAGACTGAGCTGACCAGTCTGAGAAGCCTCCACCTTCTCAGACTGGTCATCGAGAGGCTTTTTCCTCCATGTGCTGTTCCTAGTCCTGAGCTGATGTAACATTGCCCAGTTCACATTTGCTTCAGTCTTCTCCCTCCTTCCTCTCTGTTCGGCAGCACTTGGATCTGAGAATTAGTTCCTTCTATTGGCTCTCCCCAAACTGAGGTTCTTTCTCTCGAGACTCTAAGATCACGTCTTTGGTTTGTTTATCATACTAATGGATAGACATTTAAAATGAAGTTTTAGTGCACCAGTAAGATTTTACTTCTGGGTACATACACAAGAATATTTTTGCTTACTGTATATTAAATATATTATTTTTAAAATGTGTTTCAAAATGGAAGCCTTCACAAAATCTCCTCAAGGCAACCACATGGTCAAAACATCAATTAAAACGTAAACATAAATAAAACAATAGACATGAAGATGGAGGCAAAACAAATCTTAATAGAACACCATTGTACCCAGGCTTGTTATTACAGTGGCAGATCATGTTCCTTAAGCTTGAAAACTACGCACAGTGAAACACACACAGTAAATGGTTGTTTTGTAAATCTTAGTAAGGCAATCTCTGGTTTTGATAATATCCATTTGCCAGCTAAAAAACTTGACCTCACTCCTCACCAGCTTCTCTCACTGTAGTTTCTGCCTCTAAATCCCACAGTTTGGGACAGGGGTGATGGTCTTTCTGGGAATATTTTGTATCCAAAAGCAGAAACCATCTGTATTCTCTGTGGCCCTTATGTTACTAAAGGTGCAGTTTTGCTGCATAGATGGCAATCTAGGTATGTAGACATAGGTTATATTACTTATTTATCTTAGGGACTTTTTTTCACTCTTCCACCAGGAGTCTTTGCCATATCAAATACGAGAGTTTATGGAAGATAACTGGGTTTGTAAAAATTCCCTTTTCTACTTACTAGGAACTCAAGGGCACAGATTACTGCTACTGCTACTGCTAAGTCACTTCAGTCGTGTCCAATTCTGCGGGACCCGTAGATGGCAGCCCGCCAGGCTCTGCCGTCCCTGGGATTCTCCAGGCAAGAACACTGGAGTGGGTTGCCATTTCCTTCTCCAGTACATGAAAGTGAAAAGTAAAAGTGAAGTCGCTCAGTCATGTCTGACTCTTCGCGACCCCATGGACTGAAGCCTACCAGGCTCCTCCATCCATGGGATTTTCCAGGCAAGAGTACTGGAGTGGGGTGCCATTGCCCTCTCCAAGGGCACAGATTAGGCACTACTAAATGGTATGGACCTAACAGAAGCAGAAGATATTAAGAAGAGGAGGCAAGAATACACAGAAGAACTGTACAAAAAAGAGCTTCACGACCCAGATAATCATGATGGTGTGATCACTCACCTAGAGCCAGACATCCCAGAATGTGAAGTCAAGTGGGCCTTAGAAAGCATCACTACGAACAAAGCTAGTGGAGGTGATGGAATTCCAGTTGAGCTATTTCAAATCCTGAAAGGTGATGCTGTGAAAGTGCTGCACTCAATATGCCAGCAAATTTGGAAAACTCAGCACTGGCCACAGGACTGGAAAAGGGCAGTTTTGATTCCAATCCCAAAGAAAGGCAATGCCAAAGAAAGCTCAAACTACCGCACAATTGCACTCATCTCACATGCTAGTAAAGTAATGCTCAAAATTCTCCAAGCCAGGCTTCAGCAATATGTGAACCGTGAACTTCCAGATGTTCAAGCTGGTTTTAGAAAAGGCAGAGGACCCAGAGATCAAATTTCCAACATCCACAGGATCATGGAAAAAGCAAGACAGTTCCAGAAAAACATCTACTTCTGCTTTTTCGACTATGCCAAAGCCTTTGACTGTGTGAATCAGCACAAACTTGAAAATTCTAAAGAGATGGGAATACCAGACCACCTGACCTGCCTCTTGAGAAATCTGTATGCAGGTCAGGAAGCAACAGTTAGAACTGGACATTGAACAACAGTCTGGTTCCAAATAGGAAAAGGAGTACGTCAAGGCTGTATATTGTCACCCTGCTTATTTAACTTATATGCAGAGTACATCATGAGAAACGCTGGGCTGGAAGAAACACAAGCTGGAATCAAGATTGCCGGGAGAAATATCAATAACCTCAGATATGCAGATGACACCACCCTTATGGCAGAAAGTGAAGAGGGACTAAAAAGCCTCTTGATGAAAGTGAAAGTGGAGGGTGAAAAAGTTGGCTTAAAGTGAAGAGGGACTAAAAAGCCTCTTGATGAAAGTGAAAGTGGAGGGTGAAAAAGTTGGCTTAAAGCTCAACATTCAGAAAATGAAGATCATGGCATCTGGTCCCATCACTTCATGGGAAATAGATGGGGGAACAGTGGAAACAGTGTCAGACTTTATTTTTGGGTACTCCAAAATGACTGCAGATGGTGACTGCAGCCATGAAATTAAAAGACGCTTACTCCTTGGAAGGAAATTTATGACCAAGCTAGATAGCATATTCAAAAGCAGAGACATTACTTTGCCAACACAGGTCAGTCTAGTCAAGGCTATGGTTTTTCCTGTGGTCATGCATGGATGTGAGAGTTGGACTGTGAAGAAAGCTGAGCACCGAAGAATTGCTGCTTTTGAACTGTAGTGTTGGAGAAGACTCTTGAGAGTCCTTTGGACTGCAAGGAGATCCAACCAGTCCATTCTAAAGGAGATAAGCCCTGGGGTTTCTTTGGAAGGAATGATGCTAAAGCTGAAACTCCAGTACTTTGGCCACCTCATACGAAGAGTTGACTCATTGGAAAAGACCCCAATGCTGAGAAAGATTGAGGGCAGGAGGAGAAGGGGATGACAGAGGATGAGATGGACTCGATGGACGTGAGTCTGAGTGAACTCCGGGAGTTGGTGATGGACAGGGAGGCCTGGCGTGCTGTGATTCATGGGGTCACAAAGAGTTGGACACGACTGAGCGACTGAACTGTAATCAAAGAGTCAGTGCTTGGGTATGAGGGACTGGGAAGATAAGCCACCCATGGAAAGAGCTAAATGCTTTTCTTTGATCTTCAGAGTCTACCTAGGTGGGCTGACACAGCCCAGTTGGGTAAAAATTCAGAGAACAGAAGTTAAAAAACAATAGTTTTATTTATTGCAGAAGAGTAGTAATGTTTGCAGTTTACTCTGGGGACAACGGAGAATGAGATGGTTGGATGGCATCACTGACACAATGGACATGGGTTTGGGTGGACTCTGGGAGTTGCTGATGGACAGGGAGGCCTGGTGTGTTGCTGTTCATGGGGTTGCAAAGAGCTGGACATGACTGACTGACTGAACTGAACTGAACTGCACCAAAAATAAGATGAGTTGGTGGATAGATAGATACATAGGTTTATGACAAAGCAAATACAGTAAACTATTAATAGTAGGACCTATCAGGCAGGTTACAGGTGTTCTCTATAAAATTCTTTCAGCTGTGCTTTATGTTTAAAAATATTCCTAATAAAATGTTGGGAGCAATGTGAATAGTCTTACGGACCTGGAAAGTGAAATGAATGCTCCATTGGGCTGAGGAAGAAAAGCATGCCATTATTTATGAACTTGTATGTGACTTGAGCAGGTGGTTAAAAGATAACTTTCTGAATCTTCTGAACTTTCTAAGTGATTTTTTACTTACTATGCTATTGTCCTTCGGGTTAATAAGTAGTTTAGCCAACATTTCAAAGCAGCGTTCTTCTATAAATAGGAAGCTAGTTGGCTCTGATGGTGTCCAGCCTGGTGAAGGAGTGCCCATTTAGATTCTATCCAGTTAAGGATGAGACAAAAGAAAGATCTGGGCTCTTAGGACGCTGCAGTCAGGAATATACCTGCCTCTTCCTGTTCTCCTCCTCTCTGTCCCTGCCTCTCCAAAGCACCCAAACCCCTTCTTCTAAGCTGACTCTTTCCAGCAATAATAACACCCCAGACACCAGCTGTAATCAGTGACTCATTTCTTTTCCTTCTCAATCCAAACTCGATTCACTTCCCCCCTCAGATGTTTCCCATGGCCTCCTATTCCTTTTATCTTCCCCAGTTTCACCTCGCTCACTTTCTCCTATTTTGGTACATACTCAACATTGCAATTAGACCAAACCTCTTAAGGCAAGTTTCGTGTTACTCCTGTGGCTCCCTGTTGCCTCAGCCCACTGTCCACTCCTCTGACCTCGTCTGTCTCTCGAATTTCCCACAGTATCTCCACAGGCTTCCACTCAACCCCAGCTCCTCATTATTGTGTTCCATTCTGTTTCCTTCTCTAGAACTCCTCCCTCTTCTCATCTACCTAACTCTTTTCTCAATTCTTCCCTCTCAGTCAGACCCACACACCTTTGAGATGCCTCCCAACCAAAAGCACACACATTAACATGAGAAGATGTGAAAGGTCATGAGGACCCAGAAGACTGAAACAGGAATGCGCCTGCCAGAGGTTTGCTGGACTGCTGTGGTCGAGATTCAAACTTAGCAGTTCCATTCAAGAGCCAGAATGAAAAGAAAGAGAACATGTACAGTTCCTTTTCTAGGGGAAATTAAGCTTTTTCACTAGTAATTAGACCTCAAAGAACTTTTTTCTGTTGCATTTTATTGTGAAGAGGAACTAAAGAGCCTTCTGATGAAGGTGAAAGAGGAGAGTGAAAAAGCTGGCTTAAAGCTCAACATTCAGAAAACTAAGATCATGGCGTCTTCATGTCATCACTTCATGGCAAATAGGTGGGGAAACAATGGAAACAGTGACAGAAGTTAATTTTTTTGGGCTCCAAAATCACTGCAGATGGTGACTGCAGATATGCAATTATAAGATGCTTACTCCTTGGAAGAAAAACTCTGAGAAACCTAGACAACATATTGAAAAGCAGAGACATTACTTTGCCAATAAAGGTCTGTCTAGTCAAAGCTATGGTTTTCCAGGAGTCATGTATGGATGTGAGAATTGGACCATAAAGAAAGCTGAGCGCCGAAGAATTGATGTCTTTGAACTGTGGTGTTAAAGATTCTTGAGAGTCCCTTGGACAGCAAGGAAATCAAATCAGTCAATCCTAAAGGAAATCAGTCCTGAATATAGATTAGAAGGACTGATGTTGAAGCTGATGCGAAGAACTGACTCATTTGAAAAGACCCTGATGCTGGGAAAGATTGAAGGCAGGAGGAGAAGGGGACGACCAAGCATGAGATGGTTGGATGGCATCAATGACTTGAAGGACATGAATTTGGGCAAGCTCTGGGAGTTGGTGATGGACAGGGAAGCCTGGTGTGCTGCAGTCCATGGGGTCGCAAAGAGTTGGACATGACTGAGTGACTGAAATGACTGACTGAAGTAATAGTGCACCGGTCTCCCCAGTGTCCCCATAGCAAAACATTTCAGAGACCTCAGCACCCTAAAATGATACAATCTGATACAATCTGGAGGCAAAATAATAAAACATACTTTGAAGGGGATTCTGCCAGTAAGGGGATAACACTGTACGATTACCTAGGCTTCTGAGCGATAGAGGGACTCCAGAAAAAACATCTCTGCCATGAGTGCTTTTGTGGGCTTTCACTCTGTGAGTCAGACAACAGCCAGTGTTTCCTTCTCTGCTTAGACCCTAGAGTGTAGGTTTTATACACTGTTGATGACGCAGAGATCTAAAGGCTTGCAGGAATTCAGGGTCAGTGGTGGTGCTGACATTCTTTTATTGCAAGTAAGCAGCCTCACCACAGAAACCATCCTGCCTCTCAGAGCTGAGCGGCCAGCCCTTTCTGCCATCTCTGGGGCCCAAGTCACAGGCGTGTTCCACCCCTGACGCATCCTGCTTCTGCCTGAGATGCGGACTCTCGCTGCCCCTCCTGCAGCTCTTTCGGTTTACATCAGGCCCTTCTGTGCTTAATTATATTCAGTTTTCATTTTTACACTGTTGATTTCATGTATTTTTCTTCTATTCTCAATTAGATTATAAACAATTTAAGGTCAAAACTCTCACCTCCTATTTTTTTTCAGGACTCCCTTTCACCCTCTGATCAAATCATACTTTTTGACTGATTTTCTTCATTGGAACCTGTGTGTCACAAAGAATTAAACCCCTAATATGGCCTGCAATGGAGAAGGCAATGGCAACCCACTCCAGTACTCTTGCCTGGAAAATCCCATGGATGGAGGAGCCCAGTAGGCTTCAGTCCATGGGGTCGCTGAGTTGGACATGACTGAGTGACTTCACTTTCACTTTTCACTTTCATGCATTGGAGAAGGAAATGGCAACCCACTCCAGTGTTCTTGCCTGGAGAATCCCAGGGACGGCGGACCCTGGTAGGCTGCCCTTTATGGGGTCGCACAGAGTCAGACACGACTGACATGACTTAGCAGCAGCATGGCCTGCAAAGCTCGCCGTGATCCAGTTGCCTGCCCCATCTGACTTCCTTGCCCTGCGAAGCCCCTCTCCTATGACCTTCACCCGGCCCTTACCCCCCGACTACACTGCCCTCCACCCACGGTCCCCGTTCTCACCCCTGGTACATTACACACACTTGTGTCTCTCCTTCTTCAGCCCCCTCCACCTTCTCCCCTTGTAGGGCTCAGGGTAGGTATCACAGCCTCCAGGGCAGAACGGAACCTCTAGCAGGCAGCCTTTCTTGGCAGGGCTGGATCACCCCTCTGCTCACCTGCATCACAGCATCATTCGCCCAATTCTAGCCAGACCTTCCAGAGATGGAAACAACTCGAGGCGCAGGGCTGTCTCCAGGTGACCTCCAGTGTCTAACATGGGGCTTAACCTCTCTGGCCACTGAATACCTATGGCATTTATGCTTGAATCAGTGAAACAGCAGAGTGGGACAGAAGAGAAAGAAGGGTTCTTCTGCATAGCCTGGGAAGACAGTCAGTGTTGCAGAGCAAGAGGACAACAGCCACAGGCTAGACTCAGCTGGCCTTGGCAGCAGCAGATTAGGCTATGCCCATGGTTAGCAGGGCCACAGAGTCAACCCCACTTCAGGCTGGCCACCTTTACCCTTTGTCATGGCTATAGTGCATGCACGTGTGCTAAGTTGCTGTAGTCACATCCGATTTTTTGCGACCCTATGGACTGTATTCCGCCAGGCTCCTCTGTCCATGGGATTCTCCAGGCAAGAAAGAACACTGGAGTGGGTTGCCATGCCTTCATCCAAGGGATCTGCCCCACCCAGGGATTGAACATGCGTCTCCTGTACTCACTGCATTCCAGGCAGATTCTTTACCACTGAGCCACCAGGGAAGCTATAGATGGCACTCCAAATCCTGAAAACCGGTATGTTGTGGGTCACAGGAGCACCTGTAAGAAAATGTGACTCCTGCGAACAACTTCTGGGTGCCCACATGATGGCAACTAAACTACAGACTCAGTAAAGATGGGTCACCCTCCCTGCAGCCCTGCAGGAAGTCAGGAGGTGCTGAGCCAGCAGACTCTTTTTTTCTGGGGCCCGCTGGCTGGGGCCCTCCATTCTGAGACTGGGCCAGATGGAAACTCTCCAGGCTTTGTCCGCTGTCCTCCTTGTAACCCCTCCTCTCTGTCCATCTGTAATCCATGCTTCCTCCATGCCGCTGTGCCTGGCTCCACAGAGCACACATGGAGACTTGTTTTTAAGACATAGACAGATGGGCAGCTCTCTAGAAAGCTGCTCCAAGTTGGAGGAAGGAGACTGTTCTTTTCAAGAAAGAGAGAGTTTGGGAAGCGCAAGAATCCGCCCTTGCTTTAGAGCCCCCGTCTCTCAGGACGCTGTCCTTTCTCTCGACGACTCTCTCCTCCCCGGGTCAGCACGGGCACTGGGGGCAAAGTTCCAAACTTTCCAGGTGATGGATCCTGCGGTGGATCATTTCCACACTGTCTCTAAAGGGACTCACCCGCTGTTTGGCAAGAATGGCGGTTGCTCACTGAGGATTTTCCCAGATGTATGTAAGTGGTTGATTGAGGGTTAGCCTGTAAGTTAGTCTGTATGAGTGGGGTACATGAGTTCACTGTGTCTCCCCCGTAAAGGAAAGAGATGGATCGGAATGGGGTCTGGAAGCAAAAGAAAAGTTTGCTTGGGAAGTGCCCTCATCTGATATCCATCAACCACCTCGTGAGCAGCAGAGATGTTTCAGCATTCCAGGCCATTAAAAGGTCCAGAAGATATGGTCTTGGAACTCACAAAGATACTGATGAATTTCAACTTACACTGACTCTAACACTGCAGGTTGCACACAGACCTGGGCAGGTTCTCTGTCGTGGAGGCTTTGACAGCATTAAGTAGCAGCAGGCGGCACTGGGTTGAGTCCTTGTAGTCCACAACCAAAGAGAACAAGTTGTCGTTCACCGCAAAGACACACTAGGTAAGAATTCTTCACACCTAAGAGACTCAAGGGTTTCTCCCAAACAGCTTTCGAGGCATCCCAGAAAAGGAGTGTCAAGACAGTCTGTATCTTAACGTCTCATAGACAGTCACTAAGCTGCGTTTTGTTCTCTCAAAATAACAGTCAATCTTCATTCTCTTTTATTAAAAGCAGATAGCTATAATCACAGACTACTTTTTCTGTTATGAACAATTATTTTTCTTGCTGAGCATCAAAAAGCCCAACAGTGAAAACAAAAGGGACCTTTATAGGATAGTAAACGGAAGAAGCCTGGATAGGATAGTAGATACGCAAGTTTGGTGCTCAAAAGAGAAAGCTAGCTGGAGATAGAGCTGTGTGAGCCATCAGAGCGAGGATGATTTTTTAGTGGTAGTTGATGAGATAACCCAAAGAATGCATGAGAGTGAGAATAATGGTAAGGAATCTAGAAATAAACACTGTGAAAGCCGGGGTTTCTCAATCTCTGAACCACTGATGTTGAAGAGATAATACCTGGTCATGGAGGGCTGACTCTGCCTTGTAGGAGGTGTGACACGGCCCTTGCTTCAACTCACTAGAAGCCAGGAGCACCGCCCCCCACCCCTCCAGCCCTGGTTGTGACAATCACAACTGTCTCCACATATTGCCATGTGTTCCCTGGAGAGCAAAAGCAATCCCAGTTGAAAATCCCTGATTTAAGTGATGGACAAAAGAAGTCCATCTTGCAAAAGTAGTTGAAAAGGAGTGTCAGACAGTCTACGGTAAGGTAAAGGCAGAGAGTATTTTGAGAAAAAGATGTGCTCCAATGCCAAGGAAAGGTGTAGTGCCCCTGGTTTTAGGGCTGAGGACATGTGGTGGGCAGAAAGGAGCTTGCCACCACGTCCCGGTGGCTCCTTCTTCCTCCTAGGCCGACTCCCATCTTTCTGGTCCAGGTTCCTGCATCTTTGGGTTTCAACCTCCTCTTCATAGTATTGTTAGACTTGGACCTTGGAGCCCCTGGGTCTGGGAGAAGGTTAACATAAAGATGCTTCCGTGGTTACCATGGCCTTCTGTTCTACAAACCCCCAGCAGTGGGTGGAAATCTAGACATGTTTGTAAGTGTACATTTTGGGAGTCTACGTGTGGGACAAGCTGATGACAAGTCGCTTGTTCAGAGCCCTCTCCACTCCCAGGAATGCAAGCCTGGGGACTGAAATAGTGTCCCATTGCCAAGAAATGTGGCTGACTTCCTTATTGTGGTCTTCTTAGGAAAGACAAAACAAGTTTCTCAAAAGGTCACAAAATTCCCTCTTACCACGGAATAGTAAAATGCGGCTTGTATGAGTTCCTAGATGTGTTTGGAGAGAGATGCTCAAAACACACGAGTTTTAATTCCCAACCAGTTTGTGCTAGCTGAGCTCTCCAGGATGCCCCTCTGAAATGATTTTTGCATTTTCTGGTTTCCAAACTCAGGGGGAAAATAGCGCAAAGGTTTTTGTTTTGTTTCTGTTCAGTTTTTATAGCTTTCAGGTCTGAATTTTCACTGGTAAACTCTGTTCTCAGTAAGGGAAGTGAAATGCTAAAATCTCCCTTGCCCTTATGAGGCCTTCCTTTTTTTTTTTTCACTTTCTGTTCTGCCCTCAACATAAGGTTCTTCATTATGATGGCATTCTTAAAACATTAGGTTCCATGCAGCCACCTAAGTTGCTGTTCTTTTTCTATTGGTGGAATTCCACATTACTGGGCTTACTTTTCACATATACTAATGCACCCCGTACTTACTAGCTTCTGCCCATTAACAAGAACCCTCGATTGGATCTTATCAAGAATCTGTCTCAGAGCCAGGGCTAGCCCAGCCAGAAAGAGGAAGGGGAAACTGACCTTTCACACACTTTCATAGAGTTAAAAAAACAAATAAATAAATAAACAAAGAGGCTATTTTTGCAACTGATTCTTCTCCTCTTCCCTTTGACTGCTTTTCTTTCATCTGGTTTTCTTTTCACCATGGTCATTTCTTCATCCCTCTTCTTAAGTTCAGCCTTTGCCACCCCTCCTTCTTGATTTAATGGGTTTTTTTGAACTCTCTTTGGCTACATGAATACTCAGTTACCTAAATAACAGCTGAGAATGGTGATAGCAGAGGAAAGTGTAAGCCTGGAAATGGTTTCTCCAGAACCGTTTTTGAGCCACAGTTCAGTCCAAATTAGAACAAATATCAACCGTTTTAATAAAAGATATGTCATTACTATGACTCTGTCAACTCTTTGAGCATAAATCAGTCCTATATCTCAGATAAAACAACTAAAACACCAGAGATACTTCAAGGTACCAATAATCTCTCTATAATTTTCATCACTCCTAACTTTCTGTACAAAAGAACACCTCAAAGTTTCAAGTATATAATATCAGCCACAGACTCTGAAGGCAGGGCTGCTAAAGGCTTTTTCTCCGCCTTCAATGCCCTTTGGCCTCACGCACCTCTCTCTGTACCTGAGGAGGAACTCTGGGGTCAGTCAAGGGCACAGAGGAGCTGCCAGGGCAACAGGGGAAAACTTGGTTCATTCTTTGGCGCAGCCGTTCGATTTCATGGCATGTGTACCCAGGCCATGTGCTGTACGAGGTGCTGGGATTAAATGTGGACAAATATGAGCCCTGCCTTGTAGACCTTACAGTTTAACCAGCAAGATTTTCCATAAACAGCTAAACAACCACACAGATTCCAGTCATGATAAGTGTGCTAAGAAACAAACAGGAATCTACGCATCGGAAGGAAAGTGGAGGGAGGCGCTTGCTTTTCCATAACCCAATCCAGGAAGGTCATTCTGGAGAGGTTGTTTTTAAGCTGGGATGTATATGGTAAGTGCAAGGCATGGAAGAGCGGACAGAGAACATTCCAGGGACGGGGGACAGCATATGCAGAGGTCCTCGTGTGGGAAAGAGCTCTGACAGATGCACGGACAAAGCAGAGCTGAAGCTGCTGTAACACAGGGTCAGGGGAGACAGGCTCCACCAGAGTCTAGAACATTCAGCCGGGCCCAGGAGAAGTTCGAGCTTTATTCTAAGTATAATGGAAAGCCAGTGCAGGTACTAGGAGAGAGACCGGATTTCCTGTTTATTGCTGCTCTACAGAGAAGGTTGAGGACGGAAGCAGGGAGATCAGTTTGGAGGTCTACATGAGGAATGAAGGGGGACACCAGCGTGTTGGCCTTAAAGAACACCATCGTTTAGGGCAGGCAGAGGGCACGTCAGAGACTGCGGTAGGAGGAAAACTAGTCGGTCTGCTGTCAGTAGAGCCAAAAAAAGCAGAGTTTCAGGGAAGGAGAAGTGGAGTGGGCCTAATGCTGCTGAGAGGCAAGTGAGATGGGGTGGATGCAGGAGCCCTGGGTTTGGAGGCGTGGGGACACTTGGCGAGCAGAGTAAGAGGGATGAGCAAAATGTACACGGAACACGTGTGGGTCTGGGGCAGTGCTCTTGGGCGCTGCTCTGTTTGGAAAGGCACGCCTGCTTCTAGTATGTGTGGCTGGAATAGAAGCATCTGCCCTGAAAGAGACTCCTAATTAGCCAACCACACAGCCCCCAGTAAGTCTGCCTGCAATGCGGGAGACCCGGGTTCAATTCCTGGGTGGGGAAGATCCCCTGAAGAAGGCAATGGCAACCCACTCCAGTATTCTTGCCTGGAAAAGTCCATGGATGGAGGAGCCTGGTAGGCTACAGTCCATGGGGTTGCAAAGAGTCGGACACGACTGAGCGACTTCATTTTCACTTTCTTTCTTTTGTAGCCCCCGAGGGCTTCCCAGGTGGCATTAGTGGTAAAGAACCCAACGCAGGACACACAGAGACGTGAGTTCCATCCCTGGGTTGGGAAGATTCCTCTGGAGGAGGGCACTGCAGCCCACTCTACTATTCTTGTTGGAGAATCCCACAGACAGAGGAGCCTGGTGGGCTATAGTCCATAAGGCCGCACAGAGTTGGACATGACTGACGGGACTTAGCACGCACGCATGCCTCTGTTGGTAACGTCTCCATGTGGGGGCACTGGGCAGCTTCAGGGGAAAGCTGAGAGCTTGGTTTCCAGTTAGCTCTCTCAGTGGGAGAAATCCCAGTTAACAAGTAGGACATGCATCTCACCCCTCCACTCACTAGTAGGTCCAGATTATTCTGCAGATGTGTGTGCAGAACTGCCCTGTTGACATTAACAGGAAGGTAAATCAGGCAATCTTGGGACTTTAAAACCCAATCCTGAAACTTTAATTATATACGAACAAATACACAGCATGTACCAGAATAGTAAAAAAAAAAAAACAAAAAACACCAAACTTGTGCTTAATTGTTACATTGCCTAGTATGAAAGGCAAGCAATTTGATCACCTCCAGAGATCACTTTAGGATCAAGAGCCTTTTCTTAATTGCCAGGAAACTCTCAGGACCTCCTCTCCAGGGACAGTCGCCAGAAGTAGAAAGGAGAACATACCACCAAATTCATCTATAATCACAATTAAGTATTATTAAATAGCAGCCTGTGGAATAACCCGAGGGATGGGGCTCTTGTCCCCAATAAATGGATGAACAAAGAGGGTGATTTAATCGTTCTTTCCTTCTTGGCTTCTGTCGACCCCTTTAAAATGAGTACTGCAGAAACTGTGTTTCCCTTTCAAATATATTCTGACCTTCCCATAATGCCACTGCACCCATCCCCACCCCCCAGCATATCTGACTCCATTATTAACTGAAATAGCTCAGTTACGGGAATTTAATCCTGCAGAACAGGTCTTTCTTTGAATCTACTTTACACTGGGTCCTGTTCCCATGCTTGTCTCCACATCTTAGAGTAGCCTCTCACTATGGATTTGAATTTTCATCAGTTTTTTTTTCCTATTCATTTTTTCCCTTTCTACTGATGTAGAATTCATACACTCCATTTCTATGTGGCTAAAAGACGCTTACTCCTTGGAAGGAAAGTTATGACCAACCTAGATAGCATATTCAAAAGCAGAGACATTACTTTGCCAACAAAGGTCTGTCTAGTCAAGGCTATGGTTTTTCCAGTGGTCATGTATAGATGTGAGAGTTGGACTGTGAAGAAAGCTGAGAGCCAAAGAATTGATGCTTTTGAACCGTGGTGTTGGAGAAGACTCTTGAGAGTCCCTTGGCCTGCAAGGAGATCCAACCAGTACATTCTAAAGGAGATCAGTCCTGGGTGTTCTTTGGAAGGACTGATGCTAAAGCTGAAACTCCAGTACTTTGGCCACCTCATGCGAAGAGTTGACTCATTGGAAAAGACTCTGATGCTGGGAGGGATTGGGGAGAGGAAGAGAAGGGCACGACAGAGGATGAGAGGCTGGATGGCATCACTGACTCCATGGACATGAGTCTGAGTGAACTCCGGGAGTTGGTGATGGACAGGGAGGCCTGGCGTGCTGCGATTCATGGGGTCGAAAAGAGTCGGACACGACTGAGGGACTGAACTGAACTGAACTGAATCTAGACATTAGTGTAGTGAAAGTGTTAGGCACTCAATTGTGTCCGACTCTTTGCGACCCCATGGGCTATAGCCCACCTGGCTCCTCTGTCCCTGGGATTCTCCGGGCAAGAATACTGGAGTGGGTAGACATTCCCCTCTTCAAGGGACCTTCCGGACTCAGGGATCAAACCTGGGTCTCCTGCGTTGCAGGCAGATTGTTTTACCTTCTGAACCTCCAGGTAAGCCCATTCTAGACATTAAAACATGCTTATTTAATGTGGTAATGGCTAATATAAATCATTATTTCTAGCCCTCCCCACCAGCAATCGAGGAGGGGTATAACTTAATTCTAATCAGCTCTCTCTCAACTTACCCTATTTTCATCCAGGATTTTAGTTCATTCTTTTTAAAATCACCATAAACTGAACATGCTACTTGTCATCACTTCTGGTATCTCATACTTCCCCTTTGGAGACCATTTTCCATCTTCCTGCAGAATAACCTTTAGCATTTTCCACTAATGTAGGTCTGCAGGTGATAAGGTCTGTTTTGATGTGTCTAAACACGTCTTTACTTTGTCCCTGTTTCAGAAGATACTTTCAGTGAGGAAATAGGTTGGCCATTTTTTTCTTCGATATTTGAAGCTGTGATTCCACCTCTTCTGGCTTCTTTGTTGATACTGAGAAATCAGCTATCAGTGTAACAATGTTCTCCTTTGGGAAGATGCACTTTATTAGTCTGGCTACTTCTAGGATCTTTTTGTCTAAGGTGTCTGTGATGTCACACAAGACATGGATGCTCTGTGTCCTGTGTATGTCTTATATTCAATTGCACTTTTTGAATCTGAGGATTAGTTTCTCATAAATTCCAAGAAATAATGAGTGATTCTCTCTTCAAATATTGCCTGCACATCACTCTTCCTTAGCTCCTCTTCTATTTTATTTTAGCTTTGGAGAATTTCCATTATTTTCTTGTAAGTCAAATGTTTACTAATATTTTTAAAATATTTTGTTTGACATTTGAGATGTCTTGTAAAGTGTGTGTGTGTGTGTGTGTGTGTTTGCTTCAAGCTACACTTGCTCTCTGTAGCCAGAAACTGCCATCACTCAGGACCTTGTTTCCTTTGGATGAATGACTCTCTCCTCTTGTTAAGGGTTGAGGGCATGATTTGGAAAGATGCAGGAATTCACTCTCATTATCAGTCAGGATCCCCCAAGAACAGGGGAGCCCATTGAGGGTTTTCAAGCATGAACGTTTTAGAGGCATTGGCAGTTATTGGAAAAGGGAAAGCAATAAAAGTCACAGAGACTTCCACTACGAGAGAACGATCAAGGGAGCTGGCCAAGAAGCTGCAGCAAATCTCAGCAGTCTCTGGGCACTGCCTCCCTTGAACTTAGCCGCTGAGGATAAAAGCCTGTGATTCCTGGGTGCCTGTCCAGGAGCTGATGCTAATCTCACGTCTGCACAACTGTTTTCAACGAACATTAGATAGAAATGGCTTCCTTACTTTACATCTCCACTTTTACATCTCACGGGTGTGCCTCTCATTGGCACATGGTTCTTACCTGGAACCATATGGAGAAAGAGATTCTAGGAGCTGGCGTGTGGTTCCAAGCTTACCCCTTGCTACACAGAGGAGGATGGATAAGGGGTGACGATGATTCCAAGTTCACAACAGTTTGGCGTAGGTTGATACATATCCCTGATAGCATTTATGTTGCATACATATTATTTTATTTGCTCCTAATAGCATCACCTTTGTCAACAAAGCTATGGTTTTTCCAATAATCATGTACGGATGTGAGAGTAGGACCATAAAGAAAACTACATGCTGAAGAATTGATGCTTTCAAACTGTGATGCTGGAGAAGACTCTTGAGAGTCCCTTGGACAGCAAAGAGATCAAACCAGTCCATCCTAAAGGAAATGAACCCTGAATATTCCTTGGAAGGACTGATGCTGAAGCTGAAACTCCAATACTTTGGCCACTTGATTTGAAGAGCTGACACATTGGAAAAGACCCTAATGCTGGAAAAGATTGAGGGCAAGAGCAGAAGGGGATGACAGAGAATGAGATGGTTGGATGGCATCACCAACTCAATGAACATGAGTTTGAGCGAACTCTGGGAGATAGTAAAGGACAGGGAAACCTGGCGTGCTGCAGTCCATGGGGTCACAAAGAGCTGGACACAACTTAGCAACTGAACAACAATAGCATCAGGGAGAATTAAGAAGAGTAAACACACCTATTTTAAGGAATTAATACCCAATGTAAGTCTATTAGCTTTCCCAAACACCACACAGCAAGACAATCCCAGAAATGGGGCTAGAACTGAGATTTTCTGGTACCTAAGTAAAATCTTTACATTAAATCAAACTTTAACTTGTAGAAAACTTGTTGATCTGAGATCAACCATTTCTGCAACTGAGACCCAGAGCCAAGACATTTTGCTTCCACTCATCCCCAACTGAGGTTTAGGGATCAAGGGTCAGCACCTTTCTTCCTAATATTTACCCCTTCAAACTTTTTAGCCCAAGAAGAACCTTAACAGATGTGAAAGGGCTTTGTGAAGATAGAGTTTGGTTCACCAGATGGCACATTTCCTGCTGATCTGCACCTGGAGTTGTCTTAGACTATATATACCATGCTCTAAAAGTCACTGTCTCAAAAGATATTAAGTGTCATTCCCATTGGATAGGCAGCTTAATATTCCAGTTGTCAAATATCATTCAACAAATATTTCTTAAGCACCTTTTTTGCTAAGCTTACAATTTCTGTGATCACCGTGATATTTTAATGCCACTAACTCTGACATGATTAGGTTCGCAAAGTATTTTAAAATATGTCAGAAAAAGTATGCATATTAATTAAAAATGTTCCCACATATAAGCCTTAAACTAAACTCCCTAGGTTGATTGGAGACAAAAGACTTTTATTAAATACTGTTTGATAGGTTAAGTATTTTAGTATCTCTGCCAATCACTGCTGCTAAAGAATGTCAAGCACGAATTGGCTAAAAAGGGAAATATCACTACATTATTGTCTGTTAGTCACATGTCCTAAAACAGTAGCAAAAATGGTATTTTCAAGTAATCAATGTCCATGCCCTCTTGCTCCTGATCGGCAACCTTGTTTCTAACGTCAGGTTTTTATTCTGTTATTAAACATTCATAATTAGATAGCTGATTCGTTGAGTGACTAGGGGGAGTGGGCATGACCTGCCTACAGATTTTCATAATAATGGAGATGCTCTTTAACGGCATCTGGGCCATTTTGGCTGTCAGACCAGTATTAAAAGACGGTGCATATACATTCAGCACTCAGTGTAGAATCACTGAGCTTAAGAGCAGGATCTTCTCTTTGAGCAAATCTTTTGCTCATACTCCCATAGGCTCTGGCAGTCACCCCGTCTCACGTGGCTCAACACTCACGAACTCCCTAGGTCCCTAGAGAAAGAGTTCATTCTCGTCTCCATGTTCTCACTCCTCTTCGGCTTTGTTCTAAATATAAACTTTTAGAGAAAATGCATGAGTCTAATGAGTACATGAAGGTGATAGAAAAGGGCTGAAGCTGGTAAGTTACGGTGGGTTGGAAGAGCTGTTGAGATTTAGGAAGCACCTGGCAAGCAAGTACCTATATATAAATGAATGTGCCCATTGGGTTGGGAGGGACAGAGGGCAGGGCTGGGAATTCAAAACTTAGAATATAAGCATGTGAGAGCTAGGAAACCATGCGATGGATGTCTAATATGTGGGCAAGTGGAATCACCATCAAATAGACTAGATAATTCTCTATAGAAATCTTGTGGTGGTGGTGGTTTAGTTGCTAAGTCCTGTGTGACATTTTGCAACCCCATGGACTGCAGCCCACCAGGCTTCTCTGTTCATGGGATTTCCTGGGCAAGAATACTGCAGTGGGTTGCCATTTCCTCCTCCAGGGGACCTTCCCGACCCAGGGATGGAATCAGCACCTCCTGCACTGGCAGGTTAGTTCTTTACCACTGAGTCACCAAGGAAGCTCATAGAAATCATCTCCTGGTTGGTAACCCAAAGCCCTGGAGGTGAGAGTAAGATTAGAGGACTTGGAGAGGCTCAATTCCCAGTTAGGCATGAGTGATTGCTCTGTAGGCAGAGAAGATAAAGAGACCAGGGAAAGAGATGTGGGCGCTGGTTGAGTCTGTCAGCAGCTCCCTGTTCAAGGGCAGGACTCTGCAGCTCTCAGTGTCTGCTGCCGGGTAACGAAGCAGCTAGAAGCATGAAGGGGCTTTTCTGTGCTGGCTCCCTAATTAGGAAGGGGATGTCCATTCAGATCTATCAGAGAAGGCTTTCCCACTTTCTACCAGGCTGCTTGTGGGCATTTTCACTTCTGTTCTGAGATCATGGGACTTTAATGCTCCCCTACCTACTTAGGTCTGTCTAGTCAAAGCTTTAGTTTTGCTAGCAGTCATGTATGGATCTGAGAGTTGGACTATAAAGAAAGCTGAGCACTGAAGAATTGATGCTTTTGGACTGTGGTATTGGACAAGACTCTTGAGAGTCCCTTGGACAGTAAGGAGATCCAAGCAGTCCATCCTAAAGGAAATCACTCCTGAATATTCATTGGAAGGGCTGATGCTGAAGCTGAAACTCCAGTACTTTGGCCACCTGATGCAAAGAACTGACTCGTTTGAAAAGACCCTGATGCGGGGAAAGATTGAAGGCAGGAGGAGAAGGGGATGACAGAGGATGAGATGGTTGAATGGCATCACCAACTCGATGGACATGAGTTTGAGTAAGCTCTGGGAGTTGGTGATGGGCAGGGAAGCCTGGCATGCTGCAGTCCATGGGGTCGCAAAGAGTCGAAAATGACTGAGTGACTGAACTGAACTGAACTGAACCTACTTAGGTTCTATTTATCTGTCTTGGAATTTCAGGGAGGTTTAGGATCTTCTGTTGTGAGTTTCTCCATCCTGGTTATTCTCTAGCATCCTTTTGGTGGTATTGCACATGGTTCCCATGGAAGTGGGGATTAATTACATCACACAGGAGGGGAGAACTGCTAGCAAACCCTCAAGGGCACCAAATGATTTCACTTATTCAAATTCCCAGTAACTTCTTAGAAGACATGTATAATTTTTGGTCATTAAAAATCTTTGACCTTGATTTTGAAATTGGGATGTATTTTCTACTGGTGTTCTTCTATTTAAAAGGCAGCCCCTTGATAGAGTATCACTGGATAATAGAATTATTAAAGAAAGCTACTCTTTAGCACACATTGGAAGTTCTCTGAATTGGGATTAAAAAAAAAAAGATATACTTTCACCATTCTGGTTCCTGCTCTCAAGTGATGAAGAAAGCAGGCACTGTGATTGATTGGTTCTAGTTATATAAAACTCTAAGTGGACTGGTAATCCTTTGGAAGTTCATTATCAGAATCTCCTCTGTTTACCTTAAGACTTCCTGAGGGGCAAGATGGCTTTATTGTCCTTACTCAGCTTACTCTGCCTTCTAATCCCAGCTTAGCTTCTGATTTCACTGCTGAGTTTTAAGCATTCATTTAACTTCTCAGTGTTTCTCTAGTCCCATTGGAGAGCCTAATCTACTTTAGATTAGGAGATGAATGGAAAGAATAAGGTATTTTAAAGCAAGAGGACAATTTATAAATAACACTGTAGTGATTAAACCTGAAAAAAATACCAAAGTAAATATCAAGGTGTGATGAATGATTCTAGTGTCATTCTTGCCCAGGAGCTTTAGGGCAGGGCTGTGAAAAAGGATCTTTCCTGTGGTTACAGCATTGACACATCCAGTCATTGGCTTAGCTAGAGCCGCTCTTCCCTCTGCAGAGTCACATGACAAGTTATTTCCCAACACCCTTCTCTGGTCATTGTTGACAGTCACAGCTTTTTTTTTCTAACGTGGACTTGGTCTAGAGTACAAAATGTTCAGAGAAGATTTAAGAATTTAATGGTGCAACAGATGTGAAGGAGGAGGAGACCATGGACCGAGGAACGCAGGCAGACTGTCGATGGGCAAGGCGTGGAAACAGACTCTGCCCTAGAGCTGCCAGGAGGGGCGGTGCTCTGACACCTTGAGTTTATCCCATTTAAGACCCGTTTTGAACATGTGGTTTAGTCGCTAAGTCATATCCAACTCTTGCGATCCCATGGACTGTAGCCTGCCAGGCTCCCCTGTCCATGGGATTTTCCAGGCAAAAGTACTGGAATGGGTGGCCATTTCCTTCTCCAGGGGATCTTTTCCACCCAGAAATCAAACCCAGGTATCCTGCATTGCAGGCAGATTCTTTACCAACTGAGCTACGAGGGAAACCCCTTGAACTTCTGACCTCTAGAACTGCAAAATAATAATTTGTACTGTTTTAAGTCATTAAGTTTGTGTTAGTTTGTTACAGCAGCAGCAGGAATCGAATACATACAGCACTACCAAGGCTCTCCTTGGCCCCCTTGATCAAACTTCTCTCCTGCAAGTCACCAGAGATCACTACTGCAAATCCAGTGATCATCTTATAGTGACATAATATTTGTCAAATGAAGAAATACCACTCTCCCCTTTGACACAGTGTAGTTCTAAAACCTTTATGTTTCAAGTCTTTGGTCTCCTTCCAGTCTAACCCCTCTAGTTCATAATAGACTTGCCATTGCAGTAAGACCGTGCAAAGCTGATCATCACCTTTAATTGACATTTTTCTATCCTTGCTGTATATTCAAACCAAACAGTAACATCGGTTAAATGCCTACATCCACCACGGTCAGGCTGCCTTATTTAAAGTAGATCAACCTGACTGTTTTATTGCTAAGCATTCTCCAGTCTTCATGAAAGAAGGGAAAGAAACGACAAAGTATTCCACCAGGTTTTGCCAGGAAAACATTAACTCCTCAGGCATTATCTAAAAGACTACTAAAGATAGAACCAGAAAAGACAGATTTAAACAGCAGGAGGAGGACTCAGTAACTGAGGAAACAGTTAGATCCTAACCTGGGGTGTCTGGGGAACTTATTTCTCTGGAAATCAACCTACATCATTCAGGTTTCTCCAAATGAAAGGTGAAAATATCAGAGAACCCCACCCACCCCCGCAGAGGCCCTCTGCATTTGAAAATACCACCCGATTATTGAGCATGTGTAGATAAGCACCTTACAAACTACGAAGGACTGCACAAATATCAATAATCCCAGGGCAGCAACGCAAATGACAACAGGAAGGATATTCCAAAGCTAAGGAATAGCAAACGCAAATGCTGTTGTGAAATGAAAGGCCCTTTCAGGAAAGCATAACACTGGATTTGTACAGAAGAAATTCTTATAGTGTGGAAAGAAAAAAAGGAACAATACCGGTTCCTTTTAAGGCCAGGCCCAGCCCCACGTGGAGACAGCTAGATCCATGCCTGTTTGATTACCCATCGTCACTTTGGCCGCCACAGTGGTGGTTTCTGGGTATTTTTATTTACTCATTTGAGTTGTCACACGAGGACACTGTTACAATGTAGGAAGTGTTGACAAATTAACCCAGTAACAGTCATTTCTGTATTTTTTTGTACCAGTATTTAGAAAATTAACAGAGAGCATTCCTTGAGGCCACAGACCAGGAGACTTAAATACTGAGGACAGAAAATGTCCAGAGTAAGGGTGGCAGGCTGGGGGAGAGGGATGAGAGGCAGTCGTGAGCACACTGGATGTGGGTCAGACATGAAAAGGAGCCTGGAAGTTTGGGGATGATCCCACTGGGTGTACCCAATGCTGGTTTTGCTGACACCAACATTGTCACCAGAAATGGTTCTCTTGAGAGGTTCTCCAATTAAATTAACAAAATCACAGAAGAGTCTGTGTCTGACACAGGGCAGGTTGCCTTTTTTGCTCTCTTTTTCACTCTCATCCCACCTTTTTTGACCTTCACGTTAAAGGATTCGGGTTACCTGATTGGCCAAAAGTCAAGGAGCAGGGTCAAAAGAAACCCCCAATTGTGAAGGTATGCAACTATTTTGTGTTCTCTGTTGTATAGTATCTGCCTGGCTAATTAACTGATGGATAGGATGTACATTATCAAGCTGTCTGCTTCCAAAAGTACCAAAAATCCATATGGCTGTTTAGCAAGCTCACAAGTGCTGGGCATCACCATCACAACTATTTGGAAGAAACCTAACTTTACTTCCATGAGGGAAAATGGTACCCCAAAGAGGTAGGAAGCTTGAAATAGATGTAAGAAAACTACTAGCTGGGCTAACAAAACCTCGAAAAGGTATTTATTTGATATATGTATTTGGCTCCAGATAAAAGACACTTTCAATACTCTGCCTTTTTATTTCAGTAACGTCTAGCTCAGTCAGTTGTCTCAAATAGCTTCATTTTCTTAAGTAGTGCTTTGGCTTATTAGCAGGCAGATGGGGGTTTTGGATTTTTTTAAGTGAGAATTCTCACTTTGCTATGTTAATCAGCAAAGTGACATCTTTTTTGATTGCCTGGTGAATTATGAAACCAGATCAAACCAAAAGTTCTGCACTTACTGTAATATAAGGTGACGAAGAGTGAATCAGCCTTGGATTTAAATACTGTCCCACTTATGAGTTCAGTGGCCCCAGGTAAATCACTTAAATTTTCTGAGTGTTTTTTAAATTTGGAAAAAAAAGTCAGGATTATAGTTGTTATTTAAAGAAAGTTGTGTGAATTAAATGGGCTCCTATTTGAGGAAAAGGCTTAACACAGTACGTGTGTGTGTCTGTGAGTGCAGTCTCGGTCATGTCCTGCTCTTTTCGACCCTATGGATTGTAGCCCCCCAGGCTCCTCTGTCCATGGGATTTTTCCAGGTACTGGAGTGGGTTGCCATTTTCTCCTCCAGGAGATCTTCCTGACCCAGGGGCTGAACCCACATCTCCTGTGTCTCCCAGATTGGCAGGCTGATTCTTTACCACTGAGTCACCTGGGAAGCCCGTTTAACAGTGTAAGTGCCATCAAATATTCAGAATATTCCCTATGTAAGGGTTTCAGATTAATGCTCATGGGAAGCTGGGACGGTGAGGAGGTGATCTGACACAGAGAAGGTTGTAGGAGGGGTCTCTGAGCACTGGGATTTATTTAATACATTTGGTCCTGAACTCTAAATGAGATTGGAATTGTATACCTTAGTTAATAATTAGTATCTCACTGAGAACATATTTCAAGTGAAAGTATGTTTTTTCCTAAGGGACAGGCCGTGTGGTGGAGCAGAGTTAGTGGACGGAGCCGCTTTTCCAAACTGCTAATTGTGTACGTTTTGGACAGTGGAAAAGTTGAGGGTGCAAGAAAGTCCGTGAACCCGAGGAGCCTTGACACACTCTGTTGTTCAGTTGCTCAGTCAAGTCTGGGTCCTTGTGGCCCCGTGGTCTCAGCATGCCGGGTGCCTTTGTCCTCCACTGTCTTCCAGAGTTTGCTCAAGTTCTTGGCCATTGAGTCAGTAATGCTATCTAACCATCTCCTCCTCTGCTGACCCCTTCTCCTTTTGCCTGGACACGCAACTCCCTTGTGATTTCCCGGAGGTTTTTAAACGTCATTTGCTTCACAGACTCTCGGACCTCCTTCTGAACACCTGACTAACGTGGAAATACATTTTGTAAATACTGAGAAGTGGAGCAAACACTCTGAACGATGGCTTCGTGCCCATGACTCAGACCTCCTCCTTCATCCCAGACCTGGGCAGTCCTGCTCCAGCTCTGCTTGTCCAGGCCACTGTCAGGGGCATCCAGATACTGTGACCTGAATAACTCAGAACAGGTCCTGTTTACTCTTCAGTTCCTCAAAAATAAATGCATGAATAAAAAAATCAAATGGGAAACAGAATTATGCAGAACACTTTGTGATAAATGTTCCTGATCAGGTATTGACTAAGAAATTACTTCTGAGCTGTGACATATGCTTTGAACACTTGGGTGGTTTGGTGGGGGAGGTGTTTAAGTATAATCGACAGGAATTACATATTACTTTCAGGAGTACAACATAATGATCTGACGTTCGTATGTACGGCAAAATGTTTACCACGGTAAGTCTAGTTAACATTCAGGATGGATTAATTTTAAAGCTTGCTTGATTCAATTCCCAGGTAGGAATCTCATTACACGTTATTAATATTTGCTGAAGGTGCTTCTCTTTCAGGACTGGAACCTCCAAGAAGTTGCCTGTCCGTTTGGTTTCATGTCTTTTCGATGACTTCATAAGCAACCTGGCAAGAGTTTTGCCTGGACATCCCATCTGCTCTCAGTGATTCTGACTACAGCAGCACTTTTTGTTCATGTTCTGTGTGCTCTTTAAATGAACAGTGACAGGGTGAAGCGGGAGGAGTGAGTGGGATGCCGGGGCTTGAGGACAAGCTTGGAAACATAAATAAGGCACTTGGAGCTCTCAGAACAGAGTCTACTGCTTTTCAGGATTCACTAAATTTTCCTTTTACTCACCATTCCATGATTCAGCCACACTGGAAAGATGTTATCTAGGGCCTTAGGGTAAACGAGTTCTCTATCATAGAGAAAGAGAATCCAGAATGACAGAAATACAAACTGCAAAATAGAACAGAAAAATAACACCATTAGGTTTATTTTCAATCAGCGCTTCCTAAGATAGTTGAGAAACATAGCAAAATAAAAATAGATACCAGTTTTAAAGATACATTCTTATATAGAATTATTAAATGAAGGAAAAAATTATTAATCACAGAATTACAATGATCAGTCTCTGGGGACTTGAGAGAGTTAGGAATCAGTTGTCATTGTGGCAGGCAAAGAGGATGTAGAGAAACAGAATTTGCAGATCGTTAAGTCATTTCATTTTAACCAATGACTTTTCTCTTCTCTAAGCTTCCCCAGGAGGTTGAAAGCAGCCAAATGGAGTGGCTAAGCCTTACGGCTTGCCCACTCTCTAGGTAGGTGTGGCCAGGGGAGCAGGGAGACGGGGTCGGCGTTGGGGGGGAGGATAAGTGACAAGCCCCCAGGATAATCCACCAAGCTAGTTAACTGACAGTTGGATCTCTTTCTTGCTCAGAACGCTGGATTGATCTCCATCCTCTTGTACCCCTTGGCTATCTTTTCAGTCTCTGCCTTCCATGCTACAAAATCAATGCAGAGATAAAAAAACAAAACAAAACATTAATCTTCTGATTGTCCTATCTTCTTAAATTCCAAAGGCTCAATTTCTAACTCTTAGAAAAAATGAATAAACTCCATTGTTAAGCAACTTGGGCTTTAGAAGATTTTTGGGGGTGGAGGAGAAGGTGTCCTGCAAAGTAAGATTGGAATGCCAGTACTTGCTCTGCCATCTGAGAACTCATTAGTGCTTGGAGAGTTTCATGCTGGATTTAAGTTTAAAGTCTCAATACTGTAGGAAGCAGGACAATGACAGGTGGAAGGAGATAGTCATTTTTCATTACAGGCCCTGCTGGGCCACTGGTGTGCCTGGCTTCAGTTTGTTTTCATTCTAACTACTGAATGAGATCGTGAGTGATGTTGTAGAAATGTGGACAGTACCAGCTACAACTGCCCCTGGCATATGTCTTGCTTTTTCCCGATGTCCACTCATTCAACAAAATGCATGAGGCACCACGCACTGTGGGCCCCACCCCAGGTATTTCAGACAGACTGTCTCTCTCCTCTCAAAATGTCAACTTTGGAAGGTTTCATACCTTTTTTAAAAAAATGGTTTCCACTTGCAAAAGTAACAAATGCTTATGGTTCAAGTGAAACCAAATGTAGGAAAGGCAAGTTATTCATCTCCCTCTTTCAGTTCAGTTCAGTCGCTCAGTCGTGTCCGACTCTTTGCGACCCCATGAATCGCAGCACGCCAGGCCTCCCTGTCCATCTTTAGCACCCTCCATTCCCGTCATCTTGTTGGAACCAAGGTTATCTTGGATGTATTTTGGTTAAGAAAGGTCCTTTAGACTTCCCTGCCAGACAGTAATAAGGATCTCGTATCAAACATTCACAAAGATACAAAGGCTAATGATAAATCTTGGCAGTGATGTGTCTTATTTCCCCAAGACACTGGGCAGTGCAATGCAGTCCTCGGGCTATTTATGCAAATGCAGTTGCCATGGATTACAGTAATGGGCTCTTGCTGCCTAGGAGAACCGTTGGTCCATATGACACATGCATTATATCACCTGTATATCTTTGTAACTTACTGTGGATATCGGAAAAGCCAGTGTGGTGAAAAGCAGGTCCCTGAAGGCCGTTACAAACTTAATGTCTTTTTTCCCTTTGGTTCTTTTCAGCACATCTTCCAGGCAGGCCACCCCGAAGAAAATGGCCTGCAAGACCTAAATTCATTACAACAAATGAGCACATTTTCATTTCCTTTAATTAATACATTCTTCACTGACGTGAAGCGCCATCCCTCTGGGAGCAGGGTTGATTTGAGAAGCAGGGGGCTGCTGGCTGTTCTGGTTGGGAGCCAACTGGAAGGCTGGTCTTTCAGCTCACTGGGCCCTGACCTTGCTCACTAAAACGGAATGTGTAAAGTTGTTTAGGGGATAATAATGTGTACAGTAGTTAGCATAATGGACTTGAGCGAAAATGGAAACAGAATAGAGTCCGCTTAACAGGAGAATGTAATGAGATAGATGCCCTGGCTGCACAGAGGAGGGGAAAATCAAGTAAACAGCACCAGGGCACAGCACCAGACTCAGTGGTGGATGTGTTCTGGCTCCTTCCTCGGAAGAAAATGGCTTTAAAAGCCTGGTGCTGCAATCTCATTAGAGAAGCCAGAATCAGGGTCAAGAGCACCGCGAAGGACCTCTGTGCTCCCCCGGGGGACACCCACACAGCAGCATCTTGCGTGTCTGAGGAAGAAGCCAGTGCCCCCTCCTCGCCTCATTAAGAGGGGACTGATTCATGAGAATGTATGGCAAAACCACTACAATATTGTAAAGTAATTAGCCTCCAATTAAAATAAATAAACTAAAAAAAAAAAAAAACACCTAAAAACAAAGAGGGTCAATCTGAAGGCTTTGCAGAGACTATCTGTCTGAGGGAGTGATTTCAGTCCACAGGGATAGAGCACCTGGTGGGCTCGGGTACATCTGAGTACCTTGGGGGTAAAACAGAAGCAGGCTGTTACGGAGCACCAGTCTGAGTGCCCTGCGTCATCCTGAAAATCCCCGCTGGCTATCTGTGTCCCATATGGCGGCGTATGTGCTTCCCTGCTTCTCTCTCTGTCCGTCTCACCCCCTCCTTCCTCCCCCCTGCCCGTCTCTGTAAGTCTGTTCTCCTCGCCTGAGAGGGGAAAGGTGGGAGGTGGGAGGGAGGTTCAAGAGGGAGGGGACATATGTACAATGGCTATGTACATACGTACATTGGCTATGGCTAATTCCAGCTGATATCTGCCAGTGAAAGTGAAAGTGTTAGTCACTCAGTCGCGCCTGACTCCTTGCGACCCTAGGGACTGTAGCCCACCAGGATCCTCTGCCTGTGGAACCATCCCAGCCAGAATACGGGAGTGGGTTGCCATTCCCTTCTTCAGGGACCTTCCCGACCCAGGGATCAAACCTGAGTCTCCTGCATTGAAGGCAGATTCTTTACCGTTTGAGCCACCAGGGAAGCCCCCCCTGATGTATGACAGAAATGAAACCAGTATTGTAAAGCAATTATCCTTCAATTAAAAATAAATAATTTTTTATTTAAAAAAAAAGAAGCAGGGTCGTTTTTGAGGACATAGATCACAATCAGAGCAGACTCTGTCCATTCGCACAGTTTGCCACAAACCCACAGCTTCTAAAAAGTGTCATGACAGTACAGACTAGGAGCTGGTTTTGAGTTATTGCCTCAGAATCCATCCTGTTCCTTGAGAGCTCTGATTGGTACAGAAAGAACAACCTGGACTCTGCTCCGAGTCTGAGTCAGGCAAGTTCTGGTACCTGGGCAGTTGGACTAATTAATGATCAACCACGTCGGTGGCTGGAAAACAATCTCGGTGTCCGGGACCCTAGAAGACCTCTAGCCAAGCTGGCCTCCTGCCACTCCTGCGGCAGCAGGGGTGAACAGGAAAGGACGCTGGGGGAAGAGGGCAGGGACGCTCCCACCTGGGTCCTCAGACCTGCAATGCCCCCCAGTCTGTTAGAAATGAGGGTGCTCAGCCCCTCCCCACCCCATCCCCAGCCTGCAGAATCAGAGACTCTGGGGATAGAGCCCAGGAATTTGTTTTCTAATAAACTCTTCAGGTGATCTTTTTAAAGGCTTAGGTTCTAGAACCACTGGATTAGACACAAATTTATCATTTACAAATCTTACTGACTACTCAAAACTATGATAGCTGATTTGGGGGTAATAGTTGACTTTTATTGATTTCCTGTTGTATGCCAGGCACTGATCTAAGCTTTCAGTTTCTTGTAGCAACCCCCTGAGGTAAGTAGTATTATTCCTCTCCACATCCCATTTACAGACGAGAAAATTGAGGCTGAACAAACTTGCCTGAAGTCTCATGGTTGATAAATATCAAGGCCAGGAAACCCAGTTTGTTTTTCAAGCCAGACTTTACAACCCACAAACAAACAAACCACGTGTCAGTTGTCTAAGAACAAAGATGAAACCACTGTGGGAGCTCAGACCAGAGACCACTGTCTCCAGGTGGGAGAATTAAAAATGACTCCAAAAAATCCCGAAGTCTGATTCTCAGCCCCCAAAGATTCTAATGTAATGAGTCTTCGGGTGCAACCTAGCTTCAGGATGTTAAAACATTCTCTCGGGTGATTCCATCAGAGCAGCCAAGGTTGAGAATCACTTGTCTAGAGGAACTTGCTTTTGCAAACGCAGACCTCGCAGTCTCCAGGGAGACTGCCCAGGAGGGGGCTGCCCAGATGCAGAAAGTGAAGCTCCATGGTGGAATGAGGTTTCTGAAGAGATGACAGAAGGAAGAGGAGAGAAGCAGGCAGCCAAGGCTGAGGAAACACCCTCCTCTAAGGGGCAGGAGGGGCCGCAAAGTAGCCAAGAATGACCAGATGATAGAAAAGCAGGAACATGCAAGAACGCCTATCTGACCCTGAGGAGGAAGCTTCAAGCCAGAAGGGGGCCTTCCAGCGAGGATGGGTGTGCAACAAAGTGTGGGAAGTCACTTCAGTCGTGTCGGACTCTGCAACGCTATGGGACCCTAGCCCACCAGGCTCCTCTGTCCATGGGATTCTCCAGGCAAGAATACTGGAGTGGGTTTCCATGCCCTCCTCCAGGGGATCTTCCCCACCCAGGGATCGAACGCATGTCTCTTTAAGTCTCCTGCATGGGCAAGTGCGTTCTTTACCACTGGCACCACCGTGGGCAACAGTTTTAAAGGCCAGGAAGAGGCTGCCACCACCCCCGGACTTGTCATTCACTCCTGCTGTTCTGCCCCTTCAGAGCTGCAGAACCGGGGGGCAGCCTCTGCCCGCGGAAGCTGGCTGCAGAGGCCTCTCCTTCCTTCCTCCCCAGCGGCCTTCAGCTCGCCCCCCGAGGACAGCGTAGGCAGCTGCTGGAGTCAGGGAGGGCCGGCGGGGGCCTGGGCCCCGGTGAGGAGGCCTGCACCGTTCTGTCAACACGGCAATTCATCACGCGCTGAGCACTGAGCGTCTGCCAGGTTTTCCCTCCTCGGGGAGAGCGGCCTCCGCCCAGCATGTGAAGTCCACGTGACCGCTTTCCGCAGGGACCTTCCTCGTGTCATCCCACGTCAAGCGCATCCTGACTTTCTCTTGCCTTTTCCCAGTTGCAGAACACGGAAAGTGGGCTCTCACCGGCTCTTACTCACAGCCTCCGGGGCTTCTCCTTCTCCGACACAACTTGAGCCCACAAACCCATCAACCCTGTCTCCCCTCTCCCCTCAGCTCGAAGGCGGATGCTGCCTTGGAGAGATGCCCACTGTGGACGTGAGGCAACCTTGTCTCCACTGATCTCCACCCGCAGTGCCGCGCCACCGTCTGCATCAACAAGGAGTCTCTATGGGGCCCTTGTGGAGGAGCCCAGGAGGCAGGGGATAGGGGGTTGCCAAGAGAAATAAATAAGGGAGAGTGAGGGCTTGAGGGTTTCCCAGGTAGCCCTAAAGGTAAAGAAAATGAAAGGTGCTCAGTCGTGTCTGACTCTTTGAGACCCCGTGGACTATACAGTCCATGGAATTCTCCAGGCCAGATCCTGGAGTGGGCAGCCTTTCCCTTCTCTTGGGGGTCTTCCCGACCCAGGAATCGGACCCAGGTCTCCCACATTGCACGTGGATTCTTTACCAACTGAGCTATCAGGGAAACCCTCAAAGGTAAAGAACCCGCCTGCTAATGCAGGAGGCATGAGAGATGCAGGTTTGATCCCTGAGTTGGGAAGATCCCCTGGAGGAGTGCATAGCTACCCATTCCAGTATTCTAGCCAGGGGAATCCCATGGACAGAGGAGCTGGTGGGCTACAGTCCATGGGGCCACACAGTCGGACGGGACTGAAGCGACTGAGCAGGCACACAGGGCCTAGAGGATGCTCACAGCAGAGCTGGGAGCAAGGAGAGGGAGGCTTCAGGGAAGGCCTTGAGGCCAGGTTTGAATCAGCTCACAAAACGGACACTCGTCTGCTCATTCTCTAAGGATGATACACTGGAATGTTGAGAAGACACTCACAGAAAGAATAGTCAAGGGGAACATGGCAGCTGTTATGGACTGAATGGTACCCACTCCCCCACCCAAATTCACATGTTGAAGTTATAACCCTCAGTACCTCAGAAAGGGGCTGTGTTTGGACGTAGGGCCTTTAAAGAGCTGATGAAGTTAAAATGAGGACGGTAGGGTGGACCGGTGTCCTTATAAGAAGAGGAGATAAGGACACAGAACCACATGGAGGGTAGACCACGTGAAGACAGGGAGACGCAGCCGTCTGCAAGCCAACGAGAGAGGCTTGTAGAAGCAACCCCGCTACCGCTTGGTCGTGGACCTCTGGCCTCCAGAACTCTGAGGAAATTTCTGCTGTTCAAGTCCCCTAGCCTGTGGTGCGCTGTTATAGCAGCAAATTAATACAGTAGCATTCAAAGAGGATAGGACCACTGGCCACCTTTTATGGCTCTTACAACAAAACTACTGTTGTTTACATTCCTCAACTATTTTGGCTGCTCAGAAAAGCAGAGCTGATGGTATCTTCTCAGTCAGGGTTTACTTCAGAGTTGCTGTCCTCTAATTTATCTTTTCTTGCGTAATTCCATTGGCTCTTTGATGCCTTCTCCTGAAATGCTGCTGATCTAAGTTTGTTCACGGTCTTCCATTTTTATTGCTAGCTGACAAACTTACCACCTGGGAGAGCTTAATTTACATTTTTTATAACTAGTGCAATTTAAGAAACCACAGCTAAAGGATATTCAGTTTTTACATTTGTACGTCTTCACAAGATTCACAAAAATCTTGAGAACACAGAAGCTTATTAACCTTTCTAAGCCATCAAGTTTATTTTCCTTGCTTTAAGCCAGAACCCTATTAACCTATCCCAGGAAATGAGAATTGCTTCATTTAAAAATAATTCCACAGAGGGAGATTCCACAAATTTCCTGAGCAAGGCATTACAGCTCTGATTGAATGAGTCAAGTAATACAACGCCCAGCTCAGCTCTCCGTGCCTGACTCAGACAGGCTGGGACTTTCTCAGGTCTCGCCTTCAGAATGATGCAACACTTGCACTGGAGATTAATCCAGAATAAAGCAGCAAATGGGGATTAGTTCTGAGGAGTTTTATTAATATATACCTGTGGTGGTCAGGGTGGTGGCGCTTGGGGCAAGTAGAGGAAGCCTTTGCCAAATGGATCTGAACTGGGGCTTCCCTGGAGATCTAGTGGTGAATTAAGAACATTGAGGGACAGGTTGGAAGGAAGATATATTTGTCAGAGTGCTTGGCCCGTGTTGTGCAGCTGATCACAGCTGGCTTCTGTGTAGGGGAAGGATGGCCATGGGGTAGACTGTCTTACCAGTGGGGTGGGCTTCTCTAGAAAGTGACTCTTACCAGTGGGAGTCATGTTTTAATCATGTGCAGCCAACATTCACAGAATGTCTGTTAGGTGCCAGAAATTAGACATGATACAGACCAGGGCAGGCTCTATGTTAATATGTCTTTATTAGGAAGAAGAAGAAAGAGGCAGTGGCAGAGGAACCGTTTCTGTACATTGACTCACATTTTGTGGGTCAGGTTCCTCGAGAAACAGCATCTGAGATGCTGAGAGCTACCTGCCGAGTGTTCAAAGAGGAGGGCTCAAGAGGAAGGGAGCCAGGAAAACCGGAAGGGCAGTGCAGCTGAGGGCCATCAGCTGCTCTCGCACTCTGGGAAGGAGCTCTGGAGCTCGCTCTGCCTTCAGAGTTGTCCTGGAGGCCAGCCTCTGGAGCCCAGGTCCGCTGGTCACTGGCCTTGAGCCCTGGTCCTGGCTGCTCCCTTCTGCCGTGGACAGCTGCGGGACAGGCGCTCACATGTAAGGAATCAGCAGTCAACCCTCCTCCCAGGAGCTGGGGATTGAGTACCTTGAGGCTGGGAAGGGCAGGAGTCCATGCGCCACACCACAAAGCCACTATGCACGAGGCACAGAGAAGGTAGGTAACTCACTCAGGAGAACATGGCAAGTGAGGGGCACCCAGGAAGCTAGGCCTTCCTTCAGCCACTAGTCTTTATACTGTGCAGAGTGAACTTCCCAAAAGGTTGTCGTGGTTACTCAATAAATTGCAGTTCTTTTATTTGGGTGCTGGTGGGGACTCTCCCCTCCTATCAGCCCACATTCTTTCCGCTCTCTGAGAGGTAAAAGCAGTGATCTCAAGCTTTTTTGTGGAATAGACAGTTAAGTATATTTATTTCTGACTCTGTTGAGCTTGAGAGTGAATATATTAGACTGATGATGGAAATCAGAGGTTGGTCCCAAGTATGGAAGTGGGCTCTGTATACTGTAAATGAATCCCTGTCTTCTCACTGTTCACGGGTTACCTTGGACTTTGGACGATGAGATGTCCCCAAGCATCTCTCTCCCCCTGGCCCTGCTCTGCCATCCCTGAGGACCTATGCACTGGAGTTGCTGTTGTCATCCTGAGAGCCTGAAAGTGAAAGTGAAAGTAGCTCAGTCGTGTCTGGCTCTTTGTGACCCCATGGACTGTAGCCCACCAGGCTCCTCTGTCCATGGGATTCTCCAGGCAAGAATCCTGGAGTGGGTTGCCATTTCCTCCTCCAGGGGATCTTCCTGACCCAGAGATCACACATGGGGCTCCTGAATTGGCAGGCAGATTCTTTACCATCTGAGCCACCAGGGAAGCCAAAGAGCCAGACAGCTTGATGATACTCGAGTCAGAGCTGCCTGACTTGGGCAATTTTATATGAAGAGCGGAGGGAAATATCAGTGCCTCTGTCGATGAAGTGGGGCGTGGGAAACAGGGAGGGGCTTGCCCAGAATCTCCCCTGGAGATCCCAGTTATGAGGCACCACCTCCAACCACGTTTCAGAAGGAAGTTTATTTTTCAAAAGAGGAAAATCCAGCAAACTCTATGAATTCTGCAAGCCAATTTAAATTGTAGCTGAAAATTCCCTCTATCTCCTCTCCCCAGCTTGCATTCCCTGGGGAATCCAGGACCACCCCTGGATGGAAGTGGAGCAGACAGAGTGGAGGGAACGTAACGTTTGTGGAAGATCAAGGCTCTGGAAGCCCTGCCAACATGAGCACCCGGAGGGTGTCCGACAGCACTGCCTGATCTCCATGCCCAGCTTCTGGGAGCTTTCACATTCAGTGGGATTCACTGCCCTCTACTTGAGCCTGCAGACTCTCCCCTAGGGTGCCGCCCCCACCCCCTTGAGCATCCACTGGGCCTCTGTTACGTAGATAAAGCAGGGACTCCACTGTGGGCCTCTGCCAGCTGGGGAGTTGGAGCACAAAGCCCATGGAGGCAGATACTTGAGCAGTGAGGCAGGTGGGTGATCCGTGCCTGAATCCATGACCCACCACCCATGGTGCTCAGGGAGGGGACAGATGTCCCACAAAATCCCCTCCCCTCTGCCCCATCCCTGCTCTAGCTGAGATGACTAGAAACTCACCAGCATTCTCCCATCTTCTCATTCCACTGTTGACTGCTTAACACCATTCTGGGTGCTTCCCTCATGTCAGGTCCTTTGTCCCTCACAGTCAGTCTGTGGTTAAGCACTATTTTTTTTCTGTCTGACAGATTTGGAAGTAAGAGACAAAGAAATATCCAGCCTGGGGTCAGGAGTGCTAGAACCGAGGAGCTGCCCACACAGCCCATGCTCCTAGAGCCAATGATAACCGCTAGGCTATGCTGCCTTCCCTCTCCACAGAGAACTGGCTGCCTCTTCCCTGGGTCAGTTTACTCCCTCAGAGACTCACATCTCTCCTCTCCTTCCTCTACTCTCCTTAGGCACCAGGCAGGAATCGGTCATGGTGACCAGTTCTCCGTGAAATTCCCACAAATCACCTCACGCCCCAGGCGTCAATCCTTTGAATCCCCTGAGGTGGCCTCAGAAAGAAATGAGACACTCTTAGAATGCTGACTTGTATTAAGTCAGACTTTGTTCTCAGGGTCCATAATGGATATTCAGCCCACTAGAAATTAAGGCTGTCTAAAGAAGTGCGGGCATGCTAAGTCACTTTAGTCATGTCTGACTGACCCTTTGCGACCCCATGGACTGTAGCCCACCAGGATCCTCTGTCCATAGGATTCACCAGGCAAGAATACTGAAGTAGGTTGCCATGCCTTCCTCCAGGGGATCTTTCTGACTCAGGGATCGAACCTGCATCTCTCATGTCTCCTGAATTGGCAGGCAGTTCTTTACCACTAAGAAGCCACCTAGGAAGCCCCATTTAAAGGCGAGGGGTGTAAATTTCCTGGAAGCAGGATGGGGTACTGACTTCAGTAAATTTACGTAAAATAAATCCAAGAGTGTTATAGTAAGTTATGAGACCTCTGTGACTTTATAAATGCAACCATTAGTTAATTAGTCATTTGCTAACACTAATCATTAGGAAACACGATCCTTTAAGACCTCAAGAGCTACAAATTTTAAGGCCCAGTATTTCACGTGAAGTCACATATTTGAAGTCTGACCTTAAATTTATCCTCTAAAACATATTCAACCCATCTTTATCAATTGGAAAATGCTTCATTAAGTCACACTTTCAAGATGACACCTAGCAAAAAGGAAACAGCTACAGGTAAGCCCCTCTCTGCCCATTTAAAGGGCCTGAAGCTGTCCGAAGAGACTGTACTGCTCAGGAATGCAGAAAAGTCTGAGGTCAAGTCCAGTCAATATACAAAGGCACCAAATTTTTATTATGGGGATAATCTGTGCCCATCACTGTAATACAATGGAGACTCGTAGAATGTTAGGGCTGGTGAAGACTGGAGATCAAACTACTGTTCTAGAGCTATTTACAAATTGAAATGTTAAGAATCACATGTGGGTGGAGATGTGCAAACAATACATAAATAAGCAGAGACTAACAGATGCTGGAAAAACTCAGGGAAAGGGAAAAACAAATCTGGAAAAAACAAAGAGGCTCAGCAGAGATTTTTAAGGAAGATCTGAGATTTCATGTGGTCTGGGAAAGCAGCAACGTGGTGGAGAAGCAGGGGGGCCTTTTGTTCAAGGAGGGTGTGACTGTGGATAGAGCAGTGACCGCAGAAGCCTGGGGACCAATGCTGGAGAAGACACAGGGTTCCCGGAGACGGACCAGCCTTACTGGGGAGGGGAGCGCCAGAAAGAGAGCGAAGTAGGCAGTGAGCTCCTAGATCAGGACTTTCGATTGATCCTGTGAGGTAGGAGGGAGCCACTCTAGTTTCTTGAATAGCTGACCACACTTC
Organism: Bos indicus x Bos taurus; assembly: GCF_003369695.1. NCBI lineage: Eukaryota > Metazoa > Chordata > Mammalia > Artiodactyla > Bovidae > Bos > Bos indicus x Bos taurus. The sequence goes on along the minus strand of NC_040098.1, from coordinate 45,636,461 downwards.
CCAATCAGGCTCACGATGTTTGAAACAAAATAAAACCAAAACCATTTGTCGGGAAGATTAATCTGAAATCTGAGTGATGGATGGTTGGACTGATAGTGAGAGGACAGTGAAGAGATGATCTGGTCATCTAGGTACCAATTAATAAGTGCCTACAATGAGAGGGGCGATAAGACTAGGGGAAAAGGGGAGAGCCTAGCAAGAGGGGAAACAGGACTTGGTGGTTCATTACTCATATGTGGCTCATACATGAAGTCACGTATTTGAAATCTGACCTTAAATTAATCCTCTAAAAATATTTTTAACCCATCTTTATCAATTGGAAAATGCTTCATTAAGTCACATTTTCAAGATGACAACTAAAAAAAAGGAAACAGCCACAGGTAAGCCCCTCTCAGCCCATTTCAAAGGGCCCAAAGATGTCCAAAGAGACTATACTGCTCAAGAATGCAGAAAAGTCTTCCTTTTGTTACTCAGGGAATTAGCACTAGGAAATGTGTCTTTGACAGATGAGTGTCTTTCTCTGGTCTTGGAAATGTGATGGCTCTGGGACATGTAACTGAGCTAGAAGTCACTAAGCTGGTTTGAGGGAATAGGTGATGAATCCGCTGTTAGCCACGCTTAGTGTGAAAGCTGAGTGCTGAAGAATTGATGCTTTTGAACTGTGGTGTTGGAGAACACTGTTGGTGTTGCAGTCCCTTGGACTGCAAGGAGATCCAGTCAGTCCATCCTAAAGGAAATCAGTCTTGAATGTTCATTGGAAGGACTGATGTTGAAGATGAAACTCCAATACTTTGGCCACCTGATGCAAAGGACTGACTCATTTGAAAAGCCCCTGATGCTGGGAAAGATTGAAGGCAGGAGGAGAAGTGGACGACAGAGAGCGAGATGGTTGGATGGCATCACCGACCCAATGGACATGAGTTTGAGTAAGCTCCAGGAGTTGGTGATGGAATGGGAGGCCTGGAGTGCTGCAGTCCGTGGGGTCACAAAGAGCTGGTCACGACTGAGTGACGGAACTGACCTGAGAGTGAGATAGGACAGCCATACTAGAATTTAGATGTGATTAGATCATGAGTCCTGGCTGACACTGCTCCCTTTACATTGACCATTCTTAATATAAAGCAAATAGATACAGAAAGCTGAGACTTTTGCTGTATTATTCTAATTCTACAAAATCATTTTTTGTTATTGTTTTCTGCTTACTTGTTTTCATAAAATTCTACGATTGAAACAGGCAGTCACTTTGATGTTTTTCAAGCATGGCAGAGCTGTACTCAGGCTTCCCAGGCGGCACTAGTGGTAAAGAACCCGCCTGCAACGCAGTAGATAAGGGTTTGATCCCTGGGTCAGGAAGAGCCCCTGGACGGGGGCATGGCAACCCATTCAGTGTTCTTGCCTGGAGAACCCCATGAACAGAGGAGCCTGGTGGGCTACAGTCCATAGGTTTGCAGAGTTGGACATGACTGAATCGACTTAGCATGTACACAGAGCTCAAATCTCAAACTTCAGGTACCAAAGTCAGATTACCAGTGAGGAGGAAGCTGAAATTCCAGGCCTCTGTGAACTGAGCTTTCTGAACTTCCTCTCCTTAGCATTACAGAGAGTCATTTTTTTTTCTTATCATGCATTACGTATGCCTGGATCATGATGCCAAAGAATTGGAATCAGATACTTATGTTGCACCCTACATTTAGGTTAAAAATTTCAAAGCTTAAATTAGCATCTCCAAAGGATACAGCATTCTTAGCTTTTAACTCCAAAAATAATGTTACATATTCCCCAAATGTTTTTTAGAAATCTATTTTTCTCCCGTTCACTTATACTTCATCATTTCATTCATCCCATTGTGGTCAGCTGGGCTAGGAAGAGAAGAAAGGAGCAAGCGATATGATTGGTTTGTGGATGGTTGAAAATGTGCATTTGCCATTTGGTTGGGTGATTTGTCCTTTAAGATAGAGCCTGAGCCTATAAAAAAATTGAAGTGGGATCTGAATGTGGCAAAATGTATTTGCTTTTCTTAGATAAATCTGTTAGTCTGGGTGTGCTGTAAAATGGCATTATTCCTCCACTGGAAATTGCACTTCCTACGCAACATACGCCACTCTGCCTTCCCTCACAGACTTCCCCAAGCAAAGTTCAAAATCTCTTCTGCATATGTTGTCAATGTCATAAGGAAACCATGAGACTATGACTTTAGTTCCTCGTTTAGGCTCATCTGAGAAGCACTTCAGGGTAAGATTCTTTTTTTTTTTTTTCCTGAGAAGGAAGGATTTATTACCTGTAGCAGGTAAGGAGAACACTGGGGATCTCTCCTCAAGTAGTGTCTCCCCAGATAGCAAAACTGGGGAGGTTTCAAGCTAAGGGAACATGCATATTCATGAGGGGGCTTGAGCAGAGGAGAAATAAACATCCAATGGGGGCAAGGAGTTGTGGACACAGCAGGGGAAGGAGTGGGCGGGACGAACTGACTAATATCTGATTCCAACTGTTGTATGGCAGAACCCAACACAACATTGTAAAGCAATTATCTTCCAGTTAAACATTTTTAAAAATAACAATTTTTAATAATTTTTAAAAAAAGAGATAAGTTTCTTTAAAAGAGAATTTTAAAAAGTGTTTCGCAATTAGTCAGCACAAGAGGTAGCTATGGATAACTCCCAAAGTGGATTTCTCAGAGCAAATTGCCAAGTAAAAGAGAATGCCCAAACTCACAAACTATGAAGAAGAAAGATCATGGAATTTTGTACTGGATAAAATCAAAGGGTGTTAACGTTTAAGGCACTGATATTAGAGACAAATAGCTTGCTTCCTGATGCGTACTTACCAGATTAAGGAATGTTAGGTACTTCCATTGTCCCCCATTTAGAAAGATTTGGGATTTCCGCGGATCCTCTGCTTCTCGTGAGATATAAAAGTTGAGGAAGATATACCAGCTCAAGACAAACAAGTGATATACACACGTAGATGTCCTCGTCATGGCTAGGTCTAAGCAGAGAGCAGTGAGCAGCTTCCTTCCAGAGTCCTTGTAACAGCAGAAGCCCTAGGGCAGGCCAGAGACGAGCACCGTAAAACACACCCCTCTGGGACTGACAACTCCAACGCAGCTGGGTTTTGCTTCCCTCATAGGCTCCTGTTCCTGATAAACGTGGGGGACAGGATTATGGCTGAGTCTCAGATGCCTTCATTTAGAAAATAGCAGGGAATGTGCAGCTTTGCTCGTGCATTTCAGTATTTAGGCTTTGAAGAGGGCAGGGAGCAATGCAAGAAGTGCCCTTTGCACTATTTGGCTAGGGTGGGGCATGATTAAATGACCTCATCGGTAAGTCAAGTCTAGTGAAATATCCTCACAGCCAGATATTCTCTTTTCTACCCTGTCCTTTGGGGAAAGGGAAGCGTGAGGAAGTTGCCATAATATATCCTGAGAGAATGAGAATGAGGTTGACAAACCTGGTGGAAGAGATTGGTGGAAGAGATTGTGGGTACGTTTAGCACACAGACGGGAGTAACTAGAAATGGGAAGGGTGTTGTAATCTTGCTCCGAAGGTCTCTGAGGCCCTCTGAAATCTGAAATAACCTTTGATCCTCTATCGATCAGCCCCAGGGTTTTAGCTGCCTCCCCCCACCCCCCTGGATTTTTATCTGTATGCTAGAGAACCAAGAGTTACTGAGAGCTGTCCCACACACTCCATTTGCATAGGCATTTCTATTCCCTGGGAGGGAAGAAGTACGGCAAGAGGTCTGTAGCCAGAGAACCAGGAAGAGACGTGTGGCCATGACCCCAACATACCTGAGTTCGGACACCGCTGGAAGGGAATGAGGGTCTCTGCATTGCCTTGGAGTGGACAAGAATATGCTCAGGCTGGGCAAAGTTTTCAGAACTGGGCCCTGCCACAGGCCCTACAGAGGGGGCCTCAGAGAGGTCTGGAAGTGTCTACCTTGTGACATCACCAGCTTGTTTCCCCCGGGCAACTGGCTCGGAGGGTTCTGAGCAGGTCCCTGAGGGAAGTGCTCCTGGTGCAGTTAGTAAGTCTGGAGTGGGCGGTGCTTGGTGATTTAATCAGAGCTCGCAGGAACTAGGGGAAAGAACAGCAGGCTGTACCTGGAGTGCAAAACACAAGCAAACTACCTCCTAGGAATCACTGGATCCTAGACATCAGGTGCTAAACACGAGGGAAGAGCAAGCCTGAGCCAACAGTATAAGGTCTGCATCGGAACCATTCTCAAAGGAAAGGGCAGTCTGGGAAATGAGAAATATAAAATCCCATACACAGGTCCACAGCCCAAGTTAACACCGAATATAACAATATTGCCTAATATAGTACTTATCGTGCGGGAGGTATTGTTCCAAGTGCTTTGTGCAGCACTCTAAACACCGCTATGAAGCACGTTCTAGTGTAATCCTCATTTTCAGATGAGAAAATTGAAGCCCGAGCTGAATGCATTCAACAGAAACTAAGAGGCAGGTTGAGTTGCAGTCTGAACCCTAACCAGAGTGAAGTGAAAATCGCTCAGTTGTGTCCAAGTCTGCGACCCCATGAACGGTAGCCCACCAGGCTCCTCTGTCCGTGGGGATTCTCCAGGCCAGAATACTGGAATGAGTAGCCGTTCCCTTCTTTGGAGAATCTTCCCAATCCAGGTATCGAACCCAGGTCTCCCACATGGCAGGTGGATTCTTTACCATCTGAGCCATCATGCCTAACCACAAAGGAACCATATGTGCTCTGTCCACCCTCAGACTCCCTTTGCAATATTTCTCCACTTCCTCTACTTCTTCCATCAGAAAATTCTCTGAGGAAAGGATCAGATACATCTTAAAACTTGGTGCTCATGTGACTCCCTGTGCTATATCCCCCAGGATGGATTCCTAGTAAGCATCATCATGGATTGAGGGACTTTTATCTCTTTATACAAAATCTCAAGCACAGGTCTGCAGATGGGTAAGGATTTGAAGAAATATTGGGAAAGGAGAGGAGACAAAGGCCTCAGTCTCCCTGGCGTTTCCCAGGGAGCTGGTCCAGCCCTTTGTCCATCTCACACTACGTATTACCGCAGTGGTTTTGCCATCATCTTGGTCTCTACCACTGCTTTCTAGCTTGTGGTCAAAATTTCATACTTCTGGTCCCAACCCTCTCCCCATCCCCATCAAGCTTCAAGCATATCTTCAGCTACATGTTGGACATTCCCTCAATTAGTTAGATGCGCCCCAAACTCAAGATGTATAAGATGAACTCACTACCTTGCCCCACACCTGACTGTTCCCTCCCTTCTCTGTGAGTATGGACCCATTCTCTTCCTGGGAGTCCTCCTTGTTTCCTCTCTCTCACGGTGCCAAGTTCATCTCCCAATCCAGCCCGAGCCAGTCCTCCTCTCACCATTTCTTCTGCAGCTGCCCTAGTGCAAGTCTTCATCTCTTTCTAGTACTACAGTAACTCTGTTCTACCTGGTTTCCCTAATTCTCGCCTCATCCCCCAACTGTGTTCTTCACACGGTCAGGGAGTGATTCAACCTAAAATGCCAACCTTATAACATCTCTGTCTCTCCTCAACTCAGGTCCCTTTACTGTGTCGGTATCATTAATAGAATAATATCCAAGTCCCAAAACTTGATGAAGTGGCCCCTCTCACCTAGCTTTGATGCTGTTTCCTGCCGCATTCTTGTCTCATACTTAATGCTCCTCCTACAATCCAAATTGGCAGAGTTTCCAATTACACCGGCTATGTCACGTCCTGTACCCTTACCCTTCCTGTTTCTTCTCCCTGGAGGCCTCCTCCTAACATGTCTTTGACTTGGTATCCCATAACCATTTACTAATACAGCTCAGCAGTTTCCTTCTCTTAGAACCCTTACCTGAACCTCTCCTCAACCAGGCCATGTTGAATAGCCACTTCTAGTCTCCCTTAATACCCTGTGCATCTCTGCAAATTGCATGATGATTAGTGTCTTAGTGCTGTAACAAAAATACCACAGATGGAGTGGCTTTTCAACAACAGAAACTTATTTATCTCAGTTTTGGAGGCTGGGAAGTCCAAGGCTAAGATGCCGGTAGATCCTGTCTGGTGAGAGCTTGCTTTCCAGACAGTCACATTGCTGCACGTGTGGGAAGCGGCCAGCAGCTCTCTGGGGCACCGTTTGTAGTGACTCCAGCCCCCTCACCAGTGCTCCAGCCTCATGACGTAATCACCTTCATAAGGTGACATCTCCCCATACCATCACTTTGGGGGTAAGATTTCAACTCATGAATTTTGGAGAAACACAGTCTATAACAATTAGGAATTTATCTTTTTGTGTGTCCCATTATCTCTCAAACACAGACAGGTGGTGTGTTTTGATTCCTAGAGCTTAGCATAGTGTTAAGCACACAATAAGAACTTTATAAATATCTGTTGAATAAATGAATATGTGCATAGTGAGTGTGTTTGTCTAATGAATTCTCCAGGCCAGAATACTGGAGTGGGTAGCCTTTCCCTTCTCCAGGGGATCGTCCCAATCCAGGGATCGAACCCAGGTCTCCCGCATTGCAGGTGGATTCTTTACCAGCTGAGCCACAAGGGAAGCCCCTTGTCTATTGAACCTTACTATAAAGCTGTTTCATTCATTAAATACCTACTATACTCAAAATGTTCAGCTGCTGGCTTCTGGGGAGGAGGTACAATACTACAATGAGCAAGACATAGGCTAATCCCTGTAGGAACTCACAGTCAAATGGCAGAGACAGATATATAAACAAAAAATTATAGCACGATGTGATAAGTACTGTAATAGAGGCAGGCAGAGCGTACTAATGGAGCCTAAATTAGCCTGCAAATTTATTCTGTCATTCTAAATATACAGAAGACAGAGTTAAGGATGAATGCATTGACTAAAGCAGGGGAGACTCTGGAGGTTGTGCAGGAGAAAGTAAGAATTAATGTCATCTCCCTGAACAAAGTTGTTATGGCCACCAACACAGGGAACAGTTTTGTCTGACAGAAACGATAACCCATTCCTAGGCCAGCCACAGAATGATGAAGTGCAAAAGGGCAGGGGCTCAAATGTGGGCTTGCATCTACTGCGTGACCTTGAGCTGGTCAGACGTTGGCTTCCATTGGGGTGTTAGTTCCCTCAAGTAAGAGGTGGTGATTGTCTCACTTCCTAAAGCCAGGATGTCTACTGGGCTAAAGGAGTAGTTGAAGGGGGCTTGCCTCTAAAGAGACTGGAGGGAAGCCCCATGCCCTCGCAGATGCACACCCACTTACAGGCATGCCATAGCACCAACCACAGTGGAAGGGTTAGTGGAAGAGCCTTCACAGTGATGGCCGCAGGTAGCACAATGGTGAGAGGGAATTAAGGGCCGTGGAGCTCAAAATTCTTGAGGTTATGGCGAAAAGGTTGAAGGATTATGGTTTCATTCTGGCGCAAGGGAGGGACCCCTCCAGCTGACGATGCTAAGCAAACTAACTGGTAAATCTTAGTCCCTTTAAGCTTCAAGACAAGTTGGTGGAACTTATCTGTATTCCACTTACCCTGTTAACCTATAAAGAGCCATTTCAATTTGGCTCATTCCTTTCAAAGTTGATCTATACCTCCACAGCCCTTGCACACTCTCTTCACTTCATCCACCCTTTAGTGAACAGTCCCATTATTAAATTCCCAGCTGAGTGGGGGCTACCTCTTTCTGCTGCAATTCTGGGGAGCCAATCAGATTATGAGCGCCTCCCGGGGTATCTGATACACCTCTGGGTCCTCAGCACTTTTTATTTGTTGTTGATGTTTAGTCACTAAGTCGTGTCTGACTCTTTTGTGACCTTGTGGACTGTAGCCCACCAGGCTCTTCTGTCCAGGGGATTTCCCAGGCAAGAATACTGGAGTTGCCATTTCCTTCTCCGGGGGATCTTCCCAACTCGGGATCAAACTTGCATCTCCTGCATTGGTAGGTGGATTCTTTACCACTGAGCCTCCTGGGAAGCCAGCACTGTTTAAGATAGCAGGTAAATTCTAGATGCTAATAAACTTTGTTTGCATGGATCAGTTCCGGTATTGTGGTTTTCTTAATATCTGCCTGGGGCAGGGGAAGTTTCTCTTACCCTTGGATTTCCTGATCATTACTGCTCTCATCACCCAGAGCTGTTTGTATTTATCTAGAAGCCCTGCTGCCTCTGAACCAATATCACCCCCACAGTCGTCTAATGGCTCTTTCCCCCAGTAAAAAGTAGATGTTTCTGGAAATAATTAAATGTGTGTCATGCCCAGTTGAAGCCAAGTTCAGGGAGATTAGCATCTTCCTTCCAGTGGACTTTGCATCCCTAGGGCCCCTCATCCATTTGCTGTACAAGCGGCTGAGGACTGAGTTAGAATGAAGTGTTTCACCCTTTGGGTTATTTATGTCCCATCTAACAGCACTTGTTTCTCTTAGATGTCATTGTTACTGCCCTGCTTTTTAAAAGCTAGAACATTTATTAAAGGTTCCCATCTGAAGTCCGTTTGGTGAAACCACGTGTGGGTTTCCAGTCACCAAACCAAGCCAACTCTGAAAGGCATCAGAACCTTTTTTTTTCCCTTTTCCAATCTATGAGAACTTTCCTAGCCTTCATGTTGGCTGTTGCATTGGGAAACCCGATCCAGATCTACCTTACTCTCTAATCCAGCTCTGCTTTCACAGTACAATGCAGTGTCTGTATTAACCTTCTTGGACCCACTCAAAGGAGCTGAGTTCTCTTGATAATTTTAATGGTGCGTTTTCAGTTGCAAGGCCAAAGAACTCTTCCTGTTTACAAGCATGAAATTGACTCACATTGTCTTGAAGGTTTAGAGCAGGAAAGAACGGTTTGAGGTCAGATGAGAAATTAAAGCTCAGAGAGGTTAAGGGACTTGCCCCAAATCACACAGCTATTAATGGGGGGACCAATGACCAGAACACAAGTGTCTTAACAATCAGGCCAGTGAGTTTTCACTATTTCTTGAATTACTTTGTTTTGTACCCAAGTTCTAAAATTTTCAAGTGTATTTCTCTTGCTTGAATTAGTGTATCACTTGATTATGTGAGGTCTGATGAAGTTATTAAAGAGAAGCTGTGTACCTACAAACGACTTTTTTAATGCCATGTCAGATTTCATGTTTTGCAAAACTGTGTTAATCAGAAATGTGTGCGTTTTCTCATGAAAGAACTCAGATATTTCAGATAGACTTCTACATGTTGAACTAATCAGCAAAGTTAAGAAATGTATTCAATATTGACCAATCAGTAATTCCAGTTTCAACCTTTTAAAACTCATGTGAATGCCTATTTTCCTGGGAAATTCACCACAAGAAGGTTAGCGGTTAAGCTCTGGCTACCTTGTTTTAGCAGCCTGTACAGTACCATGTTTGAGTCATGTATATTTGTATATAGAAACTGCACTCTGATTTGCTGATTTTTTATCTAATAATTATGTCATTTGTTGAAGAGCAGTATTGAAGGCCCTAACAATAATTATAAATTAGGCTATCTCTACTTTCCAGCCTCTCAGTTTTTCCTTTATGTGTATAAGACTCTATTATTTGGTATATACAACTTCAGAATCACTTACCTTCCTGGTGATTAATCCTTTTAACATTTGTAATGTATCACTTTGTCTCTAATAAGTTTCTTTGCTCAGATAAAGCCTACTTTATCTGATATTAATATTATTCTTTCTTTTTGAATTAATGCTTACATGGTACATATTTTTAATCTTTTTACTGTCAGCCTATCTATTTTGTTGACATTAAAGCAAGTTTCATGTAAGTATCATAGACGAGTTGTGAGGCACTGTGCCAGTCTCTGCCTTTCAATAGATATATTTAGGCAATTACAGTTAAGGTAGGTTTTGGTTTATTAGGACTTAAGTTTTCCACTTAGTTACTTGTTTCCTCCTTGTTTCCTCTGTTTTTTGTTTGTTTTTTACCACTGTTCCTCCTTTCATGCCTGCTGTGTGTTCATTAAACACTTCTTAAGAGTCTGTCTTGGTTTAATTATAGTATTTTTGAGTGTATCTGTTTGTGTCGTTTTCTTAATGATTGCTCTGGGTATGACAATACACACATGTGACTTATTACAGCCTGCTGGCATTACAGTCTGCCTCTTGGATTTCTTACTTCCATTTTAGTCCCTTCACTTTCCCCACTTTTAATATCATACTCTTAGAAATCAGATTGTGTTACAGTTTTTGTTCTCCTCATCAAGTAACTTTTAAAACTCATGAGAAGAGTTAGTCTATTGTTTAGGCCACATATCTGCTCTCGACATTGTTCTTTCATCCTTTCTGATGCTTCAAGCTTCATTCTTTTGTCATCGTCTTCCAGTTAGAATTATAGACATCCCTCAAGATCCTTGGGTGATTAATTTTAAGACCTCCTGCAGATCCAAAATCCAAACATGCTCAAGTCCCTTATATAAAATGGTGTAGCATTTGCCTATAACCTAGGTACATCCTCCTGTACATGTTAAATCTCTAAATTACTTATAGTCCCTACTGTAGAATAAATGCTATGTACAGGCAGATCTTGGGGATATTACAGGTTCAGGTCCAGGCCACCACAATAAAGCAAATAACATCATAAAGTGAGTCACTCACAATTTTTTGGTTTCCCAGAGCATATAAAAATTGTATTTACAGCCTTCTATAGTTGGAGATCAGCCCTGGGATTTCTTTGGAAGTAATGATGCTAAAGCTGAAACTCCAGTACTTTGGCCACCTCATGCGAAGAGTTGATTCATTGGAAAAGACCCTGATGCTGGGAGGGATTGGGGGCAGGAAGAGAAGGGGACGACAGAAGCTGAGATGGCTGGATGGCATCACTGACTCGATGGACATGAGTCTCAGTGAACTCCGGGGGTTGGTGATGGACAGGGAGGCCTGGCATGCTGCGATTCATGGGGTCGCAAAGAGTCGGACACGACTGAGTGACTGATCTGATCTGATCTGATCTGATAGTTTATTTAGTGTGCAGTAGCATTATTTCTGAAAGAATGTACATAACTTAATTTAAAAAATACTTTATTAGTAAAAAATGCTAACCATCATCTGAGTCATTGTAGAAACATCAAAACTCACTGATCACAGAACACCAAACAGATATAATAATAATGAAAAGGTTTGAAATATTGTGAGAGTTATCAAAATGTGACATAGAGACACGCAGTGACAGATCTGTTGGAAAGTTGGTGCTGATAGACTTACTTGATGCAGGGTTGCCACAGACCTTCAATTTAAAAAAAAAAAAAGGCAATTATCTGTGAAGTACAATGAAGCAGAGTGCAATAAAATGAAGTGTGTCTATGAATAGTTACAAATACAATAAAAATTTTATGTTAATAATTTCTGTCTGGCAAATTCAACTTTTGCTTTTTGGAACCTTCTGGAATTTGGGGAGGTGGGGAATATCTTTGACCCACAGTTGGTTGAATCTGTAGATGTGGAACTCATAGATATGGACATGTTCAGTCATGTCTGACTCTTTGCAACCCCATGGACTGTAGCCCGCCAGGCTTCTCTGTCCATGGAATTTTCTAGGCAAGAATACTGAAATGGGTTGCTATTTCCTTCTCTAGGGGATCTTCCCGACCCAGGGATCGAATCCAGGTCTCCGGCATGCAGGCAGGTTCTTTGCCAACTGAGCCACCAGGGTCTTTATAGATAGGGAGGGCTGACTGTAATTCCTTTAGCCATGGTTTAAGGGCAAGTCTGCTAGTAACAAAATTCTTTTAAGTTTTCCTTCATCTGAGAATGTTTTTATTTCCCTTTCATTCCTAAAGAATAGTTTTCTAAGATACAGAATTCACTGCTAACAGTTCTTTTTTTTCAGCACTTGAAAGTACTGTGCAACTTCCTTCTGGCCTCCACTGTTTTAGGTAAGAAATATGCTTTTATTTGAAGCTATGTTCCGCTATGGTTAATGCTTCATTTGTCTCTGGTTGTTTTGAAAACTATCTTTAGTTTTCTGAAGTGTATGTACAATGTGTTGTGGCTTGAATTTCTTTGGACTTCCCATATTTGGAGATTGTGTAGTTTCTTAAGTCTGTAGATTTATATCTTTTACCAAATTTGAGAAATTTTCAGCCATTAAAAAAAATGCTCTTTCAATCTAACTCTTTTTCTATTTTCCTTCTGGATCTCCAATGGTATGAATTTTGGATCTTTAATTGTTGTCCCACAGTTCCCAAAGGCTCTTCTAATTAGATTTTGTTTTTTTCCGGTCTATTTTCTCTCTGGTTTTTGACTTGAGTAAATTGGTCCAGAAATGATATTTGGCAGAAACTAGCACAATTCTGTAAAAAAATTATCCTTCAATAAATAAATGGAACTTCCTTTAAAAAAAAAAAAAGGTTAATTGGTTGTATCCTCTGTTATCTCTACTCTGGTACTGAGCCCATTCAGTGAGCTTTTTTGTTTTTCTTCTATTACTGTATCTTTCAATTCTATAATTTTAATTGGGTTCTTTTTTATAGCTTCTACTTCTTTGTGGATATTTTCTATTTTTTATCTGTTTCAAGAGAATTTTCAATTGCCCATTAAAGCATTTTTTAATGCTTCATATTAAATTAATGTAAAGCTGCTTTACACTCTTTGTCAGATAAATCCAATATCCTATTCATTTCTGTGTTGGTAGAAGTTGATTGTTTCTTTGAATTCAAGCTGTGCTTTTTCTGGTTCTTGGTATGGCCAGGGTTTTCAGTTGTATCCTAGAAATTTTGATTATTATCTTAAGACTCTCTGAATCCTATTTAAATCTTTTATTTGAGCGATCAGTCACCCTGTTAAGGTTAGCACACAGGTCCTGGCCTGACTTTCGTAGACCATGGTTCCAATGACAACCTAATTTCCTGAGCCTTTGTGAGGCTACCTTGATTTACTTTGTGTATTTGGTGCCACCGGGGTCCCAATATTACAACCAAAAGTATCTCTGGACGTTACCAAAAGTCCATGGGGAGAAAATCACCCCTAAAGTGAAGACCATTACTCTATAGAAACCAAAAGAATTCAACGTCCTCCATATGGCCCAGGCCATGATCCTGTGGGGAGATGGGAGCATGCTCTCCCCTGACGCTTTGGAGAAGCACCTCAGGACCTCAGTTTGTGTTTACATGCACTGGCTTGGGATGAGGAAAGGCTTTATTTGCCTCTTGTTCCATCTCAAATTTATGCTCAGGGAGGATATTGATAATGACTCCTATAATGGACCAGAATTTGATTTCCTGTAGAACCCAGCTCGGAGATTAATCTAGCCCTTGACAAACAAGTGGTCTTTATTAAGGAACTATAGCTATCGAGTTTCAAGGTGAAATCCTCTTAGTATTACGTCTATGGCAGGCATATTTATACATTCTGCTTTAAGACATCTGCCAAAGATTGTTATCCAATACATCTTTTTTTTTTTTTTCATGTTAGTTGGTTTTCTTCTCATTTCTGCATTGCTGAAATGACATCAGGCGACCTTTTGAAAGTTTTTTTGCTTTTCTGCCTGGAAACATAGGGCAGTGTTTCATAAAAGCAAGGAAAAGGTTGCTGTTTTTTGTTTTGTTTTGTTTTTAAATCCCCTTAACAAAAAAGTAAACAAAAACACACACAAACTGCCAAATTGTTCATTGCAGAGTTGACTCATTTGGTCAAAAGGAGTTGTTTTGGTTAATAATTTACTCGACTGACCCCTGAATAGAAATGCCACACTTGACCTGTATGAAAATGAAGTGAAACCTCCCGGAATACTTGTTTACAAAATGGCTGAAGTTTAAGGTCAAATCTGTAGGCCCCTTTGGCATTTTCTGTCTGCCAACCCTGTCTGAATCATTATGTATCAATTATTCATCTAGAATGTTTCACATTGTCTGGTTGGTGGAGGTACATTTTCCATCATTCTCCTCCAGAATCATGGCATTTTGGGGCTACTCAAAGGGATTCCAGTTTTTATTGGTGCCAAAAATAAATCACATGCCAATGCAGAATAAACTCAGCATCTCTCTCTTACCTTCAAGAACAGTAGATTTCTTTGAAACCTGGCCTGCTCAGGATGAGAATGTTTTATGGCTTGTGAGCTCCTGTTGACAGAAGCACAGCTGCTTCTCAGCTGGTCAGAGGTAAGGTCTCTTCCTGACCCTCTACTCCAGTATCAACCCTTTGTATACTTGTCTTCAAAGATATCAAAACTTTTCCCATGATATTCTGCCTTTTCCCCTTCCCTATCCACCTACCAAGATTCAGAGGGAGTAATGTTAAAATGATATGGAAAAGGTCTACATAGGGAGTAGATGAAGCCTAGCCACTTGTCTTCAAGGCTGACCTCAAACCACGAGCCCTCTTTGCCAATGAGCTACTTGAAGTGCTGAGGAGGTGACTTTTTTTCTGTTCTCAGAAACAGTGATTGTTTCACGGCAGGCCTATTGACTCCCAACTGTTGTAATAACACAGAACAGCTTTTACAAAGTTTTTGGGTCTTTGATGGTGTTAAAGAGAGCATCCCTGGTCCTATGAGTCTAGTTGTAGCTTTCAAAGTGAGGACCATCTCAGGAGCTAAGAGAGAATACACTGGGCCTAGAAGCCAAGTGCCACACAGGAAAACCCAGCGCGCAGTCCCAGCACTGCTGCTCTTCTCCCATCAGGGACATCACTACAGCGCTACTGAGAGAGAGGGGGTGACTGAGGAAGGGTTTGCAAAATGCTGGATGATTTGGGTGGGCCTCAGATTGCTTTCTGTTTGGTGAGCCTGCTGGTCTGCAGCTAAATGTTGACTTCCAAAGAAGCGTGGACTCCGGAGTGAAGTGAGGCAAAGCCTGGTCACTTAATGGCCAAGAGTGTGGGCTCCGAAGTCAGTGTGTCCTTCTTCAAATCCTAGTTTCACTTCTCCTCACCTGTGTGACAGCAAGCAAGTGAATGAATCTCTGAATCTCAGTTTCTTCAACTGTAAAATGGGATAATAAGAGTGCCCAATTCATCAGAGGTTGAATGAGACAGTACATGTGAAGTGCTAAGTAAGTACTCAGTCAGTGTTAGGTTTCATGATGGGAATTATCCCCAGCCTGTCTGTTCTCACAGCTGGCACCTGGTCAGAATGCCCGTCTAACCGACAGGTACCTCACTGCTAGAAAGTACAGGAACGGAAAGTGGCAGGGCCAACTTTCACAGTGTATCTTTGGTGAAGGGCATGCTGAGGTGCTAAATCTGTCAAATAGGTTCTTCGTTGCAAGAAGGCTGAACTCTTTGCAGAAAACATTTGATGGGAACAATTTCCAAGCATATTTTAGAATTCTCTTAAGGTCAACATTAACTTTTAAACTGAAGAAGAGCTGTTACTCTTGACCTGGGGCTTTCCATTAAGTCTGTAACTCAGAATTTCCCAGTGCACCCTGAGTAGCTTCTTAGGAATTGAAAAGAGCAACTGAAATAGACTTGAAGTCCAAGGTTTGTGGATTATCACACCTCTTTCTTTGTGTGTGTGTGTGTGTGTGTGTGTGTAATGGGGGCGAGTTCATGTGGGCAAGGGTAGATAAGAAGAAAAGTAAATGCTAAGTGTTGACCTGGAGTCTTTGCTTTAATCAAGGGGGATTGTAAGTAATAATCAGAAGTCTTCTGCTAACAGAGTGACATATGGAAAAATTCAAGTGTTCAACTGTTGACCAAATTCTGAAGCCTCCGAAAACTGATTTTGAATTCATAGCCCAAATATTATCTAGTTAGTATTTTCTTCTGAAGGAATCAGAGAGCAGGAGTGACTCTTCCTCCACTCAGATGGGGACACACGTGTGTGGCTCTGATGGACACACAGGGGCCCAAGGATCCTGGGAGTTCTCTGAGTTTGAGAAACAGAGAAACAGCTCTCAGGACCACAGAGATCGTAGACGGGGAAGAAAAGGGAAGAAGTTGCCAAACATCCTCCTGTCTCTCTGCCCTGCCACTTCCAGCCCGAGCCCAGCAGGGGGACAGCGGGACCCTGAGCTATGGAACTTTCCCCAAGTGCACAGAAGAAGGAGCCCCTGGGCCCATGTCTAGGGTTCCCGAGGGGGTGCAGTGTGAGCCCTCTCAGGGACCCCCCACTGGGCAGACCAGAGGAGGGTATTTCAGCCTCGCATCCTGCATGGATTCCATGGTCAGAGTGTGTCCTCTCAGAACTCACGTGTTGAAACTCTAGTTCCCAACTGGCCGGTGTTTGGAGATGCTTTGAGGGGTAATTAGGTCATGAGGCTGGAGCCCTCAAGACGGGATTAGTGCTCTTATGAGAATACACTGGACAGTTTGCTTCCTGTCTCTGCTCTCTGCCTTGTGAAGATACAATGAGAAGACGATGATCTACAAGCCACAGAGTGGTCTCACACCAGACACTGGGTCTGTGGGCACCTTGGTCTTGGACTTTTTGCCTCCAGAACCATGTGGCATAAATTTCTGTGCTTAAGTCACCCAGTCTGTGGTGTTTTGGTTGTCTCTGCCTGAGCTATCTAAGACAGTGGGTACGTACACTCCACCGCCCCTCCATCTTGGTGGGTGGGCAGAGACATGTTCACAATGTGAGACAAAGTGAGGCTGCATCCCTTTGGCCTGGTGCAGACTGAGTCTGTTGAAGGGTAGACTGAGCACCTCTTCAACTGCCTGAGGAAAGGACCAAGATGAGGAAATAGAACATGTCCTCTGAAGTGCGGAAACTACGCGGTTATTGTTGTGCAGTCGCTCAGTCGTGCCCGACCCTTTGCAACTCCAGGGCCTGCAGCACACCAGGCTTCCCTGTCCTTCACTATCTCCCAGAGTTTGCTTAAACTCACGTCCACTGAGTTGGTGATGCTATGCACCTATCTCATCCTCTGTTGCCCCCTTCTCCTTCTGCTCTCAATCTTTCCCAGCTAAAACCATAGCTATTAAGTATTGGCCATTTAAAATTATTATGACATATTATTTTCATTAATTCATTAAAACAAAGATCTGACCCACATAAATAATAATGCACTGTTTAGTAAGCACATCAGTGGCCCAAGCATGTACAAAGCACTTTACACAAATTCTCTCATTGTTTTCCTTCCCACGGCCCTCCAAAGTAGCTTCTATTGTGCCATTTTACAATTGAGGAAGCCGCATCTGAGGATCTGAGTGGTTAAATAACTTATCCAAGGGCATAACAGTAAATAGCAGAACTGGGACTTGAAGGCATTTCTCTCTGACTCAGAAACCAACTATCATATGGGGACTCTGTGTGCTTTCTTTGAAACTACTCTGTGAATCTAAAGTCATTCCAAAATAAAGAAGGTTATTTGAAAAATAACATTCATTGTCTAAATCGATTTACTAGGCTATTTTTTCAAGCAACTTGTGAGACTTTTGCTTTGTTTATTTGCTAAATTTCCTGGAAGTTTTGAAAGTGTGTTACATCGTCACCTGGGGGTTCTTCCGGCATCTATATTCCTAAGTGTTCTTTTATTTCTTCACGTAGAACACTCAGAGTAGAGCCTGCCACGTGGAAAGCTCTCAATAAATGTTAGTCATCACCGTCATGATTATCATCATCACTGTCTTCACAAACAACCATTGGTTACTTTATATTTTAAAAGCCAGCGAACATATTAATCCCCCCTCCTAGACAGTGAACGACTCAAGAGTAGGGCCCATAGTAGGTGCTTAACCTATTATTGAAACAAATAAATCCCTGTGCTCACAATTAGATCTCGCAGCAAAGACTCTTCTGACCAATGGGCGGTTTGTTCCTGCTTCTGTTTCTAATTCTCCTTAGACCTGGAGCAGCAGGGGTGTTGTCAAAGTGCTGTGTCCTCCGTGACTCTTGGCCACTTTGTAAGAGAAGCATCCTTGCTCTAGCCAGCTGATGGCTTGGGGTCGGGATGCAACTGACTTAAAAGCCCCCATTCCTAAGACAGTTTTCCTCTTGCATGTCCTCCTTTGGCTCTAACTCAGTCAGGTCCAGCTCCCCTCTTTGCTGTGTTGTGCATCAGGGGAAAACCCACAAACGGGAACACAATTGGTGTGCTCCCTCATCCCTCACGGACACAATTTAAGAGGAGGCAGATTGTCTTTTCTTGCTGTCATGTTTGCTTCATATGCCATGTCCCCATTTTCACTAAATGCCAACAACTGTTTATGAATCCCCAGGAGCCGGGAAGATTAGGGGCATGGTTCCAGAAGCCTGATGCATCAGGAAATGTGAACTCTGAAAAACAAAAGTTTTCACTGAGGCTTTGCTGAGCTAGCACACTCTGTGTGTTCACTGAGACGGCAGGCCCCATCACATGAGTTTGCTCAACCAACTGGTGATGCCTGACCAGGGTACGGCTTTCAAAGATGTTAGTTCTAGGTAATTGCTGGAAAAACCCTCTAGCTCAGCACTACCCAACAGAACTTGTTGCAACGCTGGAGATTTTTATGTCTACCTTGGCCAATAAGGTAACTACAAGCCACATGTAGTTATTAAACACTTCAACTATAGCTAGTGCAAGTGAGGAGCTGTTTTATCTGTTTTAACTTACTGAGACTTAACTTGCTTTATGTGGCTAGTGGGGAAGTCCAGGAGGCTTAGTGGTAAAGAATCCGCCCACAATGAAGGAGGTGTGGGTTTGATCCCTGGGTCAGAAATCTCCCCTGGAGAAGGAAATGGCAACCCACCCCAGTATTCTTGCCTGGGAAATCCCATGGACAGAGGAGCCTGGCTGAATACAGTCCATAGGGTCACAGAGAGTCGGACTCGACTGAGCACCTAAACAGCAACAAAGTGAGGATCATATTGGGTAGTGCAGCTCTGGGTGAGCAAGACTGGGAATGCAGGACACTCAACATTAAAACAAGACAATCCCAGGCAAACTAGGATACTCAATCACTCTAAAGCAGATATAATGTTTGGCATTTTGGGAAGCGTGAATTAGACATGTGCTGGCTATAGTGTAGAGTGAAAGGGAGAGAAACACAGAGGCAAGATAAGGAACTGAGTTTTCCTTCCCAAGCAAAACACACAAAAAATATTCTTTCAAATGAAAGGATTAATGTGCTCATGGAGTTGATTCTTCAAACTGAAATAGCCTATGTAAAACTGCAATACAAATATGAATATAGGAAACACCAATAAGACACTTATCCTCAGACTACCTGAGGACACCATCAGTAACCAACTTGAGCATATTTTGAAGCCCACTCAGGTGGGAAAATAGAAGGTAATTGATGAATTCACTGAAAAACCATGCTTGTCTTGATTTCCTCCTCCCAGCCAAGGGAAGGGTTAAGAACCCTTAGAAGTTTCTTCTTGGATATGCTTTTCATGGGAAAGTCTTCTCTACCCAAAGTCTCATCTACCTGCCAGCCAGCAAGCCTGAAACTCACCTTGAGTGGCTTCCTCTGGAGTAAGCATTGTCCCCTGTTAAAATACAGATATCTTCTAAGAGGGGTCACAGAGGACCATGTATTTGTATCATTTTGTAATTCAAAAATTTATTAGATTGATCTGAACTACCAAGATTGTGAAGGAATGAAATAAAGCAGTAGTCTCCCAAAACCTTTGATTATGTATTCTTATCAAGAAAACTTTTGAACTCTGTCCCCAGTATACGTATATTTATTGGTATTCTGTCTATCCAAGAATACACAGAAGAACTGTACGAAAAAGATCTTCATGACCCAGATAACCACAATGGTATGATCACTCACCTAGAGCCAGACATCCTGGAATGCGAAGTCAAGTGGGCCTTAGGGAGCATCACTACAAACAAAGCTAGTGGAGGTGATGGAATTCCAGTTGAGCTATTTCAAATTCTAAAAGATGATGCTGTGAAAGTGTTGCACTCAATATGCCAGCAAATTTGGAAAACTCTGCAGTGGCCACAGGACTGGAAAAGGTCAGTTTTCATTCCAATCCCAAAGAAAGGCAATGCCAAAAAATGTTCAAACTACCGCATAATTGCACTCATCTCACACACTAGCAAAGTAATGCTCAAAATTCTCCAAGCCAGGTTTCAACAGTACGTGAACTGTGAACTTCCAGATATTCAAGCTGGATTTAGAAAAGACAGAGGAACCAGAGATCACATTGCCAACATCTGCTGGATCATCGAAAAAGCAAGAGAGTTCCAGAAAAACATCTATTTCTGCTTTATTGAGTATGCCAAAGCCTTTGACTGTGTGGATCACCACAAACTGTGGAAAATTCTTAAAAAGATGGGAATACCAGACCACCTGACCTGCCTCCTGAGAAATCTGTATGCAGGTCAGGAAGAAACAGTTAGAAGTGGACATGGAACAACAGACTGGTTCCAAATCGGGAAAGGACTACATCAAGGCTGTGTATTGTCACCCTGTTTATTTAACTTCTATGCAGAGTACATCATGAGAAATGCCGGGCTGGATGAAGCACAAGCTGGAATCAAGATTGCCAGGAGAATATCAATAACCTCAGATATGCAGATGACACCACCCTTATGGCAGAAATTGAAGAACTAAAGAGCCTCCTGATGAAAGTGAAACAGGAGAGTGAAAAAGTTGGCTTAAAGCTCAACATTCAGAAAACTAAGATCATGGCATCCAGTCCCATCACTTCATGACAAATCGATGGGGAAACAATGGAAATAGTGAGAGACTTTATTTTTTTTGGCTCCAAAGTCACTGCGGATGGTGACTGCAGTTGTGAAATTAAAAGATGCTTTCTTCTTGGAAGAAAAGCTATGACTAACCTAGATAGCATATTAAAAAGCAGAGACATTACTTTGCCAACAAAAGTCTGTCTAGTCAAAGCTATGTTTTTTTCAGTAGTCATGTATGGATGTGAGCAATGGACCATAAAGAAGGCTGAACACTGAAGAACTGATGCTTTTGAACTGTGGTGTTGGAGAAGACTCTTGAGAGTCCCTTGGACTGCAAGGAGATACAACCAGTCCATCCTAAAGGAGATCAGTCCTAAATATTCATTGGAAGGATTGATGTTGAAGCTGAAACTCTAGTCCTTTGGCCACCTGATGCAAAGAACTGACTCATTTGAAAAGACCCTGATGCTGGGAAAGATTGAAGGTAGAAGTAGAAGGGGACGACAGAGGATGAGATGGCTGGATGGCATCACCGACTCGATGGACTTGAGTTTGAGTAAGCTCTGGGAGTTGGTGATGGACAGAGAAGCCTGGCGTGCTGTGGTTCATGGGGTTGCAAAGAGTCGGACACGACTGAGCAACTGAACTGAACTGAACTATCTATCCAGGGCTTTCCTGGTGGCTCAGAGAGTAAAGAATCTGCTTGGAAAGCAGGAGACCAGGGTTCAGTCCGTGGATCTGGAAGATCTCCTGGAGAAAGGAATGGCTACCCACTCCAGTACTCTTGCCCGGATAATTCCATGAACAGAGGAGTGTGGTGGGCTACAATCCATAAAGTTGCCAAGAGTGAGACATGACTAAGCAACTAACACTTTTACTGTCTATCCATATGTTTTAATAAAGCATTTTTTAAAAATATTTTGAAGAAAAACCCCTCTTTCTGTTTTGTTTTATTTTGCTTTGCTTTGCTGTCTCTAGTTCATTTGCTCTAAATAGGCATCCGTATTAAAATGTGTTTGTAATTTCAGTCATCTTGGTTACCTGAATCACAATGGCTTTAAAAGTAATTATGTCTTAGGTGTCTTGGTGTCATTAAAAAGAGTTAAAATGTTTCACATTTTAGCATGAATTACTTAGGTTTTATTTCTCTTATTTTGCTCCCTCACATTTAAACCTTTCTTGTACATTTCTTTTTCTTATCACTGGACCATTGGAGACTGGTGGTGAACTGGAGATACAGTTAATGGGATACATATGAGAATGAAATCAAGGCATTGGGTCGGCTCCTTTATGGACCAATTTACTTGTGGTCTTGCTGTCAGCGGTCACTAAACTTCATTGTGCATAAGAATTAGCTAGAGATCTTTTTTAACCGCTGATTCCAACCCAAGAGATTCTGTTTCAGTGGGTCTGGGGAAGAATCAGCCTTTGGAATAAGATCCCCTCCCCGCCCCTCCCATGCAGGCAGTCCATAATTGGGCTGTACTCATATCTCCAGAAAACTGGAGGAGACTGTGGGAATGGGTGATCAAGGCACCCTTAGTAGTGAGTAAAACAGTCTTGACTTTATAACGTGGTGACAACTGCTCAGAAGCATGACCTGTGTCACAGAATTGCTAAAATGGGGAAACGGAGGTGCAGAGTGTGTGACTGGGGGTGTAGATGTGTGCAGATGCAATACCACGTTTCTATGACGCAACACTCTGAATTGATTTTCTTTCTTAAGAAGGAAGCTTGTTTTGCATGTATCCATTTTAAATATGCTAAATCCTTTAGAAATTATACCTTTTTAGTCTTAAGCTTCCGAAGAGTTATTTGCAAATTCATGTCTCATTAACAGCTGTGCCACACACACCCCTGCCAGTCTCCCCAAAACAATTGTTTAAATCAGATATCTTGATTTGTGGTTCGCAGTGAGACTTAGGTAGACGCTGGGACACTAGGAGAACACACTAAAAGAACTAAAAGACACTAAAGAACACAAACAGCTTATGACATCCAACTGTACACTTTACTTTTTGCCACAAATGGGTTATGTAATCAGGAGGACAGAGACAGTTGAATAATTCACTTCCTAGGAACCTCTTAAACCCAGTAAGCATGCAGACCCTAAATAGATGAGCCTAATCCCCAGATCCTGAGTGTATCCAGACCTGTCTGTACCAGCATGAACACAGGGCGTGGTTCTGAAGATAGGATTCAACGTATGCCCACTGATTAAGAGAATGGTAGCTATTGTTGAAATATAAATAAAACCCCATTTCAAATTCAGGCTCTTCATAAAGTCTTCTTGCAATTCAATGTTCACTTTAACCACTTTCTTCTCTTTTCTTTGTTTAGAGACATCACTGACCTCGAAAAGTCAATGTGGGTCATTAGAAAATTAACTTCTTTCTTTGCTTATAGGAATTAATTTGGCAAGCTGTGATTAATTGAGCAAGAATGCTTGCAGTAACCATATTTTGTGTATCTAACCCTCTGAATAAGAGTGCGCCCTGTAATTACTTTGAAATGCTGCCTAAGGTTACATCTTGAGGGCTCAGAGGTGCCAGAGGGCTTCAGGGAAACCCTCATGAAGTGAGAGAGGAAGTTTCTTGTTGTTTGATTTCACAGAAGTCAAATCCTCAAGCAGAATTCTATGATTTGCTGCTCGTTGAAAGCATGTCAGTCCTGAGAGAAAGGTATTCTGGGGATCATTCTAAATCAAATCCTTGAGATTTGCTGGTTTAGTTCAACAGGAAGATCTAACAGCAGAAGCACCATGACGCATCCTAACCAGCAAGATAAACTGTGATACAGAGGGTTTACGTGAATTTAGCACCTTATCCTATTCCCCTCCCTCCGGGGCCACTGTGGTCCCCCAACAGATTTCTTCCCCACTCTCTCATACGGCTTCAGGATGTTTCTCAGAGTTTCTCAAGTACTTATCAGTTTCATCCCTTTTAAGCCAAGAGGCTGAAGAGCTGTGACAGGGTGGAGAGGATTGCATCAGGCTTGATGAGTGGCACTTAGGGGCCAGTAGTGGGTGTGTGTGTGGGTGCCCTTTTCTTCCCCTCTGCTGCTCCCAGCTGGAAACTTTGCCACCAAAAGCTTTCCCTGGCTTGTTTGTGGTAACTCATCTTGCTGATTGAAAAATAAAAGGACAAAAGACTAGGCACCACGGTGCATGTCAATACCTGGGACATCGGGAAATAAGGCTGCTGCTGCTCTGCTGCTGCTGCTAAGTCGCTTCAGTCGTGTCCGACTCTGTGCGACCCCATAGACGTCTGGCAGCCCACCAGGCTCCCCCGTCCCTGGGATTCTCCAGGCAAGAACACTGGAGTGGGTTGCCATTTCCTTCTCCAGTGCATGAAAGTGAAAAGTCAAAGTGAAATTGCTCAGTCGTGTCCGACTCTCAGCGACCCCATGGACTGCAGCCTACCAGGCTCCTCCATCCATGGGATTTTCCAGGCAAGAGTACTGGAGTGGGGTGCCATTGCCTTCTGCTGCCATGTCACGTCAGTCGTGTCCGACTCTGTGAGACCCCATAGACGGCAGCCCACCAGGCTCCCCTGTCCCTGGGATTCTCCAGGCAAGAACACTGGAGTGGGTTGCCATTTCCTTCTCCAGTGCATGAAAGTGAGACGGTGCTAAATTCCTCTCAGCTTTATTCTTTCTCAGGGTGTAGGGGAAATTTTTCTGATTGTGTTAGTGAAAGCGTCAGTTGCTCAGTTGTGTCTGACTCTTTGCGACTCCATAGACCGTAGCCCGTCAGGCTCCTTTGTCCATGGCATTCTCCAGGCAAGAATACTGGAATGGGTTGCCATTTACTTTTTGGGGGACCTTCCTGAGCAAAGGGATCAAAACCGGGTCTCTTGCACTGCAGGCAGATTTTTTACTGACTGAGCTACAAGGGAAGCCCTTTTCTGATTGTAAAGAAGAGAATAAATTACAGCTCGACCCCTAGGCTTTGAAAGGAAGAATGACGAAGGAAAGGGTCATTTTCTCAACTTGTATGCACTCAGTGTTCCAGAGATGATTTATGGTGCGTTCAAATGCTGGGTGTCTGAGGCCCTCCCACTACAGCTTGGCTGGGTAGGTGTGTTTGGTGTGGCCTAGCATTGGTGTGAGAACCAAAGCAGCAAGTGGCAGACACACCTTGGCTTGCTCTTATCTGTGCCTCATTGGATATTTATGGTCTAGATCTTCCAGAGATGGTCACTCAGCAGCACAGAGTCTGCAATGACAGATGTACTTGCCAGGGGCCTCCCGGCAGCAACAGTGCTGTATTGGTAAGCTAACATGATAGTGACTTAGTGGGTTAAAGTTTAGGAAAGTTTTCACTAGATTAGAGGAGGGGTACTTGAGCATATCATTGGGGAGGATGTGCAGGTGAGGAAGGCCGTTCAGTGTTTTGGAAAGCACATCTCTATGACACCCTGCTGACATTTACCCTATAGGAGTTTGATAATAGACACTCACTTTCAGTGGGTATTTTAACAACACAAGGAAGCAAGATGCCCTGCATACTGTTTAAGTTGGAGAAAAGAACACGTGGAGAAGGAAAGGGCATCCTGCTCTTAGATCTCAATGTATCTAGTGGGCAGGGAGATTCCTCATCACCCCCTCACCCCTCCGTCATCTTTGACCAAAGCAGTTTAAAAGGCATTAAACCTCTCCATGCGATTTCACATGAGAACTGGAATTGAGCAGACATCTGGCAACACTTCACTGGCGCAGAAAACAAGTGTTCAGAAACCCCAGCTGGAGTTCTAAGAAGCCACACAAATCCACATCGCTGCCCACCCGCTGGAGGGCCCCTCGCCCTCTCCACAACTGCTCATCTTCACACCCTGATAAAGCTCAAATGCCAACTCCCAGGCATGGAGCTCACCTCCGGCTGCCCGAGTTTCCTAAGAGTAAAAGGCAGGGAGTCGAGACCATGCCAGCTTCCTGCGTGCAGGGGGTCTTCCAACCCAGAGCTCCACCAGCCACTGGCCGCCTCTTGCCCAAAGGTCAGAAATGCTGAGTCGGCCAGGCAGTGCCCTCACCCCCTTACCTGGTGATGCAGCCATCTCTCTGTCCCAGCCAGCTGTTGGTCTGGTAGGATGTTTACCTGCAAACTGTTTTTCTTTTTTTTTTTTTTTTAAAGGTGAAATTCATTGTTTTGGGATGAAATGTCCTATAGATATCAATTAGGTCTAACTGGTCTATTGTATCGTTTAAAGTTTGTGTTTCCTTGTTAATTTTCTGTTTAGTTGATCTATCCATAGGTGTGAGTGGGGTATTAAAGTCTCCCACTATTATTGTGTTATTGTTAATTTCTCCTTTCATACTTGTTAGCATTTGTCTTACATACTGCGGTGCTCCCATGTTGGGTGCATATATATTTATAATTGTTATATCTTCTTCTTGGATTGATCCTTTGATCATTATGTAGTGACCTTCTTTGTCTCTTTTCACAGCCTTTGTTTTAAAGTCTATTCTATCTGATATGAGTATTGCTACTCCTGCTTTCTTTTGGTCCCTATTTGCATGGAATATCTTTTTCCAGCCCTTCACTTTCAGTCTGTATGTGTCCCCTGTTTTGAGGTGGGTCTCCTGTAGACAACATATGTAGGGGTCTTGTTTTTGTATCCATTCAGCCAGTCTTTGTCTTTTGGTTGGGGCATTCAACCCATTTACGTTTAAGGTAATTACTGATAAGTATGATCCCGTTGCCATTTACTTTATTGTTTGGGGTTTGAATTTATACACCATTTTTGTGTTTCCTGTCTAGAGAATATCCTTTAGTATTTGTTGGAGAGCTGGTTTGGTGGTGCAGAATTCTCTCAGCTTTTGCTTGTCTGAGAAGCTTTTGATTTCTCCTTCATACTTGAATGAAATCCTTGCTGGGTACAATAATCTGGGCTGTAGGTTATTTTCTTTCATCATTTTAAGTATGTCTTGCCATTCCCTCCTGGCTTGAAGAGTTTCTATTGAAAGATCAGCTGTTATCCTTATGGGAATTCCCTTGTGTGTTATTTGTTGTTTTTCCCTTGCTGCTTTTAATATTTGTTCTTTGTGTTTGATCTTTGTTAATTTGATTAATATGTGTCTTGGGGTGTTTCGCCTTGGGTTTATCCTGTTTGGGATTCTCTGGGTTTCTTGGACTTGGGTGATTATTTCCTTCCCCAGTTTAGGGAAGTTTTCAACTATTATCTCCTCAAGTATTTTCTCATGGTCTTTCTTTTTGTCTTCTTCTTCTGGAACCCCTATGATTCGAATGTTGTAGCGTTTAATATTGTCCTGGAGGTCTCTGAGATTGTCCTCATTTCTTTTAATTCGTTTTTCTTTTATTCTCTCTGATTCATTTATTTCTACCATTCTATCTTCTAATTCACTAATCCTATCTTCTGCCTCTGTTATTCTACTATTTGTTGCCTCCAGAGTGTTTTTAATTTCATTTATTGCATTATTCATTATATATTGACTCTTTTTTATTTCTTCTAGGTCCTTGTTAAACCTTTCTTGCATCTTCTCAATCCTTGTCTCCAAGCTATTTATCTGTGATTCCATTTTAATTTCAAGATTTTGGATCAATTTCACTATCATTATTCGGAATTCTTTATCAGGTAGATTCCCTATCTCTTCCTCTTTTGTTTGGTTTGGTGGGCATTTATCCTGTTCCTTTATCTGCTGGGTATTCCTCTGTCTCTTCATCTTGTTTAAATTGCTGAGTTTGGGGTGTCCTTTCTGTATTCTGGCAGTTTGTGGAGTTCTCTTTATTGTGGCTTTTCCTCGCTGTGTGTGGTTTGTACAGGTGGCTTGTCAAGGTTTCCTGGTTAGGGAAGCTTGTGTCAGTGTTCTGATGGGTAGAGCTGTATTTCTTCTCTTTGTTTAGTCGCGCTGTGGGGAGGGAGGGAGGGATGCTGCAAACAAATAACACTGGCGTGCGCTCGCAGTGCCTCAGCCACACTGGGTCTGCCCCTGCTCACGGCGCATGTAGCCTCCCTGCCCACACTGCTCGGGCTCTAGGTTGTTCCGCC
Organism: Bos indicus x Bos taurus; assembly: GCF_003369695.1. NCBI lineage: Eukaryota > Metazoa > Chordata > Mammalia > Artiodactyla > Bovidae > Bos > Bos indicus x Bos taurus. The sequence continues at coordinate 45,608,966 of NC_040098.1, read as the reverse complement.
GGGAACAATCCGAGGCTGGCCCTGGGTTGCATGTACCTCCCAGGTCCAAGCCGCTCAGGTTCAGGCACTCGGGTAGTCCTCAGAGGCGCAGACTCAGTTGGGCCTGAGTTTTGTGCTCTTCCCAGGTCCGAGCAGCTCAAGTGATGAGGTGTTTGGCGAGCGCCAATGCTGCGACTTATCGCCTCCCTGCCACTCGGTTATCTGGGTGTAAAACCGGCGCACCTTCTCAGGCAGATGTTAACCATCCAGACCCCCAAAAAGTTTTAGTTAGCAAAGAAGCCTGCTTACAGTTTTATAGATAATGTCTCTCTGGGGCTGCGATTGCCCCCTTCCGGCTCTGGCTGCCTGTCACCAGAGGGGGAAGGTCTGCAGCCGGCTATCTCTGTTCAATTCTTTGTTCCGTGCGCGGGCCTGGCGGTGTCTTAGGTTGGGGCTGGCTTTTCGCGTGGTAGATATCCCACAGTCTGGTTTGCTAGCCCAAATTATTTCGCTCGGATAGTGCTCAAGGTTTTCAGGCCAGATTCTTACTCTAAGCGATGCAGCCCGCGCTGCGCCTCCCTGCCCAGCCCCTGCTTGCTAATGGCGTGTGCAGGCGTCTGCGCTGCTTCTCCGCTGGGGGATTTACCGTAGGACTCGAAATCTTCGAGTTTTAATTGTTTATTTATTTTTTCTTCCTGTTATGTTGCCCTCTGTGCTTCCAAAGCTCGGCACAGATTCGGCAGTGAGAAGGTTTCCTGGTGTTTGGAAACTTCTCTCTTTTTAAGACTCCCTTCCCGGGACGGAACTCCGTCCCTCCCTCTTTTGTCTCTTTTTTTGTCTTTTATATTTTTTCCTACCTCCTTTCGAAGAGTTGGATTGCTTTTCTGGGTGCCTGATGTCCTCTGCCGGCATTCAGAAGTTGTTTTGTGGAATTTACTTGACGTTTAAATGCTCTTTGAATGAATTTGTGGGGGAGAAAGTGTTCTCCCCGTCCTACTCCTCCGCCATCTTGGCTCCTCCCCCAAACTGTTTTTCTTAAGACTTAGCCTCACCTTGTTGGTTTCCACAGGGATGGCTCTGTTCCCAACAATGGTCATCACATGCTAAGTTGCAAAACAGAAGAACGAGAAGGGCGACTCTGGTCTGGGGAGTCCCTGGGGCTGGCTGTTCGTGAGAATACTCTCAAAGGTGAGCAGGCAGCATACCTGACTAATGACAGGCATGGGGACAGCTGTGGCTCCCAGGAAGTGGGGCACAGTCGCTGGCAAGAGCCACTTTTTTTTTTTTTGGTGAGTGGGTGTTCAGAGGCAACTCCCTGCAGAGCTAGCATTGTCCACCTGAAGGAAGAATGTACAGAAACAGGGCAACGGAGGGAGAGGGTGTGCATGTGTGTGTGTGTGTGTGTGTGTGTGTGTGAATGCAGTACAAAAGGTTTCTATCAATGAAGCCAAAAACTGGATTCCCTTTTTTTGAAGTTGCTTTATTGAAGTATCAATGTACAGAAAACCGCACATATCTAGGGCTTCCCAGATTGGTAATAGTGGTAAAGAACTTGCCTGCCAATGCAGGAGACATGGGAGACACGAGTTTGATCCCTGAACTGGGAAGATCCTTTGGAGGAGGGCATGGCAATCCACTCCAGTATTTTTGCCTGGGAAATCCCATGGACAGAGGAGCCTGGTGGGCTACAGTCCATAGGGTCACACAGAGTCAGACATGACCAAAGCATCTTAGCATGCACACACATATCTAAGGTGTACAAACTGGTGAGTTCAGATGTATGCAAAGACATGATACCATCACTATAATCAAGGTAGCAGACATTTCTGAAACCTCCCAACTTTTCCTGGTATTCCTTAGGCTTTTTAAATTGTTTTTGTTTCTTGTGATCAGAACACTTAACATGAGATCTACACTCCTAACAAAATGTTAAGTGCAGGACCTTGTCTTAACTGTAGGCATATGTTATACAGCAGATCTCTCAAACTTATTCATTTAGCATAACTGAAACTGTATACCCATTGAACAACAGCTCCGCATTTAGAACTGGTTTTCCTTTAACTAAACCTCTATTTTACAAGAAGTTGCAAGAGCTTTGGGTTCTCCTCCCATGAAGCAGCATGATTCAGCAGCGGTTTTCAAACATTTCTTTTTAAAACACTGGAAGCCTCTTTTTTTTTTCCCCTAAAGTCCTATACCTGAGTCCCAAACTACAAAAGAGATCAAAGCAGAGGGGCTGTGGTTGGAGTGGGTGCTGGCCCCAGAGACCCAAACCCTTTACTGATCCCCCTCTCTGTGTTCAGGAAAGCCCCAGAGGCAGCCACATGGAGGCCCTAAAGCTCCCCAGAAAAAATTTAAGGAACACGTGGATGAGTAGGAAGGAGTCTGGCAAACCTGCGTTTAGATTCTGACTGCTGTGTGTGATCATTGACACCTTCGGTCACTCATTAACACCTCTGCACCTCAGTTTCCTCATCCGTAAAATGGGAATCATAACACTTATGTAGCTACAAGGATGGCAGAAAATGCAGTGAAGGCACTCAGCACCCGGTCTGGCACATGGGCTCTTTACATGACTTGTTGGTTTAGTTATTTCGGGAAGTGTTGGGCTGTGGCCAGGAGAGTAAAAGAAGGACAGCAGGGAGACTTTCCTTAGCTCAGAACTGTTACAATTGTTACTATCTTATCTGGCAGTCCTTTCTTAAAAGCATCTGAATGCTTTGTTTGGTATTCCCTCTTTGAAAATGGGACAGTGAGGACAGTAAATAGACAACACATTAAATGGGAGAAATCTATTTGCAAATTACATATCTGATAAGGGTCTAATATTCAAAACACATAAAAACTCCTATAACTCAACAGCAACAAAATAATATCAAAATAGGTAATGACTTGAGTAGTTATTTGTACATCTCCAAAGAAGATATTCAAATGGTTATCAAGCTCTTGAAAACACGCTCAACATCCTTAGTTGTTAGAGAAATGCAAATCAAAATTACAGTGAGATACCACTTCACATTCTCAGAGTTGGCCACTGTGAAACAGAAAATGACCAGTGTTTGTGAGGACGTCGAGAAATCAAAAACTTCCTTCACTGCTGATGGGAATGTAAGATTGTACAGCATCTATGTAAAAGCGCATAGTCCCTTAAAAAGTTAAATATAGACTTGCCGTATGGGCCTAACAATTCCACTTGTAGGTATATACTCAAAGGAATTGAAAACAAATGTTCAAACAAAAGCTTGTAAACAAATGTTCGCAGCAGCATTATTCACAACATGCAAAAGCTGTAAACAACCCAAATATTCATCCACTGATGAGTGGATAAACCAAATGGGCTATATCCACACCACAGAACATTACTCATCTGTAAGGGAATGAAGTCCAAGCCAAAACGTGGATGAACCTTGAAAACATTATACAGAGTGAAAGAAGCCAGACACAAAAGACCAGATATTGTGTGGTTCTATTTATGTGAAACATAGGAAGGAGCAAATCTATAGCAATAGCATTCAGATGAGTGACTGCCAAGGACTGGGGGAGGTAGAAACGAGGGAGTTACTGCCAGTGGGTAGCAGTTTCCTTTCGTGGTGATGAAGTTCTGAAACCAGATGGTGCTGATGGTTGAGCAGCATTATGAATGTACTTGATACCACTGAATTGTACACTTCAAAATGATTAAAATATAAGTTTTCTGTTAAGTGTATTTTATCACAATTAAAAAAAAAATAGGACAAATGTTTATCTAGCCAAGATACAGCTCGTGCATTTATAAAGTGATTTTGGTTTTTCTTTTTTCTTTGACCTTCTGGCATACACATAGCAAAACACAGCCCTAAAATGCCAGGACATTGGTGCTAAAGAAGACTCGTTCTTGTTTCAGGGGCTCACCTCCCTCCAGAGGGCCAAGGACAACTGAGCTGGAGAATGAAAATGAAAGTGAAAAAGTCACTCAGTCGTGTCTCTCTTTGCGACCCCATGGACTGTAGCCTGCCAAGGTCCTTCGTCCATGGAATTTCCCAGGCAAGAGTTCTGGAGTGGATTTCCATTTCCTTCTCCAGGGTATCTTCCCGACCCAGGGATCGAACCCCGGTGTCCCGCCTTGCAGGCAGACGTGTTATCGTCTGAGCCACCAGGGAAGCCCCCCTGGAGAATACTAGTGCCCATTCCACCCTCGAGGGACAGCTTGAAAGGGAAGTGTTCCAGGAACCAGGCCCAGAGCCTAATTGGGTTGTGACCGAGCACTCCAGCTTGATTCCTTGGACATAGCTACTCTCAGCCTCATTGGAGGGTGCCACATTCAGGCCTTGGCTTACGAGATGGCCCTGCTAAGCTCATAACACTTTCCCTGGGCTCCTGCCTTAGGAAGGGGACATGTCAGGAGCTGTAGTTTCAGGCACCTTTCCTGGGATTTCAAATGAGACCCAACTCGGGGGGCAGGATTTGGAATCCCGTGGGCTGTTTGGCCCACACACCTCCCCTTGGGCCACCGTTGCTGTTGCCATTATTTTTAACTAGTGGGGCAATCACTGTACCCCTTTGCACAGCTTTCATCTGGAGAATCTTAAAGCTCTTTACCACCATTCCATTCCATCACAGCCCTTTTTAGCAACAATCTTTTTTTTTTTTTTTTTTTGCATTCCAAACTATAAAAACAAAATTCTTGGTGAGGCAAGCAGACTCCCTTCAGCCAACTAAAGGACACTCCTTGGGTAGGGAAACTCCTGCCCATTCACTTGGGATGGCTTTAGCTCACATCTGCCTGATACATGCAAATTCTGAGCCTGCTCTGAGCCAGCCTCTTGGGTTCCAAGCTCTTCTCTTAAAGGGAGAGTTGGACTTGATCTGCTTCTTTTGTCTTTAGCTAATTCCCGTTTTATCATTTAACAGTCTAAATTTAGTTCAGCACTCCATCTTCATAGTTCTGCTTTCCAATGTGCCATCAGGAACAGAAGTAACTTTGAGTGGGAGGCATTCGAGAGGGGTGGTGTGGGGCCTGGGCCAGTAGGTAGGAGGAGGGGCTGCTGTATTAGCAGAGCTGGCTTCTGACACTTCTAGGTTGGCCTCAGACACAGAACAGACCCAAGTACCACAGAATCCCTCTGATCCAACTGAACAGAGGTTTAGAGCTGCAGTGAAATAACTAATCAGTTCTTTCTTTCCTACATCCATTCAGCAGTATGGTGTGTTGGCATAGTGCACGGTACTTGTTAACCACTCCAAGAAAAGAAAGAGCCACTCACTCTGATTAGCTGTCAGAACTAATTTTCAGCCGTGTTATTATATGGTAAGGAGGAAAAAAGAAATCCAAGGAAACTGTGCTTACGGCCAGTGCCTAATCAGGTTTTTTCCCCTTCGTCTGTTTCATACAAAAGCTGCCTAGAATTACTGGTATGAGCCATTAGGTTCCTCTCTTCAAGTGTTAATTAAATGTGATATTTTCAAACATACACTCCTCTTTCCAGGTAGAACAAACTGAGCCTTTTGTAAGCTGTTCAGTGCCCATTCGTCCCCCTTGCAGCTCTACTTCATTGCCTTGTGCCTTCTATTCCCCTGTGGGGTCACAGTTCCAGCAGCAATAAGTACAGAGCAATTATTTCTGCCAGAAGTGTTCCCCCTTTCAGAGCCTGAAAGGGGGTTGCCTTATTTTGGTTGTGTGTATCTGTGTGCTTGAAAGAAAGGCATATTATAATATCAGGTCTCTTTGTTTTCCCTCTTTTAATACCCACTGGTTCTCCAAGATGTCATTGGCAAACACAACACCATTTGCTTTTGTTCCCTTTATAAATATTTTCCACTCGAGCCCTATTTCTTACTTACAACTGCTGAGTGTCTTGCTACAGAAAACTGTTCCAAAGTAGTAGACTGAATGAACGCAGTCTGTGTGGTTCAGATTCAGGAATATTTACTATACTTTTGAATTGAAATGCCTCAGAAGTTGAAGCAGCTTATAGTCTCTTGGGTCCTTGAAAGCAACTCAAATGGTCGGTTTGTGTGTATAAGATGGGAGCTAGGGGCAGGTGGTGAGACCTGGAAAATCCAATGAAGCTGTCCTGTCTGTTCCAGTCATGAAATTATCCATACAGTAGCAGTTGCTGAATGCTTGTTATGTGTGTGCTGCTCTCACACAAGTTAGGACACCCAAGGTGACCTTCTAATCCAAGTAGAAAGCTGTACTACACACTCCATTATCAAGAAGTTCAAGGAATCAGATCTCATTGTTATTATATATCTATGAAAGGTGGAAACCCTATTGATGGCTCAGTGGGAAAGATTCTGCCTGCCAGTGCAGGAAATGCAAGAGAGATGGGTTCAATCCCTGGGTCGGGAAGATCCCCTAGAGAAGGAAAGAGCAACCCATTTCAGTATTCTTGTCTGGAGAATCCCATGGACAGAGGAGCCTGGCAGGCTGCAGTCCATGGGGTTGCGAAGAATCAAACACAACGGAGCAACTGAGCATGCACACACAAACCCTGTCCACGAATCTGGAGACATGAAGCATTTCCCTATCTTGGAAGAATGCTTACCATAGGACATTACATAATTAAGTACATTTTTATTTTAAAAAATGAATAGATTTTGTATTTTGCCAACAGACAAATCCTATGTAGTCTCGTACTCTGATAAATGTTCCGATTACTGTACAGAGTGCCAGCTCTGCTCTTGCCAGAGTTTATTGTAATAAGATGCTTGAAAATATTCTTTTTGTCCAGGTTCAGATCATCCAACAAAGCTTCTGATGCTATGCTAGGTAGTAAGGATTAGAGGTAGGTAATTAGGAGTCACATGCCTGGATAACATCCTCAAGGTTCTGCCTTCTTCCTCTGAGCACCCATACAGCCCTTGGTTTTAATTTGATCTTGCTACTATGACTCTTTCCCACAAAATAATGGTCTGTACCTCACTCTAGATCAGGTTCTACTAACCATTCCTTTTTGAAGCATTGTAGCAAGACGAGCCATGATTTCTTAAATGATTTAAGTGTTTGTTAAACTCTTGATAGATTTAGGCCAACTTCCCAGGACTCAGGAGTATGTGACTGGGTAGACTTTGGGGAGCTCCATTCTAATAGGATTCTCATTTCAAACGTACATCTAAGTATACAGGTGCTAGAGGGCAAGCACTGGCTCTTCCTGTGCCACCCACTGTACCCCGTCTGGTGCTAGCAGTAGGGAGCGTGCACCATGTATCGCCGTAGGGTAATACACATGCAGTGCTCCGTTAGTCGGCAGTCCCAACTGACTTTTTGTCAAGTAGTGAAAATGAACCCTGACTTTTCTTTTTCCCATGCACTGATTGGGGATGTGTTGAATCTATTGAGTAAGAATGTACTTGTAGCTCTCATTTGAGAGCTCTCCAAATCTCAGGCTTTCCACCCTCTATTTTCTTACAGTGGCATCATGATGTTTTTCCTGCTGTTGATTTGCTTTCAAAATGTATTGTTCTTGTAACGGTCTTTCCTGCTGTGTTAAACAGTTCAAGTCACACGAGAAGACTTTTAAAGTGGCCTGTGATAGGTTATGTGTCCGAGGGGTCTACACCATGTCTCTCATTTTACAGCCTTCTTGCTTTGTAATCTTGCCACCCTCTCGTAAAGGGGTGAAGCTTATTTCCCTCTCTGCCCTCTTTGGATTAGGAAGTGACTCTTTTGATTAGTGTAGTATTTCATAATTACACTGCGTACCTCCAAGGCAAGGTCTTAACTTTTATTTGCCTTTACTTTCTGGAAGGCTCCTTCTTAGACTCTAACAACCATGCTGTGAAGAAGCCCAAGCAGACACATAGACAAGCCCACATGAGGAGAACAGAGGCTCCCAGATAATAGTCCAGTGAAGCTCCCACATAGCCACCAGCACAATTAGCCTCCATATGACTGCGCCATTTTGAATCTTCTAGCTGTCCCCAAGCCAACATTGAGAAAAGGAGGACTATTCCAACTGTGAGAAATAAAAAATAACCTTGAGCAGAAATACTAATTAGTAGAATTCCTGGAATTGGAGGCAGGGCCATGAGGTGCATTTTGGATAACTGGAATTTTCCCAGTCTCTGTTTGATTTCCTGACGGCTTCTTTGGAAAAGTGGGAAGGATAGAAGGTGAAAAGAAAACTGAAACTTTTTTAAAATTAAGATTTCTTCTTTTTTTGATGTGGACAATTTTGAGATTTACTGTATTTGTTATGATATTGGTCCTGTTCCTTGCTTTTGGCTCTTGGGCCTTGAGGAAAAAAAAATAAGTATGGGATCCCAACTCCCCAGGGGATTGAACCTGCACCCCCTGGGTTGGAAGGTGAATTCCCATCCACTGGACCACCAGGGAGGTCCTCGGAAATATTTTTGTTTGGATTATAACACCTTAAAGGTGGGCCCTTGGGCTTCTGCAGTGGTTCAGACAGTAAAGAATCTGCCTGCAATGCAGGTTCGATCCCTGGGTCAGGAAGATCCCCTGGAGAAGGGACTGGCAACCCATTCCAGTATTCTTGCCTGGAGAATTCCATGGACAGAGGAGCTTGGCAGGCTACAGTCCATGGGGTCACAAACAGTTGCACATGACTGAGCAACAAACACACACACTCATACAAAGGCGGGCCCTAAGTAGGCTACTCAGCTCTGTCTTGTAGGAGATGCTCAGTGGGCAAGGGAGTGAAGTCAGAGGCAGCTTTCCTCCTTGATCCCCAGGACTGTTCCTCTCCCCCCAACCCTTTCCCACTCCCTGAAACTACCAGTTAACTTTCGTTCAAACAGAAATCGACATTGTTTATCTATAAATATCTTCAATAGCATTCAAACTAAGCAGGTTTTTTAAAAATCGACATGAGCTAGGATTCCAGCGTTAATAGGAGAGCCTCTTTCCATTAGGGGTCTTCGAAAAGATTCACATGAGAATGATGCTTTCCATCCTCCCCCAGCTCCCACCCCCACCCCAGAGCAGAGGCATTGAGCAGAGGTGCGCCTGCCCCACAGAAAGGGAGATTCTGTTTCACCAGACTTAGGAAAGGTGGAGAGCTTTAAATCTTGCAATTAGCTACAATTGAGTAATACAGCATTAGTAGGAGCTGGCCATAATGTTCCTCCTAAGGACACACCCCTCTTGTTCGGTTATTCTGGTTTTGGAGCTTCAGCTGAACTTCGCCTGAACTTCAGCTGAACTCTCTCCTGGTTAGAGATAGTCATGTTGTGGAGCAGTGCGTCTTACATTTTAATGTGCATGCAGACTACCTGAGATCTAGATAGAATGCAGATTCAGCAGTTCTGGAGAAGACCTAAGACTCTGCATTGCTAACAAACTCCTGGGTAATGCGATTGCTGCTGGTGCCCAGAACACACTCTGAAGAGGAAGGACGTGGTGGATTTACCCCAAAAGTCAAAGAGCCGTGAGACATGGATTCAGTCCAAGTTCTATATGATTCTGTGCATGTTACTTTTAATCTTCATTAAAATTCTGACTTTTTGTCTGTAAAGTGACAAGTAATAGTATCTGTCCCAAAGCATTGTTTTAAGAGTTCAATGAGGTAACCAGTTAAGCACTTTATAAGTCTTCATCAGCTTATTGGTTGGTGATCTTGAGCCTTACTTGGATGCTCTGCCAAGTGTGTGTTGGATAATGGTGGGCTTCTTACAGCAGAACGAAGAAGAGGGTGATGGGGATTGCCCAGCTTCTCAGTGACTGACCGTCCTTGAGTCTGAGTGGAGGGGAAGCAAAAGTTAAAGCTGATTCCGTTGATACCACAAAGGGCTGGCTGAGACCCCAGTGCTTAGGAGATGCAGCAGCTAGCTGCGTCCCCATGCATTTCTGAATAAAAAACAAGAATACATATTTCCCTTTTGATTCTTTTTCTTATCAAAGAGAAAGGATGGGAAACAGAAAATATTTATTTAACTGAGGTGTTAGACTCGATGAATTTGTTGTACAGTTGGAGCAATTCTCTCCTAGGATTAAAAGTGATAATTCATGTCAAAGGCCTTTGAAATCTCCGGTGCTCATACAGTTCTAAGGCTTTATTATTGTAGAATGTCATTGTTGAAAAAGACTTCCTTGACCACATGCTGATCATGTTGAACTAGTAAAAGTCTTATAATTCATCTAAATAAATGTGGTTTGCCTTAGTCCTGGCTGGTAAAGCTGAATTACAGCTACGTGTAAGTGCCACGATGGGAGAGAAACAGCTTAGATAAAGGTCAAACAAGAATCACATTCCCTTGAGCAGTCATTACATTTCTAGAGCAAATTCCTATCAAGTCCCTTTCGATATTTGTAAGTTTTTCTCCAAATCTTTTTTTTACTTTGGTTTTCTGCCAGAAATGGGTGTAGATGCATCAGCTACCTCGCAAGATAAACCTGTTCTCACAAGTTTCATTGCACCGCTTGGCAGAGAAAAAGGCTTGGGTACAGGCTGAGAACTTTCACATAGATCCAGAAGGCTTGGGAATTGAGCCACTTGACTTCCCGCCCATCACCAAGAAGAAATAAACTCTGAAGCCAGGATCTAAGATTCCCCTCATCAGAAAAGGAGGAAACTCTCCAGCTTTATTTTTGAGGCAAATTCCATAGATTGTTACAAAGATAGGCCATTTCAGAATTTTCCAGGATAATGAGGGAGCTCATGGTTGCCATGGTTCCCTGGCTTCCTCTCCCCCTACCTCTCTCTCCCAACCTCCATTGGTTCAGGAGACTCTAACCTCAGGAAGATGTGCTAGAGGGGAGGCGGGTGGGGCAGAAAGGGGAGTAGGGAGAGTGATTATTTTTGTCGAGCCCTTGTGTGTCTTTGGGAGTTCATGAGAGATAAAGGATGGACTCACTTTAATTAAAGAGAAAACGGTGAAGGCAATGGGATATACAACTAGGAAGCTATTGAGAATGTCTTCATGTTACTCACAAGTTAGTAATTTCCCCAAGAGTGGGAGTTTCTTTCAGATATTTGAAGTTTATTTTTAAGCCTTTTGGAGTGTTAGAATAACACACACAGTTTCTCTTTTAGTATTTTCATGGTATTAAAAGGCTTCAGACCCAGGCATTTTAGAACATTTTAGATGGACTAGAATTTATTGTTGTCTTCAGTCATGTCCAACTCTTTGAACCCCTTGGACTGCACCATACCAGGCTTCCCTGTCCTTCATTGTCTCCTGGAATTTGTTACAAAGATATAGTCAAATTAGTTAGAAACATCCAGGGACCTCTCAAACTCATCACAGGGCTTACTTGAAACATGTAAGCCAAAAAGTTCGTTCGGGGTTTTTGTAAGATGTTATGGGAAAACCCAAATGAATGTTATGGCCAACCCAATATCAGTTCAGTCCAGTTCGGTTCAGTTCAGTCACTCAGTCATGTCCACCTCTTTGTGACCCCATGAATCGCAGCACGCCAGGCCTCCCTGTCCATCACCCACCCAATATATGTATACGTATATCCCTCACGATCTTCTTGGTGCTTATAGGTTTGAAGGGGTAGCATGTCCACGGTCTACAGTCCTTAGCAGCGTCCTCAGGAGACCATTATTGCTTATGCCAAGTCACTTTTCGTAATTGTTGCTGTGGAATATGTGAGTTAAGGACATTTTCTGAGAACCTGTTAGGTAACTCCTGTGACACTAGGGACTTGGAGGAAAACGTACCTTCGGAAGACCTGGCCCTCAGGGCATGATCGGAGAGGCTTTTGAAAATTTTAAAGGAGAAAAGTCGGTCGTGTATTTGGATCTCAAACAAATCTGCCCATGTTCCCAGGATATTCAAAGGGAAAATAAATAATTTAACTTACTTATCCTTTGTTGATTTCACAGATAATTTTATTTTAGTACTGTTAGGCCTAATGGACATGCAAAGCTGAGTGCATGGTGATTAAATGAATCTGAAACCCACTAAAGCATGGCACAGAGTAACAGTATAATAAATGCTATCTTATGTTATATCATCATCATCCTTATCATCATTAGTTCTGTCACTAAAGACCTCTGTAGAGCAAATGACATGCATAGATTTATAGGAGGCACAGCGTATACGGATTACTTACTATATTGTTGGTACAGATAAAATTCTGTAGGAATCCAGGGAAAGAAAATTCAAATTGGAGATAAAGAATAAAACATATAATAATAGGGAAACACAATACTCTCCATCCCCTCAATATTATATGTCTGAGAAGGCCAGGGAGTAAGACTTTTGTGGGAAAACATGGTAATTTGGCCTTCAGCACAAGAACCTCAAGTATTCCTGATTTCCTTAAATAATACGTTGTGGTTCTGTGCAACATTAATTGACTCCAATCCTTCTAACGTTTATTTATGTTTTTAATCATATGATCACTAAGTGAGGGATTCTTCAAGCCTGCTGTTTGTCAAGCGTCTTTGTTGTTGCTCAGTTGCTATGTCATGTCAGACTCTTCAAAACCCTGTGGACTGCAGCATGACAGGCTCCTCTGACTTCCGCTCTCTCCCAGAATATGCTCAAGTTCATGCCCATTGAGTTGATGATGCCATCCAACCATCTCATCCTCTGCCATCCCACCATCTCATCCTCTGCCATCCCCTTCTCCTTTTGCCTTCAATCTTTCCCAGCATCAGGGTCTCTTCCAATGAGTTAGTTCTTCACATCAGGTGGCCAGAGTATTGGAGTTTCAAGTTCAGCATCGGTCCTTCCAGTGGTATTAATAGAATTACAGCTTTTGATAGGTAATCCTGTGGTCACTCCATTTTTATCTTTGTGATTTTGTAAACTTCGTATGTGGAAGTTAACTAGCCACACTAGAAAAGTAATGCTCAAAATTCTCCAAGCCAGGATTCAACAGTACATGAATCAAGAACTTCCAGATGTTCAAGCCAGTTTTAGAAAAGGCAGAGGAAACAGAGATCAAATTGCCAACATCCACTGGATCATAGAAAAAGCAAGAGAGTTCCAGAAAAACATCTACTTCTGCTTTATTGACTATACCAAAGCCTTTGACTGTGTGGATCACGATAAACTGTGGAAAATTCTGAAAGAGATGGGAATACCAGACCACCTGACCTGCCTCTTGAGAAACCTGTATGCAGGTCAGGAAGCAACAGTTAGAACTGGACATGGAACAACAGACTGGTTACAAATAGGAAAAGGAGTATGTCAAGGCTGTATATGTCACCCTGCTTATTTAACATCTATGCAGAGTACATCATGAGAAACGCTGGGCTGGAAGAAGCACAAGCTGGAATCAAGGTTGCTGTGAGAAATATCAACAACCTCAGATATGCAGATGATACCACCCTTATGGCAGAAAGTGAAGAGGAACTAAAAAACCTCTTGATGAAAGTGAAAGAGAAGAGTGAAAAAGTTGGCTTAAAACTCAACACTCAAAAAACAAAGATCATGGCATCCGGTCCCATCCCTTCATGGCAAATAGATGGAGAAACAATGGAAACAGTGACAGACTTTATTTTTGGGGGCTCCAAAATCACTGCAGATGGCGACTGCAGCCATGAAATTAAAAGATGTTTTCTCCTTGGAAGGAAAGTTATGACCAACCTAGACAGCATATTAAAAAGCAGAGACATTACTTTGCTGACAAATGTCCATCTTGTCAAAGCTATGGTTTTTCCAGTAGTCACGTATGGATGTGAGAGTTGGCCTATAAAGAAAGCTGAGCGCTGAAGAATTGATGCTTTTGAACTATGATGTTGGAAAAGACTCTTGAGAATCCCTTGGACTGCAAGAAGATCAAACCAGTCAATTCTGAAGGAAATCAGTCCTGAATATTCATTGGAAGGACTGATGCTGAAGCTGAAACTCCAATCCTTTGGCCACCTGATGCAAAGAAGTGACTCATTTAAAAAAACCCTGATGCTGGACAAGATTGAAGGCAGGAGGAGAAGGGAATGACAGAAGATGAGATGGTTGGATGACATCTCTGACTCAATGGACAAGAGTTTGAGCAAGCTCTGGGAGCTGGTGATGGACAGGGAAGCCTGGCATGCTGCAGTCCATGGGGTTGCAAAGAGTCAGACATGACTGAGTGACTGAACTGAACTGAAAGTTTGTATATGCAATTGTCCTTTTGGTAGTCTGAATAAAGAATTGTAGTTTCTCAACTGATTTTCTTAAAACAATGCATCCAATTACATTACTCTTTGAAAATGCCTTCTCATGGATCTCCATGGCTGTTGACTATTGTTCTAAGTTATAACAACAGAGTGAAACATAGAATTCCTCAGGTAGATGTGTCCGGGTTAGATTCAAGAACATGATGCTGCTTTAATCCTCTTGTTAAAAACAGTGCCATGTTAGCACAAGCTAGGGTACCAGCTTCAGGCTGACAGAAAATTGTATGAGTCATTGATCATGGAACATTGTTCGTTATCTGCTGCTGCTGCTGCTAAGTCACTTCAGTCGTGTCTGACTCTGTGTGACCCCATAGACGGCAGCCCACCAGGCTCCCCCGTCCCTGGGATTCTCCAGGCAAGAACACTGGAGTGGGTTGCCATTTCCTTCTCCAATGCATGAAAGTGAAAAGTGAAAGTGAAGTCGCTCAGTCGTGTCTGATTCTTAGTGATCCCATGGACTGCAGCCCACCAGGCTCCTCCATCCATGGGATTTTCCAGGCAAGAGTACTGGAGTGGGTTGCCATTGCCTTCTCCGTGTTTGTTATCTAGGTCTCCTAAAGAGACACTGTGAAGTTATAGATTGGTGATAGATTCTTATGAAGTTGCCTAAAAAGAAGATGATATAATATGATTAATCCTCTCCCACACAACTTTACATATCTGGTGCTTGGAAATGGTTTGATCAGATTATTTATTGAGCATGAGGTATGTATTCAGCATTGTGCTAGGCACTCTAGGGGTTACCAAAGAAGCATAAGGTGGGTCCTCTGTCCTTCAGAAGTTTTAAATCTACCTGAAACAATATGAATCATAAGAGGAGGGCACATGACTCAGTAGAATCCATGATGTTCTGCAGTACGCTTCAGGCAAGAAGAGCTTTTAAGAGTTCAGAGAGGAGAGACATGAATGTCGACCGGGGTAGGTAGAATAGGGTCACGTCTGGGGGCCGGAGAAGAGCTCTTTTGGTCTGCATTATAGAGCAGAAATGGCCTCTTGTAGGAGCTCCCGGGATTCAAGAGCCTTTTAGGAATAAAAATCATAAGTGTGCTCCTTGTCTAATGAAGAATATCCCGTGCGTCTCGCATGTGTTCAAAGGCGGCTGCTGTAAGGAGCGGGGCCCAGGAGTGCTTTTATTACACTCCACGTTCTTGTTGAGCAGAGCCAAGTGATCGGCTGCCTTTCCCCGAGGAAAATGTCTGAGTTATCTTGTCGGGGAAGATGAAAGTTTGCTGTCATCCTTCCACTTGCTACAAAGGACAGAGGAATATTTCTCAGCTGAAAGGGAGAAATGTGTCTAGTCATATCCTCAATGTTGCTGGACGTTAAAAACAGCAACATCTTTTCTGCCCCCTTTTTAGACGGCACCTTGATGGAATGGCATGCGGTCACCAGTTTCAGAGTCTGTGTGTTTTCTGTTTTCATAAATTAGCCTGCACCACAAGGCCATTTAGTCAAAATGGCAAAGCCAGGGTGACAGTGGGTCAGGCTGATGCAAAGGCTAGCATCTCAGATTTAACCCAGAGGGTAATTTCCTGGTCACCAGCATAGCCAGCCCAGGTTACTAGCACCAACAAAGTATAGTTTTGTGGCTGAAAAGATATAGCATATACACTGAGCATCCAGGAACAGTTTCTCCTTTGCTTGCAGAGGCAGATATAGGGTCCTGGAACCGTCTGTAACCAGCATGAACACCCAGGCAAAGAAGCTTGGACCAAAGCCTGGTGGCTAAGCAGAAAGCTCCAGCCATTCACTCCATCAGCTCATTCATCCAACCACCAGTTGCTCAACACCTGTGACGTGCTGGCCGCCTCTCTAGGAGCCAGCTATGCGAAGATAAAGTCTCACTTCTAAGCTCTCTCTACACCTAGGGAGCCATAGACACGGAAACACCTAATCAAAATGCAGTATGGGAAGACAGTTATAAACAAGATGTCCTTTATTTCAGTAGAAGGCAAGACTCGCTCTGAATGAGGTGATGCTCAGGACCATTTCTGAGCTGCTGTGACTTCAAGGGTAAGTGGGAGTTCTGGTGGAAAAAGGGAGGAGGGCCTGCAGTATCAGAAATTGCAAATAGTCCCATATGGATGGAGGGTCTGGAGGTTTGGGTTGCTGAGCTGGTGGTAAGTGATGGAAGGATGGGCTGAAGACAGACTCCCAAAGGGGCCTTTGATGGGTCCTCTGTCCCATGGGTCCTCTGCCAAACTGTTTTTTTAATACCGAAAACATTTTGTATTGAAAACTGTAGTCATTCAGTTGGGTCCAACTCTTTGTGACCCCATGGACCGTAGCCCACCCGGCTCCTCTGCCTATGGAATTCTCCAAGCAAGAATACTGGAGCGGGTAGCCATTCCCTTCTCCAGGGGATCTTCCTAACCGAGGGATCAGACCTGGGTCTCCCTCATTGCAGTCAGATTCTTTATAGTTTGTATATATACAAACGTTTATATACCCCAATTCAAAACGGGCTTCCCTGGTGGCTCAGACGGGAAAGAATCTGATTGCAACGAGGGAAACCCAGGTGATAGTTGTAGGTGAACAGTGAAGAGACTTGGCCATACATACACATATTTCCAGTCTCCTCCAAGCCCCCCTCCCATCCAGGCTGCCACGTAACCTTGAGCAGAGTTCCGCTGTGCTACACAGTAGGTCCTTGTTGGCTATCCATTTTCAATCTAACAGTATGTACATGGTGGTGGTTTAGTTGCTCAATCGTGTCTGACTCTTGCGACCCCGTGGACTGTAGCCTGCTGGGCTCCTCCGTCCATGGGATTTTCCAGGCAAGAATACTGGAGTGGGTTGCCATTTCCTTCTCCAGGGGATCTTCCTGACCCAGGAATCAAATCCAGGTCTCCTGCGTTGAAGGCAGATTCTTTGCCAACTGAGCTATAAATCTAGCAGTGTGTACACGATCTTCCCAAAGTCCCTAACTATTATGCCAAACTTTGGAGTCAAGCAGAAGATCTCTAGCAGTTGATCATTGGGAGAATAACGTGATAACTACGTGTCTGTTTTGGATATTTCACTTTGCTTGTGGCTGGGAATTAGCTGGAAGTGACACTGAGGCTGGAAGAGAGTTATTAGGCTTTTGATCGCGTGTGAGGGAGAGTTCCTGCTCTGGGTTTGCAGAAGGAGTCTCAGCGGCAGGAGGTCGACCACCGGCCAGTTCTCACCACCACAGAAGTGAGTTCTCTGTGGTTCTCCTCCTTTATTCATCCAGTCCCTCGGGTGCTCCCACATTTACTCCTTAGATCTTTATTGAGAAATTGCTATGTGCTAGACACTGGGAGGGCTTCCCTGGTTGGTGGCTCATGTGGTAAAGAATCTGCCTTCAATGCAGGAGACCCAGGTTCAATCCTTGGGTTGGAAGATCCCTTGGAGAAGGGAATGGCAACCTGATCCAGTATTCTTGCCTGGAGAATTCCAAGGACAGAGGAGGCTGGCAGGATCACAAGGAGTCAGACACGATTGAGGGACTAACATACACAGACACTTGGGGATATGGTAGACATGTTCTACCCTGCCCTCTTAGAGTTTAAATATTAGAGCAAATGACAATCAGATCAGTAGTTTTTGTAACTGAGTTTGATTCACCTGGACCCAAGTTAAATATAGCATCTGAAGACTGACAGTTGAAGGCATGCTAAAATAGTGCCCTTCAAATCTTCTCTGAATTGCCTAACAGGTAACCTCTAATGACGTGTTGAACGAAGGAATAAATAAATGAATGAATGCAAAAGCATGTCAGTCCCTCAGAGCTGCCTACCCCCTGGGCTTTTCCTGGCTGTGGGCTCCCATCTCCACACGTCAGTCCACAGGTAGAGACAGTCTTACAGAGTGGAGGTGTTCAGACACTGAAATCAGGAAAACCTACTTAGGTACCCAGTTCTACATCTGCTAGGCTGGGGGAAGAGGAGCAAGTCCCTTGACCTGTCTGTGTCTCAGTTTTCTGATCTTGAGAATAGGGATGAGAAACTCTACCTTGCCAGGATAATATATAAACTATTAAAATAACTTAAGTCTGAAGATTAAATAAAATGATATACTTTAGGGCCAGGCACAGAAAAGCACAGTTAAGGAGGAAGTGTCATGGTTCTCGGGTCCCCCTGTGACCTTTCTATATACAGAGAACTTGAAAGAGCTTCAGAGTAACCCCAGCTCATGCCACTCTTCGTCCTAAATCCTTAGAAGACTCCGTTGCTTTCTTTTTTTTTTTTCTCTCGGTACAGCACTTAAGGCCGTCTCTGATTGCATCCCGACCTATCTCTCCAATGTCATTTCCCTTTCCTTATCTGGCATTACCACCATCCCTGCTAGAGCCTCTGCATTGCAGAGAACCCTGGGATCATAGGAAACTAACCAATCTAATCACATGGACCACAGCCTTGTCTAACTCAATGAAACTATGAGCCATGCTGTGTAGGGCCACCCAAGATGGATGGGTCATGGTGGAGAGTTCTGACAGAATGTGGTCCACTGGAAAAGGGAATGGCAAACCACTTCAGTATTCTTGCCTTGAGAACCCCATGAACAGTATGAAAAGCAAAAAGATAGGGCACTGAAAGATGAACTCCCCAGGTTGGTAGGTGCCCAATATGCTACTGGAGATCAGTGGAGAAATAACTCTAGAAAGAATGAAGAGATGGAGCCAAAGCAAAAACAACACCCAGTTGTGGATGTGACTGGTGATGGAAGCAAGGTCCGATGCTGTAAAGAGCAATATTGCATAGGAACCTGGAATGTTAGGTTCATGAATCAAGGCAGATTGGAAGTGGCCAAACAGGAGATGGCAAGAGTGAATGTCAACATTTTAGGAATCAGTGAACTAAAATGGACTGGAATGGGTGAATTTAACTCAGATGACCATTATATCTACTACTGTGGGCAAGAATCCCTTAGAAGATATGGAATAGCCATCATAGTCAACAAAAGAGTCTGAAATGCAGTACTTGGACACAATCTCAAAAATGACAGAATAATCTCTGTTCGTTTCCAAGGCAAATCATTCAATATCACGGTAATCTAAGTCTATGCCCCAACCAGTAATGCTGAAGAAGCTGAAGTTGAACGGTTCTATGAAGACCTACAAGACGTTCTAGAACTAACACCCCCAAAAGACGTCCTTTTCATTACAGGGGACTGGAATGCAAAAGTAGGAAGTCAAGAGATACCTGGAGGAACAGGCAAATTTGGCCTTGGAGTACGGAATGAAGCAGGGCAAAGGCTAACAGAGTTTTGCCAAGAGAACACACAGGTCATAGCAAACACCCTCTTCCAGCAACACAAAAGAAGACTCTACACATGGACATCACCAGATGGTCAACGCTGATATCAGATTGATTATATTTGTTGCAGCCAGAGAAGGAGAAGCTCTATACAGTCAGCTAAAACAAGACCAGGAGCTGACTGTGGCTCAGATCATGAACTCCTTATTGCCAAATTCAGATTTAAATTTAAGAAAGTAGGGAAAACCACTAGACCATTCAGGTATGACCTAAATCAAATCCCTCATGATAATACAGTGGAAGTGAGAAATAGATTTAAGGGACTAGATCTGATAGATAGAGTGTCTGATGAACTATGGAATGAGGTTTGTGACATTGTACAGGAGACAGGGATCAAGACCATCCCCAAGAAAAAGAAATGCAAAAAAGCAAAATGGCTGTCTGAGGAGGCGTTACAAATAGCTGTGAAAAGAAGAGAAGCCAAAAGCAAAGGAGAAAAGGAAAGGTATACCCATTTGAATGCAGAGTTCCAAAGAATATCAAAGAGAGATAAGAAAGTCTTCCTCAGTGATCAGTGCAAAGAAATAGAGGAAACAATAGAATGGGAAAGACTAGAGATCTCTTCAAGAAAATCAGAGATACCAAGGGAACATTTCATGCAAAGATGGGCTCGATAAAGGACAGAAATGGTATGGACCTAACAGAAGCAGAAGATATCAAGAAGAGGTGGCAAGAATACACAGAAGAATTATACAAAAAAGATCTTCATGACCCAGATAATCACAATAATATGATCACCCACCTAGAGCCAGATATCCTGGAATGCGAAGTCAGGTGGGCCTTAGGAAGCATCACTACGAACAAAGCTAGTGGAGGTGATGGAAATTCCAGTTGAGCTATTTCAAATCCTGAAAGATGATGCTGTGAAAGTGCTGCACTCAATATGCCAGCAAATTTGGAAAACTCAGCAGTGGCCACAGGACTGGAAAAGTTTAGTTTTCATTCCAATCTCAAAGAAAGGTAATGCCAAAGAAAGCTCAAACTACTGCACAGTTTCACTCATCTCACATGCTAGTAAAGTAATGCTCAAAATTCTCCAAGCCAAGCTTCAACAGTATGTGAACCATGAACTTGCAGATGTTCAAGCTGGTTTTAGAAAAGGCAGAGGAACCAGAGATCAATTGCCAACATCCATTGGATCATGGAAAAAGGAAGAGAGTTCCAGAAAAACATCTATTTCTGCTTTATTGACTATGCCAAAGCCTTTGACTGTGTGTATCACCACAAACTGGAAAATTCTGAAAGAGATGGGAATACCAGACCACCTGACCTGCCTCTTGAGAAATCTGTATGCAGTTCAAGAAGCAACAGTTAGAACTGGACATGGAACAGACTGGTTCCAAATAGGGAAAGGAGTGCATCAAGGCTGTATATTGTCACCCTGCTTATTTAACTTATATGCAGAGTACATCATGAGAAATGCTGGACTAGATGAAGCACAAACTGGAGTCAAGATTGCTGGGAGAAATATCAATAACCTCAGATATGCAGATGACACCATCCTTATGGCAAAAAGCAAAGAAGAACTGAGGAGCCTCTTGATGACAGTGAAAGAGGAGAGTGAAAAAGTTGGCTTAAAACTCAACATTCAGAAAACTAAGATCATGGCATCAGTCCCATCACTTCATGGCAAATAGATGGGGAAACAATGGAAGCAGTGGCAGACTTTATTTTGGGGGCTCCAAAATCACTGCAGATGGTAAATGCAGCCATGAAATTAAAAGATGCTTACTCCTTGGAAGAAATGTTATGACCAACCTAGACAGCATATTAAAAAGCAGATACATTACTTTGCCAAAGCTATGGTTTTTCCAGTGGTCATGTATGGATGTGAGAGTTGGACTGCGAAGAAGGCTGAGCACTGAAGAATTGATGCTTTTGCACTGTGGTGTTGGAGAGGACTCTTGAGAGTCCCTTGGACTGCAAGGAGATCCAAGCAGTCCATCCTAAAGGAGATCAGTCCTGAATATTCATTGGAAGGTCTGATGCTGAAGCTGAAACTCCAATCCTTTGGCCACCTGATGTGAAGAACAGACTCTGTGGAAAAGACCCTGATGCTGGGCAAGATTGAAGGTGGGAGGAGAAGGGGATGACAGAGGATGAGACGGTTGGATGGCATCACCGACTCAATGGACATGAGTTTGAGTAAACTCTGGGAGTTGGTGATGGACAGGGAGGCCTGGTGTGCTGCAGTCCATGGACACAGCCAAGAGTCGGACACAACTGAGCAACTGAACTGAACTGAACCGAGACCTTTATTTTGTATTGCTCAAGGTTAGAATTTGCCAACGTGAATTATTTGTATGAGATTTGGAAGGGAGCAGGAGAGGCTCTTATTTTATGGAGGTGATTACCTTCTGACTGGTGGTGAATTGGTTTTCATGATCAAATATTCGTTCTTTACCAGGAGCAAGCCAGGAGCTGTTTTCCACAAGAAGAATAGTATGGATAGGCCAAAACATTCCATTCACTATGGAAAAACTGAAATGAACTTTTTGGCCAACTCAGGAGTTAGTTTGCAGAAGAAGACATAGCTCTTCATCTTAGCTATTCATCTAATAGGTCTGCAGAGTGAGTCTCCTATCCAGGCTTTTAGATTTCTAATTTGGCATCTCAGACTTCTTTCACCAACTGATCTGCTAGATCAAAACACCCAAGTTCTAGAGCAGCTTATGCATTAATAGTTGTCTGGATGTGTAACAGACCCTTCTCTTGTTTTCAACCCCTGGCAAAACTGTCTGACTTAATAAAACTCACTAAATCAATTAGAACCGCACACTTAACTGTGACATGTGACATGTGACATGTGCGACCTAGCTATTTCTACCAGACCTGTGCCCCTCAGTGGTAGGAGGTGTGTGTGTGTGTGCATGTGTGTGCCTGTGTGTGTGTTAGTTGCTCAGTCGTGTTTGACTCTTTGGTAGAAGGCATAAGACAATGCAACTTCAGTTGCATCTCCATGGAGCACCTCAACATCCCCTAGGCTACCGGGCCCCTAGAAACTTCCCCATAGATTTGGGTTTCTGCTCTCAGCCACGAGAAGAGCATATCCCAGGTAGGGGATGGTCCTTTAGCCTAGTTCCCAGAAGAAGATTCCTGAAGCAGCACCAAACAGAGCTACAGACAAGCAGAAGATCTGTGAGCAAGACAAAACTTGTGGTTATACACTTCTAAGGCGTGGGGCTTATTTGTTATCATAGTAAAATCTAACTGATGTACCTCTCTTATCCCAGCCACATGTATTATGTAACCTCCTGCAGGCCCCTTTCTTTCCCACTGCTCTTTTCTTGACTGGCAAGTCAAATGATGTCTTTCATTCTCTTGTTCCTGATTTCAGTCTTCAATTCAGAAGTCTTTTCTTTCTTAATCCCCAGATGGGAAATAAGTTCTCCAGGTTTAACACCAAAACACTTTAGTTACATCGCTTTAATGGTTCAGCACTTTCTATCTTGCACTTTACGATCTGTTTACATGCCTGCTGTAGCTCTTCTGGTTGGTTTCTCAATATCTGCTCCTTGTGAGATGGTTAGTCTAAGCCAAACATTTTGGTCCCATTCTTTCATCAGTGCTACTTTTAGCAGTGGTCCTAGAATCACACCTTGGCTAGTGGAAAAATAGGGGAAAGCTCTGCTGGATTTCTAGGAAAAGTTTCCTTGTTCCCCCAATTTTTTTTAAGGGGTACTGAAGAAAGAGGCAGCCCTTCCTACCTACCGCCCCCCCCACCCCAGCAACCCCACCACGACCTTTCTTTCTCTGCTCACAAAGTGAAGATCAAGCAAACAGGAGAGACACACTCCAGGCTGAAAGGCTGAGAAGGGGTGTCCTGCCTGCATAGCTCCAGGCCATGCGCCATACCCCAGAGACCATCCCCAGAGATTTCTCCATGGCGCCAGGGTGGGCCTCGCCCGAGTGAGACACTTGAATAATTTACTGCATGAGTTAATAAAAAGAAAGCCTTTCAGGTTCTATATGTTTGGATATAAGATCTTTAAGTAAATCATAATTCAATAATGATGATGTGATGGCAGCCTGGGAAGTTGGTGGAGAAGCTGCTTAATCAAGATACTCATGTATCTAGAAAGCAAAAACTTTAAAGGAAATAAGAATCACTGAAAAGAAGAAAAAAAATAGGGAAATAACTTTCTGGAACAAAACTTGTATACTCTCCCTTTCTGAGGTCTTTGTAAGCCAGATGAAAGATTGTACAGATATTCATCTGTGCAGGAAGTCCAGGTTTAATTCTACCCATAGGATTCCAGTAAGTGTGGCCAAACTAAATAAGGGTGTGAACCAATTTGCTGGTGTCACTGACGAAAGACTACACTTTAAATCTGGTCATTTATCAATATTATGTGAATAAAACTGACAGATTGCTTTTCAGTTTTCATATATCTCTGTGTAGTAGTTTTCTGTCATGTCTTTTAAAGAATACAGTTTAACATCTAATCACCACAATTCAGAGTGGCCATTTTCAAACTCGCTGCGGAAGGTTGTGCGTAGCGATCTGATTTCTATCAGTAAGCTGTATTTTGACGATTTCTGTATTGAACAAACTTGTAGGTGATACATCTTAGGGACCTTCCTAGCACGGAGGACCTTGAGGCTCCAAAATAGGGATGGTCTTTTGAAGACCTGAGAAAATTGTTTTAACTCCTCTGAATTGTTCAACTTCTAAACATGGAATAATTAAAACTAAAGAAACACTTTCAGTAAGGTAAGTGAGGCTTTTCTTTGTTTCATCTGGAGAAATAGATGTTGGTGTCAGGGCTACATGGATAGGGGCCATTGAACTTTCAATTCTTAGATAAAAAAGGATAATTACAAACTCCATTATATAATTATTAATTCCTAAATTCCTTCACCCTTGAAAACCAGAAAAACCCAGTTTTTCTCGATCTGTAATCCTTTTCCCTCCCACCTTAAATCCTAAATGCATAGATAGTCCTAGGGAGGATGACAAAAGCAGGGCCTAACATGGTTACTAGGAAATTAAGAATGAAAGTTCTCATTTAAGTCATTGCTTGCTTGCTTGCTCAGTCGTGTTTGACTCTTTGCAACCCTATGGACTGAGAAATACTCGAGTGGGTTGTCATTTCCTCCTCCAGGGGATCTTTCTGACACAGGGATCAAACCTGCGTCTCCTACATCTCCTACACAGCAGGAGGATTCTCTGTGTGCTGAGCTATCAGCAGGGAATCCATCCTGTACCAATGTTTTCCCTCTTGCAACACTGAAAAAAAAAATTTGCTTCATTCAAGTGAAATGATATGTCTAACATGACAGACCTCTGAGGAATCAATATTCAGTTTCAAAAGTGTGGGTATTTGTCCTCTTGTCCACAATGTGATTCTCAGCATTGCACTCAGCCTGTAGAGTCAGTGCCATCTCAGGGCACTGATGGAGGTCGGGCAGGAGCAGAGAACCTAATGTATGATTTTTGACTTGGATATCGACTGACAAGAAAATGTGAAAGTAAAATCATTCTTTGTCTCATGACTCAGTTTGCTTCTTTGGAAAATGACTGCATTATATTACAAAATCTTAGCACACGGTGCTGAGGAAAGCAGGTCAGATATTCTCTTTCAGACTTCTCTTTATTTGAAAAAAATCGTTAACTTTTGATTCATCAATTCCAATCTTACAAGGAATAAGTTCTTAGCATACGGTTGTTGAATCACCTTATAATAGCACAGAGGTGCATTTGTGGATGGAAGGTTTCATTCAAACCATGGATTCAGAACAGTGGCTTTGTTTGACTTTCTGGGACAGATGTTGAGCAGCCATCCAAGGGGTAACCTTGACAGGGACTTCTTAGTGGGGAGAAGGCTTGAAAGCAAGAGGAGGCAAGCTGGGGTCTGCGCTAATTCAAGGCTGGTAACGAGCAGGATAAGTGGGAAGCAGAAGACAGGGCATGTTCTTTCTTTGTTTTTTCATTTACGTTGTTGGTAAGTGTTAGTAGCTCAGTCGTGTCTGACTATTTGGGACCCCATGGACTGTAACTCACCAGGCTTCTCTGTCCATAGAATTCTCCGGGCAAGAATGCTGGAGTAGGAAGTCATTTCCTTCTCCAAGTGATCTTTCCAACTCGGGGACTGAACCTGGATCTCTCATGTTGTGGGCAGATTCTTTACCATCTGAGCCACTAGTAATCCCATTGGCTTCTATTTACCTTGTCTTCTATTAAAAATATAAAATCAGTACTTAATGAGATAGGGATACTATTTTAAATGTTTATGACCAAAGATTAATTGTATACCAATTCTAAGTTGCCTAAATAGTGGTTTGTTGTCATTGCTTGACATATTTAACAGAGTAACATTGTAGTAGTTGACTAGAGACTCTGAAAAGACAATTTTTTTTCAATTTCCTTTGGAGTTTTATTGGTATTCACTCATTTTTATAAAATATTAAGTAGGAGGCTAAAAATAAACGTGACATATGAAGTGGCTGTGAAAACTGCCTCTCAGGTCTTAGCTGCTGCTGCTGCTGCTAAGTCGCTTCAGTCGTGTCCGACTCTGTGCAACCCCATAGACGGCAGCCCACCAGGCTCCCCCATCCCTGGGATTCTCCAGGCAAGAACACTGGAGTGGGTTGCCATTTCCTTCTCCAATCAGGTCTTAGCTACAGGGGGCATAATTGACCAACAGCCCCAGCTACTGCACTCAGAAATGCATCACCACCACTTTGGCACCAAGACCTTGCTTCCCATGGGCTGCTCCCAGGGCAGTGAGTGAGTGAGGCAGGTTTATTATTAGTCGAACCCTTTCCTGGAAGACAGGGACCCTTCAGATGGACACTTGTGGCTCATGCATGCATGCATGCTAAGTCATTCCAGTCATGTCTTCCTGACCCAGGGATTGAAGCCCAAGTCTCTTGTGTCTGGCAGCAAGTTCTCTGTGGCTTGAGGGAGCCCTTGTGGCTCAAGGCCTCCCCAGTAAGTTTGCCAATGCTTCCTTAAAACTGCACTGCAGTCTGAGATCCTTCTTCTCCATCATCCTTCCTTCTTCCTCTTCTCCAAGGTCTTGGCTTTTCCAGCCTCTTCTGCTTCATCCCCTACCCTTCTGCCAGAGACATGTCCCTTTGGGAGATCTCATCTTGAGTCTCTCACTGGGGTTCAGATTAGCACAAGGTAAAGGAAGGAAAGGGTCATTTGTTGACTGATACCTATGTAACCAACAGCATTCATTTTTTAAACCATTCATTTGGTATTTATTGGCTGTCTAACATGTGCCAAGCACTGTGGTAGCATTTAATGACAACAGAGACAAAAATTTGAGGTCTGAAGAGATTTCAGAGACCTCAAAAGACCAAATGTTGACTCAGTATCCAATCTCATCATTGAGATGTAGAAAAATTGTGGTTTGATTTTGGAAAGAGGCAGCAGATTATTAAAGAAGCAGCTGGACACACAGGCAGGCCATGAGGGTTACATTTTCCTTGGCACTATCCTCTCTACAGTTTGATCCACAAACTCAACTTTCCAGCGCTCCAGATTTAATTAAGCTCTTATGCACTGACTCACACCAAGCAGACAAATATTCAGAGTCACCATTGACCTCCATACCGCTGAATCTAGTGCTCAGATCTCAGTCCTCATCTTACTGGACTATCCATAGCATTTGGCAGACACTCTTTCTGCTTTGGAAACTATGACATCACCTGGCTTCCAGGCACTGTAGGCTTCTGGGTTTCCTCTTACCTCCCTGGTCATTCAGTCTTTGTCTCTTTCGCTTGTTCTTCCTCATGCATTTGGCCTCTTATCATTGTTGTGCTCTGGAGCTCAACCCTTGGACTTTTTTCCTATCCTTTCCCTCAGCAGTTTCATACAGCCTCTTTAAAAAAAATACTATCTTATAATAAGAAATGTTCATGTAATAGTGACTCCAGATTTTATGTCTCTAGTCTACACCTCTGCTGCAAATTCCATACTCATGTTCAAATGCCTACTTGACATCTCTCTTTAGATGTCTAACTAACATCTCCCACTTAATACGTCCTAAACAGAATTCCTATCCTCTCTCCCTAATTTGCTTTTTCCATAATCTGCCTATCTCTGGTAATGGCACCTCCTTCCTTTCAGCTCCTCAGGCCAAAAGCCCCGGAGTTATTCTTGAACTTCTTTCTTATGTAGCCTGTACTCAATTCAAGAGCAACTTCTTTCAGCTCAGCTTTAAAAATATTTCCCAACTGCAAACTCATATTACCACCTCAACGATCCTGTCACCTTGGACTGGCCACCTGCATAGCTCTCCCCTCTCATACTCTTGGGCTTCCCAGGTCACGCAGTGGTAAAGAATCTGCTTGCAACGTAGGAGGCACAAAAGACTCAGGTTCAATCCCTGGGTCCAGAAGATCTCCTGGAGTAGGAAATGGCAACCCACTCCAGTACTTTTGCCTGGAAAACCCCGTGGACAGAGGAGCCTGGTGGGCTACAGTCCATGGGACTGCAAAGAGTCAGACACGACTGAGCAGCTGAGGACACACTCTTGCACTCTTGCATCCATGCAGCATTATAATCTATTCTCAGCACAGCACCCAGTGATCATGCTAAAAATTCCATTTTAATAATTCCATGATGTTAAAAATTCATGTTAAAAATTCCAAATGAAGTGTTATGAACTAAAGTGTGTCCCCTCGAAATTCATATGTTGAAGCCCTAATCCTCAGTACATCAGAAAATTCATGTGTTTGGATACAAGGTCCTTATAGAGGTAATTTAGTTAAAATGCAGTCACGAGAGTTGGGCGTAATCCAATATGATTGGTGTCCTTCTAAGAAGACACGATTAGGACACAGATGATACCCAGACTGAGGGATGACCATGTGAAGACACAGCAGGAACGCTGCATCCAGGGAGAGAGGTCTCAGGAGTAGCAACCCATTGGCACCTTGACTTTGGGTGTCCAGACTCCAAAACTGAGAAAATAAATTTCTGTTGTTTATGCCATCCAGCCTTGTGATGTTTTGCAGTGGCAGCCTTAGAAAGCTTTTATGAGATGATGAAATTCCTCTTCTTAAAATCCTCCAATTGTTTCCCATCCTCCTGAGAGTTCTTACAGGTGTCTACAAGGTCCACAGTCAGGTCCCCAGATCCCAGGTAGGGGGTGCATGGTGGAATGACCTTAATCACCAGCAGCCTGAAGCCTCCCACACCTTTCCCCAAGATCTGGTAGCCCTCTCCAAGCCAGTAGCACCACTGACCTGTATCCTCTCCTCTGGACAGCAGGATAAAAGTGAGCTCAGTTTTTACCTTTCTCACCTCTCATTTTGTGTTTTCATTTAGGGCCTCTTCCTTTGGCTGTGTCTACATTATTGATTAGACTTTAGGGCCACATAAACCTTGAATAAGTTATTAAAACTATGTGAGTCTTAATTTCCTCATATATAAATGGGGGATAACTTGGGAATAATAATATCTATTTTGTAGAGTCTTTTTTATTGAGTCAGAAAAAGTGTATTGAATGTGGTAGGTGGCAGGCACTGTGCTATGAAGATAAGACTATGTAAAATCTATAAAGCATGACCCTCATAACTTGGCTTATATGAGTTGCTTGATAAGTGATACTATTATTGGTTTGTCATTATTTTTTATTATTTATTGTTGCTGTTATGACTGTTTTCTAATCCTGCTCTTTACTCTCAGAGATGGTTTGTCTTTTTAATGTGGCTTTTGCATAGATGATCTCATTCATTATTTGCTACTTTTCAAGTTTAATCCTAATAATCCTGAAACCCCACATTTCTGCAGTTGATCATCCTGTCTCTTGTTTTCTCCTTCATATTCAAATGTCTTAAGAGAGTTAACTTTGCTCCCTGTGTCTCTTTACTCATCCCCCACTTATTTCTCAACATGCTCCAATCTACTTTTTCATCTCCATCTCTTCCCATAACAACTTTATCATCAGTAATCTAAGACCCTTGTTGCTTGTATTAGTTGGCTAGGACTGCCATAATGAAACAGCTAAGCAGTTTAAACAGCAGAAATTTGTTTTCTTACAGTTTTGAAGGATGGAAGTCCAAGATCTAGGTGCCAGCAGTTTTGTTTTCTCACAAGGCCTCTCTCCTTGACTTGCAGGTGGTCACCTTCTCCCTATGTCCCCACACAGATTTTCCTCTGTGTACATGCATCTCTGGACTCTCCTTTTCTTCTTATAAGGACACCAGGTGTATTGAATGAGGTCCCAACTTCAATACCTCATTTAACATTAATTACCTCTTTAAAGGCCCTGTCCCCCAAAACAGTTAATGAGGCAGTAGGGCTTCAACATTTGAATTTGGAAAGGTAGAACTCAGTTCAGTTCAATTCAGTTCAGTTCAGTCACTCAGTTGTATCTGACTCTTTGTGACCCCAAGAACCACAGCACGCCAGGCCTCCCTGTCCATCACCAATTCCCAGAGTTCACCCAAACCCATGTCCATTGAGTCAGTGATGCCATCCAACCATCTCATCCTCTGTCGTCCCCTTCTCCTGCCCTCAATCTTTCCCAGCATCAAGGTCTTTTCAAATGAGTCGGCTCTTCGCATCAGGTGGCCAAAGTATTGAAGTTTCAGCTTCAACATCAGTCCTTCCAATGAACACCCAGGACTGATGTCCTTTAGGATGGACTGGTTGGATCTCCTTGCAGTCCAAGGGACTCTCAAGAGTCTTCTCCAACACCACAGTTCAAAAGCATCAATTCTTTGGTGCTCAGTTTTCTTTATAGTCCAACTCTCACATCCATACATGACCACTGGAAAAACCATAGCCTTGACGAGACGGACCTTTGTTGGCAAAGTAATGTCTCTGCTTTTTAATACGCTGTCTACGTTAGTCATAATTTTCCTTCCAAGGAGTAAGTGTCTTTTAATTTCATGGCTGCAGTCACCATCTGGAGTGATTTTGGAGCCCAGAAAAATAAAGTCTGACACTGTTTCCCCATCTATTTGTCATGAAGTGATGGGACCGGATGCCATGATCTTAGTTTTCTGAATGTTGAGCTTTAAGCCAACTTTTTCACTCTCCTCTTTCACTTTCATCAAGAGGCTCTTTAGTTCCTCTTCACTTTCTGCCATAACGGTGGTGTCATCTGCATATCTGAGGTTGTTGATATTTCCCCTGGCAATCTTGATTCCAGTTTGTGCTTCTTCCAGCCCAGCGTTTCTCATGATGTACTATGCGTATAAGTTAAATAAGCAGGGTGACAATATACAGCCTTGACATACTCCTTTCCCTATTTGGAACCAGTCTGTTGTTCTATGTCCAGTTCTAACTGTTGCTTCCTGACCTGCATACAGATTTCTCAAGAGGCAGGTCAGGTGGTCTGGTATTCCCATCTTTTTCAGAATTTTCCACAGTTTTTTGTGATCCACACAGTCAAAGGCTTTGGCATAGTCAATAAAGCAGAAATAGATGTTTTTCTGGAACTCCCTTGTTTTTTCGATGATCCAGCAGATTTTGGCAATTTGATCTCTAGTTCCTCTGTCTTTTCTAAAACCAGCTTGAACATCTGGAAATTCACGGTTCATGTATTGCTGAAGCCTGGCTTGGAGAATTTTGAGCATTACTTTACTAGCATGTGAGATGAGTGCAATTGTGCGGTAGTTTGAGCATTCTTTGGCATTGCCTTTCTTTGGGATTGGAACTCAGTCCACAATATACTAAAAAATTTTTTTCTTTTGCTTATTTTATTTGACCTTACATAGAATTTCAGGAGTATTGTCCACTCTAACCTTCTTGAAACCCTTTATTCTCTAGGCTTCTAGACCCCGCATGTGCTCCTAAATTTTCTCCTACTCCTCTGACCGCTTCTGGGAGACCATTTTCAACTTTATCTTTCATGCTCCAACAATTAAATGTTGGAGTTCCTGGACCTTAATTTCTTCCTTTCTCACTCTGTCCTCTCTTTCTTCATGAGCTTAACCACCCACATAGGATCCCACTAATACACAGGAAACTCTTCATTTTTTAAATCAATAAATGAGAAGCATTGACCTGCTTGAAATATAAGAAGCCTTAAGAAAAACACAGTGTTAATGCTATTTTTGCTTTTTTTTTTTTTAGTGTTATTTTTTGGTCTTGTTTAGAATGTTTGTTATATTGAAAGACGTTTACCCCCTAAAATCACCTGTCATTCCACTGTGCCACCACACCCATGGGAGGGAATTTCCAGGGTAATCTCAGATTTACTTGTGTGGCCCTTTACAGAGCTGGCTCACAAGTGTGGCTCCTCTTGACAGCAAGGTGGTGGGAACATGGGGAATTCCAAGTTGCAGAGTGCATGAAAAAACCTTTTACATGTTGACTGATAACCATCTCCGTTGCGAGCGTTCTGTGACTGTCATTTTATGGTTAAGGACTCTGATGTTATTACCACACACCCCCAGTGTGAAAGAGGGGAATTTTTTTAGTCTGAGCTGAGTTGTTACTTTGCTAGGTATGGTGACCAGTTTCAAGATACTACAGGTCTCCAGATTTTAGATGTAGTTACACAGTTCTTGAGATAATATGTTACTAATTATTATTAACTATAAATGAAAGAGGTAAAATCAAGTCATTGGCAAAGAACGCATACATTGAGCATCTGTATTAGGTATCGAATGTTGTGCTTCTAAGGGAGGGAGAAAGCAAGAGATGACAAGATGGGAAGGTCCCAAGACAAGCTCATGGACCTCACTAATGATGTGTGTCTGTTCATTCTACTCAGAAGCATCTACATTGGATCATCTGTTCAATCTACTAACACACACACATCTTAGCTGGCCACCCTCTGCACAGACCCTCTATATGTTTGCCCAAAGGCAGCATAACTCTACTTTCAACTAAAATGTGCATTTCCAACCATCCAAGCTTCTTTCACCAGGAGCTATTTAATTACACACAGTCCATGTTTGTTCTGAGCTGAATTAGCCTAAGTGATAATTTGATCAAAACCTCCAACTGAATTTTGCTCAGAGGCATATAACTTGTCAAATGTCATATAATTACCATTCCTATATTTATATATTTATATTCTTTCAAAGACTCTAACACGAGATAGTTCCAGCAAACTTTGAGTGACTGTTTCTTGGATTTGGGGGTTTCTCTCTTTGCCTAACAAGTTTGATTGTATTTAAGAAAACCTACACACTTAAAAATCTTCCTCTCTCTGGAAAATGTAGAGTTCCATGTGTCAATTCTGTGCACTGTGAGTGACGTAACCTCATTCAACCTTATCTAAAACTTGAGGATGAATGGGATTTCCACACGAGTGCCCAATGTGGGGGCACATTAGAAATAATGGAGAAACAGATATCCTAGGTTAGGGGTCCTCAACCTCTGGGATCTAATGCCTGATAATCTAAGGTGAAGATGATGAAATCAAAATATAAATAAAGTGCACAATGCGTGTAATATGCTTGAATCATCCCAAAACCATCCCCCTCGTCTCCTTGGTCCATGGAAAAAATTATCTTCCACAAAACTGGTCCGTGGTGCCAAAAAAGTTGGGGACCGCTGCTTAGGTAACTTAACTTTGAAGAAAAAAATAAAAGGAATGACTTCACCCCATTTCAAGTGGAGTTAAGTGGGTTTCAGTAAAATGGAGATTAAGTGTGCTGGAATGATTTGTTCTTCCCAGGCCCGTTCCCTTTCCCATCAACGCCTCTGAGTTTTTCCTATATATGGGGCTCTCGCCGAATTCTAAAGGAACTCAGGGAAGCGAAGAGGAAATGAGAGCAGGATGAAAAAAGACCTCTTGATTTCAGCTGAGTTTACCTAGATGGTAAAAAGGGGGGGGAAAGTGACAGTTTCAACCTTAGAAAGCAGTATGGTAGTAAGAAAAGTCAACTTGAGCTCAACTTCAATTTCCTCTTTGATGGCTAAATAAATGTTAAATTACTTTGTAAATATTTTTAAACGAGTGGTTTTGGAGTGGGAGCGGTGAAGAAAGAAAGGGGGAGAAAAGGTTAACTACCACATATAAAACAACCAGCTCACAGAGCAGCTGGCCAACTTTTACAGCTGGATTCTTATAAACTCCTTGAAGAGTTGGGTGAGGGACGGGTTTATGAGGTTACCATGGTAGTTCCACAGGGTTTTTTTGACAAAATATTGTGACCCTGAAGCAGATGTATGATGGGGAGGTAGGCATGGGGCTGGGACAAGTATGAAGGAATTTAAGACCCTCACTAAATATTTCAGCAGAGAGTGTCTCACTGAAATGTCACTGGATTTAATTAGCCGTAGAGTGAAAGGTGAAGGGTTAATCCAAGGTCAGCGTGGGGAAAAATGAAGCCTGCGACACATGCAGCTCTGATATTTGCTGAACGCACACTCTCGGCCAGTAGAATAGTAAATCAGTCCAGTGTGCAGAAGAACAGGCTCTAAGTCGGTTTGGTGTGACGGCGTTCGCTTATTTCATTTCCATATGCATTTCTCCCAGGTTCTGTCAATGCAGTCACTTCTTCTGAAGTGTTGAACGTGTCTGCCAAGTGAGAAAGAAGTGTTCTCCAATTTTTAAAGTGAGAAACAACTTGATTGAACTCAATTAGAAACAATTGAATTTTGTTTAGTTGTTTTTGATGTCTGTAATTGCCTGTTTACACTACAAAAAAAATCGTTTCCCCTTATTCTGAAGGAAAAAAACTTTTTGGAGCTGACATTATTTTCCTTCCCGCAGTATCCATAACAAACTTAGTTGAGTAGAACACACTCTGTGTAGAATAAGGCAAGATTTGTCAGGCATCTTGAGCACCTCCAGCGTTCATTAACTGATTCTGCAGATATTTCTTGAACATCGAGCCGTGTTCCCACTAATCAAGTCAGAAGTGTTCTGACTTCATAGAGCCCCAATGGACTGGGATGCAGAGCAGCGGCTTCTCTTCATGGCAGAGCTCTCAGGCGGCGAGAGGAGAGTTTTAGTACACTAACCAAAAGAGTGCTTAAATGGTTAGTCACCTTTGCAGTCACCAAATGGTGTTGGTGGTAAAGAACCTGCCTGCTGATGCAGGAGACGTGAAAGACACGGGTTCAGTTCCTGGGTCGGGAAGATCCCCTGGAGGAGAGCATGGCAACCCACTCCAATAATCTTGCCTGGAGAATACCATGGATAGAGGACCTTGGCGGGCTACAGTCTGTGGGGTCGCACAGAGTCGGACACAACTGAACGACTGAAGCACACACACGTGCACCTTTGCAAGGAACAGTTCCTGAGATGCAAACTGATTGGCCAAAGCTCACCAACTATTCTAATGTGTCTAGACATGCTGAACAGTTCTCCGACCTAACCAGATGCTCTTAACTAGATGCTTAATAGTATTTTTTTTTGTTTTGATTATGCAAGTTTGACTTAATGTTTAAAATTCAATCAATATAACTAACTATATTTACAGAATAAGCAAGAAAAATTATACAATCATCTCAAGAGATATAGAAAGATCATTTGGGAACATTCAAGTGTTTCTTATATAAATTCCTCATATATACTTTTATGTAATATTAAAGATATTTTAACTTAAAAATTTTTTTACTGGATCGGCACAAATATAAGTTTAATATGCAACTCAAAAGGAGTATTTACAGGGAAGCCTGATGTGCTGCCTGAGTCCATGGGGTCTCAAAGAGTCGGACACGACTGAGTGACTGAACCACAGCTCTGGTTGGAGTGATGTGAATGAGAAAGTTTCCCCTATTCACCACTAGTAAGAGAGGAAAGTCAGCTGGCTTTTACAAAGTCGTAAAATGGTGAACTCCCAAGAAGCTACTGAAAAATGTTAAGATGAAAAGAAATCCTGAGCCAAATTTACCCATGTTATCACATTAGGCATAGACATCAATCCAATCCCATCACGGCAGTGTTAGCCAAGGAACGCTAGCTTCAGCAGAAAGCAGTGGGCAGTTTTAAGCACCCTGGATTCTGTGGAAGATTTTAGAAAGCGCTCCAATCAGGGATGGGCTTAGGGGGAATGGCCAAAGATTAAGTATAAGCCAGGGTGAAGACTGTGGGCCCCTACCAGCTGCCCTTCCAGGGCTGACCTTGGAGCTTAAAGGGCCTGACAGCTGTGAACTTTAGCAGTTGCGGAAATAAGATACCGCAGTTTCTTTACTCCTACCCCAACAGCTCGTGCAAGTCATCCAGTTGAAATCTGTTTACTGAAAGCCTCTCTGGGCAGACGCTGTACTGGGTGCTGAAGCACAGTCCTGGACAAGAATACACTGTCCTTGTGCAGATGAGTTGAGTTGGTGGTGTAGGAGTGGGAGCTGGTGATTTGGATATTTCTGTAAACTGGTGTTTTCATTGCACTGTGTTGAGTCTCCCTTGTTCTGGTGCTGCTGGTGATCTCTGCTGTCCAGGTACACAGAAACACAAGGACCTTTACTCTGGGAGGCTCATGGGTAGCTGCCACGAAGGGGAAAATCCCTTGGAGGTCTCTGCACGTGGCAGGAGACCACAGAGGGCTGTGGTCAGGGTCAGCAGTGCCGCCTCAGTACTTGGAGCGTCTGGACTGTACTACTCTCACTGCGGCTATTCAGAACTGTTCAGTTCAGTTCAGTCACTCAGTCGTGTCCGACTCTTTGCGACCCCATGAATCGCAGCACGCCAGGCCTCCCTGTCCATCACCAGCTCCCGGAGTTCGCTCAGACTTATGTCCATCGAGTCAGTGATGCATTCCAGCCATCTCATCCTCTGTCGTCCCCTTCTCCTCCTGCCCCCAATCCCTCCCAGCATCAGAATCTTTTCCAGTGAGTCAACTCTTTGCATGAGGTGGCCAAAGTACTGGAGTTTCAGCTTTAGCATCATTCCTTCCGAAGAAATCCCAGGGCTGATCTCCTTCAGAATGGACTGGTTGGATCTCCTTGCAGTCCAAGGGACTCTCAAGAGTCTTCTCCAACACCACAGTTCAAAAGCATCAATTCTTTGGCGCTCAGCTTTCTTCACAGTCCAACTCTCACATCCATACATGACCACTGGAAAAACCATAGCCTTGACTAGACGGACCTTTGTTGGCAAAGTAATGTCTCTGCTTTTCAAGATGCTATCTAGGTTGGTCATAACTTTTCTTCCAAGGAGTAAGTGTCTTAATTTCATGGCTGCAGTCACCATCTGGAGTGATTTTGGAGCCCCAAAAAATAAAGTCTGACACTGTTTCCACTGTTTCCCCATCTATTTCCCATGAAGTGATGGGACCAGATGCCATAATCTTGATTGGTGCAAATTGGCAGTTCGCATTCTACCTCCTTTCATTGCTGAAAACTCAACACTCCATGGGAACCAGCCTGTTCTACAAGTGGCATGTATTAATAAGAAGCCCATTAACATAAGTGTCTGTGTCTGGAAGAGATATTGGGGAAACAAAAACACAGGGGATATGGTACTCCTAGTCTAATGACATAAATTTTCATGGGATTTTTAGCTGATTGCCTCATAAATGCTCAAACTAAATTGACACTAATCACTCTTACTCATCCACAGGTTTTCATCTTCCACTCAAGAAGTGTGTGCATGCGTGCTGAGTCATTTTAGTCATGTCTGACTATGCGATCCTATGGGCTATAGCTCACCAGGCTCCTCTGTCCATAGGATTCTCCAGGCAAGAACACTGGAGTGGGTTGCCATGCCCCCCTCCGGGGGATCCTCCCTACCCAGGAATCAAACCCATGTCTCTTATGTCTCCCGCATTGGCAGGTGGCTTCTTTACCACTAGTGCTACCTGAGAAGCCCCTACTCAAAGAATTTGTTGCTGTTATTCAGTCGCCCAGTCATGTCCAGCTCTTTGCAACACCATGGACTGCAGCACGCCAGGCCTCCCTGCCCCTCATCACCTCCCGGAGTTTGCCCAAGTTCATGTTCATTTCATTGGTGGTGCTGCCCAGTCATCTCATCCTCCAAAGCCCTCTTCTCCTTCTGCCCTCAATCATTCAACTTTTCTGAGTCACCTGTTCACATCAGATGACCAAAATACTGGAGCTTTAGCTTCGGCATCAGTCCTTCCAGTGAATATTCAGGGTTTATCTCCCTTAAGGTTGACCACTTTTTTCTCCTTGCCATCCAAGGGACTTTCAGGAGCCTTCTCCAGCACCACAGTTCAAAGGCATCAATTCTTTGGCATTCTACCTTCCTTACGGTCTAGCTCTTACAGCCGTGTGCAACCACTGGGAAGGCCACAGCCCTGACTGTATGCAAGACTATGTCGCTGGGAAGACCATAGTGCACTGTCCAGGTTTGTCATTGCTTCCTGACAAGAAGCAATAGTCTTCTGATTTCGTGGCTGCAATCAGCATCCACAGTGATTTTGGAGCCCAAGAAGAGGAAATCTGTCACTACTTCCACCATTTCTCCTTCTATTTGAAGGGAGAACAGATACACTTAATTTGAACTAAATGAAAGCCAAACAACATCAAAAATTCTGCCTAAAAGTAATGGCTGTCACTGTTAAATACTACTTAAAGCCACTTTTGGAAAGTAGCTGTTACTCCTAGAAAGAAAGGATGTAGGATTTCAGTTCAGAAGTACGCACGTTTCTACGATGTCAGGAGTCAATGGCACAGTTACTCTGTTTCACTGATCCTCAGTTAACAAGACGGTTATCAGAAAATTCTCCCTTGAACTTTGTTAATAGGAAAAACCCTTCCATGAGTATGACTCTCTTCTTATAAATTTGAGTAGAATGGTTGTATGAATATGCTTAGTATCTCTTAAAGCTATAAATGTGTGCTTAGTGTAAAAGAATAACAATTTCAAAAAAGACTGACCCTGAAACTCCAAACCCATTAAGATTTTCTTGAAATCTATGGAAGAAGAAAGCCAAGGTGAGGTTGAGTTTGTTTTTCCTATTGGGAAATCAAATAACAAGTAAGGGTTCCCACTCAGGTCTGCTCTGCTTGTTGATAACCACTTAGATTTCCTGTGAGCTAAATCCTCCATGACCACTTCAATAAACATTTATGAAGTACCTTCTTAAGGACAAGACTCTGTACCAGAGTTATAGGTAATTTAAAGATGATATGAATCTTACTGAAGATTTGGTATATGGTGATTAAACCTTATTCACGGAAGTGGGGTATAAGTGGTGCCTAAGCTTATATATAAGGACATTCTCTTGGTGATTTGGTATTCTTATCTGCAGATGTCCATGTTGGGAAAAGCAATGCCAATCAAAGCCTCCAAATTGTTGTACACTGACA
Organism: Bos indicus x Bos taurus; assembly: GCF_003369695.1. NCBI lineage: Eukaryota > Metazoa > Chordata > Mammalia > Artiodactyla > Bovidae > Bos > Bos indicus x Bos taurus. Next base: position 45,570,501 of record NC_040098.1, on the reverse strand, counting down.
CACTTTTTTTTTTTTTCCTGAAAATGGTTCTAGCAACAAAATTTCCCAGCTCTGAGAGTGAACAACATGGAGGGCATTACACTAAGTGAAATAAATCAGCCTGAGAGAGACAAATACTGTATGATCTCACTTATATGTGGAATCTAAAAAAAAAAAAAAATCACACAAACAAAAAAATGAACTCAGATACAGAGAATAGACGGGTGCTTGACAGAGGCAGAGGGGTGTGCACCGGGATGGACAAAATGGTTGACTGTGATCAAAGGTCACAGATCAAAGGTCAAAGGTCATACTTACTTATAATGTAAGTCAGTCACGGGGATGCAGTGTACAGCATGGTGACTTGGATATTAACACTCTATTGTATATTTGAAAGTTGCTAAGATAGTGGGTCTTCAAAGTTCTCACCACAAGAAAAGATTCTTCACTGTGTATAGTGGTGGATGCTAATTAGACTTGCGGTGATAGTTCTAGAATACATTTCCCTCCTCAGTTTTAAATACATACAAATATCAAATCATTATGTTAGATACCTGAAACTAATGTAATATGTTGATTACATCTCAAAAAAAAAAAGAGATAAATAAAAGATACTTGAGCCTTCTTCTGAAAAAACCTCACTTTGCTGACTTTTGAAAGAACCCTTAGGGCAGCAACTGAAGCTCTCACTTGAATACGGGTGTTTCTTTGTGTTGCTCTTTGAATGACAGGGCCCATTCATTCATATCGTGGTTTTGAATGATGAATTTTCTTTAGCTCTGGGCAGGTGAGCCTACCTACAAATGGCCATGGCATAGAAAACACACATATACATACACACACCTAACATATGGGTGTGTAAAGCCCCTCCAGGTTAAGTATGCAAGAGAGGGAGGCCTTTGGGGAAGGAAGGTGTTGCTGAGCTCGCCTCAGTAGTAGGAAAGCCATTAGTCAGTGGACCAAGAGTCAGATATGATACCATCAGGAGGAGCCAATGCAGCTGCAGGAGGCGGAGAGCATGACGCAGGGGGAGGCTGGGAAATTTGGTGGCGCTTCAGATATCAAGATTAGGATTTTTGAGGTTAAAATGAATGGTCATGAGGAGCTGTTGGAAGATTTTTGAAATGTGGATGTGTTTAATTGTTTAATGGAGGTGCAATAAAACTCGATGGTCACCAATAGCCTCAACGGTCACAGTGATTATTCTCAGGCAGCTGCTGTTCTGCCGGCCTTCCAACAGCAGAAAGTCCTTGGAACCCAAGAGCCAGCTTGCAAGGGGCAAGGGCTGATGGGAAGAAAGTGATGGCGACCACTCAGCAGCCTCTGTCATTTTCTGGGGCTCCAGAGGGAGTGGTCACTTGAGGCATCTCCAAAATCCAGGTCTCTGAGAAAGATGTGACAAGCAGGGCTCAGTGCTAGAACATCGGGGTGCAAGTTATTTACGGCAGAGCCCCAGCTGCCGCCAGAATCCCCCTTCCTAAAATAGCCAACAGGTGGGTGACCTGGCCTTCGGAAACACTGTGTCAGAGCATGCATGGAATACATGACTGCTGGCTTTCTCTTCCTGCTTAGACGGCACCACATTTTTTTTTCTCCTCATAAATCCACCTCGATTAGGGAATTCAGTTAGCACAAAAAGCACTAGCACAGTGCCATTCAATAGGTATTTAAGAAACGTCTGCATACTGATTCGTTTGAAACTCCTGAAACTGTGTTTTGGGGGCGGGCGTTGAAACAGTCTGTTCTATTTGGATCGATATTGGTCATCCATTTATCTTCTTCGTGTTGTAGTCTATTGACATCTTTTTCTCTAATGTATGTACCAAGTGTCTGCTGCTTCATCTAAGAGAAAGAAAAAACAGGGCCACGTTTCCTCTCTCTCAGAAAATGAGGGTGACTTTCCAGAACTCATTTTAATTAAAATCTCTGCCCCTTGTCCATGGAAAAGGAAGGTGGAACAGCCTTCACTTTCCTCTGTGGGTGGACTATCAGGGGAGGAGGCTGGTGCTGCAGCTCAGGCTGCGGACTGGTCTCCTTCCACGCCCGCCTCTCCGCACGCCCTCTCCAGAGCAGGGAGATATTTATGGGGTGGGGCCAGGCCCCAGCTCGACCAAAGACTTTACCGCCCTGGCCCAGGGGACTGTCTCTGGCCTGCAGGTCTTCACTGATGGCTCTGACATTTGTTCCACTGGGATGGCATCCGAATCTTGAGATGCCTGAGAACACAGAAAATAACGTATGGTGAGGAAACAACTCCCTAACTGGCTCTTCAGCTCTCGTGTTTTATGTTGAACTTGGATGCATTGGGTTGAAAGCAGGGATGCTGTTAAGCCACAGGGTGGGGTTTAAAAAAAAAAAAAAAAGACAGTGAAAGAAATGGGATTTCCAGAGAGCAGGAACAGAGGTCCTCCGGTGAGGGAGGCACCGACAGGGTGAAGGCTGACCGCCCTGAAGATGTGGTAGTGAATGTGAGGATGAAGAAGGAAATCCTTCTTCCTCTCCGGAAGTGAAGAACCAGGACAAACGGCGAGAGGAACTAAGGTCACTTGGGAATATGTACAGCTTACAGGCAAATGGTGCGATCTGGGGTGAGTAACACGGAGATGGGGACAGAGAACCCCAGAGCCTGGGAATCAGAGAATCTGAAATCGGCTCTTGGCATGCTTCCAACCAGCTGCAGGCTCTTGGCCACAACATTTTATTCTATCTGAGCCTCCATTTCCTTGTCTCCAAAGTATAAGCATTGCATTGAGTAACATCTAAAGTGCCTTTCATTTTTTACAGTGCTGGCCTGAGAGAAGCTGTCATTTTGATTTGGTTCTACTAGGATTGTGTTTTTTTTTTTTTCTTTTTTTTAAGCTGGATAACAAGGATAGTTTGCATGACTAAGGTGTGCTTATCTGTTTTCAGATTATTATTTCCTTTAATGTTAAGCCTTACCCTCCTTGGCAAGGAGGGTAACGTGAAACATTAGATTTGCCACGTGTGATGAACCCAGGCATTCTGATCCTCACATGCTAAGATGCCTGGCAGGAAGAGCTTGGCTTGATTAAGCTTCCCAGGTTGGTTATCAGCCTCTTTTTCAGTGCCTGTGGGATTGCAGCAGAGAACACGGGGTTATCATTCACTGGCCCTTACACCAGATCTGCAGGAAAGTTAGAAGTACAGCAATGATCAGTGATGGAGAAATAAATCCACTGAAAAACCAGGCAGCCAGTGAACTTTTCCCTTTAGAAATACTCAAGGAAAAATGCATTTTGGACTTTAGACTTGAAAGGGTTCACGTGAGTATTGGAAAAATATTGGCTTGGCCAAAAAGTTTGTTTGGGTTTTTGGTGGTGTAGTGGTAAAGACCTTGGCTGCCAATGTAGGGAACATAAGACATGCAGGTTTGATCCCTGGGTTGGGACGATCCCCTGGAGGAGGTCACAGCAACAAAACCCAGTATTCTTGCCTGGAGAATCCCATGGACAGAGGAGCCTGGTGGGCAACAGCTCACAGAGTCACAAAGAGCCGGACACAACTGAAGTGACTTGGCACGCATGCACCCACCTCCTATGTTAGGCTGTTATGCAGAAAAACCCAGACGAAGTGTTGGGCCAACCCAATTGTTGTTTTTGTTCAGTCACTAAGCCATAGCTCTTTGCGACCTCCATGGACTGCAGCATGCCAGGCTCCCCTGTCTTTCACCATCTCCCGGAGTTTGCTCAAATTCGTGGCCATTGAGGTGGTGATGCCACCTCATCATCTCATCCACTGCTATCTGGAGGAGGGAATGGCAAGCCGCCCTGGTGTTCTTGCCGTGAGAACCCCATGAACAGTATGAAAAGGCCAACCCAGTACTTGGCTGTAAAAATACGAAACTGATAAAGACCACAAAAGTCACCTAACCTATCCTTGTTTTTTTTTTTGCAGAGGAAGAAGCTGGGGCTCATAAAGGTTGAGTGAATTCTCCAGAGACACATAATTGGTCAAGTAGAACTGGGCTCCACTTAGGGCTTTTGACTCTCAACCCAATGCTCTTTTCTCAATTAGTTTCTTCTGAACAGACCTGAACCTACTTAGAAATGAAGACATCACTCTCCTAGGTAGCAGGCATCAAACCTACACATCAAGAGTCTCCCAAACAGCCTGTCCCAAGTCATAAAAGCTGTTGGGGAAATGGTTTCAAGTTTTATTAACGAGAACATTGACTATAATGTCCTTGCAAACCCAGCTTGCAGCCTAAACTGTCACTCCACTGTGTGTGACTGTCAATCTGGCTGCCAGGGTCCTTCCTGAAATTTCCCAGAGAGGCTGAAAAGAGGAGGAAAGCAGGGAGATCCACACAGTAATTCTTGAAAGAATTCAATTATGACAACACTACTCCTGATGCCTACACAATTTATATTTTCTACCTGCAATGAAACATTATATCATTACAAGAAAGATAAAAAGCATAAGAGTAATATTGGAATAATAATGATAAATTTGTTTCAGCTGTTTTGTTATACTGCAAATTATATTTCTTGCTCTTTTCACTGACCTAGATATTTATGACAGGTTTGTGGAACTGCCATTATTTTATATAAACAAGCTTGTTATTTTAAATATTAAGTCTAATGATTGCTTCATTACCATCAACTCCCTCTTCCCTCCAAATCACTCAATAGATGAAAGACATTATAGAAAATTATGAGATGGATCGTGTTGGAGACAGCTTTTCCTCGAAAACTTTTTTTTCTCAAGATCAAAATCAGATCCCATCCTTTTAAGGAATAGACCTGAGTTTAACTCCCTTTCCTTTGTTCTTTGTTTTAATTTCTCCCCAAACTACAGTTGGTCTTCTGATGTTCTTCTTTCCCATTTAATGCCAATAATTTGCATTTCTGTCATCTCTTTCATCTGGTGTATCACAAGGCCATTTGAAACGGTCTCTGCTGGACTTCAGAGGGGCTCTCTAACCGGTAGATCCTTTGATGACCTTCTTTTCAAAATGTATAGCAAGAGCAAACTTTGCAATCATAGAAACCACTTCTGTAGTCTAGGCTTAGGGGGTGTTAAGTAGCGGCTGGACTTGAGTGACGTGGGTGGTCACATGGGACGCAGGGAGCGTGGACGCACAGTGGGAGAACTTGTGAGGCCGGCTGTGCCTGCCTGACACAACCCTCTTCGAAGAACAAATTGCCCTAGGGACCTCCCTGGCAGTCCAGTGGTTAGGACTTTGCTTTCCAACACAGGAGGCTTGGATTCAATCCTTAGTTGGGGGGCTAACATCCCACAAGCTTTGTGGCCAAAAAACTGAAACATAAAACAGAAGCAATATTGTAACAGATTCAGTAAAGACTTCCAAAATGGTTCACATAAAAAAAAACAAATGGCCCTAAATCCTTTGTCCTGTCTCAGTGGTTCTGATTTAACACAGAATCCTTGGTCTGGGAAATAAAATCAGTTACATGTATTCCCTGGATACAGTTGATTAGACTTGGATGAGAACTGGTGTCCTGCCAAAGTCACTAATCTTGAGAGATATCTGCCACTTTATAGGTAGGTGGTTGGCGTCAACTAGCCAATACAAGTTTCTGTTTGTTTGCTTTTATCTTTTGTCTATGCCACATGGCATGTGGGATCTTACTTCCCTGACCAAGGATCAAACCCACATCCCCTACGTTGGCAGCAGAGTCTTAACCACTGAGCCACCAGGGAAGTCTCTGGAAGTATTTGACACTGAGATCATCTGATCTGATTACTTCTGGGGAAAGCTCAAGTGCAAGGTGGACAAAGAAAGGTCCAGCTACTTGAGCTCAAGTTTATTTCCCTAGCAACCCTGAGATATTATCTTGGAAGAATCTAAAATATACTGCAGACCCCAGGATGAGAAGAATGAAAACCCAAGGTGACAAAGGATGGAAAATTATCCTTCTATTTCTTGTTTCCATGGGTGTGCTAAACCAATTTTCGCTTTACAGTTACAATTACTCTTTGCAGGAGGGTGCATTGTCCTTATAGCCTCAAAGAACTTGACTAGCAGGACGAGCTCTATCGAGCAAAAATCAAAGAATACAGTACTTTCACAGCTTCCGATAACATGGACATACCCTGGGGCAGCCTACTGGTAAACCTGAGGTGATCAATAGCTCCTTAGAGATGAAAACAAACTTGAAGAGATAAATTTACAGTGTGAATGGTATTGTCATATCTTGTCTTTTAAAGGAACTAAAATGGTATGGTGAGGTAGAAGGATGAGTAACATAAACATTTACCTCTACTACTACTACTACTAAGTCACTTCAGTCGTGTCCGACTCTGTGCGACCCCATAGACGGCAGCCCACCAGACTCCCCCGTCCCTGGGATTTTCCAGGCAAGAACACTGGAGTGGGTTGCCATTTCCTTCTCCAATGTGTGAGAGTGAAAAGTGAAAGTGAAGTTGTTCAGTCATGTCTGACTCTTAGCGACCCCATGGACTGCAGCCTATCAGGCTCCTCTTCAACATTAAAAAATGATGTGCTCACCTTAAAAAGGACCCATATTGTATTGCAACCTTTTATCAATGGGGCTTCCTTGGTGGCTCAGATGGTAAAGAATCTGCCTGCAATGAAAGAGACCTGGGTTCGATCCCTGGGTTGGGAAGATCCCCTGGAGAAGGGAGTGGCAACCCACTCCGGTATTCTTGCCTGGAGAACTCCATGGACAGAGGAGCCTGGCTGGCTACAGTCCAAGGGGTTGCAAAGAATCAAACGTGACCGTCTGCTTCGCAGAGGGCATACGGTAATGCCAGAGTGTTTCCTGGTTTAACAAGAAGACTCTGATGTCCCCAAGGGAAGGAGTTCCCACAGAGGGCGATCTGTATGACCCTTGGCCTTGCCCTCTGGTGCTGGATCCTCGCCTTACTTCCTGGCCTTCTAGGGACCAAGCTCTCCAGTGGCATGGCCAACTCATAGCTCTCCCCTCAGAGTCAGTTATAGGTGGGTTTATAGCTCCTGGACGGGGCTCTTTCTCCTCCAAAACAGTGGTTGGGAGCCACCCATGAGTCTAGTTGGGTGTGAGAACTCATTTGGGAGTACTCATGGTGGAGAAGGAAATGGCAACCCACTCCAATATTCCTGCCTGGAACATTCCACAGACCGAGGAGCCTGGTAGGCTACAGTCCATGGGGTCCCAAAGAGTCAGATACGACTGAGCGAGCGTGCACACATTCACACCCTTAGTGCCCCAAAGGGAAGGCTACAGCATGGCACGTGATCATCTTCTGGGTCACCCCCGCCCGCTGTAGTCTCAGTGGCCTCTATGCTGAGCCTTGCCAGGCACAGGCTCTGCGTGACCCCTCTCTTTGTTGGAGACATTTTTCTTTATTTATTTTACTTTTTTTTTTTTCCCCTTTTTGCTAGATATGGTTGGTACCCTGCCTCCAGGGAGCACTTGAACATTGGGACTTTCCGGAACTCCCTTGAAACAGACCTGACCACAAAGCACTTGTTCAGGTTTAGATATGAACAAGAATATAAACTGGGGCTCCATTAAGTGTCACTTTCTTTTGGTTTACTACTGAGCCAGATAAAGCAGTGCCAAGGGAAACATACATGATCGATGACGCGGTGAGTGGACCCAGCCCTCGATTCTGCCCTGGGATTTCACAGAGTTCTCTCCAGCGGTCACTGCAACCCCTGAGGAGTATGAAAGTTGTTGGGTCAAAGAGCTGTGGGCCCCTTCGGCTGGAAAATGTAGCTGACTACATCAGTACCCAAGAATCTACATACTGCTATATAAGGACATCTTCACAGCATCGCACAATCATATACTCCTATGTTATATTCTTAGCGTGTCACTGGGCCCCTGCCGTGCTGGATGTAGAATACCCTAAATTCTTTACTTAAGTCTTAGTGTCTGACTTCGTGCCAAGGGAAAAGCATAATACATATTTTGGCTAAATGTCAGGAGACATATGTTCTAGCCCTGGCTATGCCCCTAGCTAACCAGTTGTGCAGACTTACACAAACCACATAATCTCCCAGGACTTTGGTTTACTTAACTATAAAGGGAGCAGTAGGTGAGATCTCCAGTCCTTCCTAGGCCTAAAGTTCTACAAGTCTGATCCCGTGTCTCCTTCAGGTATAAAAGTGATAGAATTGTAACTCATAGGCTTCTGGGCCTGGTGTAGGGGATGGATAATGTGCTTTTGAAATAAATCATAAAACTGACCTAAAAGCAAGAAACACAAGTGAGCGATGATGGACTTTAAGCATCAAGGCAGGTCTAAATCTCATTCAGCCAAAAGGCACTGCTGCTGCTGCTGCTGCGTCGCTTCAGTCGTGTCCGACTCTGTACGACCCAATAGACGGCAGCCCACCAGGCTTCCTCGTCCCTGGGATTCTCTAGGCAAGAACACTGGAGTGGGTTGCCATTTCCTTCTCCAATGCATGAAAGTGAAAAGTGAAAGTGAAGTCATTCAGTCATGTCCGATTCTAGCGACCCCATGGACTGCAGCCTACCAGGCTCCTCCGTCCATGGGATTTTCTAGGCAAAAGTACTGGAGTGGGGTGTCATTGCCTTCTCTGGCCAAAAGGCACAGCATCTGAGAAATTCCAGATGGGCTGCTGATCATTTCATGTCCTAGGGAGTTAGGAGGAAGATAATCTAGATCTTCTTTAGATTCAGAGAAATTTGCTGGTAAAGTGAATGTGGTGGGAACTTGAAGAGAAAGTGAATTCTTAGTAACCAGGGTGAAGATGGTCAAGTGAAAGAAATACTTGAAAATTTCTAGGAAAAATGTTAAGCTGTATCAACCAAATGAGATACTGAAAAAGAATTCAGGAGTTTTAGGATAGTCTAGAATATTTTCACCTGATTATAGAATCATAAGAGATGCTAAGCAATGAGAAAAAAGAGACATAGGAAATTTAGTTCCCAAAATAATTTAAATTTAATAAAATATGTGTAGTCCTGGAATAGTAACATAGAATCAATAACCTCTTCACTTTCTTAGTAAATGTCCAACTATCCATCCAAATAATTCAGTCGGAAACTAAGGAAAGTTACCCTAGGACCTCGCTTCGCACTCTCATTCATCCAGTTGCCAAAGTCTTTCCATTCTTAAATGAATTCATGTCTCATTTTTGTCTCCACTGCCACTGTTTTAATCCAGCCTTCACTGTATGTCTCAATTTACTACAAGAGTCTCCTAGCTTGCACCCTTTTAGTATCCTCTAAACTTATCCTAGAGAGATCTATTTAACCTACAGATTTGATTATATCACTTTCCTACTTGAAGCTAGTCATCAGGTCTCCACTGTGTATAGAATTCTGAATGCCAACGCATGGCATAAAATGCAATTTGGGGCTATGTTTCTAGGCATGATCATTCACAAATGGCCCTCTGGATAAAGGCTCTATTGCCTCAGAGAGAGTAGGTGTTTAATAATGCAACTTGGATGGAGGAATGAATTTGTATGTGCATTTTAATATCTGAGCTAAGCAAAGGGCACATATTGCTGCCTAATGAGCAAAAATGGGTGTTAGCCTAGGGAAGTAATATATTTCCCAGGGGATGGAGAGAGAGCTTACTGAAGAGCCATCTGAACCTGTTGTCAGTGTTATTTGGGAAATAAACTGTGGAGCACAGAAAAAGTACAAGGAAATCAGATAAGTATCATGGTTTTTAATATAGGCTGGTAAAATTAACATCACTCTCAGAAATAATTGTAATTAGGAATATCTTATGAAGATTTGGAGAAAAGTTGTTTTCTCCAGGAATCACGCTAACCTCACCTCTTGTGGGGCCAGTTGACTGGTCTGGTGAATGAGAAGAATGAGATAGATACCATGTAACTAGATTTTAGTGATGAATTGGACAAAGTTCCCACTATACCACACTGGAGTGAGGTAGACACATAAAAGGGAGACAGTTCCTAGTGGCCTGCCCTGGCAGTGTGTCCTCCTTCCTGTTCTGTTCAGTAGCTTATCCCAATGCTTGAACTAAGATGTGGGAATCACATGGACTGAATTCATGGATTCCATCTGTGTCATCAAATATTTTGCAAAGATCTCAGAAGGACTTGGGGGCAGGAGGAGAAGGGGACAACAGAGGATGAGATGGCTGGATGGCATTACTGACTCGATAGTCATGAGTTTGGGTAAACTCCGGGAGTTGGTGATGGACAGGGAGGCCTGGAGTGCTGCGATTCATGGGGTCACAAAGAGTCGGACACGACTGACCGACTGAACTGAACTGAACTAACAAAAGGACTCTGCAATAAAAAAAGGGCAGGGGGTCCAATACCGTAAAATGAAATTTGGCAAGAATATAAGGACCTGTATCTTTTTCCACAACAGTGTCTGTGCACAGGCTGGGGGGACTTGCGGCTGCCCATACAGTCTGAGTTAACAGAGTGATGCAAGGCTTCCTAGAAGTAAAGAATGTGGGTTGAGGAAAAGGATAGTCCCCTTTTCTGTGTGCTGGTGCATCACACCTGGCCTTTGCTTCTGGCTTAGGTTGGCCATCGAGCTGGAGCAAGCAGAAGGTGCTGCAACCCAGGTTAGTGGTAAAGAATCCACCTGCCAATGCAGGAGACGCAAGAGACCCAGCTTTCAATCTCTGGGTCAGGAAGGTATCCTGGAGTAGGAAATGACACCCCACTCCAGTATTCATGCCTGGGAAATCCATGGACAGAGGAGCCTGGTGGGCTGTAGTCCATGGGGTCACATAGAGTCAGGCACGACTGAGCATCTGCGCACAACACAACAACAGCAACCACAGCCAAAGGAAAACAGTGGAAGGATCTGAGATGAGCAGCCTGTAAAAGGGAAGGCCCACTGGCCAAGGCAGCCGTCTTATACATCAGAAGGGATATCATATGAACCTAGGACCTTGCTTGGTCTATGGTCTGGTCTCATAGTAGAGCTGAGACAAATAGATGGACCTTACATGGATGCAATCACATTGTAAGTAAGGGATTTATAATAATCACAGCAATGATTGGAAACCCACATAGGATATGCTATTGATTCCACCTTTTGATGGGAGATTGGCCTGAAAAAACTTCTAATGTGCCTTCTAACCTCCATTAAAAAAATACGCAGCAGCCGTATACAATAAATTGCAGAAAATGGCCAAAAACGTTTCCCCATTCCTTTGTGTGCATACTTCTGCAATATGACTTGGCATCATCTCCCATGAGTTTTGTTTCCCGACCTTGTGAATCTGGACTTGGCTACAGAACTTCCTTTGATCAAAGTAGAGGCTTGAACAGTACTTGTCTGTCAGGACTTTCTCTGTTGCGGCCCTGGGAATCCTGAAATTGCCACGAGCCCAGGCTATCTTTTGGAGACACTTGACCCAGTGAGCTTCCCACCAATAAGCAACATGAGAGTAGACCATTCCAGACCAAGCTTCCCCTTGACCACCCGCCCGCTGACCAAAGGAAAAAGAGCCCAGATAAGACCAGGGGAACTGCTCTTTGCTGAGCCCAGCTCATGTTGCTGTACCAACATCACCAGCTGATAAATTATTGCTGTTTTAAACCCCTACGTTTTGGGAGGATTTATTACACATTAAAGAAACTGAGATGATAGGCTATACATGACTCTTCCTGAAATGTTTGTTTGGTTCACTAAGTCTTTTCAAGAGGGAATCTGAACATTGTTCTTTTTTCAGTCGAAGATGGAATCTACTCATAACCTGTTGTATGGAGAAAGGGATGGGTTGAGATGGGGTAGAAGTGGTGGGAAATATGGGAAGACCAGCAAGAATTCTGCTGACCTAAAAATTCTTTTTTAAGTTATTTACAGACATGAATAATCAATTATATGGTTGAATATCCTAATGACTGTATGACTAAAAACAATCACCAAAGACATAAACACACAGAAAATGTTCTTGTCTTTGGGTGTCTTTCAGAAGCATGGCCCATGAACAATAAGAGGCAGATTTAAACTCTCATTTATCAGGTTTTTAGGTGGGTTATTCCTGATATTAATAACTCCACTTTGCAAAGTATATTCTAGTTTAAAAAGCACTTTGCATTCATTATATATTTATAGTTAGTGTTTCACACCTAGAATGTGAGAGGTGTGTAAAACAGATGCATTTTAGCTGGGGTTTCCAGGGACAGTCAAGGTCCTGCTCTTTCGCAGCAGCAGTGCTGAGTGGGTGTGAAGGACAAGAGGGAGCAGGGTTAAACTATGAAGGTGAATCCCCCTCCCAGCTCCCCCACCTCCCTGGGTGGGAAGTAAGGTGCTCTCCCCTTGTGGCTTGAAGAAGACAGCTTGAAGGCTTCTCACATAGCTCGGGCTTGAAAGACCTATATCAAGCACTCTCTTTCCTTTGTCTGCTTTCCTTGGTGTGCTAACGTCTCCAGGAAATGTTATTTATTTATTTTTAGGAACATTTCTAGATTTTCTCCACAAAGCTTCATTGAAGCTACTGTGCTATGAAAGAAGAAATATGACTTTTGCTGCTTCTTCGTTTCATGTTTCCTTTTGAATTTTCTATCTTCTGAGCCAGAAGCCCTTTCCCTTTCTAACAGGTTAGGCAGGTCAGAGGCCTGAAAATGAGCTCTTCAGAGTTTATCAAAGCCATGGGCTTCTTCTGCCAGGCACCCCTGGCCCTTTCCTTTTGCACTGGCTTTTTCCTAACTTTGCTTCTCATCTTCTTTGTCCTGCTTTAGAAAGATGCTTTCGGTGTTTCTCCACTCTCTTGGGGAACACACACATTCTTTGCTTATCCCTCCTCTAATACGAGTCTCTAAATATTCATAAATGCTGACCAAAGAAGAGACTTTGAATCCTGATTCCTGGGTTGGTGGGGTTTTTTTCCAAATAAGCTTTGGACACATATTCCTTCAGAAAGTTCAGGAGGCTTATCCTTCTGCAGACCCACAGGCCCTTTGAGGGTGACTGGCTAAATGGATGAATTGATTGATTCCCTGACTTGGCAGATAGCATCGTGGAAGTGTTACTGAAATATTAATTAACAGATAAAGCAGTTTTACTCACAATCCCTTCACCCCACAACCTAAACAGTGTCCATCGTCCATGGTGCTCTGTAAGGGTGGTTTCTCAGGGCTAGTTATTGTGAAAGTGATCAAATACATACGTACACCTGCATGTACTCAGTCGCTTCAGCCGTTCCAACTCTGCAACTCGATGGACTGTAGCCCACCAGGCTCTTCTGTCCCTGGGATTCTCCAGGCAGGAATACTGGAGTGAGTTGCCAAGCCCTCCTCCAGGGGATCTTCCCGGCCCAGGGACTGAAGCCGTGTCTCTTATGCCTTCTGCACTGGCAGGTGGGTTTTTACAACTAGCACCACCTGGGCCCTTACATACACATGTGCATATGTATGTTCAATATGTGTATCTTTTCATGTGCATCCACTTAATTATATGTAGGGACCTCGTGCTCTCAAAAAGCTTAATGTAGAATAACACTTTGAACTTACAAATAGCCATTTTCACTTAAAGATTCCCTTTCTCTCACTAGAAACTTTTAACGTGTTATTATTTCCTCACCACCCCCACACTCCCTTCTAGAAAGATAGATTGGGTCAATGTTAAAATAACAGAAAATTCTTTTTATAGGCATTGTAGGCAACATTCCATTGTCAATACAGTAAACAGAAGTAAGAAATATCAATATTATTAGGGAACAGTCAAAAATTCAAATTCTTCTCTGGAGATTATCTATTTTAGCCTCCTGGTTAGACTGAGTAATTCCTTCATTCACTTTCCAAACATTTGGCACAAGATTATCATACAGGGTATAAGTTTTGACCATTAGCAAACTTATCCAGGCAAAAATGTGCAGCAAAAGTGGTGTAACACTTTCTAAAGTTCAGTGTCTCTTTTTTAAGGCAATCACTTCTCTCAACAAAAATAGAATTTAGGGAGTGCCAGTCAGAGCATCCTGCTGACTGAATCATCTTTACAAAATAGTTGTTCTATTTTCAAAGTATGAATATGTTTTTTTTCAAATCATGTTTAGACATTATGTAGCATAAAGGCTTCAACAGAAAGATTAACTGCCATGTTTGTGTTATTAATAACACTGGCTGAGATTGATAATCTGCTTAGAAAATTATTTCTCCTGCCACACACAGAATTCTATTTTGTGTATTTCAGTATTGCTCGCTGATGGTCCCAGTGGTTCACTATATTTATATATAGAGTCTTTGCCTCTTTTCAGAGCCTGAAATGTTTAGGTTGTAACACATACTCTTCAAAGACTTCCATGTGAAAAGTAGAATGTATTTTGGAAAACTTTTAATGTATTTTCCAGAGTTATTTACTAAAATATGTTGCCTTAAATCTCTGTTTATGAGTGGTCCTCAATCAGAGGCAGTTTTCTCCACCTGGGTGATATTTGGTGACATCTAAAAGATAGATGGGGAAACAGTGGAAATGGTGTCAGACTTTATTTTTGGGGGCTCTGAAATCACTGCAGATGGTAATTGCAGCCATGAAATTAAAAGACACTTACTCCTTGGAAGAAAAGTTATGACGAACCTAGATAGCATATTGAAAAGCAGAGACATTACTTTGCCAACAAAGGTCCATCTAGTCAAGGCTATGGTTTTTCCTGTGGTCATGCATGGATGTGAGAGTTGGACTGTGAAGAAAGCTAAGTGCCGAAGAATTGATGCTTTTGAACTGTGGTGTTGGAGAAGACTCTTGAGAGTCCCTTGGACTGCAAGGAGATCCAACCAGTCCATTCTAAAGGAAATCAGTCCTGAATATTCATTGGAAGGACTGATGCTGAAGCTGAAACTCCAGTACTTTGGCCACCTCATGTGAAGAGTTGACTCATTGGAAAAAACCCCGATGCTGGGAGGGATTGGGGGTAGGAGGAGAAGGGGACGACAGAGGATGAGATGGCTGGATGGCATCACTGACTTGATGGACATGAGTTTGAGTGAACTCCGGGAGATGGTGTTGGACAGGGAGGCCTGGCGTGCTGCAGTTCATGGAGTCGCAAAGAGTCGGACACGACTGAGCGACTGAACTGAACTGAACTGAACTGAAAAGACGTTTGTCATTCTCACAACTGGCATCTAGCGAGTAGACGCCACGGGTCTTGCAAAACATTCTACAATGGCCAGGACAGCCTCCCACAGAACAGAGTCACTTGGTCCCAAATTTCAATGGTACCAAGGCTCCGAAACCCTGGTAGACAATATCTTGGTTGTGCGTCATGATATCACGTTTTATTCCGTCCAGTAGAGAATTCCACCCATGATAAACCAGCACAACTACCAATGGTCTTTGGATTTATGATCCTTTCATGCTGAGGACACAATACCCCCCCTTTCTGCATGTGTCTAGTCAGGGAGCTGACCACCAGTTGGAGCGGGAGACTCTAGCTTCTTTTACAAATGGCTCAAAAAGCTCAGTGTGATGAAAAGGAATTTGGTGCTTCCCCTGTTAGTCATGGCAACTCTCCTGACTGCCTATGGAGAAATGAGGTAAGGAAATATCTTCAGTTGATATGATGGGAAAGGAATTTGATATTTTAAAAAATACTTATTATTTATTCTACCACTGGTTTGCAACATGACCTTGGGGAACTCCCTGGCTGAAAACCATTGTGACTCATAAATTCTTGGTGTCTGTCACATGCTGAGAGCGTATGGTCCTGCCTCCATCACTTTATTCTTCTAACTCATTTTATAAAAATCTGCTATGAATTATATATATATACATATATGTATATAATGTTATATATATATATATATATGAGTATAATAGAAAGCAAATTCTACTGTTGCTTTTCCCAGCGAATCTATTTCCACTATTTCTGCTGCTGCTGTTGCTACTAAGTCACTTCAGTCGTGTCTGACTCCGTGCAACCCCAAGACGGCAGCCCACCAGGCTCCCCCATCCCTGAGATTCTCCAGGCAAGAACACTGGAGTGGTTGCCATTTCCTTCTCCAATGCATGAAAATGAAAAGTGAAAGTGAAGTCACTCAATTGTGTCTGACTCTTCATGACCCCATGGACTGCAGCCTACCAGGCTCCTCCGTCCATGGGATTTTCCAGGCAAGAGTACTGGAGTGGGCTGCCATTGCCTTCTCCTCCACTATTTCTACTTACTTCTTAACCTTAAGTCCCTACAAAAGAAGTGATTTTCTTGATATATAATCAGGGAAGGGCCCCATAGGGATATAACTAATCAAATAATTCTTGTTTTTAAAAATAGTAAATAGAACTTGCAAATATAAACTTATCAATTTATTAATTATTTGTTGTTATGAACACCAAAATTTCAAGGTAATAACTATTCAAGTTTCTAAATCTGAAACCTAAGTGTTTTATCCTTTGCACCAAAAGTAATCTCAAGTATGGCCTTCAGGTATATTTTAAGTCACTATAAGTTTGACACAGTGGAGAAATCAGGCAGTGATCTAGAGCAGATTGGTTTATCTTTCTAAATCTTATTTGTAAATTGAGAATAATAATCATACTTTACAAAATTGTTGTGAGTTGAAAAAATTTAGAAGTCTTCATATTAAAACAATCTTTGGAGAGTTAAGCAGGTGGATGAACAGCAACAACGAAAAAAAAAAAAAGAAAAAACCCATCCCTGGATCCAAATTGATGTACAATGTCAGAATTCCAAAGAACTCATAGAAAAGTCTAAAAACTTCCCAAGAGAGGAAGAAAAACTGACTACAGGCCAAGGATGAAAATCAAATCAGTATCAGACTTTCCATCAGCAGCAGTAGACTCTTTAAGGCAAGGCGACAGAAACAAAGTCTGACGGAAACTGCTCCGTACACGGCTAAATAACCAGTAAAGCACAAGAATAAAATAAAAACATTTCCTGCTATGCAATGAAACAAAACATACACTATTCATACATCCCATATGGAAATATTAGCTGAGGGATTACTTCAGAAATTAAGAAATTTTCAAAAGAAAATAACATGATACACAGACTGAATAACAATGAAATGTGACCTAGAAGACGTTGAACAAGACTGGAAGCAAATTCAGAAAAAAATCAAATAGTTGTTAACTGGACATGCTCTTTGGAGCAGCAAAAATCAGTGGCACAGGATCATATTACTCTTTTACTGATCCCTTCACGAATAGCATTTATATAAACATAATATTTGCTCTTTTAGAATATCTAATAAAGCATATGAGTTAATTAAAAGCTTAAGGCTTAATCACTAATTGAATTGAAATGTTATAAACTTTGGCAATAAAAGACACATTACTAATCAAAAGATAGTCAGGAAAAAACATATTTAAGCAAGATAGTGTGCTTAAGCAAAAGTCTTAATTTTTCGTAATAGAAATCAATAGAAACTGTCTAAAATAGGTAATTCAAGAAATACATAATTAAAGAACTTGATATAGATCCCTTTTAACTTTTATTGTTAGTATCTTCCCAGAGGTATCAAACAATATAATTTCATAAGACAAATATACGAGAGGTGTGACTTGGAAGGCAGGTGAAAGAACTATCACTATTTGTAGATTTCATGCTTATGTCATTGCAAAACCTTGGAGAATCTTCTAAAAAAAATCACCAAGAACAAATTAGTTCAGTAAGTTAGTAGAAAATATCAGAAGTCAATAGCCTTAATAAAGTATAAAAATGGCAGTACTTTAAAAAAAAAAACAGAAGTCAAATTACCAAGAAACTCAACTAGATATATGTGTAATCTTTACAATGAAAATTTTAAATAATTCCTGATGGATACACAAGTGAAAATAAAGACTGAAGGTATTAAGTTAGGAGACTCAGTATCATGAATATGTCAATTCTGCCAAAGTTAATTTACAGATATAAAATGATACAAAAAAAACACTATCTAGCCAGAAAAATTCTGAAAAGAATTGTCATTGTTCATGCTAAGCCTTAAAGTACAGTATAAAGCTTCAATAATTAAAATGGTGTGGTGGTCTGGTGTGAATCTGAAATGACAAAATGCAAAGAACAGAGATTCATACATCGTCCAAAACGCATCCTGATATTAGTATGTGATTTCAGATGAGTGAGGAAAGGGAAACTTCTTCATGAGTGTTTTGGGGACAACCAAGTAGCTATCTGAAATGAAATAGAGAACCCGTATCTTTCACTGTATTCCAGAGAACTCCAAAACGGTCTGGAAATGAAATGTTAAAAAGAAGAATCATCCATTAAAGTACTAAAAGAAAATATAGATAGTATCCTTTATAACCTTGGAACTCAGAAGCCTTCTCTAACTATGACTCAAAATATAGGCACCAATAAAAAAGATAAATCATTTAGACTGTAAAAAGCCAGCATTTTTCAGTGTAAAACATTGTAAGCAAAGTTGCAAGACACATGAGAAACTGGGACAAATATTTCTTAATCATTTCACAGACAAACAGCCGATCTCCCAAGTACATAAGGAGTTCCTAGATGATTGTAAGGAAATAGCCAGTGATTAGTAGGAAAATGGCCAAAGGATATCTATCAGTAGAAAGTTTGCAGAAAAATAAAAAAGTCTTTAAATGTGAAACATTGCTTACCCTCACTAGTAATAAGAGAAATGCGGATTATAACAGTTGTGAGTTATCAGGTTTCACCTAGCAGATTAGCAAAATCTGAAATCCATGGTAACTATATGAAGAGATAGAAACCATTTCTATTGCTAGTGAGGAGTATAAATTAAACATAAAATTACCATATGATCTAGCAATTCCATTTCTGGGTGTATACCTTAAAAAATTAAAAGCAGGAATTCGAACAGATATTTGTACACCAATGTTCACAGCAACCTTATTCACAAGAGTCAAAGGGAGGAAACAAGCCAAATGTCCCCTGATAGATACATGGGTAAATAAGATGTATATACTCACAGTAGACTATCATTCAGTCTTTGTGTCAGGAACGAAATTCTATCACAGCTACAGCCTGAATGAACCTTGAGAGTTTTGTACTAAGTGAAATAAGCCAGACACAAGGGGAGGTGATACCATGTCCAATTTGATGAGGTGCTTAGAATAGTCAGAAATTCACTGAGACAGAAAGCGGAATAGGGACTGAGACAGAAAGTTGCTGGGAGCTGAGGGTGACTGGAAAATGAAGACTTGTTTAATGAATAGCTTTCAGTTTGAGGTGATGAAAGAGTTCTAGAGATGGATGGTGGTGATAGATGCAAAGCTACGTGAATGTACTTAATTCCACAGACCTGCATACTTAAAAATGATAAATTTATGCTATGTGTATTTATCACAATAAAAAAAAAAAGCTACCTATGGAGCCAGGGTAAAAGCTGCAGGGGTAAGAGCGATACTACTTTTGAACTATGTAAATATATTATTTAATTACCTAATAAGACCAATAAACAAATTCATATGAAAGACCTGGGAATTTCCCCTTGGGTCACTTTCATAATTTGGTTTCTTTCTATATGCAAATATTACTTCATTCTGTTTCAATATTATAAAAGCACCTTCATTAATAGATTGATTAAAAGTCCACACACCAGAGTACTAAGCAGCAATGGTTAAGAATATGGTAGATCTATACAGATCTAGGGTAGATCCTCATTTCAGTGTATAGACTCACGGGTTCTGGCCTCCAGAGAAATGTTCTCAGTTCTGGTCTTTCCGGTCAGTTAAATGCTCTGCACCTGTTCTGCAGTCTCAGTCATCTACCTGGAGAAAGGAAGGGAAAGCTGACGGCTTCATTTTATGTCTGCTTCATGCTCCAAGATCACTTGTCAAAGCAACTTCGCCTGTAGCAGGATGGGGTCCTTGCTCAGCCATTAGCAAATTAACCCCTCCTTTTTTCTGGTTATTTTACCTTATGTGGGTAGCTCCCCTGAAGGGAAGCTGAGGGCCGGAGCCTCACAGTAGGCATAGGGTTCCAAATTTCACCTCTGCCCCCAACTCTATCTGCAGCTACCCAGCCCCCACCTGAACAATTCTGTGGTAGGCAGGCACCCCATTTTGGGGGTACCCATTCCACTTATCAACAGCTCCACTGACTGGAAAGGACTTCCTTACGAAGTCTGGAAACTCGCCTCAGTCATTTCCTTCCACTGGTCCTGGTTTTATTTCCAGGAATCAGAAAACATTAATTTCTCTTCCTTATGATATCATTAGAGATATTTAAAAACCACTAATACATCCTTCCCAACAACATGTCTCTTCTCTAGGCTTTGAGAAGCCTTCTCCATGGAACCACTTTTTTCAGTGGCTAGAATTCCAGTTACTCCTGAATCCCACAAGCTCTCCCTTCTCAGCATTCGTTGGGTCTATAGCCCATTTCCATGGACATACCTTTGATTCCATTTCTATGTCTCTGCTAACCTCTGACAAATCTTTTTCCTCCTCTAGCGATCAAATAGAAATGTAAGCCCAAATAAAACACATCTGTGTAAAAAGCTGGTGTGGTAAGTGTTGTTAAAATGGTTCCCGGTTGTCCCCATGCCTTGTATAATCCCCTCCTCTGAAGGTACACTGGACCTCATGAGAACTGAGAGTTCTAGGCTTCCACCCTGACAAATGATGACAAAGTGGAAGATGTGGAAAGCGATGGTGTTTAGACGTCTGCTGCTGCTGCTGCTGCTAAGTCGCTTCAGTCGTGTCCGACTCTGTGCGACCCCACAGACGGCAGCCCACTACGCTCCTCTGTCCCTGGGATTCTCCAGGCAAGAATACTGGAGTGGGTTGCCATTTCCTTCTCCATTTAGATGTCCGAACATTATCAACTAAAATGTCAAAAGAAATATCAAAGAAAATGAAGTTTGTATTATTGTGCATGTCTTGGTATTATTTAGATAGGTTGGTAATGTTTGGATGAGCAATAAAAGCATATATAGTTAAGGTATTATTATATATGCATTCTATTTTTTAACTTAATTTCAAGGAAGCCCAATATTGTTGTTACAACAACAATTTTTATATAATTTGTTCTATGGTCAGGAATAAACCAAAAGGTTAAAAATTGATTTAAATGTATCAAAAATGAAATATGTGAAATATGTGCAAACTATCAATATATTTTATCTAAAAGCAAATTAAAATAATTATTTAAACTGAAAAATTAAATTATTTTCATATATTTTGTTATTTTTCTTCTAAAATAGTTAAAATTAGCTGTCAGAGTTAAAAGAAGTTATGATTTATAAAACCAACATGCAAAATAAAAATTATTTAACTAGAAATCATTAGTAATCTATATAAATTTTTTAAATAAAAAGTATTTAATTAAAACTGATCTTTTAAATGTACTGAGTGCTTCCAACTCTTTGCAATCCCATGGGTTATAGCCTGCCAGGCTCCTCTGTCCACGGACTTCTCCAGGCAAGACTACTGGAGTGGGTTGCCAATTTCTTCTCCAGGGGATCTTCCCAACCCAGGGACTGAACCTGGGTCTCCTGCATTGCAGGCAGATTCTTTACTATTTGAGCCACCAGGGAAACCCATACTTCAAAAAAATAATTAAAAAAAAATCCATCTAAGTTGCCAACATAATATCCAGAATTTGACAAGTTCATTAATTTGTCTTTTCTCTCCCCCAAATGAATCCACCACTTAAACTCTCCCTATACCTGAAGCAGTGTCTCTGACAGCAGGGACACAGCCCCACATCGCTGTAGCACTCAGTTATACTCACGTCCTGTTTCAAGGACGTGGGACAGAGCTTTGGAAAGCACTTCCCTGAGCCACGAGCCATGTCAGTCACGAAAAGGGGAGTTTTAGGGTTCTGCGTCAAGCTGTGGAAGATCCGAGGGGGAGAGCGGCTGTACTGCAGGGCCAAGCCCCCGCCAGCGTCCCTACTCCACCTGGAGCGTACGTTCAGTCAAGGTCTGAACACAGCTGCATGGACATCTGATGGCGGTGGAGCTGGCTTCTCTGCCTCTAAGGTGCCCGCCTGATTAGGCTCCAGCCCTGGGCTGAATTAACCCTTTCCTCCTGCTTGAAGCTGAGCTTCCTGCTTTCCGCAAAGCAGAAGACACTTGCTGCCTTCAACACAGAGTTAAGCAGTTCGTATCGTGAGGTGCTCCGTATTGTCCGTATGACTCTTGGAGGGCATCAAACTGCAGAGTGGCTCCTGCTCCATTGACTGACCAAGCATCCATCGCCTCTTCTGACCTTTTTCTGGCTTAAAGCAGCACTTTGTGTTTTTTTGTAACTGACTTTCTTACTCATTCCATCTTGGACAACCAATTCCTCTCTGTTTTCTAATTTTAGCAGCAAGTGCTCTCTCCTAGGACTAGTCATGTTAATGACAACAAGGACGGCCACAATGAGGGCTGCATTTATCAAATGCTTACTAAGTGTCAGGCATGTTTCTGAGCACTTGAAATACGTGAATGCATTTGTCCTCACAGCAAGGCTACAAGATGGATACCGTTTTCTCCAACACATTTACCAAAGAAGAAACGGAGGCCCGCGATGCTGAGCAACCTGCCAAAGTAGGTCACGCGGGCAGTCTGACTCTAGTTCAAGTTCTTCTCCAGTTTGCTGTGTGATACTACAGGAGATGGAGAAATGGTGCTTTTTATATGCCGTGGGCATGTTTGGCTTATTTCACAGGAAACATAGGTATTCTTGCCAATTGGTTGAAAATGATATATACAAGATAAAGCACTGTGTGTGTTCACTCATTGCTTTTACTTCTGGAGATGATGCTTTCACTGATACCATTAATACCAGAACTACTAATCTTAGGAGTTTCCCAGGTGCTCAGGGGTAAAGCATCCGCTTGCCAATGCAGGAGACACAGGAGAGATGCAGGTTGGATCCTTGGGTCAGGAAGATCCCCTGGAGGAAGGCATTGCAACCCACTCCAGTACTCTTGCCTGGGAAATCCCATGGACAGAGGAGCCTGGCGGGCTGCAGTCCATGGGGTCACAAAGAGTCGGACACAACTGAGCAACTGTGCAGGCACACACACACACACTTACCTAGCACCCGTTTTCCCAGAGGACTGCGTGTGCTCATAGAGACAAGTAGACAGAGCAAAGGAAGAAGAACCCCACGGAACTCCATTCAAGCACCGACCAAAAATCTGCAAAGAACCCACAAACTTCAGGGATATGTTTATAGCACTCCCAAGCATCACAGCCCACTGGGCAGGAAACAGTTAAATCATTTCCCTGCAAGGTCACCTTGAATGTCACCGAAGGAGTTGGGCACAGAGCCCAGGTCTCTGGATCCTCTTGCTGAGTTTCAGAAAGCAAACCATGCTCTGGCATTTAGCTGCTGAGACATTTTGTTGTGTTTAGCATTCCCTTGCAATATTTGCAACCCAAACGCTATAGCAAGAGTCAGTACTTGAATAACTGGGAAGAAAATTGGATCCGAAGTCAAAGTGCCAGCCCCAAATGCAGAAAGAATAAAGCTAAATCTAGCCAGGTTCAATAAAGGATGCCATAAAAAATCATCTTTAAGGTTTTCTCTGCCTAATCACCAATATTAACACAGTTCAAATAATGTTAAGATAGATGCGTGTGGTCATCATAAGAGGATTCTTGAACTTCAGCCCTCTTATTGCAAGCAATATTTGATGCAACCAAATTTTAGGACTCGAGAATTTGCCACAGTGAGATTTGGGCTATACTTTATCAGGGTGCCCCATACATCTTAAAGAGTTGAAGGTGTGCAATAGAAAAGAGGACCTGCTATTATTAGGAGAGAAAACTACCTGGTCTATTTCCACAAGTCTGATTGCTGGACTAAGTGTAAAGCAAGAAAACTGCCATGAGGAATTGGTATTATGGGGCTTCCCTGGTGGCTCAGATGGTAAAGTGTTTGCCCACAATGCAGGAGACCTGGGTTCGATCCCTGGGTTGGGAAGATTCCCCTGGAGAAGGGAATGGCAACCTACTCTAGTATTCTTGCCTGGAGAATTCCATGGACAGGAGCTGGGAGGGCTGCAGTCCACAGGGTAGCAAAGAGTCAGCCGCGACTGAGGGACTAATACATATGCATCGGTATTATAGGCCTGGAGCTACATCTGGTCCAGCTTCTCTGTGACTATGGAAAGACCTGCATCTGACTAGTTCTGGGTTAAAATCAGACTGAAAAAAGTTTGCAAGTTTAGAAGCAGCTTAATTTCCCCCTTGTTTCCATAGCTCCCTCATCTTTACCCTGAAAGGTGATCCCAGCAATACAGTCCTCAGAAGAGCTTCTTCCGGGCACTCTCAGCTCACTGGCCACGTGGGCCTCTTTGCCTTCAGAGCATGGGTCCATCATGCCCTCTCAAAACCATGGGAATATTCCTGGGGATACCCGGAGCCTTCAGTCCTGGCTCACGGTGGGGTCTTGTTGTTGCTTCCCTCTGCCCTCACACAGACCGCCTGCCAGGCTCCTGACTCCGTGTATCTCAGACTTTGCCTGAGTCCACATCACTGCCATACTGATCTTTGGACCCCAGGGTATGCTCCCTTGGTCTCTGAAAGCTACCTGTATCAACCCGACACCTGAGAGTCCGGAGGACTTACTCATCTCCTTTCGAGTGAACCCACCCTGTGTAGGTGAAGGGCCGGACCGAGTCACTCCTGCTTTATCCCATCCAATCATTTGGCGCAAAACAGTAATGTAAACAACTTATTGACCCAGAGACTTATGAATCCGCCTTTTGTTACCCAAACATTATTGATGGAGTATCTCAATACTCACTTAATAGCAAATCGCTGGCCATAGGCATTCGCTTCTGCAAAAATCCCCCGGTCAATATGTCAAGTAAGAACCAGCCATGCAAAGGTGTAGCTGAAAACCCTGCGGGGGGCTCACAACCCCTTTTCAGTAGGTGACGCCCGTCTTGTATGAGATGTGCTTGTCTGACACCACGGTGCTCACCAGCTTGCTGTCCCATTAAACTGAAGTCATGCTCTGGGCTGTTTCTTCGGAACTCTTTTATCATCCTCTTAGTGTTTCCGTGGCTTTCTTTGGTTCATTCTAATTTGATTCTCTGTGCATCCTCTGCTTGATGTACAGGTCAATGAGTCTCCAGAAGAGCATAGTGTGGGTTTTCTACAAACAACGCAGCCTGGAAAGTGTGCTGCTCAAAAGAAGCAGAGCAAGGCAATGGCTTTCTCTTTTGTATTAGCCATATGACTCATCTTTTGTTAAACAAGGCACCCAAATTGCTCACGCTGGGACTCTCATTTCTTTCTTTTCTCCTTTCTTTCCTTCTCTCTCTCTTCTTCACTCCCTTCCTTTTTTGAACAAATTGAATGATAGCGATGAGTCAGGCCCTGAGAAAGCTGTCGGTCATATTGGGCCATGACTGCTGAGCTAGGAGTCAGCATGTAGCTAGATTTTCAAAGACCCCATCATACCTTTCAAGGTAAAAAGTAAAAATGTCAATTTTATAACACAATAAAGTATAACTACCTATTGAAACCACCATAAATAATTTAATGTCTTAAATAATTTACATTCTGTGTTATGTACCTCTATGAATTATGTTCATAGGCTGATTGAATTAAAAGTGTTGTATCACATGCCAAAGTGTTGCTAGGTAACAACTAAAAGTAATACACTCACATACACTTATCTCTATATACATGTGTGTCCTAATATTTATATAATCATGTCCACATTATCTATGTACACATGTGTGGATTTACTGTAATACTTAAAAAGGGATCAAACTATCTCAATACATGTATAGACAGAGTATTATAAATAGGTAAATATATAACACATTTCTTTGAGGGCCATTACCATGGCCTCAGAAATCATTTAAGTGATTCATTTGGTGGTAAATGGCTCACCATTCTAAGAGCACACCCATAGTGAACTTGTAAGTGGTCACACACTCCCGATGACTCTCTCAAAGTCTTTTCATGATATATGGAGAAATATTCTGAATGATGAAATACGAGACTTAAGTCTTCCGTGTTTGTGGTCAATCAGAAAAAATTGTATATACATATATGGTTTATTTATATTTTTATATACGTGTGTTGTTTGAATTGTGAGAGTGTTAGTTGCTCAGTCATGTCCAACTCTTTTGCCATGGACTGTAGCCCACCAGGCTCCTCTGTCCACGGAATTCTCCAGGCAAGGATTCTGGAGTGGATCGCCATTTCCTCCTCCAGTGGATCTTCCGGACCCAGGGATCGAACCCACATCTCTTGTATTGGCAGGCTGATTCTTTGCCATCTGAGTCATCAGGGAAGCCCCACTTTATTTTATTGCTGCTATTTTTTTATTTTAGATAATGTTCAGTCATGAGGTATAAAGGTATATCCCAAGTGAGCCGTTGGCCTAAATCACATTGTAACTCCCAGCCCAAAGACAATCTCTATGTTTTCTGAACTTGTTTTTTTGTTTTTATTTAATGTACTTCCCCCCTTTTGGGGATGTTAAGCTGCATCTCTAATGATAGAAAAATGAAACATTATTTTAAATATCGGAACATCCAGTTAGCATTGAAAATATTTAGCCATTCTATCTGAAATGTACTTAAAACAATTTAAGATTTTAATAATCTAGTAATTTTAGTACTTCATGATTTCTAATTGTATAGTTCATAGAATAAGCATAAATAATTACCTGAAAGTATTCTTCAGAGAGAATGGTTTAAGAAAATGTAGAGAGAGAAATGTACTTTCTGAAAAAGGTGCTTACGTGAAAAGCTTCTTTTTTATAATATTTTATTTTTATCTGCAGACAATGACTGCAGCCATGAAATTAAAAGACACTTGCTCCTTGGATTCAACTCTTTGTAACCCCATGGACTATAGCCTGCCACACTCCTCTGTCCATGGGATCTCCAGGCAAGAATACTGGAGTGGGTTGCCATGCCCTCCTCCAGGAGATCTTCCCAACCCAGGGATCGAACCCAGGTCTCCTGCACTGTGGGCAGATTCTTTACCAACTAAGCCACCAGGGAAGCCCAAGAATACTGGAAGAAAAGCTATGACAAACCTAGACAGCACATTAAAAGGCAGAGACATGACTTCGCCAACAAATGTCCATACAGTCAAAGCTATGGTTTTTCTAGTAGTCATGTATGGATGCGAGAGTTGGACCATATAGAAGGCTGAGCTTGGAAGAATTGACACTTTCAAACTGTGGTGCTGGAGAAGATTCTTGAGAGTCTCTTGGACAGCAAGGAGATCAAATGAGTCAATCATAAAGGAAATCAACCCTGAATATTCATTGGAAAGACTGATGCTGAACCTCCAAAACTTTGGCCACCTGATGCCAAGAGCCTGATGCTGGGAAAGACTGAGGGCAAGAGGAGAAGGGGGCAACAGAGTAAAGATGGTTGGATGGTATCACTGACTCAGTGGACATGAGTTTGAGCAAACTCCGGGAGATGGTGATGGACAGGGATGCCAGGCATGCTGCAGTCCATGGGGTCTCAAAGAGTCAGACACGGCTTAGTAACTGAAAAACAGCAATATATACACGCTCAAATAGTAATATGGTTTATTACTAGAAACATCAGTCTCTAATCTCACTTATCCTTAGATAAGTTAGATATCTCACATCCTCAGAGACCCCACTTTGACTTTTTCTTTTATTTATTTGACTGCATCCAGTCTTGGTATGGCATGTGGGATCTTCATTGCAGTACTTAGACTCTAGCTATGACGTGCAGACTCCAGAATGTGCAGCCGCGGAAGTTGCAGCTCACAGGCCCAGTTGTTTGGCAACATGTGGGATCTTAGTTCCCTTGTGTGTGCATGGGTACGTGCTCAGTTGCTCAGTTGTGTCCAACTCTATGTGACCGCATGGACTGTAGCTTGCTAGCCTCCTCTGTCCATGGGATTCGCCAGGCCAGAATACTGGAGTGGGTTGTCAACCCAGAGATTGAACTCGTGTCTCCTGCATTGGCAGGCGGCTTCTTTACCACTGAACCACTTGGGAAGCACAATTCATTTCT
Source organism: Bos indicus x Bos taurus (assembly GCF_003369695.1). Taxonomy (NCBI): domain Eukaryota; kingdom Metazoa; phylum Chordata; class Mammalia; order Artiodactyla; family Bovidae; genus Bos; species Bos indicus x Bos taurus. The sequence continues at coordinate 45,542,715 of NC_040098.1, read as the reverse complement.
CTCATCTTTCTAGGCAAAGCTGCCCCAGATAGACACAGTTATTTTCCCCTCAGCATGGACCTTGAACTTTACTCTTTTTAATGGAAGCTGTGTCTAAACCATTAGAGTCAAATTATACTCCTTCTGATGCACAGATGATGAAATCTATTTCAGACTGTCCTCTAGAAGAAAACAAAAGCTGTCTCTCTTGGTGAGGTAAACACTTCTCCATCTAGTTTTACTTTACTCAGTACTAAATATATTAAAAGTTGTCTGTACAGGATGTAGGATCAGTGTTAAACTAATAAAATAGCACTAAGAAAGCAATATGAAGGCATAGCAGAAAAGAATAACCTCCTAGCTTTTTCAATGCTTCTTTTAATCCAACAAGGAATCTTTGCAGGGTGTTGGCTGAAAAATGTCAAGCCTCCATTCAATCTTACCTTTATACCTGTCACTACAGGTAACCTGTAATCCTGTGAGTGCTCAGGATTTGGAGATCACTTACTCCAGATTTCAGAAGATCAATATAGGTTGGTTTTGCAACAATAAATACATATATGACAAGATGGGGTCTGATCTGGCGGCAGCATCTCTGGAATAAGAATCAGCAGACCTGTGCCCCAACCTCCACTCTGCTAAGAAATAGAATCCATCTTCTCTCCAAGGAAAGAGAGTATGATTGACCACACCCCCTCCAAGTCCTCAAAAATATGGTCCAGTCATTTGCCCTGGATAGTCTAAGCTTCTGGGCTTCCCTGGTAGCTCATCTGGTAAAGAATCTGCCTGCAATTCAGGAGGCCCTGGTTTGACCCCTGGGTAGGGAAGATCCCCTGGAGAAGGGATAGGCTACCCACTCCAGTATCATTGGGCTTCCCCGGTGGCTCAGACAGTAAAGAATCCGCCTGCAGTGTGGGAGACCTGGGTCTGATGCTTGGGTTGGGAAGATCCCCTGGAAGAGAGCCCGGCAACCCACTCCAGTATTCTTGCCTGGAGAATCCCCCCATGGACAGAGGAGCCCGGTGGGCTGCAGTCCATAGGGTCACAAAGAGTCAGACACAACGGAGCGGAAAAGCACAGCACAGCACAATCTAAGCTTCTAACCATGCACTCCCAGGGCAAGAGTTGGCTCTGAAACATTCCTGAGAGAGAGGTTATTTGTAAGGTGCTTCTTCGTAAGGACATATATGGAAACTAGAGCAGAGTGGTGATTAATAGCCAAGAGACTCTCTAACCCCTCTCTGGGCAGCATAGAGGTTAGCATAAGGCAGGCTGGTCTTGGCTTGTGTCCAGGAAGCTCATTCCCACGAATCCTGAGAAAGACCTTGTTACAACAAAGTTATGGAACAGCAGACCCCCTAGGAAGGGTGAATTCAAGGCTTCTTTTACAAGGAAAAGAGTTTTGAGAAATTTGCCAATCCTGAAATGCCTCAAAAAGGAGTGTGCCCAGCAAAATATTTTGCAGTTCTTGCATTTTAGAAATAATGGGATTCTCTAAGGCAGCCCATAATAGAATTCACTGAACAAGAGTTGCCCTGCTCCCTAGGGCTTAGCTGGACTGGACAGAACAATTTAACTCAGGAATTACACTTTGCGATTCAGCAGAAAAACAGACACACATATCCTAAGAAATAAAGGAAGGGCATGAGGAAACGCTCTGGTTCTCTGTCTGTCTTCAATGGTTTAGATATTTGAGGGGTTTTAGCAATAGCTTAATTTCATAAATAGCAGCCTAGGCAGGTTTGCCCAACCGTTCAAGAAGACTACCTACTGTGTCTCTCTCCAGTTACAACGCTTTTCACATTAAACGTTTGATTGGGTTACTAATTTTAAAACTCACCACTTCAGAATCACCTAAAGCTTTCATTTCCTATCTAAAAGCCCTGAAAAAAAAAAAAAAAGTCATAATTACCCCTGAACTGAGGCGGCAGGCTGTGTCAGAGAATTTTGAAAGTGTTGTTTTTTGTTTTTTTTTTCTCTGAGCACAGGCAGCTTGGAAAGCAGAGCACCTGCGAATAGGTTAATGAAGCTCAGAACTGCTGGAGTTGTCAAGACCAACTGTTTCGAATTCCTATGGAGTTAAGTAGGGTATGAATCCGGCTCTGAGTAAATATCATTACCCATGCGTTCTGACTTCCTGCTCTTGGGTTTTGCACTGTGTGTGGGTTTTTCCCCTTCAGCGCAACCGTTGGGTAGCAGTTGGGCTGGGGGTGGCTGGCAGTAATCTTTAAAATGGCTCTCGGGATGGGCCGAGGCCCTGGTGTTTATTCCCAGAGCTTCCTGAGCCATAGAAAATTCATTGCATTTTATTCACGTATTTGTACCACGTGAGGCTTGTGTTTTCAGAAAAACAAGTGTGGCTGGTCACTTTGAGTGTCTAATTTTGGTGTTTAACAGTCATGAGACACGGTAAAGAGGAAAAACAGCAAGAACCATCTGTGTTCTAAAGGTAAGTCCTCTTAGATCCAAACGCTCAAGTAGTAACACTTACTGTTCTGATGACCTGTATGAAGAAGATTTTTAGCCGATTTTCAGTGTGGTTTAGTGTAAATGTCAGCCTCTGGTTGAAATGTATCATGGAAACAGAAAGTGCACATAATCTAAGTGTACAGCTCAATGCATCTTCAGAGTGACCGCATCCGTGTAACCATAAATTCAGATCAAGAAACAGGACGTTCTCAACACCAGAAGCCCCTCTCATGCCCTCTCCCAGTCTAGACCCTAGGAGTAACCACTACTCTGACTTCTAATACTGGGTTTATTTGGGGGGGGGGGTTGGTAGGTTTTTGTTGTTCTTGTTATTGTTGTTGGGTTTTGTTTTGTTTTTTGCTTGTTTTCAACTCTGTACAACAGGAAACAGATAGTATATATTCTTTTATATCTGGCTTTTTTCAAATATGCAGAGATTTTACAAATATGTCATTGCAGCCTTTTACACTGCCGTCCCATTGACAAGGAAATCATCAATCTGCCTCAGTGCAACAGTTTGCTCTCCTCAAAATGTGTCAAGTAAAAATACTCACGTCGGAAATAAATGTATACATGGCTGCGTTATATGCTTTAGCCTGCCAATGAGCACATCCGGTTTCTAACAGATGGGGAAAGGAACTTCCACTGGGCCTTTTTAAAGAAGGAGGATAATACGAGCTTTGCTATGAAGCTACAACAAAAAGTTGGAGGAGGGTGGGAGGTCAAGTTGGGGAAGTCTGAGTTCTGAACTGAAGCATAAAGCTGGTGGTGAAATGCACAAGAAAGTGGGACTTCTTGGTTGAATGTTGATGTGCCAGGATGGGAAACGAGAGCTTGATGTCTGATTGCAGACAGTACTGTTTCCTCCTGCTTTGCCTTGGTGTGTTCCCAATAAACAGGCCCTGCAGGTCATATTTTACTTCCTGCCATTTGTAGTTCGCTTTACTAGGCAAGTGACTTCCGTAGCCTCCAGGCAAGGAGAGGATAATAATAGTAATAATAACAATAAAATCATTGCTCATGCCTGAGCTGAATTAAAACAGCACAACTTTGTCACTAATGATAATGCGAGGCAAAGGATTTAGAATAGTTAGAGTTATAATTGCAAGTTACAAAATAATTAAACGTTATTACTGTGCAAAAATACTTAGGAGCCGACTTTACGGCTAGTGTTATGGGATTCTCGAGTCACACACATGTGAACCACATATACGGTTGCTGACTTATTTGACCGTGCGTCAAGCCTTCCAAGAAAATCATGCACTTGTTTGAAAAGTAATCAAATACGGATTATTTCAATAACAGCCAAAGAGTTTCTTCCTGAGATCCCTGCCAGTGAAAGGCAGGGGATTTATGCCACTGGTTTTTGAGCAAGCCACATTTCTCTAATATGGCTGATCCCTCCCAGTCTAAACATTTTCTTTGAAAACGTGAAACCCTGCAATTAAATATTCCTCCCTGAAACAGGAGAGTTCACTGAACTGAGAACCAAGTAAATCCCCCATAGAGAAGACTGTGATTGGAGGGAGGTGATGTTGTTTGGTGGGAAGACCCACTGATGGAATGAAAACAGGAAGATGCTGGAGGGGAGGAGGAGAAAAACAGCAAGATGTTGGAGTGGTGGAGGAGAGGATAAAATCATGTGCTCATCTGAGGACCTTCCCTATTCAGATGTTAAGGCTGGTTGTACATGTACTTGTCCCTGAGACATAGAGATACAGCTAATATTCAAAATATTTTTTATGTTTTTTGGCAAAGATCACATTTAAATTAAACAAGCGTTGCTACTGACAATGTTCCTTTGAATCATGTTTTCCCTTGTGAAGAAGGGGGGAATCTCTAATAAGGGAAATAAAAGCTTTATTAGTGAAATGATTACCTGGGCTGAAAAATGGTGTCAAATGTTTTGCATATGTGATTTTCCCTTCTTGTGAATCTTATCTCCTTAGCATTTATCCATGGTGATGTTTCACAAAGGGTCATTTCTGAGAGAGATGCATTTCTTCCCCTGACCACTGTGTCGGTAATTCCCTGGGAAGGATGCTTGGAAACAGGGTCTACGCAACAGCATGTAATAAGTCTCACACAGATTGTGTATTTAGGAGTGGAGGTTGGGGAGTTGGGAGTAGATGCTTGTTTAGATCGCCTTCCTAAAATACTCTTTCAGTACCTTGACACAGCCCCTAAATCCTTGGGACTTCCCAGGTGACCCTAGCGGTAAATATAAGAGATGCAGGTTTGATCCCTGGGCATGGAAGATCCCCTGGAGAAGGGCATGGCAACCCACTCCAGTATTCTTGCCTGGAAAATCCCATGGACAAAGGAGGCTGGTGGACTACAGTCCATGGGGTCTCAAAGAGTCAGACATGACTGAGTGACTTAGCACACGTGCACACCAGCTACATTATCCCTCCCTCTTCTCCAGAATTTCCCTATCAGTGAAATTGGTAGTTATCAAATTGTTCTGCATAACACAGACAGGCACTCACATACATAGTTTTATCTATTATACAGAACTATGGATTATATATCTATAGAGCATCTAGATCTAGATTATAGATTTAGATCTAGATATATAAAACACTTGATAATTGTATTAGCATGGGCCCTCCAAAAAGTATACGTTAAGGTGAGGCTGGCTGTGCGTAAGGAGACTACCTCTGAGGAAGAAAGGACAGAACCAGAGTGGGCAGACAAAGCCTTCAGGCCACAGAGCAGGTTTGGTGCTAGCAGAGGACGAAGGCAGGAAGGCAGGTGGAGAAGGAAGAGCCTTGGGATGCAGCAAAGTTCCAAGAAAGACTCAGTTTGGACTGTTGAAGAGTCTGAATCAATGTCACCAATCAGAGGGTTCCCGAGGATCTCAGGAATGGGCCTGCATTAAATCCACCTTGTGCTCAGTCATTTGCTGGGAGTGACCCATGGGAAGCATGAACTTGGTGTGAATGGTGGTGGTCGATCCGGAGGGCAGCAGCTGGAGCCATCCCACATTATGCTCCCCACGGCAAGAGACCTCAGCAGCACCCCATGCCTGCCACAGTAGTGTGTTTTGTATTGCTGTGTGTGTGTGTGGTAAAATATACTCTACAGTATTTTGTGTGTGTGTGTGTATATATATATATATATTTTTTTTTTTTTGTAAGTCTCTCAGGTGTGTCCAACTCTTTGCAACCCCGTGGACTATAGAGTCCATGGAATTCTCCAGGCTAGAATACTGGAGTGGGTAGCCTTTTTCTTCTCCAAGAGATCTTCCCAACCCAGGGATCAAACCTAGGTCTCTCACATTGCAGGTGGATTCTCTACCAGCTGATCCACCAGGGAAGCCCAAGAATACTGGAGTGGGTAGCCTATCCCTTCTCCAGCAGATCTTCCGAACCCAGGAATCCTTAAACCAGGGTCTCCTGCATTGCAGGTGGATTCTTTACTAACTGAGCTATGAGGGAAGCCCATATTTTGTATATATAATACATAATAATATAAAATATGTTGAAAGCATTAGATATATTTTGTAGTACACTATTTTTTAATTACATGTTCAAGAATTAAAGACTTCTTACATGGGAGTCCAATGTTCATGAAAATCAAGGATTTCTTCTAATTAGGTGGTAGAATCAAAAGGACTTGATATGGACACTTCTACTCACAGGAAGATGGAGTAGACATGTATTTCCCTATTCCTCCCTAAGTACAACTAAAATCCCTGTACCTTATATATGAAACAAACTTAAGAGGTCTAAAAGGTGAGAGAAAAGGGCAGTCCAACTAGGAACCTCACACTCAAGGATTTGATGTTGCATTAAATTCCCTACCCTTCCCCGTATTTCCCAAACTGGGTGCTATAGAAATTAACAACCCAGATATGTCAACAAACACAGATTTTTTAAAGCCCTTACAAAAGCCTAATCTCTTGAGCCAAAGGACCAGAAAAGGGACAATCTAGCAAGAAAAAACAAAAAACGAATAGAGACAAATATCACGAGGCAGAGAAAAATCTGTAGCCACATCCCACCCACACCAGCAAGGGCTAAGTTGAAAACCTAGATTTCCCTCCTTTTTACATGTGGTAATGTATATGTTTCCATGTGCCATATGTATACCTGTGGCTGATTCATGTTGATAAATGGCAGAAACCAGCAAATATCTTTCAATAATTTTTTTTAAAGAATGAATTAAAAAAGTTCCAAAAGAGAAATATTTACTGGGGCTTGCCTGAAGTTTGTTCAGTCCTATAAGTAACTTAACCTTTCTCCAGGATTAAGCTGGATCATCAGAAGGTCGAACTCTACTCTTGTTACTTTTCCCATTTAGCATCATAGAACTTCTTTTAATAGATTGTTTTTGGGGGATTATGGCATCAACCTGCTCAAATGTGCATTGTGAGAAACAAACCTGTGAAATCTGCTGTTTGATGAGGGCTCCAGTCACTGAATGATCACACAAGATCTCAGTGAAGACCCTTGGGAGGAAATCCTTTCAGGACACACTGGCAGGAAAAGTTGTGTCTTGATATTTTAAGTATTTTATGAAGCAGGTATATAATCACACCTTCTTTCCTTCTGATGGCTACTGGAAAGTTCAGTTGTATCTATGGCCTTCCAAAAACTTTATCAGTCTAGAAAGTGAAAGTCACTCAGTCGTGTCTAACTCTTTGCAACCCCATGGACCATACAGTCCATGGAATTCTCCAGGCCAGAATACTGGAATAGGTAGCCTTTCCCTTCTCCAGGGGATCTTCTCAACCCAGGGATTGAATCCAGGTCTCCCACATTGCAGGTGGATCCTTTACCAGCTGAGCCACAAGGGAAGCCCAAGAATCCTGGAGTGGGCGTGGCCACCCTACTGTAGACTGACCTCTCCTTTATTTGTTTTGCTTTCCTGATGCTTGCTCATTCCTATTTTACTAGATCACTCTCATTCATTTTTTATCTTGTTGTGTCTTAATGTATTAATGAATATAAATAATTACATATTCTGTAAGTCTCTATAAATCATTTTCAGAACCAGTAATAATAGAATTCAACAAATAGCTGCTAACTGTAGAGGTTGTCAGCAAAAGGAAAATTTTAAAACCAACCAGGAGTAACTCGGACAAGATGAAGATAAAGGACCTGAAATGACAGCCAGAGTAGATGAAGAAATCCATAAATGTGTGATTTGAGCTGTAACCGCCATTTAAAGTGATTCATTGAAAATAAATTAGGAAGATGCATTGTTTTGAATTGTCTTCTGGAAATACTCTGGAAGTTGGGAGGTTGAGGGAGCAGGAAATGTATGGGAATTCTGTAAACTGCTCTGACACAATAATCACTTCTCACTCTTCTGTGCACATGTCATGCTTCAAAATGTCAACAGAAATGCCAGTTTATATTTTCTGGGTTTTGAGAAACAGGAAACCTTTAGTTATTGTAAGTTCTATCTTTTGTTGAATTTAAATTAGTCCCACATTTGCTCAGTGATAGACTGTCAGCCCATAGTCCTTTACTTCAGAACTTACCCCTTATTGCACAGGAAAAAGCTTGTGGTGGTTCCTGTTCCTTAAATTCTCAGAGATGGTTCATTGTGTTCTAAGGTACACCAACGGCCCTGTGGGACATGATCTCCAGTGGACATTACATCCAATGGACGGTCCAGGGTTTTGGTCACTGAGTAGACCACATACCTTGCCTTCTGTTTGCTAAACAAACTGTCATGTAGACAAATCCCTCTCCTTCCCTGTAAGTTCATGTACTTCCAAGTGGAGTTGAGTCCTCTGCCAGCTCCAGCAATGGAATCGCACTGGCCTTTAGGCAAGTAAGTAAATCCCATACCTGGTCATACTGATGGGTTCACAATCACAGCCAGTAGTACATTTTGATGAGTCTACTGGGAAAGATAGAAAGCCAAACTCTCTTTTCCACTAGGTTTAATGACATGAAGATTTAATGCTTGTAGCTGTTTCAGCCATCTGGAGAAAGCCTGGGTCTGCTGAGAGCTGCACACACTGCCTGAGTTAGGACTAATTCAAAGATGAGAGCACCATGAAAGTGAAAGTGAAAGTCACTCAGAGGTGTCCAACTCTCTGCGACCCTATGGACTACACAGTCCATGGAATTCTCCAGCCCAGAATATTGGAGTGCGTAGCCGTTCCCTTCTCCAGGGGATCTTCCCAACCCAGGGATGGAACCCAGGTCTCCCACATTACAGTTAGATTCTTTATCAGCTGAGCCACCAGGTAAGCCCATGGGAGGGAGCAAAGTAGCATCCTTAAAGCCTGAAGCAGGTAATGCCCGAGGCGACGTTTGCCCAGTAACCTTTCGAATTGAGTCAATATACTTAGTTTTGCATAAGCCAGTTTCATCAATTTTGTGCTCCCTGAAGCATCATGAACTATATTTAATTTTACCTTCCTGGCTGCCATTGGCAAATGGAACAAAAAGGTTTGTTTTCTTTTTTCTGTATCCCTTCTAATCAATTTACATGCCTCATATTTATTTGCACTATTTTCTTCATTCTCATATTCTCTACCCTTTTAAACTTTGTGCTACCTATGATTTTTTTTCCCTGTCTTTATGTGAACTCGAGGCAGCTATCTGAAGGCTATTAAAAATAGGTGAGAATGTATATAGGAGCTTGTTTGCTGGAAGCAAAAGGAAGCATACTGAAGTCCGTTCCATGTTTCCACATTTCTTATATTGCTCTCCTGAGTCTACAGGAAGTCTGCAAAATAGGGAACCATGATCCAGTTTGTAACAGGTCTTTTTTGTCATCGTTCAGTTGCCAAGTTGCGTCCGACTCTTCGCAACTCCATGGACTACAGCATGCCAGGCTTCCCTGTGCCTCACCTCATCATTCTTTACCAGCTGAGCCACCTGAAGAGCCCGTATATGTTCATGTGTATATATGTGCATGCAAAGTCGCTTCAGTTGTGTCTGACTCTTTGTGACCCTGTGGGCTGTAGCTCCGCTGCCTATGGGATTCTCCAGGCAAGAATACTGGAGTAGGTTGCCATGCCCTTCTCCAGGGGATCTTCCCAACCCAGGGATGGAACCCAGGTCTCCTGCATTGCAGGCAGTTTCTTTCCCAGATGAGCCACTGGGAAGCCCTCATGCGCACATATACATATATTTAAATTCACCACACCCGCTCTAGCAGGTCTAAACCCTACAATTTAGTGCTTGCAAAGTGTGGTTCAGGATCCTTTGAATTCAGAATCTCTGGGGTACAGACTACAAAAACAGATTACCAGTCTCCCTCCCAGCCTCAAATCCTAACTTTTAGGAACTTGATTTGGTAATCTCAGTTTTATTGATAAAAACTCCCCAGGTGATCCATATGCATATGACATTTGAGAACTCATACCCTGGATTTATCCTGTCAGCAGTTGCAACAGGAATTGCTGACATTACCTATGGAATAATTTCATATCACTGTGAGTTCTGTTCTCTTAATTTATGGGTAATGCAGCTGTTTTTAAACATTAAAAGTATGGAAGTACTTTGAGTAACGGGAGGATTTTTAACTGGTTGGACTGAATGAAATACAGAAAAAAAACTGAAGGAATTTCAAAAATACTTTTCATCTAATCATTCATATTGAGTGTCTTTCTTCATCTAAATCAATTTTTCTTAATTTTAATGTTGTCACCTTTTAAAAATGCTGCTGCCTAGGCCTCACTCCAGAACAGGGAATTCAGAGTCTCTGAGGAAGGCCCCCAGGTATAAGCACAGGGGCTGAGAATGGTCCGTAGGCAGGAGTTGGCTAGACTAAGATCATAAAGATTATTTTCAAGGTCGTGTAGGCAAAGCCAATGTAAGAGGACACTGGATCTGACAAAAAGAAAGGGAAGAAAAATCCACTGGATTGTGAGACCGTGGACTGTGTCTTTTACGGTAATCCCTACCATCATTTCTAAAAACATACCTCTTTACTCATTTTATCTGAGACTTTTATGGCAGATTTCATAGCTGATTAACATACCTAATTTTCTGAGGTCATTATTAATTAACACCAGAAAGAGATTTTTTTTTCATGCATTACTCTTACCCTCATTCAGTTATATTTTTATCACAGAAATATGTGTGTGTGCGTCTGTGTACTCAGTCACTTCAGTTGTGTTCAACTCTTCGTGACCGCATGGACTGTAGCCCACCAGTCTCCTCTGTCCATGAAACTCTCCAGGCAAGAATACTGGAGTGGGTTGCCATACCCTCTTCCAGGGGATCTTCCTGACCCAGGAATCAAACTCACCTCTCCTGTGTTTCCTTACCCACTGTGGGTAAAGGCAGATTCTTTACCCGCTGAGCCACCTGGGGAGCCCCTATATGAGTATCTGTGTATAGTGACTGCAGCCATGAAATTAAAAGATGCTTGCTCCTTGGAAGAAAAGCTATTACCAACCTAGACAGCGCATTAAAAAGCAGAAACATTACTTTGCCAACAAAGATCTGTCTACTCAAAGCTATGGTTTTTCCAGTGGTCACGTATGGATGTGAGAGTTGGACCATAAAGAAAACTGAGTGCTGAAGAATTGATGCTTTTGAACTGTGGTGTTGGAGAAGACTCTTGAGAGTCCCTTGGACTGCAAGGAGATCCAACCAGTCCATCCTAAAGGAAATCACTCCTGAATATTCATTGGAGGGACTGATGCTGAAGCTGAAATTCCCATACTTTGGCCACCTGATGAGAAGAACTGACTCATTTGAAAAAGATTTGATGCTGGGCAAGATTGAAGGCAGGAGGAGAAGGGGATGACAGAGGATGAGATGGTTGAATGGCATCACTGACTCAATGGACATGAGTTTGGGTGAATTCCAGGAGTTGGTGATGGACAGAGAAGCCTGGTGGGCGGCAGTCCATGGGGTTGCAAAGAGTCGGACACAACTGAGCGACTGAACTGAACACCCACTCTAGCAGATAAAAATCAAAGGAAAGAGCCAGCTTTTCCCAAATCCACCACGATAGGCCGAGGGTGTTAGGTGGATGAGATTTCTGTCCAGGCCCTACTGGCCTTAATGAACTCAGCGGTGTAAGACTACATGGTCCGAGGTGTGGCACAGAATATTCAAATAGATCCCTTATCCTGGTGATGGAATGTCATGGCATAACAGCTGAGCTGTGACTCGATTAATTGATTCAGAATGACTTCTGTTGAGCAATTGTCTTCTCTAAAGGAATGCCGGTGCAATCGGCTGGCATCTGTCACTTTCTATCAAGTATGAATTATGCTGTATAATGGGTTCAGGTGCTCACATAAATTGACTGTCATAAAATCCTTGTGTGTGACAATTCAGTGAAATCATCTCATTCAGAAGATGAAAACACAGAGCAGAACAGTGACAAGAAAGTGAAGGTGATCACCTCCACACTGCTGACAAGACTGGCAATGTCTAAAGGCTGCTGCTAATTTCTTGTTCACTAAGCTCAGCAATCAGCAGCTCTCCCAAAATATTCTCAGGCACGGTGATGATATTACGAGAAAAGACAAGGTAGAAAACAGTCACGTGCTGTGGATATGCATTGATTAGAACTACTTGTCAATGAGAATCAAAATATGTATCAAGATTACTGGTTTATCAAGATACAGTAATTCCTGGATTACTGTGCGCACTCTTTCTCCCCAGTAACTTTCATGTCTCGGAATTTACCCCAAGGAGATATAGCATGAGCGCAGAAAGTTACATGCAGAGCATTCTTCACTATAGCATCATTGAGATTAGAAAAAATTGCAAAATTACGGAAATTTAGAATGGCAAAATTACAGCAAAAGGTTATATAGAGGACATGTGCATAAGGATCTATGAAGACATTAGAAATGATGACTATAAATGTATTGACATGGAAAGATGTTCAATACTGACTGCAAATACAATTTGTAAAGAGTGTGAATTATTATGCTCTGTTGATATAAAAAGATATGCATACATTGACAGGTGTATGTAAAATAGAGAAATGTCTAAAAGAATGTTTATTAAAATCTTAATCACAGTTTCCTCTGAATGGTGGAATCCAGGGTGATTTTTACTTTCCTTGTATGTTTCCATGTTGCTTGCATTTTAACAATGCATGTTCAGCACTTTTACAAAAACAATAAACCTTTCAAAAAGCAAAGAATACGAAAAAAATACTGTAAGTGAGCACAAATGAGGCTGAGGAATTTCAAAGTGTTCTTCTGATTACACCTCCATTCAGAGATGATGATAATGATGATGGGTGAGTTGCATAATAATCATTTATGATAGCAAAAACATTAATTTACAATTTATTGAGAGTAGCAATATGCATTCAGCGCCATAAGAAACAATAGTAATAAGTGAACTAGAAACTGAAATTAAATATACAAGCACAAAAACACCTGCGAGCAGATCGTAGTGGGGAGATGAAGGCCATTTTGTGGGGAAAATAACACATGACATCTGAGAACTGTTAGAGTAATGAGCGTGGTTTAACACAATTCAGGAGAGTTTATCTTGGCCTCAGAAAAGCTTTCTGGAGGAAATGGATCTGAGAGGTGGGTTTAAAAGTGTGAGTTAGACAGCTTGCAGGAGAGGAAGTCAAATAGGATATTTCATAGAGCCCAAAGGAAGGGAGAGGAATATTTTTGCCTCGGGATTTCCAAAGAATAAACGTGAAATGTCTCTCTAGCCCATGGATGCTGCCAAAGTCTGCAGCCAAGCTCTGTCAGGCAGGCATGCTTCCTTCAAGATGCCTTGGCAGGTTCATTGTACAGAAACTACTGCGGAGCGAGTTCACCCTCAGAAAAATCACGTCCTCAAATCCTTTGGGAAGCCTGTGTTGTCTCTTTTCAGACCGCAAAGATATCACTGAATGCACAGCAGAGGCACTAAATGTTTTCTGTTACCGTGTAAGCCTTACAGGTAGGCTTGAGTCCATGTCAACTCTGAGGATGTTATTTCAAGGGTGTGAGACAGTTCTTTTCTTCCCAAAATAACCTCTGGCTGGTCCTCAGCTAGAGCTTGAAATTCCTTTAAATATTTACTTCTTTTTGTTGATGTCATTGCTTTTCTGGACAAGGGTCCACAAAATAGCTTTTCATCAGCTGGTAGTAACTTATCATAGTTTCCATCATCACAGTATAGAAGACCCAGGGACTGGGATGTAGTAAAGATATTTTCAGGGAGTTGAATGAGACTATCCAATCTTCTGGGTGCTACCTGGCTAGGCCTGTCTGGGAACTATAATGGCAAATAGGGAGGTACAGCCAGGACTTAAAATATATATATATATATATATATATATATATATATATATATATAAAATGCTTTAATAATAAAGCATAGTTTTTAATTTAGGTTGTATACATATATATCAGTTCAGTTCAGTCGCTCAGTCGTGTCTGACTCCTTGCGACCCCATGAATCACAGCACGCCAGGCCTTCCTGTCCATCACCAACTCCCGGAGTTCACTCAAACTCACGTCCATTGAGTCGTGATGCCATCCAGCCATCTCATTCTCTGTCATTCCCTTCTCCTCCTGCCCCCAATCCCTCCCAGCATCAGAGTCTTTTCCAATGAGTCAACTCTTTGCATGAGGTGGCCAAAGTACTGGAGTTTCAGCTTTAGCATCATTCCTTCCAATGAACACCCAGGACTGATCTACTTTAGAATGGACTGGATGAATCTCCTTGCAGTCCAAGGGACTCGAAAGAGTCTTCTCCAACACCACAGTTCAAAAGCATCAATTCTTCGGCGCTCAGCTTTCTTCACAGTCCAACTCTCACATCCATACATGACTACTGGAAAAACCATAGCCTTGACTAGAAGGACCTTTGTTGGCAAAGTAATGTCTCTGCTTTTCAATATGCTATCTAGGTTGGTCATAACTTTCCTTCCAAGGAGTAAGTGTCTTTTCATGGCTACAGTCACCATCTGCAGTGATTTTGAAGCCCAAAAAAATAAAGTCTGACACTGTTTCCACTGTTTCCCCATCTATTTCCCATGAAGTGATGGGACCGGGTGCCATGATCTTAGTTTTCTAAATGTTGAGCTTTAAGCCAACTTTTTCACTCTCCTCTTCCACTTTCATCAAGAGGCTTTTTAGTTCCTCTTCACTTTCTGCCATAAGGGTGGTGTCATCTGCATACCTGAAGTTATTGATATTTCTCCCGGCAATCTTGATTCCGGCTTGTGCTTCTTCCAGCTGGGCTGGAAGTACATCTCATGATGTACTCTGCATAGAAGTTAAATAAGCAGGGTGACAATATACAGCCTTGATGTATTCCTTTTCCTATTTGGAACCAGTCTGTTGTTCCATGTCCAGTTCTAACTGTTGCTTCCTGACCTGCATATAGGTTTCTCAAGAGGCCAGTCAGGTGGTCTGGTATTCCCATCTCTTTCATAAGTTTCCACAGTTTATTGTGATCCACACAGTTAAAGGCTTTGGCATAGTCAATAAAGCAGAAATAGATGTTTTTCTGGAACTCTCTTGCTTTTTCTATGATCCAGTGGATGTTGGCAATTTGATCTCTGGTTCCTCTGCCTTTTCTAAAACCAGCTTGAACATCTGGAAGTTCTCAGTTCACGTATTGCTGAAGCCTGGCTTGGAGAATTTTGAGCATTACTTTACTAGCGTGTGAGATGAGTGCAATTGTGCGGTAGTTTGAGCATTCTTTGGCATTGCCTTTCTTTGGGATTGGAATGAAAACTGACCTTTTCCAGTCCTGTGGCCACTGCTGAGTTTTCCAAATTTGCTGGTATGTGTGTGTATATATATATATATATATATATATATATATATATATATAATACAAGCTTATTCCAATTTTGAAACTAGGCACATGATTTTGCAACTCCTAACTAGGCACAATATTTATTGCTGTTCATAAGTATTTATTGCATAGTTGTGATTATCCTTCCCTTCCTGTTTGTAAGTTCCATGATGGTTAGACTGCTTCTATTTGGCTCACCTCATACTCCCAGCAGCCCCTAGCAAGTGTTCAGTAGCATTTAATGAATCAGAATAGAATAAATGAACCCTCGACAAAGGCCAAATACTTAAGGAGTAAGAAGAGTCAACAGAAAGAATTGGGTGAAAAGAGAGGCCTCAAATTGGAATAACCTACTTTGCAAACTGTCTTGGGTTTGAACTGTTTTTCTGTGCTCAGTACTCAGTCATGTCTGACTCTTTGTGATCTCGTGGCCTGTAGCCCTCTGTCCTTGGGATTTCCCAGGTAAGAATATTGGAGCAGGTTACCATTTCCTACTTCAGATGCTCTTCCTGACCCAGGGATCAAACTCACGTCTCTTTTGTCTCCTGCATTGACAGGCAGATTCTTTATCACTGCGCCACCTGGGAAACCCAAGCTTCTTGAGAGGAATATATATCATTGTGATTTTTTAAAGATCACTGTCACTTTTTCTTACTGTTTTACTTCTAGTTTTTCCTGTTATGCAACTTCAGCATAATTACCTTTCTCCTACCAAAAAAAAAAAAAAAAAAAAATGAATGAAGCTTACAGAGTGGAATTCTAAGCTATCAAGGGCAAAGAAAGCATGAATCTGTTCCACAGTGGTGGTTCTTAACTTTCCTTTTAGATTTGCATTTGTTGTTGTTGTTCAGTCGCTAAGTCATGTCCAACTCTGCGACCCCATAGACTGCAGCACAACAGGCTCCCCTGTCCTTCACCATCTCCAAGAGTTTGCTCAAACTCATGTCCATTGACTTGGGGATGCCATCCAACCATCTCATCCTCTGCCGCCGTCTTCTCCTTTTGCCTTCAATCTTTCCCAGCATCAGAGTCTTTTCCAATGTGTTAACTATGTATAATTTTTTAAAATATCCCTCTTCCTGTCTTTTCTAATTTTTACCTTCAAATTTCTGCATTAAATATTTAATAGTTTATTTCCTGTATCTCAATAACATAGATGTCAGTTTTTACTATACTTTAAGTCATCCATCAATGCCAGAAAGCAATTATTCCTATTTAGCATACCTGTATTCCCTGCTATATTATCTGGAAAATGATGAGGGGAGTGATAAGGAACTGCAGAAGTGTTATCTGTGCCATGCGTCACTCCTCCCCAAAATAAAGGGACTCTTTCACCTAACAAGTTCTCACTGAGTGCCTGCTACATACTGGAACCTGGTTGGTAGCGCAGACAACACAGCTGGGAACTGAACAAAGTCCCCGAGAGCTAACATCCAAATTCACTCAAAGCTAGTTTTCTCAACATTGAGGTTCATGTCTTGTAAAAAAAGTTTGTTCAAGTATGGAAAAATGCACCAACTTCTTAAGCATAGTACAACCGGGTTTTATTTACATTTCCCAATTCAGAGATTAATCGCAGTAAAACCAAGCCCCTGTCATAAGCATCCCACATCTAAGTTGTTAGTCATCGTGCTCTGGACGGAAGACACATTTTTGAACCCCACGATGGAGCAGGGCAGGGCTTGTAGTGAATCTGCACAGCCTCTTAGAGTGACTCACGGAGCTGTTTTCCAAGCCGGTTGTGGACAGGATGCTGCCAGCGTTCCAGGGCCCAGGGCACTGTCTCAGGGAGACGAGGAGACAGTGGTAATGTTTCTTCTCTTAAATTCCTCACCCTTATCCGCTGGGTTTATCCTGAGGGCTGTAAAACTGGGGGAAAGAGGACACTGTCCGAAATCTCTCTTACCTGCCTCCCCTTCCAGCTCAGTTTCCAACTCGAAGTAGGAGTCCTTGGTGTTTATGCTTTTCTATCCCCAGTGCCTAGTTTGAGTTTCCCCAGAAGCAGACCCTGAGACAAGGCATTGCCTTTGAGCGGTTTATTTGGGAGGTGATCCCAGGAAACATGGTCAAGGGAGGCTGTGTAAGTTCCCGCACTCCTGCTCACCTGTGGAATCCCCTGCCGGCGACCTAACCTGGGGACCTGAGGCTCAGACACTCAGACCCGGGGAAGATGGCCTCCCAGGCCTGCGGGCCTCTCCTTCCCTCACAAGGAAAAGTGCTGTTTCTTTTTCCTCCCCCCAGACGGGCTGGCTGATGACTCACTCTTATAAATGAAAGGTGGTGGAAGTGAGGCTGGGCAAGTTCTGCGCCAGTAAGAGACCCAGAAACCTTGATTCCTCTGGTCTCTGAGGAAGGCAGCTGCCATCGTGTGAAAAATCTACTAAATAACGAGAGGTGTGTGGAGAGAAAGAAGCCACTTAAGGAGTCTCTAAGTGCCAGACCCATGAAGGAGGCCTTGGCCTGCAGCCCTCTGGCTAGGCCCCGAGGCCATTGAAACGTGAAGGCTGCCCAGAGGGGCTCCACCCCGGTTTCTCACCCGCAGAGTCATGAGAAATAATAATAAGCACTGTGGGTCTACAAAGTGGCTGGGGACTATTTGTAAGGAAGCTTGGCTACCTGATACATACACCGACTCTGCTCAGCCACTGGCTGAGAGTGGCTCTCGGGGGTGTTCATTTCTTGGCACTTCTGGCCTGTCTCATGGGTGGGCAAAGCAGGCTTCACCTCCTTAGAGGTCATTTCACAAAAAGAGAGGCAAGTTCCCTTGGGCCTGTGGATGTCAGGCCAGTGAGAGCTGTGGAGGCCAGGGCAGGGGCTGGGGGCGGGGCATGGGCAACCTGCCCCGGGGACTCCCACTCACCGGACATCAGAGACCTGTGACCAACAGAGGCTTTTCCTTTTCCTCTGAAGGCAGAGCTCTCTACTGCTTCTGTGGTCAAAACTTAGCCCTTCCCTTCAACTGGCCAACTGTGATCTCAGTGTTTCAAGCCAGATCCTTGCCTCCCTAGAGATTAAAACCTACACCTGATCTATGGAAGCTTCTAAGTTGTCTGTTTCTTTCCTGAAGCATTTGCAATTTCTATGTCAGTGGGTTCAAGGAAGAAGAAATCCTTATTCAGCACAGCGTATTAGGTAATGTGAAATGTGAGTGTGTGCATGTGTGTGTATGTGTGTTTGTGTGTTGTGTGAGTTCGTGTTAGCAGAGCAAAGAATTCCAGGGAGGAGAATTTCATCTTTTCTCAAGTAGTTCAAAGTCTGAAAAGAGACAGGAGCCATTTAGGAAACAGTCTCCATCGGGCAACAGTATTAAGAAAGCCATTCTCTAAATGTGCTGTCCTCCTGGATAAAAGTAATACTCCATCTAAGATGGAATGCCTGTTATTTTCCTTGTTTTTCCATTGGTGGTGATGAGGTCACCCAGAGGACCCAGTCTCTCCCCTCGTTGCCCTGGTAATCAAAAGCATGTAATTAAAAGCTGGCTGGTGACAGCAGAGAATGTGGTTCTGTGACCCAAGAACCGTTTTTTCCTAAGCAAAGCTCATTAGACCACATTAAACTCACAATAGGTTTCAATTCACACAGTGTACACTGGAGTGATCATAAGCAAAGGGTTTTAACCAGAGAATTCCCCAAACGACAGAGGAGGATTAAAATGTGTTTTTTGGTTGTGTTTTTTTTTTTTTTTTAAATGTGAGCTCCCCCATGTAGATATTGGATTTTTCTATTGCTTACACAAGGCAGGAATCCTTGCAGAGGACCCTGGTAGGGGAGGAGCAAATTACGTGAGGATGTTGCCTGAGAGGTGAAAGATGAGAACTGGGTTAGCTCAGTGAGGTTGGATTGGAAGGGCCTTACTGCTGGATCACATTCTCATCCACATCATCAAGCCAAGTCACAGTTTATTTAGAATTTTCTATCTCCTAAACAGCTGCCTTAGGTCACTGCTTCAAAGGATGGGATATATGTGATTTTTTTTTTAAGTCCTGAAATGTTAGGGCATGTTTGTTCACATCTGTCACTGAGACGGTCACCCACATCTCTCTCTCTCTCTTTTTTCTAATTTAAAGAAAGTTATGGAGAAAAAGACACTGTAAATTCCACATACCTTTTAAGAAGTAGCCTCAAACTCTTCTGCTGTGACCAGGCTTTGGGGCGTCTCCCTGAAGCTCCCCCCGGATGCTCTGAGAGCTAAGCTCTGAAGCAGCCTCTGGAGTTTCCCCCTGTCGGATGTTTGCAGAGAGGACGTGAGTGGGCAGAGCGGACATGGCAGCCTGCTGTCTGAAAACTCAGTCAGCTGGAACCAAACCTCCGAGAATGACGGGCGGTGGCTCGTGGAAGTGGGCGCATAGTGAGGGGACTTCTATTCCCTCCCAAGAAACAGCCTGCTGGACTTTGAGCAAGTTGCTTAAACTCTCAGCCTCCACTGCCCCACGTGAATAAAGAGGATGACAGCGGTGCCTGCCTCGCAGAGGTGAGGTCGGAGTTCCTTGCCCATGGCCTGTGGAGCGCGCACTGAATGCTTCTTGTCCCCACTAACAAGCACGTGGTGTGCTTTTAGCCATACCGGTAAATTTCTCCACACGCAGAGATTCTTCCCGGTCAGCCCTTCTTGATGCCTGCAATTCCTTATTAGAGAGCTTCTCTGGTTTCTTAAGGATTGCCCTTTATTAAAAATGTAACCGGGCAACTCCAGAAGTGCCTTGTCATGCTTCCCCACCCCTGAGAATGTGTTGTGTGCCAAGGCGTACCCCATCCTGCGTACACAAATACATCCCTGAATTGGTAGGGCAGTGACTTCCCTGTAGATACAGGTGCGTCAGCACAGCGTAATGCAAAGGGGCTTAACCTGTGTGTCCAAAATAGGCTTCAGAGGCGCTATGATTCACCTAAGTTAGCTGCACAATTGTCTTGCTGTGTCTGTGAGTTTGGGGGCAGGAAGATCCAGAGCTTTCACTGGATTCTCCAAGGGCTCTATAACTGAGAACTGCTGGAGTGGAAACAGCCCTCCACAGCTTCTTTCAAGTCTAGTGGATTTGCAGGGGCCTGGAGAGACCCTGGAGGGAGAGGGTGGATCATCAGACAGGGCCCGGAGTGCTCCATGAGCAGTGTGAGGGCACACAGGGCGAGAACCCAACCCACCCCTGTTGCCTCGGCTTGCTCTTGGAAGCTGCCCTGCAGGGAGCACACAGATACAGGTTCCAGTAACCTTCTCAGCCTTGGAAGGGCTTGGGCCGGGGTGAGAATGAAGCCTCAAGGACTCCCAACCTTGCTGGAACCCTGGGCCTCAGGGATGCTGAGTTCCAGATGAAGGGATTACACTCGAGATTCCTGAAAGTTTCCTTCTTTTTAAATAAAACCATTCTAATGATTCCTTAAATTTTCCTCATTAAGCATTTCTTCTTCATGGAATACTTTTCCCTGTGTGTGTGTGTGTGTATAAATGCTCAGTCATGTCCAATTCTTTGTGACCCCATGGACTATAGCCCTCCAGGCTCCTCTGTCCCTGGGATTTCCTAGGCAAGAATACTGGAGTGGGTAGCCGTTTCCGTCTCCAGGGGACCTTCCTGACCCAGGGACCTAACTCGCATCTCCGGTATTGGGAAGGCGGGTTCTTTACCACTGTGCCACCTACGAATTTCTCTCCCTACGGATGCCTATGCAATTTGGATAGAGTTGCCAAAGTAAAACACAGGACTCCTAACCAAATGTGAATTTCAGAAAAATAATGAATAGTTTTATTTTATATGTCCCAAATACTGCATGGGACATACAAATACTAAACAAACAAACAAACAAAAAAAACCCATTCACTATTCACCTGAAATCCACATTTAAATGGGAGTCTTATTTGCTAAATCTAGTGCTATGGGCTGAATTGTGTACCCCTCCATGCAAATTCATATATTGAAGTCTTAACCCCTAGTACCTCAGATGTGACCTCAGAATGGAGGCAGGGTCTTTGAAGAGCTAATTAAGTTCCAATGAGGTCATTGGGATGGGCCCTGATCCAAATGGCTGGTCCTTTTAAGAAGAGGACATATGGACACAGCAAAGTACAGAGGGAAGACCATGCGAAGACCCGGGAGAAGAGGGCCACGTACAAGCCGAGGAGAGCTAATGCTGCGATATGTTGGTCTTAGACTTCTGGCCTCCAGAACTGTAGAGAAACAAATCTTCGCTATTTAAGCCACCAGGTCTGTGGTGTTTGTTACGGCATCTGAGGATAAAGAATGTTGTCTGCCATTTCAGTAAACAGTGTTGCCCGCCATCAAGCCATCAGCAGCTGCAGCCACCCGCTACATTTTGGCCTGCGGGGAACTTAGGATGGAGAAAACCAGGATACCGGCCCCAGGTAGTTAAGATTCATATCAAAGGAATAATGTCCATGAGCCCAGCCTCTTGCATCTTCCCATTCATAGGAAAGCACTAAAGTCATTAACTTGAGATGTCTGATTTTTGTGATTCGCAGTAATCTTTTTATGCTCGACTAAGTGTTGTTTTTATTTGTTAATTTTTTTCCCCCAGAAAAAACTCCTGTGTTTTTATCTGTGTTTTTAACTGCTCCTTTATCTCTTGGGAGCAGTTCCTCAGAGCTGTTTGAGAGGCTGTCTCCCCAGCTGCAGTCCTCAGTATGGTCCCGAAATGAAACTCTCAATTTTCAGGTCCTGTGATGTGTGATTTTTTTTTTTCAGTCGACAGTTCTCTAGCAGTCTAATACATCTAGCAACTGCATTTGGCAAGCACCACTAACTAAAAGGATACAGAATTATGGGTACAGAATTAAGAAAAAATGTGGAGATTTACGAGAATCACAAATCACAGCAAGTTACCAGAGACTTGGAGACTTGACTCCCCTTTTCAGAGACCCATTTAGGCAATGGAAACACCATGCAACTCTGGAACTCACAGAGATCCCAGCAAGTGGAGGCTCTCAAGCTTAAGCTTTATTAATACAGCAGTCAGTTGAAATCTACTGGGATGTTTACATCTTTTTAAAATTTTCTCTGTTTATTTTCCTGGTTTCACTTGATTTTCATGGCAGTCTCTCAAATTACACAATTGGGTATTTTTGGAACTCTGTCTCTTTACCCTTTAGTTTTTAGTCTTCTTTTCCTCTTCTAGGGGTCAGTTTTTTAGCTCTTCTATTTCATGTAAGGACAGATATTAGAGTTTATAAAACAGTGTAAGTTTTTCAAATTAGAGTTATTTTAGAATTATTTAGAATTATTATCATTATTTTAATGATATGCAAAACTTTGATACCTTTTTATTTTGTATATTGTACGAAGTCTAAAACAGAAACAAGGAATAATATAATTTTCTTTTACATAAGGAACTCTTATAGCTAACATTTTATTTTGGCTATAGCCTGCTAATTTATAAAAATATGTACATATATAAATTGTATATGTGTGTATTTAATATATTTCTGATGCCACACGGAATTATTCTAAAGCATATCTAATTATGCCAATGTGATTGACCAGTGGGATTTGGTTATATTAGACAAAATTGTCATCAGTTCAGTTCAGTTCAGTCGCTCAGTTGTGTCCGACTCTTTGAGACCCCATGAATTGCAGCACGTCAGGCCTCCCTGTCCATCACCAACTCCCAGAGTTCATTCAAACTCATGTCCATCGAGTCATGATGCCATCCAGCCATCTCATCCTCTGTCATCCCCTTCTCCTCCTGCCCCCAATCCCTCCCAACATCAGAGTCTTTTCCAATGAGTCAACTCTTCGCATGAGGTGGCCAAAGTACTGGAGTTTCAGCTTTAGCATCATTCCTTCCAAAGAAATCCCAGGACTGATCTCCTTCAGAATGGACTGGTTGAAGCTCCTTGCAGTCCAAGGGACTCTCAAGAGTCTTCTCCAACATCATAGTTCCAAAGCATCAATTCTTCGGCACTCAGCTTTCTTCACAGTCCAACTCTCACATCCATCAGATCACATCAGATCAGATCAGTCGCTCAGTCGTGTCTGACTCTTTGCGACCCCATGAATCAAAGCACGCCAGGCGTCCCTGTCCACCACCAACTCCCAGAGTTCACTCAGACTCATGTCAGCGATGTCATCCAGCCATCTCATCCTCTGTAGTCCCCTTCTCCTCTTGCCCCCAATCCCTCCCAGCATCAGAGTCTTTTCCAATGAGTCAACTCTTCACATGAGGTGGCCAAAGTACTGGAGTTTCAGCTTTAGCATCAGTCCTTCCAAAGAAATCCCAGGGCTGATTTCCTTTAGAATGGACTGGTTGGATCTCCCTGCAGTCCAAGGGACTCTCAAGAATCTTCTCCAACACCACAGTTCAAAAGCATCAATTCTTCGGCACTCAGCCTTCTTCACAGTCCAACTCTCACATCCATACACGACCACTGGAAAAACCGTAGCCTTGACTAGACAAAACTTTGTTGGCAAAGTAATGTCTCTGCTTTTCAATATGCTATCTAGGTTGGTCATAACTTTCCTTCCAAGGAGTAAGCGTCTTTTAATTTCATGGCTGCAGTCACCATCTGCAGTGATTTTGGAGCCCAAAAAAATAAAGTCTGACACTGTTTCCACTGTTTCCCCATCTATTTCCCATGAAGTGATGGGACCAGATGCCATGATCTTCATTTTCTGAACGTTGAGCTTTAAGCCAACTTTTTCACTCTCCACTTTAACTTTCATCAAGAGGCTTTTTAGTTCCTCTTCACTTTCTGCCATAAAGGTGGTGTCATCTGCATATCTGAGGTTATTGATATTTCTCCCAGCAATCTTGATTCCAGCTTGTGTTTCTTCCAGTCCAGCGTTTCTCATGATGTACTCTGCATATAAGTTAAATAACCATATATAAAAATTCTCTGTGGATAAATATACGTATATTCAAAATATCATATGTAAACAGTCCACGGAAGATATTTCTTTTTCATTTTGAATTTAAACCACTAGTTTCAACGTTTTCATTTGAAGGAAGTTGTTTTTGAGCATTATTGCATAGATTTCATATTAGCATACCAGGCAATATTTTTGACCTTCAAAATATTAAATCTCTTCCTAATAGGGCTAGAAATGACTTAAATGTAGTATGATAGAAAATTGAAAGTATAGTATTATAAAAGTATAATGATTATTTTTTTAAAAATAATTTAAGATGGATGATACAAGCAGGAGAGAGGATGAAGAGTGGAGAGCAAGATAAGCAGATTGAAATGTGGATGAAATATCAAGAAATGAAACTTAATTAGCTATATTTGGAAAATCATCTGAACAAAGTTGTGTAATGTATTCATGGATACACAATAGAAAGTGAATAAACTACCTTGCCATTCTAGCTACTTCAGTCTTGTAATGTCAGAATTTGTGCAACTATTTCCTTGCATTTTCCTTCCAAAATATTATAGTACATTGCTGTGTGTGTGTGTGTGTGTGCGCGCACGCATGCACATGCTGTGTGTAGAAATGTTGTTGGTTTATTAGATTATGTATTTGCATATGTGTGAATTATGATGGCAGAGGGCTGGTGGTGAATAACACATAAGTGCTGTAACTACTTCAGTATGTTCCTCTTGCTTTTTATTTTATAAATTATAATTATAGTTAAGAATCACTAAGGCTTTCTTTCACTGAAATATTTTAAAAAGACTAGAATTACCTTACTGTTTAATCTTTAAATTCTGCCTGTCTTTAGGAAAATGCAATTAATTAAATGCCCAGTAGGTATTTTTACTACTTTAAGGTTTTTCCTTTTTCTTTTTGCTTTAAATCAGTTTATTTCCTGACAGATAATTATGCAGGTATCTTCCGCATGTACATTTAATGCTTGAGATTTTTTTCCCCCTGGAATTAAACATGTAACTGCTGATATATTGTTACTCACATACACAACTTTAGCTTGGGGAAAGCAAACAGCAAATACTGCCTCAGCAAAGGTCCTTTTCCTTATTGTCTGACTTAAAGATTTTTTTACAGCTCAAAGTTACCAAAAATAGCCCCCTCTTCTTTTAGGAACATTTACTTGCTACGCTGCTGTTTATATTTAAATCTGTTTTTACTCTCAATGTAGCTGCCTTAGGTTTTTTAAGTTATTGTTCAGTAGCCATTTTTTGTGCTTTGAGGTCATTATATTTTCAAAATTTTTCTTAATTACAGTTATTCAACTTACTATAAAACAGATTCCTGAATATTTCATTGTTTTCCAACTTTGCACAATGGGTGGTGGTGGTTTAGTTGCTAAGTCATGTTCGACTCTTGTGACCCCATGGACTGTAACCCACCAGGCTCCCCTGTCCATGGGATTTCCCAGGCAAGAATACTGGAGTGGGTTGCCATTTCCTAGGAGATCTTCCCAATCCAGGGATCAAATCCCAGTCTCCTGCACTGCAAATAGATTCTTTACTGCTGAGCCACCAGGGAAGCCCTCGCACAATATATCCTGGCTTTAGTTAGTTGCAGTAAATGATGCCTCAAGAAAGACTCATACACATATTTAGCTGAAGGCAGGAGTTGCAGATTACATTTTCCCATCTTTTGAAAGTATGCAAAGGCCTCATTGGAAGGTAGCTATTTGCACCCACAAAGACATATTATTTTCCGTAATTGGTCATAAAAAGAATGGATTGTATAGCAATTTGAACACTAAAATGAACACTGTATTTAGCAGTAAGAGAAAATATCAATCTTAAAAACATACTAGCCTGGAGTTTTTGTTATGTGTGTTTTTTTTTTTTTCCTGCCAGATGTAAAAATCTTTTTTTGAAAGTATGAAAGCTGCTTACAGGAGCAGGAAAGAATAGGTGAAGAATCTGTATGCTATCCTGCCCATCAGACTGGTAAAAGGTTCATAGTTGACCATCCTAAATGTAAGACGACTCTCATACATTTCTGGTGGGAGTATAACTAGAGCAACCATGTTAGAGATAATGTGATTATACTGAATCAGCTTGAGGGTGCTCGTATCCTAAGCTCAGCAATAATGCTTCTGGTATAATAATGCCCTAGAGAAACAATAGCCCATGTGTGCAAAGCAATGTAGCACAATGCTCATTAAAGCTATTTACAATTTTGTAACATTTAAAATAGTAGAAACTGGAATGAGTACTGAAATTAGATGTCTAAAGACATTTTAGCATAGCCACATAATGGCATCGTGGAATATTATACAGCAGTAAACATGAATGAGCTACACGGGTTAACACTGACCAATATCAGAAATATGTTTGAGAAGGAAAAGCAACTTGCTGAAGGTAAGCCCAATGCCATAGGATTTATATAAAGCAAAAAAAAAAAAAGATTGTGCACACAAGGACTTGCTGTTAAAGTAAAATATATAAGACAAACAAAAACATGAACTTAAGGCTAGTGGTTATCTCAGGAAGAAAAAGGAGGGAAATGAGATTAGATACATAGAGGATGTTACCTATTTGTATATAAATGCACATATTAATATGCAATACATAATTTGGTTTTTTAAAAGAATACCTAAGCAAGACACTGTTCAGAAAGAAAAAAATTGAGTAGTCACCTTACTGCAAATGAAAGAATAATAAATAAAATTTTTAATAAATACAGATGAAAATAGATCCCATTATAGCGACACATAACAGCTAGCTCTCATATACTTAATACAATAGAGGTGAGGATGAAGACTGCCAAACTTGCTAAAAATCTGATTCTTTATTCCCTAGATTTTAACCTTGACTGACTGCATCCTGCTGTGAAAGAGAAAAATAGAATAAGAATGATAGCTTGGAAATATATTATCAGGCACTGCATCTCAAAAGGAAGAAGTATTAAATATTTTTTTAGAAATTTAATCCTCTGGGAATAAGGCTACCTTATTAACAGAGGAGCCTCTGGTTTGACTTTATCATATTTGATTTTCAGATCTCGTTTTTGGTAACCCTTATGTAAGGAATAAAAAGATTTATCACAAATGTTAGTAAATACACCAAAAACAGTGATCACACTGCCCTGTTTCTCTTCCCTTTTCCCTGCCTCATCCAGTCACTTCATCACTATTCACCCGGGTGCACAAGCCAGAGTCCCCAGCCCCCCAGCCCCTTCCCGCCTGCCCTCCAGCCCCCTGGCACAGTTACCCTGCCCATCTCGCTCCCACCCTCCACTCCGTCCAGTGCCTCCTGCCTTAGGCACCATCAGCGCTCACTTACCCACAGTAAAAGCCCAGCACACCCTGGTTGACTGCACCGATGGCCCCACGGTCTGGCCACCCTTCTTCCAGTTCTCCCCATTGGTCTGCCAGCCTAATCCAAGTTGAACCCGGGGCCTCTTTACCTTCGGGCCCCTGGAGCCCTTCCCACTGCAGCCCTGTGCTGCCTGGGGCCCCTCCTCTCTACTGTGCCCACACATCCCAAGGGCAGGAGGGATGTCTGATGCACCTTCATCCCCCATGTCTAATGCACTGCATGAGCCAGGTAGCGTGTAGGCGGTAAACTGAAAGGAAACGAGTCACGACCGCTAACCCACGTTTAGTACAAACCGTGAAACTAAAAGTATATTGACCTATGCCATTGGCAAACAAGGACGATTTAAGCCTCCAGCTGGGTCCTCACCTCATCCTCACTTTCCGTTGTCATTTTATCTCCTGGGATTCTCTCCCCACCAACCACTCTCTGTCCTTTGGTCTACCCTCTATACTCTTCTGCACTGAAGCCGTCATTTCCTTGGGCAGTTAGCTCAGTGGATACAGAGACTTTTCACACAGTTAACTCATCGGGCGCACTTTGAGTACTGTGCTGGGTTTGCTAGAGCTGCATGTAGTGCGATTCCTAATCTGCAACTATACAAATCTATGGCAAGATGGAATTTATGGAGGTTCGTTATCCTGCAGTGTTTGCTCTATAAAGTGTTTATTGTAATTAAAAAAATAACCTTCCCAGCTTGACAAAGACCACTGGACTCCCTTTATGTTGCTTTAGGATGATATCATCTGATTAATATATTCCCCCACTTCCAGTAAGGGAACCTGGAATTTAGGTTGTTTAATCCTTTCTGGACATTTACGGGCTACAGTGCGACAGATGTAAGTATGAAAGGAAGGCTACACGGAGATGTGACTTGTATGTCCCACTTGGGAAGGTCTTGTCTGTGAATATCTCATAGTACTGTGTACCACTGCATCACCACCCTTCAACACACACACACACACACACACACACACGTGTGTTCCCACACAATCTTTGTATTACTCACAAGGTCAATGACAGGCTTCCTTTACCTTTATACACTTCATCTTCAATGCACACTCCATAAGGGACATTCATCAATATCTGACCTTTACTTGACAAGCTAAATCCAGCTGGTCTTCCACGACAACACACTAGCCCCAATGAATGACTCATCAAAACTGCTCATTTCCCAAATCGAATCATGTCCCCACTTAGTCAATGTGTCACACATTCTGCTACCACCACGCTTACCAATTCCCAAATTCCTTTTCTTATCCCCACAAGGTGCAGGCTTTCTGAAATAAAATGTTGCCTTGAAAGAAAAAACAAGAGACTAAATTCAATTGATAAAAATTAACACATGAACTTTTGCAAAAGAAGACTATTCACATGCAGCTTCAACAACACATTTCCTTCAAAACATTCCCAAAAGCTGTATTAAGAACCACTTTGGTACATTTTGTTCACAAAGAATAATATTCCAGCATTGTTGTTCAGTCACTAAGTCACGTCAGACCCTTTGTGAGCCCATGGGCTGCAGCATGCCAGGCTCCTCTGTCCTTCACTGTCTCCCAGAGTTTGCTCAGATTCAAGTCCATTGAGTCAGTGATGCTATATAACCATCTCATCCTCTGCTGCCCACATTCTTTTGCCTTCCATCTTTCCCAGCATCTGGTTCTTTTCCAATGAGTCAGCGCTTTGCATCAGGTGGCCAAATTCCAGTGTATCTCTACATAAAACCCTGTCCGTAGGAGACCCAAGAATCAAGATGGAAAGAGAAGGACTGACTATCCAGTGGTTCTCAGAGTGTGTGCCAAGCATCCTTGCAACCTTTCAAGGGGCCACAAGATGTTATTTACTTTTGTAAATTTCACCGTTTCATGTGTGTGTGGTGATATTCCCCAAAGCCTATGTGACCCGCAATATCCCAGTCATCTCATCTGACTGAATGCAGAGCAGATATGAGCATCCAGCTCTCTGCTCTTAGGCCAGACACAAAAGAGATTTGTGAAAATGTAAAACATTGCTATTCTTCTCCAATGTTGTTTTATTTTGGAAAATACAGTTATTGTCCATAAAATATATTACTTATGTTGATGAAATGGTTTATTATTGTCTTAAATGGATTTACAAATATTGAAAAATTTTCTCCATTTTAATTTTTAATACAGGAAATATTGGTAGATACAACCTGCCCTGTATAAAGCTCTTTGAGGTCACTGGTCATTTTCAGGTCACTGAGCATAGATTTTCTGAGACCAGAAAGTTTGAGAAGGGCTGAACTACACAAATAGATGGGTATATTACTGTCAGCTTGGAAACATTTTTTCCCCTAAAAAAAAAATTTTTTTTCAAAACAATGTTTCGAAAAGATGTGTTCAGTGACTCAGAGAGGAGTTTTCCATGTAGAGGCCTCTTGATTGGCCATCAGTAGGCTGCACCTGGGCTAGTTCCCACTGGACCTTATCTCTACCATCCTCTAGAGCTCCCTTTAGGTAAACAAAGCAGAAGGGGGATGGGGGCCTTCAGGCCCCACAACAAGTTATTCCTGGAAGAGATTTGTTTGCCCCAGGTCCTGGGTCTCCTGAAAGCTTTAGCTATTTAAGCAAATACCACCAGAGGGGTTTCACCTTCTCAGCCTGCCTGGCTAAACCCCATCCTGCTTGAGCTCTCCCGCGAGTACAAGCAGCCATATGAAATACATATTTGATTTCTGATTGCATAAGAATGACTGGGACGCATTTTCATTGTAAAGGCTCTAGCCTCCCATCCAGAACCTAAGAAATCAAAAGCTTAGGGCTGAGAGGAGCGTGTCATTCTCTTTGATAAGCTCTCTCCGTGACCCTTGGTCTACAGTCTCCAGGAGGCCACTGTCGAGGTGCAGGTAATCCAGGAGAGAAAGTAGAGTCCCTGATGAGGGCATGTCCCTCCACACAGGAGCGCAAAGCAGGCATCATGGGCCTTGTTGTTACTGCTCAGTTGCTCATTCATGTCCAACTCTTTACAACCCCTTGAACCGCAGCATGCCAGGCTTCCCTGTCCTTCACCATCTCCCTGGGTTTGCTCAGACTCATGTCCATTGAGTCAGTGATGCCATCCAACCATCTCTTTCCTCTGTCTTCCCCTTCTCCTCCTGCCCTCAGTCTTTCCCAGCATCAGGGTCTTTTCTAATGAGTCAGCTCTTCACATCAGATGGCCAAAGTATTGGAGTTTCAGCTTCAGCATCAGTCCTTCCAAAGAATATTCAGGGGGCTGATTTCCTTTAGGATGGACTGAGATACAAAGAAGTCTCTAATGGGAGCAGCTCCTAACTTCTGCTACGAAGTCAGGCCAGGGTAGGGTACCCAGGCACCAGGGGGCCGTCAAGGAGAGGAAAGCTGGGTATCACAGGGCCTTGTGGGGGGTATTTGGGTTCCAAATGGTGACTGATGGAGGAGAGAAAGAAAGGGAAATCAAGAAGGGGAAATATCATGGCAAGAAAAAGGAGGTTCCAGAAATGAGGACCCAAGAGTGCCAAATTATCCTTTTCCACCTAAAATTTTGCTTAGAGCGTTGGTGTAGTCAAGAGCCAATACAGACTTGATAAGTTCCCCAATGTCTGGTTCTGATGAAGACTCAGAATATATCAACAGAGAGAATTTCAAAAAGCCAGAAAGAATGATCACATAAATGAAACCTAAAAAAATCAGGCCAATATGCACTAAAGTGGGCATGGAAAAACACCCAGATCTAAGAGAGAGCTTTTTCACCTACAGAGGGTGTTTGAGGGCAGAAAGCCTGTGTCTGCATCTTCCTCCAGCCCCGGGGCTTAGGAAGCAGGAGGCAGAGGAGAAAGAGGCTTGGCCTGGCTGTTTACCATTCCCCTTTCCTGGGCACATTGTAAAAAAACCCATTCAGAAACAACCCAAGAGAATTTATGGCTTTTATTTATCTTTTCTGGGCTGTTCTTTAGTGCCTCAGATTAGAGTCAGTGAAGCTTCAGTGCGCAGTAGTTTGAGGTATAGCTAGGGGCTAAATCCTAACCCTCTGTGATCTTTTCTATTGTCCCCAATTCGAGTTCCTTTCAAAGAAGTGTTCAATGTGGCATCTCTTTCCTTGGTTCTGTCTGTACCTCCATGCCCTATGAACACATTAGGCCATTCATATATTGATGGTTTTCAAAAGAGACTATTGCATTTCAGCAAAGGCCTACTGGGGCTTCCCTGGTGACTCAGAAGGTAAAGAATCTGCCTGCAGTGCAGCTGGAGAAGACTGTTGAGAGTCCCTTGGACAGCAAGGAGATCAAACCAGTTAGTCCTAAAGGAAATCAACCCTGAATATTCATTAGAAAGACTGATGCTGAAGCTTGAATACTTTGATCACCTAATGTGAAGTGCTAACTCATTGGAAAAGACCCTGATGCTGGGAAAGATGGAAGGCAAAAGGAGAAGGGGGCCGCAGAGGATGAGATGGTTAGATAGCGTCACCAACTTAATGGATATGAATTTGAGCAAACTCCGGGCAATAGCGGAGGACAGGGAAGCCTGGTGTGCTACTGTCTGTGGGTAGCAAAGAGTTGGACATGACTTAATGATTGAACAGCAGCAACAAAAGGCCTAAGGAATTTGGGAGAGATGGGGAATAGGGTAAAGTTGGGTTTATTGGGATGATTTTTGGTTGCCCGGATATTTTCAACCTTCACTTATTTTTATTGTGCAAACAAGATTGGACTGTTCTACCAAGTCCTACCCAAGTTTTGCAACACATTCACAAGTTGAAATCTGTGTGGCAAAGAGCACTCCTACCACTGGCAGCATTGATAACCAGCAGGGGTAGGAGGAGCTCAGTTTAGCCCACTCTGTAGTGCCTTTGCAAAGCTCTTTGTTTTATTTGCGTCAACTTTCCCCATTCTCAAGATGAGATAGCCAAAGAAAGAAAAAACTTTACCTCATACAGGTCTTTCAGAAGACAGACTGAAGGCTTATAGAATGCCTAATGAAATGCACAATTCCTTCTTCATTGGCTTGCTGCTGAGAAAGAACTCCCTTGCTCATTTCCAGAAGATAGGAAATGCTTTCTATGACATCAGTTGTGTTTAATAAATAACCTCCTCTGTGCTTTCAGCAGTCGATGCTCTGAAAGCATTCAGAGCATCCATAAACACTCTTCTTTTTCTTTCCAAATCAATCCTTAGCATGGCTTCACGTATCTGGA
The DNA here is from genome assembly GCF_003369695.1 of Bos indicus x Bos taurus. NCBI lineage: Eukaryota > Metazoa > Chordata > Mammalia > Artiodactyla > Bovidae > Bos > Bos indicus x Bos taurus. The sequence goes on along the minus strand of NC_040098.1, from coordinate 45,510,210 downwards.
AGACATCACCACTTTTGTAAACGTCTGCAAGACTACTGATCCAGGTGGTCAGAACCATCAGTGCCCACTTGAGGCTGAATTGCTTTTTATCTATTCTTGTCTTTCCCTGCCCCCCATCTCAAAGGATCTTTAGTAGGGTAGGTCCTCATAGAATAGCAGATAAAGGATTGTGTACCAATGCCCTGTGTTGTGCCCTAGTTGAATGTGACCTGAAAATGAGATCTTTGGGGTTATTTAGAGAGTTCTCTCCAGATTTCACATTGCATGCACAAAGTGAGTGAGGTCCACAGGGACCCTGGGCCATGTCTACTGCAGGGAGGCAGGGGGGGATCCTGGGGCACCATGAACTGATCTGCACTCCAAGGGTTCATTCACACAGACACGGTAGGGCAAGGAGCACATGAGAACTCTATGTTCTGTCTCTTGAGATCACCCTTCCAGTTAGCTACATCTCCCAGATTTCAAACATCTAACAGCTTTTCTCTGAAATTTTAATTTATTTGTATTTTATTATTTTTCTAGCCAGGCATTAACTTATTCACTCACTCAACAAATAAATATCTATTGAGTACATACCCTGTTAAGAGATGGGGAATCTGTTAATTGTTTTTTACAACTAGTATGTATTTGACACACGCAGGATTCTGGACCTTATGTGTGTATTTATGCATGTGCTATTTGTGTGCATATTTACTTATTTGTCTGACTGTGAGTTCATAATTTTCTTGAGGGTAGAAGCTATGTTTTACTTATCTTTGTATCCACAGATCTCAACAGACAGTAAGTGCTCAATAAACATTGAAATCATGTTAAACAAATCACATCACCTTCCATAATGGAATTGAGGCAAATTATAATTAAAGCATGTATCTTATCAACATAAAGCTCAAAATATCAGCAAAATCTTGTAGAAGAAATGGAGAAGAGCATTAACCTATAGCTGATGCAAATTAGGCCCTAAATTAGACTCTAAGCTTCCCGATGTGTTTGTTGTGGTTTAGTTGCTAAGTCATGTCTCACTCTTTTGTGACCCCTCAGACTGAAGCCCTCCAGGCTCCTGTGTCCGTGGGATTTTCCAGGCAAGAATACTGGAGTGAGTTGCCATTTCCTCCTCTAGGGAATCTTCCCAGACCAGGAATTGAACCCACGTCTCCTGCATTGGCAGGCAGATTCTTGACTGCTGAGCCACCAGGGAAGCAAGCTTCTTGACAGCCAAGGTTAAGGAAAAATTTCCCAAGATACATCAAAAATAAGGATTATAGATTCAGATGTTGAGTTCTAGATTTTTATATATTTTAGATGCTAATAAACATTTTATTATTATTTTATTACATTTCTGAAAATTTCTGATTATAATTACACATTTATCTTGAGATAATATTGATTTCATAGAAAAATTACTTTTTCATTTTTACATATACAAGGTACTCAGAGAAGGAAATGGCAACCCACTCCAGTACTCTTACCTGGAAAATCCCATGGATGGAGGAGTCTGGTAGGCTACAGTCCGTGGGGTCGCTAAGAGTTGGACACGACTGAATGACTTCACTTTCACTTTTCATTTTTATGCATTGGAGAAGGAAATGGCAACCCACTCCAGTGTTCTTGCCTGGAGAATCCCAGGGATGGGGGAGCCTGGTGGGCTGCCGTCTATGTGGTCGCACAGGGTCAGACACGACTGAAGCGACTTAGCAGCAGCAGCATACAAGGTACTTGAAAAAATGGAAAACAAAATGAAACTTCCATAGCCTTTTTCACTAGAAGTGATCAGATGAGTTGCTTCACTATTTTTGAGACGATGAAGTTAACACATAAAGTGTGCCCAAAGTAAATCAAAAGCCTACCCTATTCACCCTATTGTTTCAGTGAAACCAACCTAAGTCCAGATCAGAATACTTGGAGTAGTCAGGTGGACAAATGCCTAGAGTAAAATGGACATCAGGTAGGTGTCGTCTTCAGCAAGCAGTGCTGTAGGGTCATTCCTGAGTAGAGAGAGCCATTTATGAAGGCTCTGATGGGGAAAATAACCTAAACATCTGGATGAACTGAGAGCTCTGATTGCTAATTAAGAACAGACAGTCCCGTTGTTCTTCCTATTCTTTGAGCCTCTTGAGCACTTAGAGTCAGAGACGAGCTCCAGGATCGCTCACTGTCCTGTGCTCCCAGGGGACTACTAACTCTATGACGCCTCAGTTTCCTATGCTGCAAAACGGAGATCATAATACCTCCCTATTGTAGGAATCAGTGCAAATAGATGAGATTCTGTATGTGAACAGACTGCAAGCCGTGTTGTTGTTGTTAAGTCGCTGCTGTGTCTGACTCTTTTGTGACCCCATGGACAGCAGCCCACCAGGCTCCTCTGTGCATGGGAAGAATACTGGAGTGGGTTGTCATTTCCTAACCCAGGGATCGAACCCACATCTCCTGCATTATCAGGCAGATTCTTTACCACTGAGCCACCAGGGAGGCTACAAACTGTAGAAATGAAATTTTGGTCCTATAGATTCCAAGACTGACATGAGTTAATTTGTGAGTTGCGAAATGGTTGATTTCTTATAATGGTGCAAATGCAATTAGTCAGATTCCTGTAAGTGTAACTAATTTTATCCACTGCTGAAAATAGTTATTTTTTTTTTTTTTTTTGCTCCAAAAATGTATGCAATTTTTTTAAAAAGCTGTTGAGTTCAGTGGTTCAAATCTATATTGCAGTACTGATTACAGGATTTGATTTTATGTTTTAAAAGCCCTCTTTATGTGAAAATCATGAATACACAGTAAGTAGCTATAGACTTAATACTTATGTGGTATCATCATACAAGATCATCCTACATGTGATGAAGTTCTGCTTGTTTTTTCTAGAACATTTTTTTCTTGGCTTTATTTACATTTTGCCATGATAAGCATATTTACATCATTTAATAATTCAAGTGATTCTACCATGTTTTCGAGGCCTTTATGAGAAAAATTGAAGTATCAACTCAAGTTTTTAAGTGAATTGATTTGACTATCTTCAAAACAAGATGAAACAAAAACCCTGACTCTTACTAACGTTTTAAATAGCCCCATTGACTTGTCTAGAAGTAATCAATCAGCAACAATCACATTTCAGATAAACCTCAGGGCTAAGATGTCACCAAGGTGACTGGAAGAAAATAATCGGACCCCAGTGGATAAACAAAAACAAACCTCTTACTTGAAGGAAGAGGTCACAAGGCAGTCAGTCCATCCCCCCTGGGCTACACAGCAAAGGGATGTTGGTACCACAGTGTCTTTTCCAGATCTGCTGTGCAGGCTGGCCCTCGAGGAGAATGAAAGCTAGTCCCAGCCTGGTAGAGGCACAGCCTGGGACAGGGCATGAAGGGCTGGGTACCAGCCTGGGAGGACCAAAGGAATCACCTAGTCCCCAGAACCCCTGGATAGACCCTGCCACCACAAGGCAACAAGCTCAGCAGTCATGGTGTCGGAACACCAAGGGCGTCAACTCTGTTCAAGACCTTTCCCTTCCAAGCACCTGCTGCCGTCTTTTCTTGATGACTTGCTACAGGGCAAGGGGTAGATGGATTAGCACTCTCCTGACCCCTCACGTCACTCCCTGATGCTGCTCCAGTGAGGGGGGGAACAGCTGGGATTAGACAGATTTATCTTTTAGTGATGTTTTATTTTCTTTAATCTACTTGCTGGTGTCCAACAAAAACCCTACACACCCATATGGGGAAAAAAACTACATAACTACATGCATAGTTTCTCTTTCTAGATACACAGCAAAGTGTGAGCAAGTTCCTTTCACATGAATGAAGAAGGCAGAGATGACTATGCTAAGTCACTTCAGTCATGTCTGACTCTGTGTGACCCCATAGACGGCAGCCCACCAGGCTCCCCCATCCCTGGGATTCTCCAGGCAAGAACACTGGAGTGGGTTGCCATTTCCTTCTCCAATGCATGAAAGTGAAAAGTGAAAGTGAAGTCGCTCAGTCGTGTCCGACTCTGAGCGACCCCATGGACTGCAGCCTAACAGGCTCCTCCGTCCATGGGATTTTCCAAGCAAGAGTACTAGAGTGGGGTGCCATCGCCTTCTCCAGCAGAGATGACTAAAAGCACCTGAACACAGGTGGAGCCGGGTGTCCAGGCTGCATATATTCAGATGTCTATGTTTCTTCACTGAGTTGTTAATTTTAATGCACTGGAAATTGCACAAGGTATTTCTCTGACAAGAGCAAAAGAAAAACAAAAGATATTATTTATGTTTCATAAACTCTCAGTCCTACCATTTTGAAAGATCACAAGTTTATGAATGGTACCTAGTGATTCCTAAGGAATTACCTTATTATAAGTAGAACTCATCTGTTAAGGAGAGAATATATTTAAGCAGAGAATATATTTTTGGTTCCAGGAGTCACTGAGTGCTAATATTATGCAATTAATACACTATCAAAGTATTATCATGATGGAGACAGTAGTGCATATAAATATCCTATTTGTTCTCCTACATTTCTAGTTATAGTTAGACAGGGCCATGTAATGAATGTGTCGTTTCCAGCCAGAGGCATGAAAAGATCTTGAGCAATTCTCCGGCCTCCGTAAATCTGCAGGGTTGACGCAAGAGTATCAGGTGGTGAAAACTTGACACTGAAGTGGCCCACACTGTGAATTGGGGCTTCCCTGGTGGCTCAGTCAGTAAGGAGACTGCCTGCAATGCAGGAGACCTGGGCTTGATCCTTGGGTCAGGAAGAGCCCCTGGAGAAGGGAATAGCAACCCACTCCAGTATTCTTGCCTGGAGAATCCCATGGACAGAGGAGTCTGGTGGGCTTACAGTACAAAGAGTCAGGCACGACTTAGCAACTAAAGCACACACACTCTGAATTGCTGCACTGAGCCATCTCCAAGACCCAAGTGGAAATTATTTGAGTGAAAAATAAACCTTTACCATGTTAAAATGATGGGATTTGGGAGATGCCTGTTACTGCAGCACAGCATGCCCTGACTAATATGGAGAATAAGAATGGATTTCAGTCTTGAGAGTTAAATAAAAATCTAGAGCTAGACTCTTACACGTGTGCAATCTTTTAATTGAAGACTTAGTAGGAAAACGCAAGAACTGGCAAATGTTTTCTGTAAAGGACCAAGCAGTAAATATTTTAAGCTTTGGAGAAAGTCTCTCCACAGCTACTCAGCTCTGCCTTTGGAGCACACAAGCAGCCATGACCAAGTGTGATGCGCATTGCTGTGTGTTTCAATAAATCTTTATTTATAAAAACAGAAAAGGGCCAGGATTTGGTGCATAGTTGACAGAGCATCCCTTGACAATGCATCAAGTGGATCACTTGACAGTGATGCAAGTGAGTTTGAAATAAGTTTATACGTCTTGACTTTGCTCAGAGATACCAATTCATGAACTATTTTGATAAGTTTGAAATTTTAGGTACCTAACAGAACAATTACCATGCTCCTAATTAAAATAATAAATAATATGTTGCAATGAACATTTATAATTCAGTACTTTTTTATAGGCATCTACCTTTTCCAAAACACTGACTGATGCTTAAGATGAGAAAATTAGATTTGATTTATATACTGTGTTTCTTGAGACTGTTATTAAAGCACAGGATTGATGAAATGATTATTCTTTAGAATCTGAATACAGACATCTATAGGGAATGATTAAAGACAAAAACCACTATTTCCTTGGCAAGTTTTGGAACCCTAAAATGCAAAAAAAGCAGCATACAGTTAATAATCAGGTAAGTGCTTTAGATGTTCCTAGAACGGGTTCAGAAGAAGGAGGGACCCTCAAGGCCTAGTAAGGGGATGCCCTCTGGAGAATGGGGGTTTGCATCGACTGGATGGGGAGCATCTACTATGAGCAAAGGCATAAAATTACATAGCTTATGAGGGAGGTTCAGCCTGACATGAAGCAGCAGGGACATATAGGGGAAATAATGATAGTTGTAAGTGCAAAGAGTCACCAATACTGATATAACAGACCCTGAATGTCAGCCTAAGGAGAGTTCAGATTACATTCATGAGTAATAGGTCTCTGAGAACAATAGCTTTCTGAGCCAATAGTCAAAGCTGTGTGGTGTGGTCCACAAGACAAACAAGGCCATGGGTCGATGAGGAATTAGCTCGGCATTATCTGGGAGCATCTGCTGCTGCTGCTGCTGCTGCTAAGTCGCTTCAGTCGTGTCCAACTCTGTGCGACCCCATAGACAGCAGCTCACCAGGCTCCCCCGTCCCTGGGATTCTCCAGGCAAGAACACTGGAGTGGGTTGCCATTTCCTTCTTCAATGCATGAAAGTGAAAAGTGAAAGTGAAGTCGCTCAGTCGTGTTCGACCCTCAGCGACCCCATGGACTGCAGCCTTCCAGGCTCCTCCGTCCATGGGATTTTCCAGGCAAGAGTACTGGAGTGGGGTGCCATTGCCTTCTCCACTGAGAGCGTCTAGGCATTATGAAAAAGATGGTAAGCACTGTGGCAGGGTCACCAAGAGAGGTACGTAAGACCTAAATGACTAGAGTTCTGAGAGAAAAGCACGAAGGAAGCAAAGATGAGTCAATGCAATCCCAAGAGGAAGGAAGGAAGAGAAAAAACCAGCAGGCAGCTGATGTAAACACAAGGAAGGAAAACAGGTCAAATTCTAGCTAAACACTATCAGAATGAAGACCAATTCACTAGTTCTACTCAAATAAGTCAAGATAGACTAAGATATCCACAGTTATATACAAACCCTTATACTTCAGTAGCTTCCTTAGCGCAATAGACACATTTCTTGTTCATATTACACATCCAGGGCTAACTGAAAGGGAACTCTGTCTCCCAGATTCATTCAGATGAAGAATAATGAGATGCTGCTGTCTCACCATGGACCTGCATGAGTGAGAAAGAACCAGGACAGTTTCCACCACACTTAACTGTCTTCAGTCCATTTGCCGGAACCAGTCACACAGCCCCAGTGCAATTGCAAGACAGAGTGAAACAGCAGAGAAGCCCAGGGAAACCCAATGTATGATAAGTATTACTATCTCTGTGCTTCCCTGGTAGCTCAGAGGGTAAAGCATCAGCCTATGATGTGGGAGACCGGGGTTCGATCCCTGGGTTGGGAAGATCCCCTAGAGAAGGAAATAGCAACCCACTCCAGTACTTTTGCCTGGAAAGTCCCATGAACCAAGGAGCCTGGTAGGCTATAGTCCACGAGGTCGCAAAGAGTTAGACATGACTGAGCAACTTCACTTCACTTCACTATCTCTACTATATTATTTTTCCTTCTATTTCAAAAATAAATTGTTGTCTATGAGTTTCTGTTCTGATTTTGCCTTTGGTGATTTAATTGAATCTATTTCTTTCCACGTGTTTCTACTAGCTAACCACCAGGATATCTCATGTGTTCTCAACCAAAACCATAACAAAGGACTTTCCTTTCACAATCATTCTGAACTACAGATTTATGGACAAAAGCAGAATGCTAAGATCTGCTAGCTGTCTTCCCCGACTCTTGAAAGAGAAGCACATGAAGAGCTCAGTTACCCTGGAGTTTGGTAGTTGGTGTGTGTGTCTGTGTGTGTGTGTGTTTTGACACACAAAAAAGACACGTTTTGCGCAGTTGTGTTTGACTTTGCGACCCCGTGGACTGTAGCCTGTCAGGTTTCTCTGTTCATGTGATTTCCCAGGCAAGAATACTGGGGTGGGTTGCCATTTCCTTCCCCAGGGGATCTTCCTGACCCAGGAATTGAACCTGGGTCTCTCTCATTGGCAGGTGGATCTTTACAATCTGAGTTACCAGGTCAGCCCAGAGTTTGGTAGAGTCAGAGAGTAACATCTGACTCTTCAGAGACTGACTTGGCTCATTTCCTAGAAAAGAGGCTGTGGCTAAAGAGGAGAGCACCGGGCTGTCAGGGTAAAGAGAACGGCCGCAGGAGGGGTTGCTATTGAGAGAAAGCTGTCTGTGTGCCTCCCGTAGACAGAAGTGGAGCCTACAGAGGGTCAAGCTATGGGTTATCTTTAAAAGGACTCTGCCTAAGAACATGTCTTGCCACAGAAAAATCATCATATTTGGGGGCCTGGGTGCAAGTGGTTAGTTAGAAAAGCCATCTCCAAGCTGACAACCTGGTGAGGGATCATGCTATTTTTAAAAGCCTGATGAGGGATCTTCAGACAGGTGGGGATTGGCAGGGAGGGAAGGAGAGGTCTCCAGCAAACCCCAAAGAACAACATTTACTTGAAAAAGTCACCGTTCAGGATCTGTTAGACCCAAAAGTCACTAACGAAGATGATCAGAGTGCTAAGCCAGTACGACTTTTACACCCCATCCTCTCTTGGTGCTGACCTTGGCGGGGCCCCAAACAGCTGCCAGGAGACAGAGGCCAGAAGAAAATGAGAAGAACCTGACAACACATTTACATGGTATATTGTAGGCAATTCTAGTCAAACAATTAATCTTTGTGAATTGTTTTTGTTGATGATGCATTTGACGGGAGATTATGTTTTTAGAAATTTAAAGCATGTGTGATCAGTAACCATTAATTCAGAACTGCTTAATTAAGTTTCTATAACAGAGCACCTTCAGAACCTTCAAGCTGCTGTAGACGTTTGGAAGACCCTCATTGTACTTTTTCAAATCTTTTACATACTAGCGAAAAAACCAGAGAAATAAGTAATCTTCAGACAACATGATTAGTGCTGTAAAAGAAGAGGAAAGACTGTAATACTACAGCCAAGACTAAGGGCATTTGTCTATCTGAAAGGATCTAGAAAGCTTTCCGAGAAGGTGATACTTATTCTGATGTTTAATGTGTTTATTTAACCGTTAACCAGAAGATTGAAAGAGTGGAAGTTATTCTTGTAGGCAAAACAGCCTAACACAAAGGCATGAATCAGGAGAACCCAACTTGCTCAGAGAACTGCAGATTTATCAGCAAAATTATAGAACTAAGTACCATTGGACAGTGGTGGGTACCTCATGTGGAGATTATTCAGAACCTGTGTGATGTGTTAAGGAATTTGGAGATATCATTTAAGCCATTGAAAATTTCTTAAAATATTTCGGTCTTGCTCTTATGTTTATATTTGTTGTTGTTCAGTCACTAAGTTGTGTCCGCCCTTTGCAATCCCATGGACTGCAGCACCCCAGGCTTCCCTGTCCTTCACTATCTCCTGGAGTTTGCTCAGAGTCATATCCATTGAGTTGGCAATGCCATCCAACCATTTCATCCTCTGTCACCCCCTTCTCCTCTTGCTCTAAACCTTTCCCAGCATCAGGGTCTTTTCCAATGATTCAACTCTTTGAATTAGGTGGCCAAAGTATTGCTTTTAAAAATAGACAGTATTATATAAGACTTTTTAAAAATTATCTATAATTTCATTATCCAGAAAGGACTACTAACTATATTATGGAGTGTTTTCTTCTTTTATTTATTAATACATATTTAAATATTTTAATCCTATTTTAATTTCATAGCCTATAGTTTTTACTTACTATTACACCGTGATTATCTTCCAGGATCACTGAATAATTTTTGACAACATGATCTCTAATGAGTGACCAATATAACAAGAAATTAATCCATTGTTATTTATCTCACCATTCCTTTACTGTTACCAGTTGCGTTGTCTCAAATAATTCGCATTTAACATCCAGGCATATAAATATTTCAGTGCATTTTTTTATGCTTTCCAGTACATTGAATTGCTAGATCAAAAAAGATAAATTCTTTTGAAGCTATTTTTTTACACATTTCTAGTTTAATTTCCACAAAATTTTTGCTAATTTATACTCTCATCCCTTATTCAGTAGTGGTGTAAAATAATTTCTGCTTCTTTATAGGTTTATCCGTGGGACAAGTTATTTGCTTTTATAAACAATATTTGCTAGATTTTTTAATAAAATAAAATTTTAATAGACTGTTTATAAATGATTTTTCGTAACTAAACTTTGTTTGATTTTTTTTAATGAAAGTTCACTGAAGAAATGTTGGAAAGTATAGAAAAATGCAAAGAAGAAAGGTTATATAATTTTAATTCTACTTCCTATTATTGAAGACAGTAACATCTTGGTATGTAGCCTTCCAGTTCCTTAAATTTTCTCTCCCTCTAAGTATATTTAATAAAGTTGAGATCTTCATTATTTGGACTTATATTTTGTCTCTTTCATTTTATACTGTAAAGCAAATGGTATAGAAGATCATTAATTAGGCTTGACTTGCAAGACCTGCATAATATTCCCTTATATGAATGGGCCCTTATAAATCATCATGCTTGTATTGGAAGTTAGGTCGGTTCTAATCTTTCATCCTCCCATAGAATCCTTATATGTACATCTCTGTGCATACCTTGAATTATTTTATTGAGACCAATTGCTAAAAATGGAAATGTTGAGTAAAACGATTGGAACATTTTTAATGATTTTTAATTCATTTGGCAGTTTCTTTCAAAAAAAGATATCCCCATCATTAATGAATGAGAGGTCTTGCTTCATAATATTTGAAGATTATCAACATTTTAATTGTCCCTATCTGACAAGTAAAGACATTTTTTTATTTTAATTTGGCTTTCTTTGATTATTTATAGCATTAAATATCATTTTAGTCTTTATGGGAAATGTTTTTTCTTATTTTGAGGATTTGATGCCACTCTTATGGATGTTCAAAGTCTTTTCCTGTACTTTTAAGAACATTAATCATTTATCTGCAGTGTCTTTTCATATAGTTCTCTTTTTTTCCCCTGTATTTCATATTGATGAGGCTAGGATTTTATTTGTAACTTTCTTGGCTGGAATGAGTAGATTTATCAGGACACTTACAGGGTTACTTTCTGAGCCTTTGCATAACTAAAATGTCCTTTCTGTTTCTATCACATGTGAGTGACATCTTGTTAGGATATAGAATTCTTGGTCACACCTTTTTCCCTCACAAATCTAGTTATTGTATTCTCGTGTGTAGTGTACTGGAGAAAAAGCACGAAGCTGGCCTTTGTGTATATGATGGTTAATTTTATATGCCAACTAAATTGGGCGGTGGAGCACCCAGATATCTGGTCAAACATCATTCCGGGTGTTTTCGTGAGGATACTCTTGGGTTGCTGCTACTGCTAAGTCACTTCAGTCGTGTCCGACTCTGTGTGACCCCATAGACGGCAGCCCACCAGGCTCCCCCGTCCCTGGGATTTTCCAGGCAAGAACACTGGAGTGGGTTGCCATTTCCTTCTCCAATGCATGAAAGTGAAAAGTGAAAAGTGAAAGTGAAGTCGCTCAGTCGTGTCCAACCCTCAGCGACCCCATGGACTGCAGCCTACCAGGCTCCTCCATCCCTGGGATTTTCCAGGCAAGAGTACTGGCGTGGGGTGCCACTGCCTTCTCCGACTCTTGGGTTAGACTAACATTTAAATCAGTAGACTGGATAAAGCACCCTCATGTATATGGACCCCATCCTCATGCAGTTCTGAATAGAACAAAAAGGCAGACGTTTTCCTGAGTAAGAGAGGATTCTTCTGCCTGACTGCCTTAAAAGGGAAACATCAGCCATCCCAGAGACTCGCCACCACCCTAATCATGTGAGCCACTTCCTTAGAGTAAGTCTCTCTCTCTCTCTCTCTTTTATATATATATATATACATCCTATTGGTTCGGCTTCTCTGAAGACTGCTAATTAACATGATATGTTACCTGGAATTTTTTCTTGTATTTCCATACTGATAGCATCTGTCTGATTTTTTTTTCTGTGAAATTTAAAAAATGTTATCATTATACATCTCAGTATGAGTGTTCTTCAGTCATTGTTTGGAACATGAAGTGACCCTAATGGACAAGAAGGTGAAAGTGAAAGTTGCTAAGTCATGTCCACCAGGTTTCCTCTGTCCATGAAATTCTCCAGGCAAGAATACTGGAGTGGGTAGCCGTTCCCTTCTTCAGGGGATCTCCCCAACCCAGGGATTGAAACCAGGTCTCCCACATCGCAGGCAGATTCTTTACTATCAGAACCACCAAGATGGTGAAGGTACTTCCATATAATAATTGTTCTTTGTGGCATAGAGTACAAGGAAGGTCATCTGCTCAGAGAAAGGAGGCAGATGGTAAGGATATAAGTCCTGTGATTCAGTGCTGTGCCTGTAAGCTTCACTTCCTGCTCTCAGCGCTGGTCCAGCCATCCCTGCCGGCTGTTCTCTATTCTTCTAAGCTTAGTGTGGACCTTCCACTGCTGTGATTCAGATTCGACCCAGGTCCAGCTCTCCAATCTGAGCCGCCAGCCCTTCACATATTATTATTTTAATGTATTTAAGTCTCTTTACCCAGATAAGCACAGGAATTATCTGAATATATGCACCTTTCATTTAACAGGCTTTTGATAATATTTGCTTTCTGATTTAAATTGAAAAGACCAACAAATATCACACACACTGCAAAAATATGCAGTTGAGTATTTCTAAAATCTCCACCCTTTTTAGACCACTGTTGGCAATAATCAAAATAAACTTCTGCTTTAGGCTGATCATCAAGCTTTGTCTTTTGAAAATGTATATGTACAAATACTCATATGGATTTATTATCAACAGGAAGAACACAAAAATACAAATCTTACTGCAAAATGTATCTATTCTAATACAAATGTTTCCAAAGTGATTTTGTTAGGGATGTAAAAGAACATGTAATTAGTTCATTGATACTAAAATTCCTCTGTTGAAGATTTCTGCACAATTACCTACAACTTTAACAATAAGCAATTAGAGTTATTAGGTGTCAGGCATTGTGATAAGTGAAATTTATCAACAGTTTTATTCATATAGATTTTTTAATATATGGCACAAACTGTGTTACTTATGTGATCCAGAGTAAAAATCACATATCCCTGAATTTAACCTAGTGTTCTATCAATTAAAAGAAAATTGCTAACTTACATTAATGATACTGTGCTTCAAGATTAGTAGATGTGTAAGTGACTGCCATCAGTATAGTTTCTGAAACCTGAGGCTGGGACTAGAAAATAGATGAAACATCAAGTGGCACCTCTACATTCCAGTCGTCCCTGTTAATAGGTTTTCAGTAAATCCAGATGGACCAGACCCAAGATTACTCTCCTCAGGGTAGCAAAGGCAGAGCTGCTTATGAAAATAAGCACCGTTTCTTCCAACACCCCAGGATCACTGTAAATCCAGCCCATGGATTAATCCTAAGTCCTCCCTGTAAATAAGAGTGATATTTCAAGGATAACAAATAGTAAAGCAACCCAGCTTGTGGAAAAAAAAATCTTTTGCACCCACCATTTTGTTATCCTAATATTATTATATATTAGACAAGCCTTTCATTATAAACTTGGAGTTAAGGGACTTAAAGAAAACTCAGTGTTAGGAAGCTGCTTGTACTCAAGCGGAAATTGTTAGTAGCAGAGCCCTGCTTGTTTTCATGGGACATGCAAATGACACACAATGGAAGGATCTATGAATTGCACATGGATGTGCAGAAGCTGAGGCTGAAGTATTTTAAATCTAGTACTAGACGCTTATTGCAAATGCCTACAATACCAAAACTCCATAGAATAGCTGGCTTAAACAGCCGAGATGTATGTCTCACAGCTCTGTAGGCTAGGAGTCCAAGATCAAGGCCAGCGTGGTTTCTGGTGAGAACTCCCTTCCTGGCTTGCAAATGGCCACCTGCCCCGTGAGTCGTCACACGGCTGAGGGAGAGAGAAGAGAGATGTTCCTCTTCCTTAAGGCCACCAGTGCCATCAAATTAGGACCCCACGTTATGTTCTAATTTAGCATTAGGCACCTCCTTAAAGCCCTCTCTCCAAATCCTGTCACACTGGGAGTTAGATCTTCAACATAAGAATTTTAGGAGAAATTCAGTCCATAGCAGGTTGTATAATTCTTTTCTATAATTTTGTTTCTGTAACTACATTACTCTTAATTTTTTTAAAATAGCTTCTGTTTTGCAGGAGAATGAATGTGTGACTACTTAAATAGTACCTAGCAGTCAAAATAACACCAAGTGGTGTAAGCTCCCAGCCACACAGATTTTACTGAGCAGCCACCCACTTACCGTAATTTATTGAAATCCTGAACCTAAAAATATGCCTTGTATTCTCAAGATCACAGGCAGTATATCAATAGATTTTATTGTTTTTTTTTTAAACTTCAAAAATGTTCTTTGATGAAGTTTTCGTTGCCACAATTGATGGATTCAAAAACATCACACTGCGTTTTTCGTTTGCTTCACACTGTTGTATCATTACGGGGACACAAGAAACCCCCAGGGGGGGATGAGAGCGATTTTCCTGCCCTCATTCAATCAACCTTGCCCTGAATATGTGGGATAAAATGTAGCACGCAGGCTGCTTGGTTGTTTCCTGGACTGGAGCGTCTGCTGAGACTCTAGGAAAACTCATATTTAAGGACATGTGCATGCTTGTGACCTCTGGTCCAGGGTTGAATAATTTTTTGAACCAACATAAACTATGGGATGTCCATCCTCATTAGGTGATAAAATTAGATGCTTCTTTTCTCACTCTTGTGTTATCTCTTGGGTACATTTGGTGATTGATGGCCTAACATTGCATAGTATGGACTAAGAAACTTCAAATCTGACCTATTTAATAAGGACTTGTGATGTGACCTGCAGTACAGTTCCGTGCAAGAAGAAAACTGCTATTCTGTTACACAGGTGGGTGCTGAAGTTCAGCTTAATGTGAGACAAAAATGCTAGAAAACTAGATGAGATCAAGTTTAGTGGAGTCAAGTTGTCAGGCTACCTAAACAAAGAGGAAAAAAGTAGGCAGTATACAAGTTCCCTTAAAAAAAAAACTCATATATTTCAGTATATACTTAAATTCTTTTCTAACATTATTTAAATGTTTACAGTATATATTTACGTATAAATATGTGGTGGCTCAGATGGTGAAGAATCTGCCTTCAGTGCAAGAGACGCAGGTTCACTCCCTGGGTTGGGAAGATCCCTTGGAGAAGGAAATGACAACCCACTCCAGTATTCTTGCCTGGAGAATCCCATGGACAGAGGAGCCTGGCGGGCTACAGTCCATGGGGTTGCAAAGAGTCAGACACAACTGAGCAACTAAACAACCAACCAAAAATGTACATAAAAGTACATATAAGTCCCTAAGATATATTTTGAATCCATCTATAAAATTAGAAAAATGTAGTAATTAAGCACAAATGAAAAATACATAAATGAAATTAAAATTGAAATACTTTTGCTAAGCTTCACATGCTGTTGTTAAATCACTGCTTTAACATGATTACTAATGGCTATAACAAAATTGTTTTTTTCCCTGATTTTGAAGGTTTTGATGGCTTTATATTTTATAATTGCATATTTATAATTTTTTTATTGAATTTATATAATAAATATATGTATTTCATAGATAATAAAATTATGCATATTTATATATTATTATAAAAACTAAAGTACAATTTATATCATTAGATCTATATCTTACAACTAGTTTTTTAAAAAACTATAAAATACCACAGGATATAAAGCCAGTTAAAATTATCCAAACATCTAAAACTCAGAGACCAACCCCAACCCTGTTTAGTGTATTTCTTTTTTCTCTTTCAATGCACAATTCTGGAGAGAGGAAGTAGGAAAGCAGGTCAGTCTACATGGGAATTTTACGTAACACCCTGTGCTTTCAGTTACAGTGACCTGTCCCAGTTTGCCTGGAATTGAGGGGTTTCCTGGGATATAGGACTTTCAGCTCTAGAATCAAGATCAGTCAGTTCAGTTCAGTTCAGTCGCTTAGTCATGTCCAACACTTTGCGACCCCATGAATCGCAGCACGCCAGGCCTCCCTGTCCATCACCAACTCCCGGAGTTCACTCAAACTCACGTCCATCGAGTCGGTGACGCCATCCAGCCATCTCATCCTCTGTCGTCCCCTTCTCCTCCTGCCCCCAATCCCTCCCAGCATCAGAGTCTTTTCCAATGAGTCAACCCTTCGCAAGAGGTGGCCAAAGTACTGGAGTTTCAGCTTTAGCATCATTCCTTCCAAAGAACACCCAGGGGTGATTTCTAGAATGGACTGGTTGGATCTCCTTGCAGTCCAAGGGACTCTCAAAAGTCTTCTCCAACACCACAGTTCAAAAGCATCAATTCTTCAGCACTCAGCCTTCTTCACAGTCCAACTCTCGCATCCATACATGACCAATGGAAAAACCATAGCCTTGACTAGACGGACCTTTCCTGGCAAAGTAATGATAGTCCCAAGCAAATGGGACAGTTTTTCTCCCTACTCTCAGCCTTATCCCTTCCCTGTCCCTTACCTTCTTCATACCTCAAGCTGCCTGTGTTTTAGGTTGTAGCTTCTTTTGCTTCCATCATCAGTCAACACTCTTCATACAATTTTTCAAATTTTGTTGAAATAACTTAGCTTCAGTGTTGCCCCTTTATTCTCTCTATTTTTGAAGGTTGAGAACAGTGGTTTATCCAAATTCCAATACTTGCTATTTTAATAGGCTCTCAAGTGTGCTCTAATCACCATCTTGAACCAGAAGGTGCTAGATTCCTTTTGAGTTTTACAGCGTAGGTTTTTGATGACTCTGACTCAACCCACTTCTCAAGAAACCTTTCTGTGTACAACTTGGACTTCCTTTGCCCTGAATGCATCATCTATGACCTCTGTTCAGTTGCTCTTAACAATCAAAGCAGAACTACTTGGCTTTAATGTGGTCCTAAATAGAAATAGAAATACGAGGTTAACATAGGATGTTTGGTTATTAAAAAGTCATCCAAATGTTATTGAATAGTCACTTTTTTAGACTATCATTAAAATAAACACATATAAAAATGTAATATTCATAAAGAATCTCTTGAGCCACCAAGAATATTGTCCAGATTTGGGAGTGATTTCTCGTAGATCACTTTAATACTGCACATTTATTCATAATCACAGAGAATACCATTTTAAAATATGGAAAAAGTATGATAGTGAATTAGATTTTATTTTAAAATCCTAGAATCTTGGCAAACCCATTTTCATATAAATTAAGGTTCACTCACTTAGGTCTATTGAAAAGGAAATTTCTAAGAAACATTCTAAACTAGTTCATATGATTAAAAAAAAGAAATTGGATGGTCACATGATTTCTCATCCTCAGGATTTTAATTCTTGGGTCAAGTTTTTGTTTTTATTTCCTCTCCTTTCAGGTCTTAAAAAATTCTCTTCCTGAATATTTTCAATTAATTTTGGCCTATCAGCTCTGACTCTTCTAAGGATCTATACTCCATCCACAGGTAAACTGTTTTTACAAATGTTTTTATTTAACTTAATTTCTCATTTCAAATGTGAAGTGTATCGAAAATGAGAAGTTTAGTAATGCAGCAAAATTTATAGGGTCATTTCAGCATGTCATTTAGACATACTCTGGGGACTCTTTTCACCATGAGGCCATTTGATGTTAGTTATGGGGACAATTTAAGCAGTCTGAATACTTGTAAGTTTAAAAAGAAACATTCTCATTTTCACAGATATGAAAAGAGAAAATCTATTTGCAGGACCATTTTCAGTTCATTCTATTATTATTGCAGCTCTTCTTCACCCCCCCCTACAATTCTTCTTGGTGAATTCCTACAAATAAAGTATCTGCGTTTTGCCTTAAACTTATTTATTTTGTTATAAGTATTTTGATTTTGTTGGATTGAAAGTAAAGATGTCTTCTGAGAAACATTTTTGCCCTTGATAACTAAGAAAGAGTTCAGCAAAATTTCAAACATGAAAAATTCATACATTTTCTTAAAAGATTTTATGGTAATGTCTTCTGCAATGTGAAGATTCTCTTTGAGAAGGCCACTACTTCTGTGTAAGAAGTTTTGTCTCATGACTATTTAAGCAATAACCCTGTCAATGTTTTATGAGATGACAATTTTTATAGATCTCTTTTTCAATCAAGCAATTCAGAAATAATTTCTAGTCCCTTAAATCACTCAAGCACATACTTCCCAAGTCTCTTAATTTAATATCGATAAATACTTTGAGTCAAGGTAAAAGAACATGACTAATTCATGTCCCCAGACTGTGTTACTTACAACCATTCTGTACAGTAATCTCTATTTAAATATTTGATTATAAAGAAGATAAAATATATAGAAAGTACAAATGGAAGGAGAAAAAAATTTAGAAGGGCAAATATAGAGGTCTGAAATAAGAGTGGTTGCTTTGAAGATAATTTGTGAGATTTACGATAGATGCATGAAGATTTTTTTAACTTCACTTGGGTTCCTATTTTCTTCCCATCCATGAAGAATCCTACTTACCAGCTTCACTTTGGCCATCAAAGCCCAAGACAGTGACTCAATCTGCCATTTCCTAGAGCTTGTTCTGTTTCTCAGATGGCTCCATGGTAAAGAATTTACCTGCAATGCAGGAGTCATGGGTTCGATCCCTGAGTTGGGAAGACCCCCTGGAGAAGGAAATGACAACTCGCTCCAATATTCTTGCCCGTAAAGCCCATGGACAGAGGAGCCTGGCAGAGTATAGTCCATGGGATCGCAAAGAGTTGGATATGATTTAGTGACGAAACAACAACAACAGCAACAACAACAACAATGACAACAAGGGTTTGCTCTTGTCAAGGCAAGGATAAAATGTGTTCAGAGTCTGAATAAAGATTTAGGAACTATCAAATACAGTTCTTTGCAATTATATCCTACTAAGGACACAAGAACTCAACAGAGTGTCACCAACCTGTGAGTTGAGTTCCAAGTTAATTTCTTGGAAATATTTGCCTACAGAAATAACATATGTGGATTTAAGTTTATACATATGTTGTACTACTAACAAACCTGAGACCCTGACTGTCACATGTGACATTGTTTTACAGAAAAAGAAGCCCCAAGCTTCAGTTCCCAAGGTGGCACGTCTTTCCCATTGCCCTTGACAACGAGGGCCAGCTCTTCCTCTTCTCCAGTCTAGCACGGAGCTGCTCAAAGAAAAATGAAGATCCCGAGGCATCGTTAACACAGAGATCCCAAGTCTCCATAACAGGGAGGAGACAGAACACTTAAGGGGTTTGATGATCGGGTTCCAACATATGGCATATAGCAGTCAATTTTCAGGCTTACAAATAAGTGGTTTTCCAGGAGGCTTAATAGTCTGCTCAACTCAACTTTAGAAATTTCAGCCTCTGAGACTGAAATATAGTCACAAAAGACAAGATGTTGATGATATTTGTGACAGAGAGAAGCAAAATTCTTCCTTTACATCAACTTCATGTAATAAGATCTATAAATTTCAATAAGCTCGGAGGACATCAATGCATCCATAATTGTAGAAACTAGATATGATGATGGATCACTCCGTTTTTCCATTTTCTAGAGGCTGTCCTAACACCACATGAGTGTTGTCTTATTCTTCTGGCCTTTGGCCATTCTATATACACAAGCCATGCTGACCAAATGTCTCACTTTTTTAGCCAGAATGGATTTACTTGTATATCAATAGTGGGAGAAAAAGTGAATTAATGCTTCGTCTTAGCAGTTACCTGACATTACATTTCCTGTTCTTTCTAAACTCTCCTGTGAAATATACACAATATTAAAATTATAAATCCTAACATTTATAATTCTTTCCTTCTAGTAATTTGCTTCTTTCCTTTGGCAACTTAATCACCAGAGGCCTGGGTTTTCTCATCTGTAAAATGAAGGAATTATACCATATAATATCCAAGAGTTTTTCTAACCAAGTAAGTCCATAGTACTACTTGTGTTTATACTAAGATTGAAAAAATACATAAATACATTGTGGATAATGAGAGCCAGGTTTTTCACTTTTGGAGAAAAAGTTTCAAATAAGGAAAACAAAGAACAGAATAAACTCGGTTGTGTTGGATTGAACCGAAGGTTTTAGTGTGGATTCCTGGTTAGATAAAGAAGTACAGGTATGTTCACATGGATAGGTTCGTGTCCAGACGTATCTCCCAGCTCCATCTGCTGAGAGGGCCTAGAAGCAATGAGAACCCAGCAGCGATTAGCATACCTAGAGCCCAAATATTGGTTCTAAATTCTGTTTCCTAAAAGGAACCATGTTGCTTTGGAGAAAGTATTGATTCCAGGCCTGTGGCAGGGAACGTAGAAGACACGCCCAGAATATCTTGTGGTCCAGGATAGTAAAGATGCGTTTAAGAAATGACGGGGCCATGTCAAAGGAACTCAGGAGTCAACCTGGAGGAGCCCCCAATGGCCAAAGCTGGAATAATTTGAGCGACAAAATAAATAACGATAGTATCAAATTATAACCCATAGACTAAAATAAATGTCCACAGGTGGATGGCTGATATTGACCACAGGACGGTGGCCATGGGAGTTGGAATCCACTAAAGAGTGTGTAACAACTCACCTGTCAAATCAACGAGCAGTGAAAATGGGTAGCTCTGAAGGGTCAGGCCCATATCTGGCCGCCTTGGGGGACCCAGTCCTTCTGATCGAGGCCCCCAGCCTGTGGATGGTGTGAGGCTGGTAGTGGCCCCCGGCGTGCCAGGCCTGGGTCTTCCGGAGTCAGGTTGCTTGGGAACACAGCCCAAAGCAGGTGGTAAACTCCATCTAAGGCTGAATACCAGCATGATACCAACAGTCAACAAGTACCATAAGAGAAAGTTGCAAAGAAATATCCGCAAGTCCATACTTCTATCAACCAATCAATCAGTAAAGGAGAAGAGTCTACTCTTCTTTATAGTCATGAGGCATGCATATACTCAGTCATGTCTGACTCTTTGCGACCCCATGGACTGTAGCCCACCAAGCTCTTCTGTCCATGGAATTTTGCAGGCAAGAATACTGGAGTAGGTTGCCATTTCCTACTCCAGAGGATCTTCCCAACCCAGGGATGGAACCTGCATCTCCTGCAATGGCAGGCAGATTCTTTACCACCGGCACCATCAATTCCAATTAATCAGTATGAAAGAAATGAGGTAGATAGAAAACAACCAACTTAGGCAAGTTTAAGAGCCATGGAAGAATGCTGAAATGAGTAGACAAAAGCACAATGAGACACTAAGATGAATATTTACACAGCCTTCAAGTATCTCCCAATAAGATATTTACTTTCACAAAATAGGCAAATATTTTTGAAGACTATTAATATCCAGTGTTGATGGTTAGATAAATGTGAAGTTGAGAACTCACATAGACTGTTAGTGAAATGAAATGCCCATATCTTTTGACTCAACAATTTAATTTTTATGAATCTTATCAAAAATACATGTGTACACAAGAAACATGTATAGAAAAGAACATTTGAATTATTCATAACAGCAGAATATTGGAAATGATCTTAATATCCTTTAAAAGGAAAATGGTTAAAAATTATAGCACATGCAGACATCGAAATGTTTTCCAATTATTAAAAAGGAATGAGGTAGCGTTGATGTATAAACATGAAAAGATCTTCAAAACATTTTATGGGTTACCAGCAGGTTGCATAGCAGTCGATGAGTATAATAGGGGATGGATAGGTAGATAGATTAAAGAGAATTTACATATTGTACCGGTTACTGTCTCACATAATTCTCGATTTGAATTTCTACATTGGGAATATATTCATTTATGACATATGTAGCTAAAAATATACAGTAAAAAAATAAGCTCCCATATAATTTAGAGCAGCTCTATGTAAATATAGTTATTTTGTCCAACTTTTAAGGTCACACTTAAAAGATAAAAAGTGGGCCAAAAGTAAAATATTCAACCAAAAATGTGTATTCCTGAGATTAACTTAAGCAATAGATTTTCTTCGTAAATGTTGGGAACATGAATGATTTCCTCCTCCAGACAACTCACTGGGCTATAGCTCAGGTAGATTGTTGGAGGGAATATTTTTGCAATATTATTTCAGAGGATGAGCTGGGGAGGGAGATGTCAGGAATCTCCCCAGCTCTAGTTAATAGCCTGGCTGTTCATACCATGTGTTCTGGTGACCAATACAGTCTCACCTGTAAACTTCACTAGAATGTAATGTAAACATTAGAATGGTAACAGCAAAACAAGCGTACTCATTTAAATACATTTTTTGTACTAATGAAAATAAAAGTTAGGATGAATAAAACAAGAAAAAAAAATATAAGGTCTGCAAAGCCATGTATTAAAAAGAAACTGTTGGGTAATATGAAAATTAGAGAGTAAGGCTATAAAATCAAAACAAAGTTAGGGGAGGTAAGAAGCCATGGACGAATGATGAATTGAGTCACTCCATTTTAAATGCGTTGTTTCAGTTCTGATGGTGTAAGTAAACCTCTGGAGGAAATACAGAAACAAAACTTGCCAGCCATCAGCCAGTGGTTCAAAGCAGAACCTAGAGGTCATTTTTGATGTTTCCCCTCTCTCACTGCCAAATCTAATTCATTACTACAAGGAAAATAATTCCATCAATTCAACAACCAAAATAGCTTTCAAATCTCCCCACTGTGTCTTACCTTCAGTACCACCACCCTGGTATCACCACTGCTTAGTCTTACCAGGACAACCTCAATGACCTTTTAACCCTTCTCTTAACCTGCCCTCCTGTCCTCCCAACCCATAGCAGCTAGGGTAATCCTTTAAAAACTTAAATAGTCCTGTCCCTTCTGCTTAAAACTGCTTACCTACCAGGACTGCCCTGCTATGACCTTCAAGACAGCAGATACTTGCCAAGCTCCCCTCCCCTACCTGTCCATCCTCATTGCAAGTCTCTCTCCTCATTCTCCAAGGCAGCCTTGCTTCCTTTCCCTCCTTGTGTCCCTCCACGGGACCATCATGCTCTTCTTCCCCCGATTTTTGCCTGATTGATTCTTTCTCATCAGTCAAGTCTCAACCTAGATGATATTTACCAATGGGTGTTTCCCTGACTACACAATCTAAAATAGCCCTCTGATCTTTTTCTTCACAGTGCTTACAGAAGTGTGTAATTTTATGTTCATTCAAACCTATGCCTCTTTAATGTATATCTCCCCCACCGTATAGATCCAAAGAGGGCAGGAACTATGTCAATCTCATTCACTTCTGTATTCCCAGTGCCTCGTCTAGTACCTGGCATGCAGTAGGTGTTCAATAAATGAGTAGGTAAACAAGTTAGCATGAGATTGGTAGTGCATGAGCATGGTCAGTCACTTTAGTCATGTCTGACTCTTTGCGACCCCATGGACTGCAGCCCTCCAGGCTCCTCTGTCCATGGGATTCTCCAGGCAAGAATAGTGGAGTGGGTTGCCGTGCCCTCCTCCAGGGGGAAGCTTGGTAGAAAAAACTATTATTCTTGTGATTTAAAGTTAGAAATGATACAGGAATAGACACAGCACCCTCTAGAGAATTCAAATGGCTGCCCAGACAAGTGTGTTAGGAATTCAGTGTAGCCGCCATGTCTGCTTCTCACTCATTGGGTTGAGAAACAATTTTGTCCTTGCATCCATGGTGATTAACAAGTGACTCATACTGAATAAACTCGTGTCAGATTTATGTGTACATTACAAAGCCAACGCATTCATTTACAATAAAAAGTATAGCCATCAAGCTAACCTGAGTCTCAATCTTTGTTTAATTCCATCCATCACTCTCCATAGGAGACAGCCAGGTAGCTAAATTATATCCAAATGATAACTGAAGCTCAGAAAAGATTCCTGGCCACAAATTACTTGTGCTGCAGAGGTACCATCACCATAGTCTTAGGCCTGAATTCCTACAATAGCCTCCTAACCATTCTCTGTACACCTGCCTCTCAAATCTATTAAGCTTATAGCAGCAAAAATGTTCCATTAAAAACAGCCATCTGGTCACCTCACTGCTCTCTTCAAAACCCTTCAGAGGTTCTCCATCACATTAGAAGGAAATCCAGCCCCTTCTGGGGGTTTACAAGGCTCTGTGTGATCTGGGTCCTGCCACCTCTCCAGTCTCATCCACAGCCCCTCTCTTACATTCTGGATGTCCCAGTGCACTCACGCTTGCAGACAGACAGACCGAACACACAAATGGCCCATAGCCAGACCGTGTATTAAAAATAGAGCTCTGACCCACAGCCTGCAGTAACCAGCCCTGGAAGCCAGCCTGCTATCTAAGTCAGACTGGTGGGAAGCAAACCACTCTCTCTTACAACTGATCCAGGAAAATAAGCAATAATCCAGCAGTAGTCAAACCCAGGCAACCAAGGCACGTGGATAACTGATAGCCTTTGAGCCTCTGCCAAAATGTAAGTGACCATGGCTGACTTCCTTGCCAGGGCCAGCTCTGAATAAATGGCCTTTGCTTATTGTCTTTTGGTTGGTCTTTGCTTATTTCCACAAGACCCTTCACTGTGACAAGCTGCTTCCTCCCTCGGACACTTTCTAATACCTGCTTCCTCTGCCTGGAATGCTTCCTCAACCCTTCACGTGGACAGTCAGGCCCTTCCTATTTTCTAGATCTCTGCTTATGTATTGAAGACACCCTCCCAAATCACTCTTCATACACACCCCTGTCCCAGACTCTCTTTTGACTCCTTTACAGCACTCACCACAACGTGCTATCTTTTTGCCTGTTTTTTTAGTTTCTTTTCTACCGTCACCTTCAGGAGGATGAAGCTCTATGAAGACAGAGGCTCTTTCTGTCCTGTTTTTTCTGCTCCTTGAGGACCTAGAATAAAATCCCCGAAACACCAGATACTAAAGAAGATGTTGCATGGGTGAATAACTGATCGCACACCTAGAGTGAATGCAGACCCAGTGTAAGGAACGACTGTGTATGCTGCAGCTGCCGCCGTTTAGTCACTGAGACGTGTCTGACGTGACCCCAGGGACTACAGCCCACCAGGCTCCTCTGTCCATGGGATTTCCTAGACAAGAATACTGGAGTGGGTTGTCATTTCCTCCTCCAGAGGGTCTTCCTGACCCAGGGATGGAACCGCATTTCCTGCTTAGCAGGCAGATTCTTTACCACTACGCCGCGGTCAGATGGGGGAAGCCCCAAACTATGCCTAGCCACCCTCTAAAATAATTAGACGTCACATGAGTCTGTGATGCTGCGAGTTTGCCAGTCTGTCTCATGGACCATTTTGGGGGCTGGAAGTTGGTTTCTGTTAGACCTGCCTTGATATGGAAGATCCTACTTCAGTACAGTGGCTGAAGGAGGGATGTGGCCCAAGGGAGCATGGCTGTCTCACAAAGTCCATGAACCCTGAACGTCTGAGTTGCTTGCCTCTAGCTGTCAAATATTCAGTCCCCCAGGTCTTCCCAGAATCCAACCCACAGGGTCAATTGCATCTTGTCAAGTTGCTGGGACAAGTGGAATTTGGTGACTTAACAAACCACCAGCTTGTCCTCAAAGGTGTCATCAGATTGAATCATCAGCCACAATTTCACTGTAGTCCTACCTATTGAGGATGTATCAGAAAACTGGCTTCCCTGGTAGCTCAGTCAGTAAAGAATCGGCCAGCAGTTCAGGAGACCAAGGTTCGATCCCTGGTTGGGAAGATCCCCTGGAGAAGGAAATGGCATACCACTCCAGTATTCTTGCCTGGAGAACTCTATGGACAGAGGAGCCTGGCAGGCCACAGTCCATGAGGTTGCAAGAGTCAGACATGACTTAGCGAGTAAACCACCACCATCAGATAAACAGTAACCAACAGGAGAGATGAGGGTGGGGATAGGGACAAGGATTGGAGTGGGGATGAGGACAGAGGTAGAGATGACAGAGACAGAAAGAGTAGAGACAGAGACGTAGAGATACAAAGACATATATGTAAAGCGATGTAACTTCAGCAGATGTGGGGACTGGCGAGTCATAAATCTGCAGGAAGGCCTGCTGCTGTGCTGTGCTCAGTCATGTCTGACCCCCTGGACTGTAGCCCACCAGGCTCCTTGTGAATGTTAATCACATCTACAGAATATCTTCACAGCAACATCCAGACCAGTGACTGGCCTGACCCCTGGGCACCACAGCCTAGCCACAGACACAAAATTGATCTGCACACCAAGGTTTCAACTTCAACTCCTCATTTTTAAAATAAGATAGTATATTTCCTCAACTTAAAATTGCCCTAGGCTTGCTCCCACCCTCAGCTTAAATTCCCAGTCCTCTACCGTGATGGACAGCCCCAGCTGAGTATGATTCGGGCCTCTCTCTCTGGCCTGGTCTCCTGCAGCCCTATTTGTCAGTATTCTACAGTCACTCTGTCCTTTCAGCACCTCCGTCACACCAGCCTTTCTCCTGTCTCAGAGTCCTACTCTTCCTTCACCTGCCCCCTCTGTGGCTCATTCACTCTAGAATTCAGGTCTCTTATGAATGAAACCTTCTTTGACCACCCTACATATCATTTGGGCTTCCCTCATAGCTCAGTTGGTAAAGAATCCGCCTGCAATGCAGGAAATCCCAATTCGATCCCCTGGGTCAGGAAAATAACCTGGAGAAGGGAAAGACTACCCACTCCAGTATTCTTGAGCTTCCCTTGTGACTCAGCTGGTAAAGAATCTGCCCATAATGTGGGAGACCTGGGTATGATCCCCGGGTTGGGAAGATCCCCTGCAGAAAGGAAAGGCTACCCACTCCAGTATTCTGGCCTGGAGAATTCCATGGACTATACAGTCCATGGGCTCACAAAGAGTTGGACAGGACTGAGCGACTTTCACTTTCAACAACGTATCACTTGCTTATCTCCTTGATCACTGCCTGTAATCACCCTTTTTATTCATTTGTCTGTACCTAAACCAGTGATTCTCCTCTGGGGCAAGTTTGCCCCAGGAGACACTTGAAGGTGCTGAGAGATATTAAGAATCTGAATATCTTTTGCAAAGAGCCAAAAATGTTTGCTGGAACAATCAGATTTGCCAACAATTGGGCTTCCTTTGTGGCTTAGCTGGTGAAGAATCCACCTGCAATGTGGGATTCTATCTGTGGGTTGGGAAGATCCCCTGGAGAAGGGAAAGGCTACCCACTCCAATATTCCGGCCTGGAGAATTCCATGGACTGGATAGTCTATGGGGTCGAAAAGAGTCGGACACGACTGAGTGACTTTCACTTTCACTTTCAAAAACAATCAGCTGTAGGAAATGAAAGAAGAATGGAGTCTATTATCTGATAGGATGGGAAGACTGAGAGGGAACTGGTTTTGTGGTTAAAATCAGGAGTTCATGTTTGCGTATGCTGATTTTAAAATCTTTATTAGACATCCAAATAGTGACATCAAATAACCATTGTTGCATCACATCTCTGGAAATATGCTTGTAGGAGCCATCAGCATGTGGCCACAACACTCGATGAGATCAACAAAAGTGTGAATAGGAAATAAGGAATAAGAGGCAAAGACTAAGCCCTGGGTCACCCGAACAGAAAGAGGTCTGGAGAAGAGGAGGAACCAGCAAAGGAGAAGACAGACAGACCAATTAGGAGCATGGAAGGAATAAGCAAGACAGTGTGAAGTCCTGGAAAGCAAGTGAGGAACGCCTGTCAGGATGGAGTGATCTGCAACGTCAATGCTGCTGATTCATCAAGTCGAAAGACGCCTGGGAACTGACCATTGTATTTAGCAATGTGGAGGCCCCTGCTGACCTTGACAGGAGAAGTTCTAGTGGGGTTGTGGTGTGAAAGCCTGAGTGGATGGATAAGAAGGGAACTGGAGGAGAGGAATGGAAGACGGCAAGCAGTAGTAGCTCAGCGTTTGGCTGCAAAAGGGAGCAGATAGGACCGTAGATAAGAGAGGAGGTGAAGAGGGGACAAAGGTCAAGCAGGAGACATTACAGCAGAGTAACCCAGCAGAAGGTGGGAATGATGACGGCGGCGAGAACAGAGGCTTGCTGGGGTAAAATCAAAGGGGATGGGGCTTAGTGCAGGAGAAGACCAGGAGTCTCTACAGAGGAGTTTGGCCAGATCCTCTATGGTGAAGGGCAGTAACGTAATGCAGAAATGTGCTGTCTGTGACACGATGTGATGCTGTAGGAAGCTGGCTGCCTTTACAGGACCAGAGTGGGCAGAAGTCAATGTCTTTGTGGAATTTGTCCTCCTCTGTTGATGTGTTCAGAGGTCTAATCTATAGGTGACCTTTTCCCTCATGAGAAGGCAAAGGGCACATGTGTTTTCACCTCGAGTCTCCCAGACGGACAGACACCATGGGGTTATTTGAAGCAATCATCTGGGACCTTCTCTGTGTTTGGTTTCTATCCTATTTCTGTTCCATTTCATCCATTTCATTATTCCATTAATTTCCATTTACCAAGCTCCTGTCTGTGGTCTTCATCTCAAATTTTGGTCTTTTTTTGACCCTGCAGAATTGGCACTTGGATCCTGGTTTCCTGGTTGGATGTCAGTACCCCCTGCTCACTTTGCATGGTTCCTTCTCCATGGCAACTAGCTGCCGAAAGTTGCATGACCTGTGCTGTTTCTAGCTCTTTCAGGCCCAGCCCCTGACTCTGGCTTTATTGGCTGATGCACTGGCCTGGATCTCCTCTATCACCCTCAGAAGGAAACAGATACATTCAGTGATAGCTGGAATTTGGTGGTAAAATGCAAATTCAGGATAGCCAAGTACATTATCACCACTGATAAATCCAGAAATACAGCATAATATAGCCCAGCTCATTAATCAATAACAGCTGAAAGCATCTTATTGCTGAAACAAATCACACAGGATGTGGTGGTAGGTGGAATTCCAAGATGCTTTTTCCCTCCTAGTGTAGGTATCCCCTGGTAACCCCTGGAATGGTGACGATGATGGAATTAACTCCCATGATGAGGTCATGCTCTGAGGCACAGTTGACTTCACAAAGCGTGACTATCAAGGTAGTACTGACCCTTTAAAAGCAGATGGTTTTTCCCAGTTGGTCTCAGAAAAGTCAGAGAATCAAAACACAAAGAAGGGTTTTTGGACAAGCTGTTGCTGACTCAAAGGTGGAGGGGTCCATGTCTCAGAACTGCAGGTGGCTACTAGGAGCTGTGTGTGACCCCACAGCTGATAGCCAGCAAGGAAATGGAGACCTTGATGGTACAACCACAAGAAATGAATTCTGTCAACACCAAGAATGAACCTGGAAGCTGATCGCTACCCAGAGCTTCTGGAGTCTAGTGGGCACTCACTATAGAGGAGGGACTAATGGCGAGCAAGGAATTTTGTGGGTTCTGTGAAGATGGTAGCAGCGATAAAGATACATCCAGCGTGCTGAAAGCCCACTGTGTTTCAGGGACTGTGCCAAATACCAGAAATACTAAAGGCAGCAGAAAGTCCTGTTGGTTTAAACTTTGCTGAAGTTTCAACTGTCTTGCTCTGAGGGCCAGCCTTTACAAACTTGAGCATGGTCTTAAATGGTCTCAGAATCTTTAAGGGAGGTATCCTAAGGACTTGTTCCCCTTTAAAAGTGAAAGTAGACCAAGTGGCCTGAATGGGATCAGTGAAAATAAACCAAGCGGTTTCCAGTAAATACGACTAGAGAGCTTGGGCAATAAAAGGTGATGAAAGTGTTAGACATGTCTAACTCTTTGTGACCTCAAGAAATGTAGCATACCAGGCTCCTCTGTCCACGGACTCCTCCAGGCAAGAATACTGGAGTGGGTTGCCATTCCCTTCTCCAGGGTCTCCTGCATTGCAGGCAGATTCTTTACCATCTGGACCACTAGGGAAGCCCTTGGGTAGTATCCAAGTTCAAAAAACACTCTGTGAGAGTCATATGAAGAAATCAGGGAAAGAAAATGATTATAACTATGAAAGCTGGAAATGTATCCATATATCCTGTTTGGGCAAAGGCATTAAAAGAGAAGATGGTCTGCCTAGAGCTTAACAACAGGATATTATAATAGAGACCAATTTGTTCATGCTAATCCAATACAACAGCCAACTGAAGCAGAGATTCAAGTCATTTGAAGAGGTATCAACCACTGAGAGATAAAGATGATTTTTTTCCTGTTCCATATGAAGTCTCTCTTGAAATTATTTTACTTTATAAATTTCTAATTCCATACACATCAGCAGTGTTTGATTAATATTTTGACTTTGGTATCAGAAATTGGGGTCTGGATTCTAGACAACTGATTAAATTGGAAGTCTCCTTTATATTTTTATCATTTGTAAATTTGAGTAACACAAGTCAGTTTCAAGGAAGTTGAATGACCAACTTGGGAAAAATCCTACAAGTTGGTAAAATCTAGGCATAGTCATAACCCAGGGCTCGATCTGAAATGGTAAATTAGATTTTGAAGCTAAGAACCAGAACCTGGGGAGAGGGGACAATGTCCAACGTTACCATCTTTTGAGAGATTGTCCAGCCCCTCTCTCCAATATCACTGTGACTTTGCCAATTGCAAAAAGCCCTAAGAGAACATTCTTTGAGAGTGGGCATGCTAGTAAATAGGCCATGACTGAAGTTTACTTCTCTCTTAGCCACTTTAGTGTTCTAGAGTATCATGAGGACACTCTAGTATCGGCTTGGAAACTATGAAGAACATAACTTGGACTTCATGCAGGTTGATTTTATCTGACATCTTTTTTACAGTGGTCTTTTTTCTTGGAGAATTGGATTTCCCCATTCCTGAATTTGCAATCAGAAAATTGAATCTATCCCCATGGAGCCAAAATCAGTTATCTGTGTTGATTGGCAAAGCCTCTGAATTATGTTTTTCTTCTGTCTTAGTGTGCATATTGGAAGCCTGCTGTTTAGAGGCAGTGTTTATATTAGAAACCATTGCACTTAGGCCTTTGTCAGGGAGTGAAGCTCTCTTACTGGCTGGGGTCTCTCCTTGGGTGTCCAAAATGAAGTGGCATTTTGAGGGACATGGTTTCTAGATCAGGGGCTTCCCTGGGAGCTCCGATGGTAAAGAATCTGCCTGCAATGCAGAAGACCAGGGTTCGATCCCTGGTTGGGAAGATCTTCTGTAGAAGGAAATGACAATTCATTCCAGTCTTCTTGCCTGGAGAATTCCATGGGCAGAGGAGCCTGGTGGGCTACAGTCCATGGAGTCACAAAGAGTTGGACACGATTGAGTGACTAACATTATACGAGGTAAGGCAACTGGTCCGGTGTCATACAGGGAGCAAGTGTTCAAGTCAGCATTCACAGCCAAGCAATCAGAGCTCTGAGCTTCATCCCTGGACCACACTTCTCCCTAAAGTCTGTAACTTGCAAGATTATAGTGGTCTTCTCTGCCAGTCTCTGTCTTTATCCTTCCAGACAGGGTGGACATTTCTTAGATGAGTACCCTTGTTAAACTAACGTCCAATTTTGCAATGACTTCCAAGCAGTCATCATTAACACCAAGATTTTTACAAGGAAGGTAATCCTCCATGTATCTGAGCTCATGGGCTCCTGACCGCTTCTCTCAGCAGCTCTGCCTGAGACTTTCTCAGTTGCCCAAACCATGCCAGCTTGTCCAGCCAGCATGCAAGGCAGCTGGGAATATTGGGGATGTAACACCCCCAGGCGGAGAAGGCAATGGCACCCCACTCCAGTACTCTTGCCTGGAAAATCCCATGGATGGAGGAGCCTGGTGGGTTGCAGTCCATGGGGTCCCAAAGAGTCGGACACGACTGAGTGACTTCACTTTCACTTTTCACTTTTCACTTTTATGCACTGGAGAAGGAAATGGCAACCCACTCCAGTGTTCTTGCCTGGAGAAACCCAGGGACGGGGGAGCCTTGTGGGCTGCCGTCTATGGGGTCGCACAAAGTTGGACACGACTGAAGTGACTTAGCAGCAGCAGCAGCAGCAACACCCCCAGGGGAAGCCCAGGCAGTCATGGGTGGGAGTAAGGGGGGAAATCACTCCTCCCCCTTCCTTACTACCATCCCTCCCTCTCACCTTGCCCTCATTTGTACCTTCTGGATGACTCAGTAAATAACCCCCAATGTCTTTATCTCATCTGTGCTGGGGAAATCAAACCAAGACACTTAACAAACATGAAAGCGGAATTGCAAGCCAGCTGCTACCTAGTTTATGGTTTCTGCTGTTGTTGTTTTTAACCGAATCATATCCTCGTACCAGATGTTTGTTGGAGTACTGAGGGATGAACAGCCTCGACAATGGGTCATTGGGCAAATGCGACTCCGGGATAATTCACCAGAGTATGGACGTCCGGGAATCGAAAAGGAACTGGCCAGCCTCCTACAATAAGCCCTGGTAAACAGAACAGACACTATGAAATTTAAAACCACAAACAGCATAATTAAATTGGAACCAAAGCGAATGTGTCATTGTTGGCTCTTTACAGAATAAATGAAATGCAAGCTGAGCAAATCTAAAGGGCAGCTCATTTCTTCTCTTTCTGAGGAAGCCACTCTGGGTTTCTGTTCACTGATACTAAGAGCACCATAAGCGGTTCCAGTGTCTTTCCCAAGTGTGCTACACTGAGCTAGACCAAGCCCTTGAGGGGAAGTCAAACAGTAAATGCATATTTAAAATTATTTCATTAAAGGAACATTCGGTTCATCAAGCCACAACAAACCCATCAGAAAATCATGAAAACATTATTTTGTCACAGCCCTAAAAAGCTGGTTCTAGTCTAAATGATTAATTAGAAGTTAATCATAAACAATCAAGCAAATACCCTGTTGCACATTTATCTTTAACAAGCAGTCATATGGAATTCACCCGACAGAAACGTGGTATCCAGAACGTAACACGGGATGAGAGGGACAATGCTTGCTTGTTTCATGAATCCTGTATATAATTCACGCTAAACACATGAAGTTTGGCTCAAGAAACTCACAAGCAACTCAGCTACTCAAACCACATACAACAAAGTGATTCTAGAATGATATTTAGTGCTTTCATTTTCTCAAAGTAGGTTTGTTTCAAGGGGGAAATACAAGCAATGGAACAAAGACAATAAAAATTAAAAGTAGGGGATGGTTCCAAGTGACAATGAAAGTTACAAAGGAAAAAAAAGAGTCAAAATTAGATGGAAAATTACCACAGCTTCATTTGCACTGAGAAATTTCACTTCATCTCTTCCTGCCATGACAATTATGAAAGAGAATGACAGAGGAAGAATGATATGAATGAAAAAAGAAAAACAAATGATTCTCTTTCCTTCCACGAAAATAAACAACAAAAACAAAGCTTTGAGAAAGAAGAGAGTTAGGAGTTTCTTAATTTAGTTTGGAATGTTTCCACTGGAATAAAGTCAGAAATATTCATTTTGCTTGTCTACACTCTTAACTGTCTCTAGGTGTGTCTGTCTGATCTATTTTTAGAAGATTCTTGAGCACAAGGATTATAATGCACTTATGTTATCAGAAAAATTTGTTGTGTAAATCTAGAAGCAATTCTCTTTGCACTAAACTAGAGTTATTGATTAACTTTTGCCCTCATACATAGCACTGAGTAGTTATTGGAATAAATATGTTTGAGAATGTTGATGGTCTGAACAGATCCCAACTTTAGGGGACACCATCTGCAGGCTTGGATAACATTAGAGGGTGTTACCTGCCAGTGAATATGGATATCTGACCTGTGGTGTAGCAGAGGAGGGCTCACAGAACCCCAAAAACTCCTGTAGAACTTTACCCTGCACGGCCATTAGGGAACGATCTGTACACAGAGACCAGTTTTGTTGATCTTTGAGTGTTTACATTTTAAATCCTTGACCTTTATAAAAAACATAATGTGAAAGTGTTTGCATGCTTAAATATATTGTGTAGTACATAATGAACTCTTTTAAAGGTCTACAAATATTATTTCAGCTCATAAAATATTTTGTTTTGTGATTAAGGCAATGCATGAAGCATTGGACCTACAAAAATGACTATTAGACATTTTTTTTTCAGTGATCCTACAAGCCAATGGAGAAGATGTAGTATATGTTGTTTGTGTGTGTGTTTTTTTTTTATGGAAAATAGTAGATAACTGTATATAGAAAACAAGTTAAAAATAGTCTGGATGTTAGCAGTACAAAGGAGAGAAAGATCCAGAATGACTCCTGGGTTTCTAATATTTTTGTGTAGATTGTGGAGCCATTTGCTGAGATGGGACTGGAAACACCCCACCAGGAACAAGGACTTAGGGGATGATAATGAGCTTGTCTGTGAATTGCGGTTGATGAAAATGAAGATAATGGGGGACATACGGCCCTGAGAGTGGCCCTAAAATTGAAAAAGTCACGGATGTTAGCATGCATTTTTGGCATTTGGCTTTATTGTTATAAGATGAAATCATTCAAACAGCACACAAACACACACACACGTGTCCAAAAGACATTATATCTGTAGTTCAGGGCAGGTTACTGTTCGTCCCCTGAGTATGAAGCAGCCCTTCTAGCTTCTGTGTCTTCATCAGCGGTTGTCATCTCCTCTATGGTCAGAGTCTATCTGCTCCTCCGACCACATTTAAGTTGCTGCCAGCGCTACAGTAACCACTTATCTCTTCAGCTCTCTACTGAGTAATTTTTTTCTTGGCCTGTTTCTTGCCAAACCTTTAATGTTTCTTGGCCTCCAAGCTAATGCATGAGCCAATACAAATGGGTTTTTCTCAACATCACCATCAACCATGGTGCTCCAGGCGACCCCCACAGCAATGGGGCTCTCCTCTTCGCAGTGAGTTGCAGACTATGAGTACTCCATCACTGGCTTTTGCCTCCAGGGACAATGGGACAGGGATTCTGTCCTGACAGCTCCCAATTTCAGTCACTTCCAAAGTTTGAAGTTTTCAAGTGCCTCAACTTCTGAAAACCATACTTTTGTTACATGTTATTTCTGAATTTGATGTTTTTTTAACTAAAGGCAAGCATGTTCAGATATAAAAGTTATTTTTTACCTTTGTTTCTGCCAAGAAGTTCTTTGAAATGATGATTTCCATGCCATAATAAATCTGGAAAAAATAGCAAATAGATACTACCCTAGTTTCACATTACGAAAGGACTTGCAAGCGGTGTTCAGGAGGCTGAATTGCACTCTGAAAGCAAAGGCCTGGGAGGTTTTGGATAGAAAACGACAGAGTCCTCCTCTTTCCCTTGTTCCTCTGGCCCCAAGATACACGTGTGTGTGCGCTCAGTTGCTCAGTCATGTCTGACTCTTTGCAACCTCATGGACTATAGCCCGCCAGGCTCCCCTGTCCATGGGATCCTCCAGGCAAAAATACTGGAGTGGATTGCCATTCCTTTCTCCAGAAGATCAAACCTGTGTCTCCTGTGGCTCTTGCATCGGCAGGCAGACTCTTTACCACTGAACCACCTGGAAAACCCTAATATTCAAGAAGCAGATTTAAACAATTTCACCCTGAAAAGGAAATGCTGTTCTCTGGTCTCTACTGACTCTCTGAAAGTAGCTTCAGTGTGCCTTTGGTTTCTGTAGGAGGCAAGAGGACAAACACCCCAGGTAACTGCAAGACTAGCTCATGTCGTTTCTGATTTCATCCACACTGGAATATTCCCTGGGAACACTGTCATCACCCACTTATGCTTTTCCACTTTCTGTGCACCTTTCTCCCTCCTAGTGGGCTTGTGTACCTTGTTCTTTTGCCACTCAGCTCAACTATGGCCCTTTAGAAAGCATTCTCCCTTCCCTCATCCGAACTGTCCTATCATTAGCAAAACGTCTCCATTATAGTTCTTACCATACAGAATTGTGGTTATTGTGTTATTTGTAGTAATTGTGGTTATTGTCCATCACATGGACAGGGAGACCTGTTCTGTGTATCCCCCAAAACTAGCTCGACACTTCATAGACTCAATATCATTTTGGAAAGGGATGGGACTAATTGAATTAAATAAGGATAACTTGGCTGGCATTTTTCTTTCTTCAAACATATCAACCCTCTGTGGGGAAAAGTACTATCACCAGCATGGTCAGACCAGTGAATCAGAGAGGCATACTCCAGCTCCCTACATTTCATTGGTTGCACTCCCTACAACACACCCAAGGATATACAGTAGAAAGGGAAAATGAAAGACAGGAATCAGTGATTTACCCAAAGCATATATCAGGAAAAGAAATAAGCATAGGTGAAAGGAAAAATAAATTAATTACTGGCATGCTACTATTACCCTGAGGGGCTTCCCTGATGGCTCAGCAGGTGAAGCATCTGCCTGCAATGCTGAAGACATAGGAGACTAGGGTTCGATCCCTGGGTTAGGAAGATCCTCTGGAGGAGGAAATACCTGCCCAGTATTCTTGCCTAGAGAATCCCATGGATGGAGACTGGTGGGTTACAGTCCAAAGGGTCACAAAGAGTCAGACACAACTGAGCGACTAAACGTACACACACACACACACACACCATTATCCCAACTCCAGTCCTGTCTTTTTCCAAAATTTGCCCTTTAGTTTTTGTATGAGGACCTTTCTTATGCACATCACAGGGCAACTCTTGGTCAAGCCAGGCCCTCCCTTCATCAGACCCACCCCACTTGGCTGAGCCTGGACAGCACAGGAACGAGTCTGGTTGGTGTACACCTGTTCTTCCTGCTTCAATTCTCTGTCTCTGATCATCTTTCTCTGCATGTTCCTGAATTGCACTTTCTGTCATCCACTCTCGCTGACTTTGTCCATTTTCTCTTTAATTTTGATGTGTTATTTTCCGTATGATAATGGGCTTTCTTTATTGCAAATTGACTAATTGGACAACTCAGCATCTTCTGTACACAATTTTGCTGATCAGCTGGGGAAAAATAATCTAAGTTAATAAATTAATTTCTCAAGTAATTTAAAATTTTAATGAATTCATACCTTAGCACTTCTTTATTTTCGTAAGAAATAATCATAATCTATTATGATACAGCAAATAGATTTAACGCACTACTAAGATCTTTAAAATTTTTTATGTTTGTCATTAGTTACACAGATAGATGAATATAGATATGATCAAATGATCAAACTAGAGGACAAGTATGATACTTTGAAAAATCTCTATGAAATAGTCTATTTTTTATTGATGTGTTTTTTCTGAATTAAATGATCTATATAGTCAATATTATGCTATATATCTATATAGTCAATATTATGTTATGAATTATAACTTGTCATATAGGTGGCAAAAATTTTCCCCATCTGAAACTTACCTTATCACTATGAGAGGCAAGCTGTGCTGTGCTTAGTCACTCAGTCATGTCCAATTCCTTGTAACCCCATGAACTGTATAGCCTGTTAAGCTCCTCTGTCATGGGATTCTCCAGGCAAGAATACTGGAGTTGGTTGCCATGTCCTCCTCCAGGAGATCTTCCCAACCCAGGTATCGAACCCAGGTGCCCTGCATTGCAGGCGGATTCTTTACTGTCTGAGCCACCAGGGAAGCCCAAGAATACTGGAGTGGGTGTGAGAGGCATGCTTAGTTATTTATAATGCTTGTGCTATTTAACTGATGAAAGTATTCTTTACTGGCTTGCCTTTATGTCACAGAGAAAGCTTTGCTGTGAAGCTTTAAGCTTCGGCTCCTCTCTTGTATATGGGTCCCTTTCAGAGTTCTGGAAAGGCGCCTAATAATGTGTTGACATGATCATACATTTTTTCAAAAATCAAATGCTTTAATCATATTCTGTCTCTTTTCATTCTCCTTTCCTCTCCATTACACACACTAAACTTCTTGTTAAAGGCAGTTGAGAGAAGAGGTGCATTTAGGAATCCAACCAAGGACCGTTGAGTTCAGGATACAGTGAGTTCAGCTGGATGTGTTTATGCAGTTAGCTCTCATTTCAGAATATAGTTGCGTTATTGCTGCTGTGTCTCTGTAGGAATGGCTTCCAGGAATAGGTGCAATATGTTTGAAATGTACAGAGCCAGGAACGAGTCTATGGAGAATCCTTCCGTGTAAAATGATAAGCACAGAGTTTGGTCTTCTGCAATGCCTGTCATAACAAAATTTCTCCTGACAAGGTGTATAAATAATTAAGAGGATGGAATAGTTGGATGGCGTCATCAGCTCAATGGAGATGAGCTTGAGCAAACTCCTGGAGGTAGTGGAGGACAGGGAAGCCTGGCGTGCTGCCGTCCACGGGGTCGCAAAGAGTTGGACACGACTGAGTGACTGATCAACAACAGAGTATATATAATTTTAAGTGTCCAGAAAATAAAATTATATGGTATTTCTATATGATATCAACAGAAATTATTCTGACATTAAGAAGCAAATTGAAATTTTGAAAGCTCAGTTAATATTATAAACATAATTCACTAAAAGAAATAGAAGTAGTGAATAACCGCTAGGATTATCTGATTTTCCAGCTAAGGAAGAGAAGTGAATAATATTAACAAATTGGAAAAAGGATGGTTTTGGGTGGTGGTTTTTTTTTTTTTTTTTGCTGTTAATAAACACTAACATTAAGAAAATAACATAACACAACACCACAATGCCATTAAGTACAACTGCTTAAATGAGTACAACCATTTCAAAATTGTTTTATACCCTACAGAAATAACTTGAGATATGCCAATGTCTTTCAATTTATATATGAAAGAAACATGTGAAAGTTTTTTCGAAACTCAACAATACTTAAAATTTATGTGATATCATCCATTACGAGTTGTGAAGCTGTAAGAAATTTTTCTAATCTATCCATTTAAATTGATCATGATAGAAAAGACTAGATTATCTTTTTCTTCTTTCTTTAGAAAATGATATTTAAAAAGTTACTGGCATATGAAGAGGGAATACAGGCCAAAAAAAAAAAAATGTAGAAAGAAAAGTGTTACATAGTGAGTCAAGCAGTTAATTAATAAAATTAATTATTTTTTCCAGATTTTGTCATGTTTATGATATTTATCAACTTTGTTTTCTTGTTCATAACAGATATTCAGTTTTGTTTCAAAAATGAATTTTGCATTCACATTTTTACATTATTTTGTTTAATGAAAACTCTGAAATTGATTAAACTTGAAGCCTCACGAAACTGGGATACAACCCCTGTACCCTGTATCATGCTTGGAGAATTCCTCTTGACTATAAACATGGTTTTACATATTCAAAATCTTTAATCTGTCAGAAATTTACTTTTAATATGGTATGGGATATTTGTCTTTTTTTGAAATGATTAGCCAATTGTTTCTACATCATCTTAAAATAGTGTGTATTTCTTTCCTATTGCTAACAAATGTCACTTTAGCATGCATTAAATTCTTAAGTATGCTTGAGATACTAGGATTCTTATTCTGTTCATTGTCCTTTCATTCCAGTACCACTGTTTTAATTATTATATTTTGATAATTTTTTTTGAAAATATAAGAGAAAACCTCATCTCTTTCTTAGCTTTCAAAACTTTCTTGGTTGTTACAGTTTATTTTTCTAGTTGAGTGTTGAAATCAGTCATGTGTTATAAAAGAAATTCGTTAGGATTCTGATAAATTTGCCATTAATTTGGCAAAAAAAAATCTTAATATTGAGTCTTCTTATCCGGGAGCTGTATTTTTTGTAGTTGCCCATGTCCCTTGGAAAATGTTGTCAGTGTTTTCCTATGGGTCATATGTATTTCTAATTGAGTTTATGTCTGGATGATTTACTGTCATTTGTTGCTGAAGAGAAGGGCTCTCTGCTTGGTCATTGCTGGTTATAATTGGAAAACTGTTTTGTAATTAATATGTCTGTGTGTGTGTGTTGCAGGTGGCCATTTTACTGAAAATTCTTTTATTTAAAGAACTTTCTAGCTGCAAGCATTGGTATCAATGATGCTCTTTTTTATCTGAATATGTTACAATTTACTTAGCTTTTCTATTATACTGGCTAATATTCCAGTATCAAAGAGTAGTAATTAACTGTTTTCATCAAGTATTTATGACATCTATAGGAATGCTCTGAAACAAAGAAATATAGAGATTGAGAGAGATAGAGAGATAATCTAAGAATCTGTGTATTTGTACAAACATACACACAAATACACAGATTCTTAGATTATCTCTCTATCTGAATCCCAGGGATGGGGGAGCCTGGTGGGCTGCCGTCTATGGAGTCGCACAGAGTCGGACACGACTGAAGCGACGTAGCAGCAGCAGCATACAAATATATGATATGTTCAAGGAACGTTTTTTCTAGTTTCCTTAAATACTTTATCAAACATGGGTGTTGAACTAAATTGAACACTTGCTATCTTTTGATATAATATTATTTTTATCATTTATACCTATTACATTAATAGATTTCTTGCTAAACCATCTTAATTCCAAAAATAAACCTTACTATGGTAGTAATTTGTTGTTCTTTTAATACATCTGGATTGATGATATTTTATTTAGAATTTTTTCCCCTCTATAATCATAAGTGAAATTTAGCAGTAGTTTTCTTTCATTGTGATAATTTTATCAGGTTTGGGTATAAGGTTAAAATAAACTGGGAAGATTTCCATCTTTCTTTATTCTCTGGGATATTTTAAATTGCAAAAGAACTCTATAATTTCAGAGTCTAAAATAACATCTATAAAATCATCTGGTTTTGGCAAATTTGGGGGATAATTATCATCTTTTTCAATTTTATTCATGGTGGATCTCCTACACATTGAGCCAATTTTGGTTATTTATACATTCCACGCTGACAATCTATTTCATCATGCTATTCTAACGCACTTGCATCGTTTTTTGGAGAAGTGTTTTGTCCATGCATGCTATCAATTAGAACAATTTTTACTAATTTTATGTATTTATTTTTTGGCTGTGCTGGATCTTCACTGCTTTGCTCGGGCTATCTCCAGTTGCGGCAGGCAGAGGGGGGCTACTCTTGGTTGCAGAGTGCCAACCTCTCGTTGTGAGGCTTCTCTAGCTGCGGAGCGCAGGCCTGAGGGTGCGTGGGCTTCAGCAGCTGTGGCACGTCGGCTTAGTCGCTCGGTGGCATGTGGGAGCTGTGTGTGGGATCTTCCTGGATCAGGGGTCAAACCCATGTCCCCTGAGTTGGCAGGTGGATTCCTATCCACTGCGCCACCAAGGAGGCTCTAAAAATGTTTGAGTAAGCACCACAATTCACCTGTTTAAGAATCCTATATATTGACTACTTTACTCATGGATTGCATTCATTATAAAACAAACTTGATAACAAAATTTTAAGGGTAAGATAAAGGTGAAATAAATTATTTTAATTTTCACTTTTTGGTGAAAATTAGCTCTGTAATATAATTTTAAAAGAAAAAAATTTTTTTTGCTCCTCTGAAGTAGTTTTTCCCCCAGGTTTGCTGAGATATAATTGACAAGTAATATTGTGTAAGTTTAATGTGTACAATGTGTTGATTTGACACACATATATTGCAAAATAATTAAGTGACGTCTCCATCCCATCACAGAAACCTATGTCTTGTTTGTGGTGAGAATATTTAAGATTTTCTCACTTAACAACTTTCAAGTATGGGATGCAGTACTATTTGCTATACCCACAATGCTGTACATTAGATCCCTAGGACTTACTCATCTTATGACTGGAAGTCTGTATTCTTAGACCAGCATCTCCCCATTTCCTTTCCCACCCCCAGCCCCCAGCAAAAAAAAATAGGCTTAATATTTTAGTACAAGTTATGTCATGAAATTAGCTTTTTTAAAAAATTTTGGTTTAACGCTTTGTTAAAAATTTCTTTATTCTGAATTCAATTTGTTTTGATATTTATTTTTTTTTAAGTTGCCCTAGCAGAAACCCATGAGATACCTCTCAGAAACACATAGGTCCCAACTGGAAAATATAAATGCATCATTGCCAAGCTTACTAAGTCATTGATTTTGTCTTTTTTAATTCATTGTACTCAATTATATAGATAACAGCTAAAATATTAGGAAATGTTTACCTCTCTAATCAGTTGTTCTTTTAAAATAATCAGAAGTTGTTGGAGTTTAATATTTTTAACAAATGAACTTACAAACCACTGGAACTATATATTTTGAATATTTTAAAAGCAGGTTAGGTCGTTTTTTGTGTCCAGGTTTTGAGACTATGCAGATGTAAGAAATATTAAAAGTGACAAATTCTCTTTTTAGCAACAGAATTACATAATGTGCTCCACACGGCTAATTACTGGAGAAATTCAAATCACACCAACAACGAAGTATCACCTTACACTGATCAGGACTGCTGCTGCTGCTGCTAAGTCGCTTCAGTCGTGTCCGACTCTGTGCGACCCCATAGCCGGCAGCCCACCAGGCTCCCCCGTCCCTGGGATTCTCCAGGCAAG
Organism: Bos indicus x Bos taurus; assembly: GCF_003369695.1. Lineage (NCBI taxonomy): Eukaryota > Metazoa > Chordata > Mammalia > Artiodactyla > Bovidae > Bos > Bos indicus x Bos taurus. The sequence goes on along the minus strand of NC_040098.1, from coordinate 45,468,236 downwards.
AACACTGGAGTGGGTTGCCATTTCCTTCTCCAATGCATGAAAGTGAAAAGTGAAAGTGAAGTCGCTCAGTCGTGTCCGACTCTTCGAGACCCCATGGACTGCTGCCCACCAGGCTCCTCCGTCCATGGGACTCTCCAGGCAAGAGTACTGGAGTGGGGTGCCATTGCCTTCTCCGGATCAGGACAGGTGTCATCAAAAACTCTACAAATAACAAAAGCTGGAGAGAGTGTGGAGAGAAGGGAACCCTCCTACACTGTTGATGGCAATGGAAATTGGTGCAGCCACCATGGAAAACAGTATGGAGGTTCCTAAAAAACTAAAAATAGGGCTACCATATGACCCCCAATCCCATTCAGGACTATTGTCATAAAAAAAGAATACCTAATTTGAAAAGTTACATGCATCCCAGTGTTCATAGCAGCAGTATTTACAATAGCCAAAACATGGAAACAGCCCAGGTGCACATCGACAGAAGACTGGTTTACAGGAATATTACTTAGCCATTAAAAAGAAAGAAATAGTACCACATGACGGCAAGGTGGATGGACCTAGAGATCAACATACTAAGTGAAGGAAGTCAGACAAAGAAAAATGAACATATGATACCACTTGTATGTGGAATCTAAAAACAATACAAATGAATCTATACACGAAACAGAAACTGGCTCACAAACAAAGAAAACAAAGGTCACCGAAGGGGAAAGGGAAGGGGGAGGGATAAATGAGGAGCACAGGGTTTACAGATATAAACTACTATACAGAAAATAGATGAGCAACAAGGGGTCACTGTTTAGCAGCAGGGAACTGTATTCAGTATCTTCTAACAGTGTATAATTGGAGAAGGCAATGGCACCCCACTCCAGTACGCTTGCCTGGAAGATCCCATGGGTGGAGGAGCCTGGTAGGCTGCAGTCCATGGGGTCACGAAGAGTTGGACACGACTGAGCGACTTGACTTTCACTTTTCACTTTCATGCATTGGAGAAGGAAATGGCAACCCACTCCAGTGTTCTTGCCTAGAGAATCCCAGGGACGGGGGAGCCTGCTGGGCTGCTGCCTCTGGGGTCACACAGAGTCGGACACGACTGAAGCGACTTCGCAGCAGCAGCAGCAACAATGTATAATGGAAAATATACATACACACAGACACCCGAATCACTTTGCTGTGCACCTAAGAACTAACACAGTATCATAAATCAGCTATACTTCAATTTAGAAAAATATGGATCAGATCTTAACAATGAAAAATTGTTCTTCATATTTTTCTCCCTATATTTCCATCTTCCTTCTACTACCTCCTCCCCCAGAGCATTTGTTTTAATATATGTTTATTTTTGAAACTATGTTAATCACCATTATTTTCTACAACAAAGAATATACATATAAATTGAATGTTTAATTTTGCAATTACCTGTGAACATAAGGTTCTGAGTGTTAATTGCCTCTTGGATAGAGCTATCATTAGAATTGTTAGTAGTATATAATTGGTCAAAACAACTTACCTATATTACAAATTTCCATAAATAATCATTAGACAATTTTTTTTAATTACTGGGAAAAAACTCTTAATGACATGAATAAGATTGGGTTATTTTTGTGTATCCATGGATAAATATTGATCATGGCTTGAATGACAGGGCTCACATCAATTCTATTCATGTATAAAATGTATCTGGATGTGATCCCTGAGAGACCTTGTTCATATAAATGGACAGGAATGGAGGTTTTGTTAGCAGCAGTGCTGCTCAATGTATTTAACGACATCTGGATCATATGCCAAAAAATCACCTACCGATAAAATTACTTTTAATAATCTATCTTTTGATGAAACTAATTTATTCTTCAATTTTCTTGAAAGCAAAGAATGGATATGCTATCCAGTCATTAGAATTAATTCACTTAAACTTAACTGAGATCTACCAAATGAAGATTATAGTAGTGGGCCTTTGCTGTGTAACCAACAAAATCTCAGAGGCATTTATAGCGAAAAGCAGTTATTTCTCTCCCTGGCAAGTATGTAGGTCAGTAGGGATAACTCAGGTTTAAGCCGTGGGTCAATTCTGGTCCATTTTCTGTGTCTCCTTCTGGAATCCAGTATGAAGGCATAGTGGGCATGCTCTCCTCAGTTCAGTTCAGTCGCTCAGTCGTGTCCAAGTCTTTGTGACACCATGGATTGCAGCACGCCAGGCCTCCCTGTCCATCACCATCTCCCAGAGTTTACTCAAACTCATGTCCATTGAGTCGGTGATGCCATCCAACCATCTCAACCTCTGTTGTCCCCTTCTCCTCCCACCTTCAATCTTGCCCAGCATCAGGGTCTTTTCAAATGAGTCAGTTCTTCACATCAGGTGGCCAAAGGATTGGAGTTTCGGCTTCAACATCAGTCCTTCCAATGAATATTTAGAACTGATTTCCTTTAGGATGGACTGGTTAGATCTCCTTACAGTCCAAGGGACTCTCAAGAGTCTTCTCCAACACCACAGTTCAAAAGCATCAATTCTTCGGCACTCAGCCTTCTTTGCAGTCCAACTCTCACATCCATACATGACCACAGGAAAAACCATAACCTTGACTAGACGGACCTTTGTTGGCAAAGTAATGTCTCTGCTTTTTAATATGCTGTCTAGGTTGGTCATAAATTTTCTTCCAAGGAGTAAGCATCTTTTAATTTCATGGCTGCGGTCACCATCTGCAATGATTTTGGAGCCCCCCCAAAATAAAGTCTGACACTGTTTCCACTGTTTCCCCATCTATTTTGCCATGAAGTGATGGGGCCGGATGCTGTGATCTTAGTTTTCTGAATGTTGAGTTTTAAGCCAACTTTTTCATTCTCCTCTTTCATTTTCATCAAGAGGCTCTTTACTTCTTCACTTTCTGCCATAAGGGTGGTGTCATCTGCATATCTGAGGTTATTGATACTTCTCCCAGCAATCTTGATTCCAGCTTGCCCAGCGTTTCTCATGTCTCCCCTCAGGTCACGGTAAAAAGCATGTGGAGCATCTTAAACCCTAGGCTCAGATCTGGCGCACCAATGCTTTTGCCCACATTCCATTGGCCAAATAAAGTCAGGTGCCCAAGAGTATTATTATCATGGATTCGAGGGGTAGAGGAGTGAATGCTTGCTAACCAATAATCCAATCTACCACCTCTCTTAGCTATTTCTTTATTGCTGTTTGTTTTTGTTTCGGGTTTAATTTTTGCTTCATGGTAACTTGTTCGAAACACTACATTAAAAAGTACTGGTAGATTAATAAGATAGGTGTGAGATGTTGGTAATGCTCTATTTTTTAAATTTAGGTTGTAGATACACAGGTGACTTTGCTTAGTGATAATTCACTGAACTGTACATTCATGATCTGTGGACATTTTCTGTAAGTATGTTGTGCTTCAGATAAAAGCTTATTTTTAAATAGGGAGTTAAGAAAAACACGTTATTTTTCATTTTGAAATCTTTTTCAGTGCAAGATTTTATAAGGATCTTTTAAAATTTACCACAAGCTTTAAATATGTATTTTATTAATGTCTGTAGAGCTGTGGATTTAGGACATTCAACTTATGGAAAATGTCTGCTATGAAATCTAATTAGCTAAGTCATTTCTCATTTTCAAATCTATCAACTAAACCAGAGTTACCTTGCATCAGGAAAACACTGCGTTTTTCAATTCAAAGCAATATATTAAAATTTATTTCAAGGAATGTTATTTACATTTTAGAACACATTTTGTAATAGAGTTTACTAAAAGTGATCACGGTTAAAATTATGTAGATTCATTATGATGATTTTATCATCAGTTAAGATATATGTATGTATGTATGTATATGTGTATCTCCTGACCTGCTCAGGTTTTTATCAATTCTATTGGACTATTTTGGAAGTGGTCTTTTGTATTGATCAGTTTTCTTTTTTGATTCATTTTTATACTTTTGCATTTATTTAATACTTATGTCTTATCTTTTTCCTAGTTTATTTTGCTGTGATATTAGCTTTTTGAGTTAAATACTTTTTTAGGTTTTTTTTTTTTTTCCTAGTTTAGTGATAAAAATGCATTTGGGACTTCAGTAATAAGATGATTGAGTTCTGAGACTCTAACTGTTCTCTACACTTGAAATTTCCTGAGAGAAAAGACCTTACATGTTCTCACCACCCACATGAAGAAACATGGACACTATGCTGGGTGATGGCAGTTAATAAGCATGATTGGGTAATCATTTCACAATGTATACACATATCACATCATCACATTGGAACCCTTAAATAAATAAAAATTTTATTGGTCAATTATACCCCCAATAAATCCAAGGAGGAAATATTTAAGATGAGTATATTTTCCCTCAGAGTGCAGCTTTCATTATATTGGTATAATAAATGTTTTCCTTAAGGTCACTCTCTATGTATATTCATAATATTTAAATCTGTAATCACGTTTAATTTCTTTTTTGACTCAAATGTTATTTACATAGGTGTTTTAATATTTTCAGTTAGTTGGACTTAGAGGAAGAAGGAGGATTTTGGCTTTTTGTTTTCCATTTTAAATCTTTGGTTGCATTTATAGCACTATGATAAAAAAAAATAAATTGTACCACTTCTGCTTTGGGAAGTTTTACTGTTTTCAGTTATTAATTTGGGGACTAGGTTGTGGTAGGTTTGATGAGAAAGGTCCTGAATTTTTTATTTAATCTCTAGTCCTTTCTCACTAGGTCTAGCAAGGGCATAATTCTTAGCCAGAAAAACTCCTGACCAATATCAATGAGCCTCACTATAATTTCTTGAGATCACCCTCAAAGAAAACTTCCATTCCCAAAGGAAACACGATCAGCAATGTAAATAGGCTCTTCTGCTTCTTGGAAGAGGACAGGACAACCTCTGATTTCCTTGGAATCGTCACTCTGGCAATTGACCAAGAAAAGCAGCCGCGGGGACATCCTCCCTGTGCCGGCCAGGCTGTTTGGTTTTACCTTGGAGCCCAAGGCGGGAGGGATGGGGTGAAGAATTGATGACTGTACCACAGAACTGACTGCACTAGTTCAGCCTTCTCACCACCTGTGGACAGCACCTTCCTAGCTGTGACCAGCATCAGACGGGCCTGGCCTGGGAGGTAGTACAGCCTACAAAGGACATGCTATGCTAAGTCACTTCAGTCGTGTCTGACTCTGTGCGACCCCATAGTCGGCAGCCCACCAGGTTCCCCCGTTCCTGGGATTCTCCAGGCAAGAACAAAGGACATGAATATTCTCAAATCAGCTTCACTAAAGGAAACAAAATTGCAAACTCTCCAGAAACACCTGCTCAAAAATTTTATGAACTTACTATAAAAGAAACCTTTATTTTTTTTAATGGTGTTTTGTACTAGCAATAAGGAGGTAATGAAATCTTTATTATTTATTTATTATTATTTTTTTCAGAGAAGGCAATGGCACCCCACTCCAGTACTCTTGCCTGGAAAATCCACGGACAGAGGAGCCATCCTTGTTTAACTAACATCCAACCTGAAGGAGGAGCCTGGTGGGCTGCCGTCTATGGGGTTGCACAGAGTCGGACACGACTGAAGCGACTTAGCAGCAGCAGCAGCAGCAGCAGCAACCTGAAGGAAAAAGCATTGACTCAGCAAATCCAAGGTTTCTGTCCAATCAAATCACTTCGGGGACCTGATTTTCCATAACTGATGGAACAGTCCTGCCATTCTGCGGGCACCAGAAACACAGGGACACTCTCTTTCTGAGGGATGGGTTTTATTTATATCCATTAAACCTTCATTACCGATGGTGGGACTAGTGGTAAAGAGCCCGCTTGCCATTGCAAGAGACCCAAGAGACACAGGTTCCGTCCCTGGTTCGGGAAGTTCCCCTGGAGGAGGGCATGGCAACCTGCCCCAGTATTCTTGCCTGGAGAATCCCATGGACAGAGGAGCCTGGCGGGATGCAGTCCACGGGATTGCAAAGAGCCAGATACGACTGAAGTGACTTGGTACACACTAATCATGTTCCTAGGTTCTTCATATTAATTCTTACATTATCGCCCACTTGATATTATTGCTTTCCTCAACTCAAAGCCTGGGTTGAAAATTTTAATCACCATAGTTAGAAAGCTCATTGCAAAAGCTAAAGAAGTGATCTTAGAAAATGTGACATTTTACTCCAGCCCCCTCCAATCCTATCTTCTTTAAGTATTAATTCTGTGTTAGAAATTTGGGGGTAAACGTTTCTACATTTCTCTTCTAAAAAATACATACAAATGTTCAGGTTTCTGAAGTGGAATCATTCTGTAGATCTGATTTCCACAATTTTCTTTAAAGTTAAATTTTCCTAATATTCTTTGCACGTGTAATATGCAATGCTATTTAGTATATAAAAGTTTATGACTTTAGAAGTAAGTCAGACAGAGGAGAAATACTGTATGGCATCCCTTATATGTGGAATCTAAAAAGAAGTAATACAAAAGAATTTACAAAACAGAAAGAGATTCACAGACTTAGAGAGCAAACTCATAGTTGCCATACACACGGCTATATTTAAAATGGATAACCAACAAGGACATACTGTACATGGAACTCTGCTCAACGTCATGTGGCAGCGTGGGTGAGAGGGGAGTGTGGAGGAGAATGGATTCACATATGTGTATGGCTCAGTCCCTTCACTGTTCTCCTGAAACTATCACGACATTGTTAATCTACTATACCCCAATACAAAATAAGAAGTGTAAAACAAAGTCTATGACTTGAAAAGTTTTGTCATGTAAGTATAACATAATTTATTTGGATCTCACTTTATGCTTACTATCTTAAACTGATAATTGTGATAGTTTTATTGACATAATTACATATCATAAAATTCATACAATTTTAATATGTGATTTAATGAATTTAGTATATTTACCAAGTTGCACAACCATCACTAAAATTTGATTGAAAACATTGCCATCGTCCTAAAAAGTAACCTCATGCCATTATTCCACTTCCCCTCCCCAGCCTTGAGCAACAACTAATGTAGTTTGTCTCAAATTGTTTGCCCTTTTTTGGACATTTTATATGAACAGTATCATACCATTTGTATGGCTTTTTTGATTGAACGTGATGTTTTTAAAGGTTATCCATATTGTAGTTTTTATCAGCACTTCATACCTTTTTCATTGTCAAATAGTAGTACTTGGGGTCGCAAAGAGTCGGACATGACTGAGCGACTGATCTGATCTGATCTGATCTGATACTGATCTTTGCCTAGCATACATTTACCATTTTATTTTTACCCCCAGTAAAATCACCCCTAGTAAAATCCTTCTGTTTTAGGTGTCTTGTAAACAGTAAGAGATTAGATTTTTACCTTTTTATCAAATTTGAAAATCTTCATTTTTTTTCTTTTTAACAAAATAGTTGAATCCATTCACATTTTAATTTTGAAACTAACAGAATTTCACTTGCTTTTGTCATCTTGTTTTATGTCTTCTGCTTTACATTTGATACCTTCCATATTTCTTTTTCCAGAATATTCTTAATAAATTTTTTCTTTTTAAAAATGTTTGCTTTTTCCCCCTGCTAAACATTTGGAAAAGATATAACTTGCTTTATGTGTAGTTTCCTTAAAGATGAATTTATATTTTTCTATGTTCATGAGTGAGATCAGCCTATAATGTTTTGTTTATATCTGAGGGAGATTTTTTGGATCAAGGTTGTTTTGGTCTTATGAAATGAAGAATATTCTTTGTCTATTCTTTTTGAAAGTTTGGTAAAATGAATGTCATTTTTCCCCTAAATAACTGATAGGTTTCTTTTTGGGAAGGCTTTTGATTATGGATTCAATATCCTTAATAGAAAAAGGACTACAAAAATGTTCTATTTCTCCTCATCTACTTTGTATTTTCTTTAGGGATTTGTCCACTTCATCTATGTCTTTAAAAGTATCGGAATAATGTTTTTTTGTAATGTTTTCAGAATCAGTATCACTATTCAGGGTTAAAAAAAAATTATCTGTTTTTATTTTACTCTTGAAGTTGTTATTTCTGTCTTCTTTCTATTATTCTTGTTCAAAGAACTAACTTTTGGATTTCTTGAGCTTCTTTTTAGTATGTGTTTTAAAGAATAAATAGTACATTTTAAAAATTCAGTTATCCTGGAAATTCTGGGGAGAGGCTCTGGGGATGGAGTGAAAGAGTGGCGTTGACAAGGGAAGGACAGGGAGGGTCAAGAACCCCTTCGAGGGAACTGTGCACGGCCCATGGAGTCAGGAATCATGCAGTAGGCTGCTTGCCGAGTATCCTCCATTTTCTTCCTCTGGGCCCACCAGCATCAGGCCTCACTGGTGTGAGCTCATTTCTTGAGTGCATCTCCATTCCTAGAGGCTTGGGGAGGGCATCTTATTGAATGCTTTATTAGTTGTCCCATCTACTTTATGTTCCTTTTTCGTTCTCCATTTTTAATACCTTTTGTACTAATTGTACTCATCTTTTGGTTTTCCCATACTACACTTCCCCAATGACTCAGAGGATAAAGAATTTGCCTACAATGCAGGAGACACTGGAGATGTGGGTTCAATCCCTGGGTTGGAAAAATCCCCTGGAGAAGGACATGGCAGCCCACTCCAGTATCCTTGCCTGGAGAATCCCATGGACAGAAGAGCCTGGCGGGCTATAGCCCATGGGGTCACAGAGTCAGACATAACTGAGTGACTGCACACCACCAGCCCTGGATAACCACCCTCTAGGGGGCTGCTAACAGGGCTCACAGGATTCAGGGTTTCCTGCTATTAGTTTGGAAGCAACACACTCATTGATTATTCCTTTAGGGAGTGGCCTAGAGGTTAGAGCAATCATTTTTTTGACTTATCAAAGTCTAATACCAATTTATAACTTTTATTCTTTTTTAGGAAAATGCAAGAAAATAACACTTTCATTTTATTTGTCCTGTTCCCAGATTCTTCTCCTTTTATTACACTTGATCTTATTTTGATAGATGTGATGTACTCTCAGATCATGTGGAGAATACAGATCAGAGATTTTCAAAATAGCCTTTTGTTTCTTGCAGTGAATTTTAAAAGTTGGTAAGGAGGAAAAGAGATTTTACTTCTCTCAAATTCCTCCCCTTTTCTTAGCCTCCAAATCTTTTCTTTTCATATATCTGGTGATTTGTTGCTGTTTCTTTTTAGTTTTTCCGTATGGAGGGAAGTATTTGTCCTATATTGGTAGTCTCTATGGGTTTTATCGGCAGCCCTGATGGTTGCTTTGGTAGATTGTATAATAACTGAAAGCAACTATTTTTTTCACTGGGGACTTCCCCAATGGCTCAGCGGATAAAGAATCTGCCTACAATGCTGGAGAAACAGGAGACCTGGGTTCAATCCCTGGGGTGGGAAGATCTCCTGGAGGAAGAAATGGCAACCCACTCCAGTATTCTTGCCTAAAAAAATCCCATGAACAGAGGAGCCTGGCAGGCTACCGTCCACTGAGTTGCAAAGAGTCAAACACTACTGAGCAATGAAGCATTTCTTTCACTGAATGCACACCCTTTTGCTATATGACATTTCAACTTCTACTGAGATTTGGAGTCTGTTCCCCTACTTCTTAGTTTGGGCTAGCCTTTGACTTGCTTTGATAAACAGAATATGGCAGGCTCATGAACCAATTCCAACTCCAAGCCAAAGCTTCAGAAGGCTTTGTGCATTTTGGTTCTTTCTCTTGAACGTGGCAGAACCACTAAGTAAAGATCCAGACAGTCTGCTGGAAGAGGAGAGACCATGAGAGGCCCATGAGTCATCACAACTGAGACCTTCCTACATAAACCAGCCTCCACCAGCCCAGCAGCTGACCACACTCACAAGCAAATCCAGCCAAGACCAGAATATCCACGCAGAAATACCCACCAGGCTCCAGCCTGCAGAACTATGGGCTAAATGAATATCTTAAGTTACTAAGTTTGGGGGTGGTTTGTTATGCAACAAAAGCTAACTGATACAAATACCTATTCAAAGATTTTAGACTCAGAAGAAAGGAGAGGGAAAAAAGTTTGGATTTTCTCATGTTTTATTTTGGAGGCTTAGAAGTCTAGCAACCTGTCCAGTAGGGAGGTAGTTGTGCAGATGGGCATTTTGATGAGACTTGTGTGGTGCCTGGTGATCAAAAACTCATGGTGGTCCTTACACGTGAGGCCTTATGGTAAAACACAAACTTTGTGCATTGGTAACATGTACAATAGAAATTGGAAAATGTGCTAGGGGGAACTGAATTGTTAGATATATCTATAAAGTGGGGCTTCCCTGATGGCTCAGTGGTAAAAGGATCTGCCTGCAATGCAGGAGATGCAGGTTTGATCCCTAGGCCAGGAAGATCCCCTGAAGGAGGAAATGGCAACCCACTCCAGTATTCTTGCCTGAAAAATCCCATGGGCAGAGGAGCCTGATGGGCTACAGTCCATGGGGTCGCAAAGAGTCAGACACGACTGAACAGCAGAGCACATATCTATAAAATGAGGATTAAAGGCTCTAGGAAGAAAAAAAGATTAAAAATAAATAAAATGATACTGTAAGTCTAAAAATGAGGCTGATTATAGAAAGAGGAATTAGAGAAGGAAATGAAATTTTTATTGAAATTTGATTGTGTTATAAAGGAAGCTTCAGAGCTTGTTAATCATCTGTAGTTTTGTCTGAATGAGAATAAAAGGAAAAAGAAGCGAAACTCTTTAGTAACACTGATTAAGAACTAAAATACACTTGCATGCATAATGATTTAATGGTCTATAAAACCATTAAGTTGGAGAAGTCAATGGCACCCTACTCCAGTACTCTTGCTTGGAAAATCCCATGGACAGAGGAGCCTGGTAGGCTGCAGTTCATGGGGTTGCTAAGAGTCAGATACGACTGAGCGACTTCACTTTCACTTTTCACTTTCATGCATTGGAGAAGGAAATGGAAACCCACTCCAGTGTTTTTGCCTGGAGAATCCCAGGGACAAGAGAGCCTGGTGGGCTGCCGTCTATGGGGTCACACAGAGTCGGACACGACTGAAGTGACTTAGCAGCAGCAGCAGCAAAACCATTAAGTAGTAGTCTATAAAACTATAAAAATAGATTCAAACCTTATTTTCAGTACTTATAATTTTAAATCTTTTAAAAAGTATTTTGATGGTATTTTGATACCTCTAAAGGTGTCATTTAAATCTCCATTTACCTTCAAGTGCAAAATGTTAATGACTTAGCTAAAGTAGCCTTCATCATCCAGATTGTCTCTAGGGACCATCCTCAGGTATATAAAATGTTACTGAGTCCACTTATGTATTAAAATAAAGTAGAACTCAAGTTTACATGTTCCTGAACTCCTTTGGAGAAGGCAATGGCACCCCACTCCAGTACTCTTGCCTGGAAAAATCCCATGGATAGAGGAGCCTGGTAGGCTGCAGTCCATGGGGTCGCTGAGGGTCGGACACGACTGAGCAACTTCACCTTCACTTCTCCCTTTCATGCATTGGAGAAGGAAATGGCAACCCACTCCAGTGTTCTTGCCTGGAGAATCCCAGGGACGGGGGAGCCTGGAACTCCTTCTTGAACCCTGACCTGCTTTCAATAGACTTGTAAATTTGTTACTTAAAGCACCTCAAGTTAAAATTCTTGCCATCTCCCATTAAAAAGTAGGTTTTTGATTTTTCATCCTTCTTTACTCATTGTCTCTGACCCATATCCTGTAAGAGCAGAAGAACTGATCCATCAGACAGAGGGTAAAGATAATAGAAAAATCTCTGTTTGGCAATTCCGTGCTGAAAAAAAAATGGATCAACAAGCACTAGGTTAGAGGCTCAAATTCCTAGACCGAATAACCTAGCATTTCATTCAGACGGAGGTAAAACATTACACAAGGAGCTGGTCTTTTTTTCCTTAAATCAGACGTACAGTTTTTCTGTTCTAAAGCATATTTGTGTCTGCTGGCAGACGAGCACAGGTGATTGCCTCCAGGTGTTCGCCTGCAGGAAGTCATTGAAATGCAGTGCGGGTAATGGCAGTTTCCGCAGCAGCGGAAACTAACCTGCAGGAAGCTCGTAGGCACAGGTATATTTTAGAGTAGGAACGCCAGCCAGCTGAACGGCCGCAGACCCAGAAGGCCCAGTTTAACCAGGAACAAATTAACTGAAACAAGAATCAGGACGTATTTTTAAACCATTATCAAAAATCGCAGATTTAAAAAAAAATATGTTGTTGGTTTTAAAAAAGGGTTTAAACTTGTTTATTTTTCCTGAAGTTTTACTCCTTTATGCTAACTGCATAGCAGTTCCCCTCCCCACATCACCAAAGGGAATTACAAGAATACAGATACGCATCAGAAGAATGAATGAAACTGTTGCTGAAACTGAAGCTCCAATACTTTGGCCACCTGATTGGAAGAGCCCACTCATTGGAAAAGGCCCTGATGCTGGGAAAGATTGAGGGCAGGAGGAGACAGAGGATGGGATGGTTAGCATCACCGACTCAATGGATTTGAATTTTAGCAAATTCCGGGAGATAGTAGAGCACACGGAGAAGGCAATGGCACCCCACTCCAGTACTCTTGCCTGGAAAATCCCATGGACGGAGGAGCCTAAAAGGCTGCAGTCCATGGGATTGCTGAGGGTCGGACACGACTGAGTGACTTTACTTTCACTTTTCACTTTCATGCAGTGGAGAAGGAAATGGCAATCTACTCCAGTATTCTTGCCTGGAAAATACCAAGGGTGGAGGAGCCTGGTAGGCTGCAGTCCATGGGGTCGCGAAGAGTCGGACACAACTGAGCGACTTCCCTTTCAGTTTTCACTTTCATGCACTGGAGAAGGAAATGGCAATCCACCCCAGTGTTCTTGCCTGGAGAATCCCAGGGACGGGGGAGCCTGGTGGGCTGCCGGCTATGGGGTTGCACAGAGTCGGACACGACTGAAGCGACTTAGCAGCAGCAGTAGCAGCAGTAGGGCACAGAGGAGCCTCACATGCTGCAGTCTATGGGGTCCCAAAGAGTCTGACATTACTTAACGACTGAGCAAAAACAACAAAATGTTTCTTTAAGTTCTGTTGTTATGAAAGTGCATGTTAAAAATAATTCATTATTAAAATATAACCTGGATCTTTTTTCCATTGTGAATAGATACCCTATGGCATTTTATTTTATCTATTTTTATTGCAGTATAGGTGATTTATAATATTACTTTAGTTTCAAGTGTACAATGTAGAGATTCAATATTTTTACATATTATACTCCATTTAAAGTTATTACAAAATAATTGCTATATTTCCGCATGCTATGCAGTATATCCTTATTGTTCATTTATTTTAAGTCTTGTAGATAATCCTATACCTTTAGCTTACCCCTCTCCCTGATTAATTAGTAGCACTTAGCTCATTTGCTTCACTCAAATGACAATGACTTTTGTTTTTTTTTTTTGAAAGGTACAAACCTATGAAGGCAAAATAAACAAGAATGAAGACAACAGCAACAAAAATTTGGAAGCTGGGAGCAGATCTGAGAAAGCTAAATTCTAAGTCAGCTGCAGGAAAAGTTGAGAAGTAGCCTGATTCGAGGGGAAATTTTTTGAAAAAAAAAAAAAAAAAGATCCAGGAATGGGTATCATTAGGACTCCAGAAGTTCTGTTGGAAGTGAGGTTAAGAGGGACCTAGCCCACCAGACCCCTCACCTGTTCCATGCCACAGGTCAGCTGTCAACCCCAGCAGATGACTGGAGCAAATGATGTCCTGGAGACAGACAGGCAGAGGGGACAGTCTTAAAAACAAGAGGATTGAGCTTACATACTGAGGGCTAGGATGCCCAGCTTTTCTTTTCTTTTTACAGGTTCTTTTTTTTTAAAAAAAGTATTCCTTTTTTGGCTGTGCTGGGTCTTCTTTGCTGCGAGGGTTTTTCTCTAGTTGTGGTGAGTGGGGGTTACTCTCTAGTTGCGGTTCGAGGAGCTCTTGCAGTGGCTCCTCTTGCTGTGGCACTCAGACTCCAGGGCACACTGGCTTCTGTAGCTGTGGCTCCTGGACTCTGGAGCACAGACTCAGTAGTTGAGATGCTCGGGCTTAGTTGCTTGCTCCAGGGCATGTGAGATCTTCCCATATCAGGGATCGAACCCCTATCTTCTGCATTGGGAGGCAGAGTCTTTACTACTGAGCCACCAGAGAAGCCCTCCAGTATTTCCTGCCCTTTTCTGGTCTGAAACACTGGTGGGGACACATGTGCACACACACGCACACACATCCACACAGGTGATTGAAGTCTTCTCTAGAGCGCCTGACCAGCCTAAGAGAAACAACCCAGAAATACTGACTCCGAGCGCTCTGCCAGGAAGAGCGAAGCCAGCTCACCAGTGAAGTCCCTGGTGAATAACCGCTAGTCACCCACTCACCCAATGAGCTTTTAGCTTCCATTCCTAGAGAACATTCAGGCAAGGATCAGCAGGATCTGCTTCTCCAATGAGAGAGGCTGAAACGAATAATCAGCCATGGGAGAAAACAGAGACTGGGGGGAGAAGTAAAACTGAAAAATGATTGTTAATACATTCAGAGATAAGCTGTGCCATGTATAAGACAAGGATTCTATTTTAGAAAAAGAATACTTGGGGGAGGGGTGTGTGGTGGTAAAGAGACAGTTTAAATTAAAAACGGAATGGTGGAAATAAAAAATTCAGTAGAAGAGATGGAAGATAAATTAGAGGAGACCTTCCAGAAGTTAAACTAACATGGGAAACAGAGGATAGAAGTTTAAAACTAGAGGGCGTGTCCAGGAGGTTGAGCACCTATCTGATAGGAGCTCCACAGAGACATCTGAGCAAATAGAAATGAGATGATTCCCAGTGAAATAACTCAGCGGTTCCCCAAACACAAGGACATGTGATTTTAGATCAAAATAAACCCAGCACCAGAGATAATATTAAACCTTCACTAAGATACATCATTGGAGAAGGAAATGGCAACCCACTCCAGTATTCTTGCCTGGAAAATCCCATGGACGGAGGAACCTGGTAGGCAACAGTCCATAGGGTTGCAAAGAGTCAGACACGCCTGAGAGACACTTACTTTTACTAAGATACATAATGGTGGAATTTCAGAAGCCCTGGCGATAACAGATATACCGAGAGCTTCTAGAAAGAAGTGATGTCTTAAGAAGAATCGAGATTCAGAATGGCAGGATATTTCTCAATTTAAGTAATGCTCAAAACTAGAAGAAAATGAATTAATGCCTTCAAAATTCTGAGGAAAAATTGTTTCCATCCTAGAATTCTTATTCAGACAAATTAGAAATAAAGTGTGAAGGTAGAATATTCATTCTCAGATGTTCCAAGTCTCAAAAAGTGTTGTTTTCTATAAATCCTTTCTTAGGAAGCCCCTGGAGAATGGGCACCACCCAAATAAGGGAGCAAACTATGAGGAAGGTACAGGATCCAGGAGATGGTGCCCTCCTTGAGAAACCAGGGGAGACAATCTCTAGGATGGTTGGAGGGCATGGCCCATGGAAACAGTGGCATGGATGGCCTAGGGTTACTCTTCCCAGGTCAAGAAGCTCCAGGACTGAACTCACCACTAAGACCAAATTAATACTATATTGAGTGCGTTTGAATATATTAAGATGGCATTTGCCCATCTTAGATTGGATGACATAGCACATACACAGGTTAGGCACTTATTTTCACCAGGGAAATAAAGAAAAAGCATTGTAGTCAGTGGTATGGTTTAGCCTTCAGTAGTGTTCATAATAACACACATGGTTACAGTGATAATGTATCTGTAAACATTGCCAGGCCAAGCAAAATGATCATCTCTGTGGGGCCCAGGGCGGGTGGGCATTGTAACGGAGGGAGTGGCGATGACAGAGATAAAGGAGAAGTCACTAAACAACCGTGGTGTATCAAGGGCTCAGGGACTTCCCACTTGAATGGACTTAACTCTCTCCCCCGAGATAGTCAAGGGCTTCTGCAAAAAGCAAGATAAATGGATGGGTTAGATTAGGAGTTAGGAGTTGGAGAGAACAGGCAAGCTTCCAGTCCTTAGAAGCAGGATGTAGAGCCAGCTGTGGGAAGCACTGTCAAGCATGATTTAACCAGGCTGGCTGAGACCAAAGAAACATATTAATATTCAGGCATACCTCGTTGTGGGGGCTTCCCAGGTGGCGTTAGAGTAAAGAAGCCACCTACCAATGTAGGAAACGTAAGAGACGCAGGTTTGATCCCTGGGTGGGGAAAATCCCCTGAAGAAGGGCATGACAACCCACTCCAGTGTTCTTGCCCAGAGAATCCCATGGACTGAAGAGCCTGGTGGGCTCTGGTCCACAGGGTCTCAAAGAGTGGGACGTGACTGAGCAACTTAGCACACGGTCACATCCCTCATTTCACTGTGTTTCACAGACACTGCTGCTGCTGCTGCTGCTATGTCACTTCAGTCGTGTCCGACTCTGTGCGACCCCATAGATGGCAGCCCACCAAGTTTCTCACAAATGGAAGGTTTGTGGCGGCCCTGCGTGGGTCACGTCCATCGGCGCTGTTTTCCCAATGGTATTCTCTCACTTGTGTCTCTGCGTCACATTTTCTTAATTCTCGCCTTATTTCAACCTTTTTCATTTTCATTATTTGTTATGGTGATCCACAATCAGTGATCTTTGATATTACTATTATAATTGCTTTGGTACTTTGTAGCAATAAAACATTTGAAAATGAAGGTATGTACTTCTCTTTAGACAATGCTATTACTGCATGTAACAGAGTAAACATAGCTTTTTGATGCACAGGGAAACCAAAAATTCAAATTGCTGTGGTCTGTACCTCAACTCTCAGCCCTGAAGTATGCATGCACTGCAGCTATAGTTTATATAACATCTTATGCTTTTTGAACAGTTGTTTTATTTTTTTTTAAATTGTATTATCTCAATAGGCTCCTCCGTATGCTACCACTATATACAAAGTAAGAAAACTGAAGCTGAGAAAAAAACATAACTTGCCCAAGATGACACATGCAAGTAGGTTCTGTATCACATTCAAAGCATTTTAACAATCATATTTGGTCATTAGTAAGAAAAAAAATCATTCTATTTATTAAATAGGTGTTCTTACTTGGATAGTTTCTTGGTCAGCACAGAAGTTGAAAGCTTCACAAAGCTGAGATAAAGTCAGGATTGCCCCAGATGTTGGAGGGGTTAGTATTATACAATGTATGTGTTTGCAATGAATGAACACAAACTTCTAACAATTGGATAGAAAAAACAATTGTTTTGAAAGAGACCATACTAAGACCCATTGGGTACTAAATATACTTAGGATGTCATGTTTGCACAGAAGTCTTACTGTCATCTTTCCTACATTGCAGTGCTTCCATGGTCAATCACATCTTGAGGACAGGAGATGTTGAAAACTGTGGTGCTTAGTGTTAAGTTACTCATAATTGAATCACAGTTAAATTGGAGGAAACAAAGGTGTGTTTAACACCCTGAGTTTAGGAAGATTTTCGAGTACTGAAGAAAAGGGCAAAATGTGCAGATGAATTTTGTTTTTAAATCTATATTTTACAGTGAATGCAAATTAGGCCTAGCATGTTATCTCAGATTGGAAAGAGTCTAGAATGTGAAGTCTAAATGCTATAACTGAAGATTGCTGAAAGCTTGTCTGTATTGAACTACTATGTGGTTTTAACGATGACAGTTACCACTTATCTATGTTTTACACACACACACAGACACACACACAGTATTAGACGCAAAAAGTAATAGCTTATGGGTCTTATTTCCCTGCAAGGATGCTTTGGTTGCATCCTTAATAGCCAACCAGAGTTGGTTATTAATTAATTAATAAGGAAGACTAAAGAGGGGGGGTTATATGAAATAATAAGAGCTGTTTATTCTAAGCAATTGAGACCAGAAGACAGAAAAAGTCACGCAATGGCACTTGGCATTGCAGACACGATTGCCTGCCTAGTCGAGAGCATGTCAATTTTATATGAGTCCGTTGGACCGTCTCACAGAGTGGTCACGGGAAGGGGACAGTTCATCCGGATGTTAGAGAATGGGTAGGGTTTCGATGAACCAAAGAGGAGGAAGGCAGGCATTCCTTGTGGTGACGGTGATTAGAAATACGGAGGAAAGGACGCTTCAAACTTACTGCAGAAACAGCAAGTGGAGCCAATGTAGCTGAAATGAAGACTGTATTTAGGGAAGCGGCTGATGATGACACTGGAAATACACACTCGGGTCGCACGGCGGTTTGAAAGCCGGCCTGGGAATATGGGCTTCATCTCATAGTTGGGAGCCACTGGGTTTCTTCAGTTACATGATCAGAGCGTTATTTTTAGGAGATAATTAGTGGCTGATTAAGGGAAGCTCGGAATGTTTGGACTCTAGCCCTATCTTTCCCAAGTTGTTTTCACGATGGACAACTGTGTTCTCTCTCCAGACACCCTCCAATGTTCATATTGGCAACTCTGAGTACTGCTGAATTAAATCTACTATTGAGAAGCTTTTTATTAAATGTAGTATAGGCTGCACTTGCTTTTCATCTTTAGCAATCTTTTCAAGAAAAGAGTGAGGAAAAAACAAATTTTAATGTATCACAGTGGGCTTCTATGTCTTAGGATGATAATAATTAAATCCCGAATCTTCTAAATATGGGGAAAAAAGCAGGGAGTTGGTGTCAGGAAAACAGGCAGGAGGGTTTTGGTTAATAGAAAATTTAGGGAATTAGAAAATTCTGTTAGAAATGTCAGAATTGTGGGTTATGAGTGGTTGTAAAGAGATAATTCTGATTTTAATTAGTCAAAGAATCTATACTCCAGAAGTCAGATGTCAGGCCAATACAAACTAGAAGGAAAACAAGATTGTGCACAATCTCCATCTAAAGAATTCAATCTGCTTGTAAATATTATTAGAAGTAGTAATTCTAATTTAATTTTAGAGGGCAAATGTCCAACTCACAGACTTTATAGAACCAAAAAACAATATTGTCCTAGGTTTAAGAAAAAGCTATTCACTTCAAATTCAGAAGCACAGACAAGAAAGAAAACAGAGCAGCAAAATGGCAAGTATTTACAAGATACGGAGATAAATGCTTACTTAAAAAGGAATCCAATCATGTATCAATACTATGTAAATGGAGAAAGAAAGGAGGATATAATAGATACAGGGAGAACATAAAAGACATCACACACAGTGGAGGATAAAGAGGAGGAACTATAATGTTTACTTATATACTTTTCTAGACGCAGATACTTCCAGATGACTTAATAAGCACTCACTGCTCTTTCATAAAGCATCCCTGGGATATAAATTATGATTATCACCCCATTTTACAGATGAAAGAAAGAAAAGAAAGTGAAGTTGCTCAGTCGTGTCCGACTCTTTGCGACCCCATGGACTGTATCCTGCCAGGCTCCTCCATCCATGGGATTTTCCAGGCAAGAATGCTGGAGTGGGTTGCCATTTCCTTCTCCAGGGGATCTTCCCGAGCCAGAGATCGAGCCCAGGTCTCCCACACTTTGGGCAGACTCTTTACCATCTGAGTCACCAGGGAAGATGAGGACGCTGTAAAATGCCTCTTAAGAGCTTGCAATCCTAAAGGAAATCAATCCTGAATCTCCATTGGAAGGACTGATGCTGAAGCTAAAGTCCCAATCCTTTGGCCACCTGATGCGAAAGGCTGACTCATTAGAAAAGACCCTGATGCTGGGAAAGATTGAAGACAGGAGGAGAAGGGGACGACAGAGAACGAGATGATTGGATGGCATCACTGACTCAATGGACATGAGTTTGAGCAAGCTTTGGGATTTGGTGAAGGACAGGGAAGCCTGGAGTGCTGCAGTCCATGGGGTCGCCAAGAATTGGACACAACTCAGTGACTGAACTGAACTGAACTTTCGTGCATTAATCTTAGGTTGCTAATTACTGATGTGTCTAAGTTGTAATTTGACCATGATAAGAAACATTAATACTTCTTTCTTTTCTGGGATCTTTTTAACCTAGAAGAATGGTTCTTATGATTTATCTGCTACACGACTGGTCAGTGTCTCATGATGACCTCTCAATACGGCCATATATTTTAGATTAGCAGAAAAATCAAGCAAGCTTCAAGGTTATCTTAGTAGCAAGAAATCCATGCTCTTATGATTATCTGCTAATATTTCTGCAGCATCCCCGAATTTCTTTCATAAATACTGCCCAAATTTATTCTGGCTCTCTTTGAATTTGTGAAAACGAACACAATAAAATATTTTCTTGTGACTTGTTGCAGGGTGGCAGCTTGGCCTTTTGAGAATATGAATCACAGACCACTGTCATAAAGTAACTTGTATTTGGAAACTTTTCTGAGTAATAATTGCTTGGGACAAGACTTTTTTGTAAATAATGAAATGAAAAGTTTCTTAATCTCATTAGACATTTGAGTGGAAAAACATGTGTGAATTTGCTTTAATGGAACCAAAATAGATATAAGATCGTCAGGCACTCAGGACAGGTACTTGTAAGAAATGATTATTGGAGCAGTAAAAAGCAAAAAAATATTTTGGAAAAAAATTCAGAAGCTACCACCTTCTTTCTCCCAAACACACTTTAGGGTGCTTTTAGAAGAGCTACTCTTAGGGAAATGTCTGATTTATCTTTCCATAAGTCATTTTATTTTGTCCCACAGGGGTGGACTATGGAACTTTCTGAGAGAAGAGGCTTACGAAACCGCTGTGTGCACAGCGCTCAGGGGGGCGGAACTGTTTTGACTCCCTTGTTACTATGTGATGGGTGGAATTTTGCAACCAGAAGGTTCCACAACAGTTGGGAGTGACAGTTGTAAGAGTTGCAAGCAGAAGACAAATGCGTGTCCTGTTACTCCGGCTCAGAGACTACATACCATGACTGTGCCAGGATTTTCTGCTTGCATCAGCATTTTTTATAATTACCGAACCTCATGTGTGCAGAATCCATCAGGAGCCAAAAATCTTAGAAATGATAACCCCACCTTCCTTAGGTAGATGCCTGACTGGCAGACATTCACTCTGTGTACACACACACACACACACACACTCACACACACCCTTATATAGATGACTTACTATAATCCTTGTTCCATTTCCTACCTTCTACTATAGATTAAGCTCCAATTCCTCTTGCAGAATTAAAATAGCTGAAATGTAAAAAGTACCCAAAGCCTGTTAAAGTTCACTATGAGCTGTTCTTGTCCTCTTCTTAGTGGCTAACTCTTGTCTTTTATCCCCTTGCTGAGCACTTACTTGTGTATTGATATGAGTCTTGTTTTTACACAGTCCATGCTGTCTATCATCCTTTCTCTAACTTTTCCCAATTTGGACTTGGACTCTCCATGCCTGGGTTCCGCTGTTTATTGATACCCATAGATATTTTTCACAATAGGAACTACTATGAAAGGAAGATATCAATAAACTCAAAATCATAGACTAAACCATGGGCGTATACAAACAAAATGAAATAACACAGAGCGGGACAGCATCGAGTTTGGGGAAGGGGAAAAAAGGATAAGTTTGAGTTATTTACCAGAAGCATTTCAGTTGCAAAATTTCATCCAGTGAGCAGGCACCTAGAGACAACTTTTTAGAGCCCCCAAAACATGTAGAAAGCCAGAAGCTGGTGAGTTTGGGAGCTGGTAAGGTTTGGGGTGGCAGAGAAGGTAGTGTTGGAAGTAGGCAGGCATGGGGTGTGCTTGGAGAAAGAGGGTACCTTAGAGCTGGTGGGGGTGGAGTGGTGGGGCTGGTATTTTATTTACAGGAAGAAAAGTTTACTTATAACCCATGTTATCAACAGGAAACTTGAAATGCTTTCATGTTGTGTTGAATCCCATAGCCTGGTCCATACACCTCGTAGACCCCTAGGCTGAGGCTGAAATCCCATAATTATAGACAGGCATGCATGCTCAGTCACTCAGTCATGTCCAACTCTTTGAGACCCCGTGGACTGTACCTTCCAGGCCCTTCTGTCCATAGGACTTTTCAGGCAAGAATATTGGAGAGGGTTGCCATTTCCTATTTTAGGAGATCTTCCAGACACAGGGATCAAACCTGTGTCTCTTAAGTCTCCCACATTGGCAGGTGAATTCCTTACCTCTGCCCCACCTGGGAAGCCCAATTATAGATATAACCCCCCACTAAAATGAAAATATGCCAGGGATAACCTAATAACCTGGTGTATTTTGAGCTTAAGATATAACATATAAAATATTTTTAAACCTTAAATATATATATATATATATATATATAAACCTGAAAACTGGTTCTACTAGAGAGGCCATCATGGTGGGAATTCGATCTCAAAGAGGAGAAAGGGAACTTGAAAAAAGACATTATCTTCTACAGAACTCTGTGTAGGCCACACCTGTTCTCCTAGCCTGGATGGCCTCAGGGATGAGGGGAGTGAAAAGGAGAACTCAGACCCCCTAGGAGACAGCAGGACCAAGGGTTCAGTGGCTGGGCTCCACTGCAGACGGTGAGGGTCTCTGTAAGGCCAGATGTGATTGACTCTGGACATGTTACTTAACCTCTAAGCCTGAGTTCCTTCATCAGAAAAGCCTGGCTAACAACTCTTTCTGTAGCTATGAGTCATTATTTTTAAAGTCAACTTTATATTTACAGAAAACTTATCAAGATCGTACAGAGAACTCCTGCGTACCTTCATCCAGTTCCCCCATTGTTGACATTTTTATATCACATTTGATCAAAAACAAAAAGATGCCATGAGTACATTACTATTGACTGAACTCCAGCCTTTATTTGGATGTGACCAAGTTTTTCCATTAATGTCCTCTCTATGCCAGGATCCCATCCAGAGCACCATGTTCCATTTAGTTATCAGGCCTCCTCAGTCTCCAGAGACTCTCCTCGATATTTAAAAGGTAATTAAGGTTAAAGCACACTTAGTGGAGAGCTGGACAAGCAATAAGGAATTTGTCATATATATATGACATATATATATTAGTATATATTTATAACTGTAAGTTTAGAGGATATTTTAAACACTTTAGAAATACCAACTCATCCAATCCACATAATATATCTATGAAGACTCCAGTTACATCCACTTTACAGATGAGTAAACTGAGATTCGTGGCTTCCCAGGTGGTAAAGAATCTGCCTGTCAATGCAGGAGACATAAGAGACGTGGGTTTGATCCCTGGATTGGGAAGACCCCCTGGAGGAGGGCATGGCAACCCACTCCAGTATTCTTGCATGGGGAATCCCACGAACGTAGCCTGCCAGGCTCCTCTGTCTATGGGATTGCAAAGAGTTGGACACAACTGTTGTGCCTTAGCGCACACACACAAGGTTAGTGGTATCAATATGGGCATAAGTGTGAATTAAACCATCGTTCTTAAACCTGGACCTGTGTGTGTGTGTGCACTCAGTCATGTCCGACTGTTCACAACCCTATGGGCTGTAGCCCGTCAAGTTTCTCTGTCCATGGAATTTTCCAGGCAAGAATACTGGAGTGGGTTGCCATTTCTTACTCCAAGGGATTTCCCTCTGACCCAGGGATTGAACCCACATCTCTTGTGTCTCTTGCATTGGCAGGTGGATTCTTCACCACTGTGCCACCTGGGAAAACCCTAAACCTGGACATGTTATCTCCTCAGTCGCTCAGTCATGTCCAACTCTTTGTAGCCCCATGGACTTGCCAGGCTCCTCTGCCCATGGAATTTTCCAGGCAAGAATATTACGACGGGGTGCCATTTCCTACTTCAGGGTATCTTCTTCACCCAGGGATCGAGCTCACATCTTTTGTGTCTCCTGCATTGGCAGATGGACTCTTTACCACTAGTGCAACCTAGAGAGCCCCCAAACCTCAATATGGTTACATTTAAAATCATTTTCTCTTCTATTCCTTAAGCATTGCACCATCAGAACTTTGCCATTTTCATCACACAATCTACCAAGTTCTCAAAACGTGAAACAATGGACCTTTTTGACACTCCTTTTTCTTCTTTGTTTCACGGAGGTACAATGTTATAGAATTACTGTGATGTTTTTCAGAAACTATAATCTGTGAACTTTAGCATCTTGTTTTCCTCTGGGTTCCAATCACAGATCCACCCCCTTACCAGCTCTGTGGCTACAGGCGTATTATTTAACATTTCTAAGCCTCTGTTTCTTCATTTGTGGTATGGGTTTATGGTGGAGAGTAAGTGAGTTTATACAGGAAAGCCTGGTAAGTTATACACTCTCAGTAATTGTCAATTACCTCCACCACCACTGCGGCTATTATTTCTACTGCTGCTGATACAAACAGAACTATAACAACTTCTGGGACACGAACACGATCTATGTGCACGTGTGCTCAGTCGTTTCAGTCCTCTCTGACTCTGTGCGACCCTACAGACCATAGCCTGCCAGGCTCCTAGTCCGTGGGGAATCTCCAGGCAAGAATACTGGAGTGGGTTGCCGTGCCCTCCTCCAGGGGATCTTCCCAACCCAGGAACTGAACCTGCATCTTTTATGTCTCCTGCATTGGCAGGTTCTTTACCACTAGCACCATCTGGGAGACCCCACTATCTGCTGTAATGGCCCACACAAATACTACTCTAACTATTACTGCCCATACAAATGCTGCTGTTGCTGATGCTAAGTCGCTTCAGTCGTGTCCAACTCTGTGCGACCCCATAGACGGCAGCCCACCAGGCTCCCCCGCCCCTGGGATTCTCCAGGCAAGAACACTGGAGTGGGTTGCAATTTCCTTCTCCAGTGCATGAAAGTGAAAAGTAAAAGTGAAGTCACTCAGTCGTGTCCGACTCCTAGCGACCCCATGGACTGCAGTCTACCAGGCTCCTCCGCCCATGGGATTTTCCAGGCAAGCGTACTGGAGTGGGGTGCCATCGCCTTCTCCGGTACAAATGCTACTAACACTATTTTTTGGTGATACAGATACACAGAGTGTCCTGGACTTAGGATGGTTTGAGTTACTTTTTTTTTAAACTAAAAAATACTGCAAAAGCAAGATTCAATCAGAATCATACTTTTTTTCAGTTTGATCTTTTCCCAGGTTAGCAATTCACACTACTATAGTGCTGGGCAGTGGCACAGTTCTCAGTCAGCGACATCATCAAGAGGGTAAAAAAGCAAATACATACAGCCACTCAGGTTTTCACTTTCAGTACAGTATTCAATAAGTTACATGAGATATCCAAAACTTTATTATCAAATAGGCTTTGTGTTAGATGCTTTTGCCCAATTGAAGGCTGATGTAAGTGTTCTGAGCACGTATAAAGTAGGCTAGGCTACACTCTAGGCTTCCTGGAGGCTCAGTAGTAAAGACTCGCCTGCAATGCAGGAGATGTGGGTTCAGATTTGATCCCTGGGTTGGGAAGATCCCCTGGAGGAGGGATAGGGTACCCACTCCAGTTTTCTTGGGCTTGCCTGGTGGCTCAGATTGTAAAGAATCTGCCTGCAATGTGGGAGACCTGGGTTTGATCCCTGGGATGGGAAGATCCTCTGAAGAAGGGAATGGATATCCACTCCAGTATTCTTGCCTGGGAAAATCCCATGGACAGAGGAGCCTGCTGGGCTACAGTCCCCGGGGTTGCCAAGAGTTGGACACGACTGAGCACCCACACAAAGCTAAGCTCTGATGTTCAGTAGATTAGGTGTATTAAATGCATTTTTGACTTATGATATTTTCAAATTACCATGGGTTTACTGGGCACAACACCACTGTAAATCAAGGAAGATCTACGCTACCACTATCTCTGTTGCTACAGAAGTACTACTATTACTACTGTCATTAAAAATACTACCATGAAGATTCTAAATCCAGCAGTAATAATAATTTTCCTTTAAAAGATCATTCTGAGTCCAAAATGTCTCCAAAGAACATGTAGCATCATGACTTAATTCCTTCCTAAGGATGCCCAAGAAAGCTTTCCCCAGGGCATTCAGTCTTCAAAGTTCACATCTCACTAGGAGAGAACACATTCTTCCCATTTGGCTGGGAGTGACAGGCGAATGCCTCTCATTGGGGGCATTCATGGCCTCTTGCTCCCTCTCAAAAGTACCCTAGTTGGGAGGCTGCATTTATATGGCCACCCTTCTTTTTTCCACATTTACTTTGACCTGTGGCTCTAGCCAGAAAATCCATCACACATGTTCACTTGCTCTCACCTTCAAGCTATTTCCCTTGTCTGGAATGCTATTCTCATCCTATTGCCAAAGCATGAACCTTCTCTCCTTCAAAATCCTACTCAGAACTCACCCTCAAGATGAAACTTTCTCTGATAATCCTGCCCTCCACCCAGTCCAGAAAGCTCTCAGCAATCATGTAAGTAACTGTATAGCTTTAATTGGCTCTGTTTATAAGCTTCTTCTTGTATCTTTTTTTCCCTCTAGGTATTTTTTCCATGTGTTTATTCTGTCTCCATTAATTTGTAAACTCCCAGAGGGCAAGGCCTGAACAAGGTCGGTGTTGGCATAAAGTGGATGAATAGTCAGCTGAATGGCAGACTGTGCAATATTTGATTGCTAATCTGTTTAAAAAAAAAAAAAGCATTCTTTGTTAGTGCTCTGTTTGTGATGGTCCTGAGACTGCTAACCTAATGTAAAAATGCATTCAGTTTCTGCTAGTGTCCAGCAAAGATAAAATCAACAGTTATAAGCTTTCCATAATGGGACGGGGAGGGTTCTGGGAGACTCTAACCTGTAAGAATGGTATATAAAGAGCATGTTATTACCCAGTTTATATTCTTCAGATGGCTCAGAGGTGAACAATCTGCCTGCAATACAGGAGACTTGCAGGACACATGAGTTCGATTCCTGGGTCAGGAAGATTCCCTGCAGAAGGAAACGGCAATCCACTCCCGTATTCTTGGCCTGGAGAATCCCCTGGACCGAGGAGCCTGGAGGGCTACAGTCTATGAGGTCGCAAAGAAGTCAGACACGACTGAACGACTCAACAACAAAAAATATTCTTCAGAGGTAACTTGTCTCTCCCAGGCTGCAGGTCTATCTTAGAAGGGAAATCATATTTACTTTCAAAACGGAGATCAGAAAACCAAACAAAGCCTGAGAAAACGTACACCACCACCTTGTAAGTTTGTGCTGAGTGGAGGGAAAATGAATCTGATTCAGAAGGCCTCATTTTTTTTTTTTTTTGGTGTGAAGTCTAACAGAAAAAAATGCCACATGGCCCTTCTCCCCGGGATTAACTAGATTGAGGGTTTGTTCATTTCAGTCCAGGTAACAAAAGGGAAGCTTGGGACGGACAGAAGCTCCTTTCTCAAGGCCGGGGCTGAGAAGTGGGAATCCTTCACCGTGACCACCTGCTTCCCTCCCTTCAAACCGGCATTTAAAAGTGCCAAATATCTGTGTATCACTCTGGGCGCGGAGCCCACGGTCTGAACCCAGCGGAGGCGGTGCACCAGATAACATCAAAGCCCCAGGCAGGGGCCAGAAAAGGGGGGGTGCAAAAGCAGACGAGGGAACGAAGCGCCTCCCCCTAGCATTTCCTCTCACGCCCACTTCCAACCTAGGAGGCTTTTGGTTTCTGCTTTTGTTGTTTTTAAAAATTAAAAGTTAAACCCAGGAAGCTGTGGATCAGAGTTTTGTTTGGTTGTTTTGTTTTTTTTTGCGTGGCAGTCCGGGTAAGTTTTCTCTCGGTCCTTTTGTCCGGCTGGGGAAGGAGAGCCTGGGCTCCGGGGGGGCGGGAGGTGGGCACGGTTGGCAGAGCGCGCGGGGCAGGTCTCGTCGCCGGGTCGCCCCGAGGAGGAGGAGGAGGAGGAGGAGGGGATTCGGCCGGTGGACGGGAAGAGCCCGGCGCGCGCCGAGGGCGGAGGGCGGAGGGGAGGGCCGGGCGGCGGCGTGACCCGGCGGCCGGCGGGGAGGAACCCCCGGGATCTCCGCGTGGCGCTGGCGCAGCCGGGCCGCGCGCTGGGCGGAGGGCCGGGGCCGCGGGGCCGCGCCAGGGGGGCGCCCGAGCCGGGCCGGGCCGCGCGGCCGCGTGGGAACTCGGGGCAGGGGTCGCGCGGGCGGAGGCGCTGGGCGCGGCGGCACCGTGGGATCCCCGGACGGAGCCCCGGGGCCCGAGGGGGGAGGAACTGGTGTTCTCCCCAAAGTCTGTGCAGGGAAACCGTGTTCAGAGCCTGCCAGGGCCACTGCCCTCACTTGAACCCCAGTCCCCGAGGGGGGCTCCCTAAGCGTTCGCGCGGCCCGGGGGTGGGCGGTGCAGGCAGAGAGAATCGGGACCCTAGGAGCCCCCCCTCCTTTTTTTTTTTTTTTTTAGTACGGTGTCCTTCCCCAATGTTCCAGAAGTTTTGACAGTTCAAATTGCTTTTTACCATTCCCATTTCATCTTCTGGTTCAGGAAAAAAAAAAGTCCCCCCCCCCATTCCGTTTATAAGATATAATTTGAGAGACTGTATTTAATTTGCCACAAAATGATTAAAGGCGACTGTAGTTACCTTATAGTTTAGTTGGAGTCCCCTGCAGTCTGATGACTAGGAAGTTAGAATTGTAGGCAGAATTAGGAAAAGAAACTGCATCTAGAAAATTCGGAAATAGAAAATGGGGAAATGTGTCTGTTTCAGAAAAAAGATTACTGTTGATTTGATCTCAAGAAAGGCAAATTGTGAATAGTCCATTGCACAAAAAACTTAACAAACTGAAATGACAAAATTAATCTATTACGACTCCAAATCGCATATTTAATTTGTTAAAAGAGTTCACTGCAATGCCAAATCCCATATAAACCTTGTGTGCACACTGTATATTTGTTATGGTCAGGGCCATTGGGTTAAAAATGTATTGTTAGTAATTTTGATTTAGCCAGTGACACAAAGTAGAGTCGATAATCATCAAGCTACCTTGATTTTTATCCTCTGACAGATGAAGTATACTTTCACATTTAAGTGGATTTTTTTTTCATTCAAGTTTCAAAGTTATATTTACATACGTTTTGTGATTGCAGTCCATTAGATGTCAATTAAATTTCATGACAGATGATTTTATCACATCGAAAATGAAAAAGATTGTATTATTTCATTGCAAGGTTGGAGGCGTAGTGTACTAAACATTATTTCAAATTTAGGTAGCTGTTGGCTGATCTTTGCTTTTGTGACCAAATCTAGTTTTTAATAGGCATATTCCTCCCTTTACAGGACAGTATTTTTGGTTACAAGCTCGCCATTATTGAGTATTCCATTTTTAGTCATTCATATTCTGGTGCATTAAGCTTTTCTAAGCTCAGCTGAGCTAGAGGTAGGATTTCCTCCCAGGAATTTTAGGGGTCAACCCTAGCAAGGAAAACCTAGATATCTTTATGGAAGCCCCAGGGAACAATTCAAGTTTGCACAGATGGCCAGCAGAGTGGGTGTACGGTCGTTCAGCATTTTTATTCCTTAAAAGGGGAAAGCATTTTGGTTTTTATATGAGAATTTTTTCTGCATCAATTTTTTTTGTTTTACCTTATCCCTCCCAAGTTGAGCGTGGCTCCGTTAACCAGTCATTTGTGCCTGCTTCTTTAGGGATACATGTGGAATTTCTGAGCCTCAGACTTTAAACGATAAAGACCTAATGTTCTTTAGGTCTAACCCTGAAAACCTTCGTCATTACCCTGGTCCATCCCCTCCTGATCACTTTTCCATAGAGTTCCAAGCCTTGCTTCCTCCATTGCTTTTTTCTCCCCCTCCTCTATTGCTTTTTTCTCCCCTTCCTCTCTTGCTTTCTAGCACCCGAGGTCAAACTCTGGTTTATGGTAATTACTCCTTCTTCTTTCTTTCTTGCGACCCTGGGGCCAGATCGCCTGCTCAACCCCGAAACTCCCTCTCCAGACCCAAAAGAGCCTTCTCCTTTCGGCCCCTAAACTGTCAAAGCGGAGCCCTAAGGGTTAAACTGCGCTCGCAGCTCGGGCTCTGGGAACCACCGGCGGGCACGGCCGTGGCCTCTGGAATAACCTTGGCTTTCCTCAATCTTTTAATAGAACATCCGCCACCAAAGCGTAGTTTCAGTTCAGGGTTAATAATGTGTCCCCTTCCACCCTTTAACCCAACACCCCGGCCTCCCTCCCGGTTTTTTTTTTTTTTTTTATAAAGTTGTTTTTCAAAGTTAATGAGTTTCAAGTTTCACAATGACTTTCTCCTTCCCTCCACGCGTTGCTGAGGAAACCCCCTTGGGGTCCCCCCCCGCCCCCGGGCCCGCCCTCTCCCCTCCCCCTCCCGGCAGGGGCGGGGGGCGGGGCTGGGGGACCCCATGACGTCAGCGGTCCGGCCCACATCCTGCTTTAGGAAAGTAAAGAGCCGGTACCGAGCTGCCTCCGCCCCGCCCGTCCCCGCCCCTCTCCCCGGCCCAACCGCCCCCCCGGCCGCGCGGCCCGGCCAGGCCTGCCCGGGGCCGCGTGACCGGCGGGCCCGCCCCTGCGCCCCAGCCGGGCGCCAGTCCCCGAGCCGGCGCGACCCCGGGCTCCCGCCCCTCGCGTCCCTAACTCCGCCCCGGGCCCCCCGCCTCCCGTCGCTGCGGCGGCGGGGCGGGGCGGAGCCGCGGCCCCGGGCTCGCCCGGCCGGGGAGACCCGGGACTCCGATCGGGCCCCAATCCGGGGCGCCCAGCCCGCCCCTAAGCCAGGGCCGGGCCCCGCGGCCGAGCCAGTCCGGCCCGGCCGCCGCGCCCGAGGGTGACCTCGCCGGGGGACGCCCCCCACAGCCCCGCCCGCGCGTCGCAGCCCGCGGTCTCCCCGCCTCCCGCCCCCGGGGATCCCCTGCCGCCCCGCCCAGCCGCGGGAAAGCCTCCGACCTTCGCCCTCCCTCCCCCGCGCCGCCCCGGCCCGCGCTCCTCGCGTCGCCCCTAAAGACGCTAAACGTGCCCTACTCTGCCCCCGGGGAGAGGTAAAAAAGCCCGCGCCCGCCCTCCTCGCCCCTCTCCCTGGCCCCGGGGGCGCCCACCCACCCGCCCCGGGGGTCCGCCCGCCCTGGGGGTCCGCCCGCCCCGCCTCGCCGCGGTGCGCGCCCCCCACCCCCACCCCGGACACCCGCTCCCCGGCGGCGGTCATGCCGCGGCCCCGGGCGCCGGCGAGCGCGGCCGCCTCTCCCGCCCGGCGCCTGCGGCCCCCGCCCGCGCGCCCCGCGCTCCCCCCGCCGCCCCCCGGCCGGCTCCCCTGTTTAATATTTCAGAGCTGGGCGGTGAGAGTGCCAGTCGCCGGCCTTTAGTGGCGGCAGCGGCTGCTGCTGCTGCTGCTGCTGCTGGGGCGGCGGCGGCGGGGAGGGGGCCGGAGCCGGGGGTTGGGGGGGCCCCGGGAGCCGCCGCGGGAGGAGGTTCTGTTTGTGTTTGGGGTTGTCAAGTGAAGGAGGGCGCCCAGCCGCCGCCGCCGCCGCCGCCGCGCGGTGGTCGCGGAGATTCCGAGCTGCGGCCGCCGCCATCAGCAGCGCAGCTCCGGGGCTGGCTGCAGCGGCGGCAGCCCCGCCGGGCGTCCTGGCAGCAGGTTCGGCGCGCGGGCTCCGCGGGCGGGGGGCGCTGCCGCTGGGAGGTGGGGGCGGCGGCGTGGGGAGGGGGTGGGGGCAGGACCACGTCCCTCTCCGCGGGCGCGCGAGTGTGTGTGTGTGTGTGCGTGTGTGTGCAACCGCCGACCTTGCAGAGGGGATGGCTGCGCGTGCGGGAGACACTTGCCACTTCTGGGCGCCCTCGCGGCCCGAGCTGCGGTCCTGCGAGCAGAGCAGGTACGGAGGGACCCAGCCTCCCCAGCCGCGTTCCAGACGCGGGCGCATTTTCCAAGAGGCTGGCGGTGGGGGTGGGGGTGGGGGTGGGGTGGGGGGGTGAGGGAGACCAGGCCTCGGCTTCCCAACCTCCCGGCTTTGTGGCTTGCTTTTTTTCCCCCCCCTCCTTTCGTTCTTTGCTCGAAGTGCCTGTTTACTCCCAGCCACCTGGGTAGTTTTCTTTCCGGGTTGGGAGTACGCGCCCGCAGCACAGTGGGGTGGGGTGGGGGCGCGGGTCGGCTCCGGATCGCTCGGGGGTCGGGCTGGCGGAGGAGTTGCTGCTGGAGAGGGGAGGGGACGGGAGGGGAGGGGGCGGCGGCGGCGGCGGCGGCGGCGAGGAGGAGTCTCCGGGCTGCCGCGCTCGCCTCCTCTCGTCCTGTTCCTCCTCCTGCCGCTCTCCGCATTCACTCTGGGCTCCTTCCTGAGCTGGCACTTCCATCCCTCCCCCCCCACCCCCCCTCCTGGCATGCGAAGCGCTTTGTTCAGTGCAGCGTTGCAGAGGGGTTTTCCCAGGCTCCGCCCTCCACATTCATTCATGTTTTTTCTCCTTGCAACTGTCTTTACGCTTTTTGATCGTGTCATGTTTTTGCTCCATGTAGTATTTATCTCTTTTGCTGTAAGGGAACCGGTTCATCACTCATCTTCCTCGCTACAATGCTGCTGTCTTTGGAAATACTCAGTCCTCCTCCCCCCTGCCCCCCTCCCACCCCAAGGATTTATACTGGGATGGATAGCTGGGCTCAGTGGGGAGGCAGTGAGCAAGGTAGCGGAAAGCTGTTACTGATTGGAAATTTGTATGTGCAAATTGGAATATTTTTTGTGCAGGTTCCTCATCTTTTAGTGTCACGTGATTGAATTACAGTCGGAGTTCACGCTTTAAAAACTTCTAAATATCGTGACCATTTAAAAGCTTTAAGTTGGGAGTTGAGCATTCCTACAATTTATTCGGCCTTGACGTCTGTAAATTCTCTCTTGAATCAGCAGCTTCGTCAGTTGAATGGTGGATGCTGTTAATGCAGGGCGTTGTGGAGCCGTATCTTTTATAGATCGTGTGGCACAGCGCTGGATGAAGTCCACAGTATGGGACCATCATATTTTATATTCTTTCCCATGCAGTTCACAAATTGCACATAATGTTTTTGTACAGTGCCTGCATACAGCCTTATCAAGGATAAACTACTGAAGTTAATTATAGCCTTCTTTCCTTCTATTCTCTGCTGTATTGAAACCATACATTTCTAAAACCTTATACTGGTTATTAGATACAGTCTTTCCCACACAGGCATTCTTAAGAAGAATTAATATTTGATATTTTTGTGTGCCAGCAGTAAGCAAAGCATCCACATGGTCCCTTCAACCACCCATTGTGGGGGAATACTATTTCCTTGTTTTACAGTTGGGAAATCTGATCCTCAGAGAGGTTAAGTGCCTTAAACGAGTCCACACAGCAAGCTTTGAGCCCAGTCTGATTTGACACCGAAATATTTATTAACAGTTGTGACTTGTGCAATAGAGCCTCTTGAGTAAACCCCCTGGAATAGGTCTTACTTCCAGCCAGGAAGTAAGCGCTGAGGGTCCCTGAGTCAGGGGGTGCCATGTTTCTTAGTTACTGACTATGGACTCAGTTCCTTTGCCTCTTTCTCTTTTAATTTTCTTATCTATAAAATGGATAAATGATAGTTACCTAAGCAGTTACCATTAGGGTTAATTTAGGTAATGTGTAGGAAGTACATAGGCACACAGTAGATTGTCAATAAGTATTTGCTTTTTTTTTTCTTCTACAGTATTGGATGTTATAAAAGTCTTAAAGCGTTTCTGTTCCATTCTTGTGTCATTGCTTAGCGATTAAATATAGTTTCACATTCAGCATTGTCATCACGGGCTTTGTTTATCAGTTGTATTGCAGGAAGTTAAAACTAAGATTTTAGCTCAAGGATCCTCGAGTATCTCCTGGGAATCTTTCTGGGAAAGAGATGATTTAGTTTTGGATTAGTGTTTTGGCATATTGTATTTGAAATTGCACTTTTTAAGATGTGTAAGTCAGGTCACGGTTATGCTGCAGTAACAAATAAGTCCCAAACCTCAGTGCTTAAATCAGCAAAGATCTCTTTTATGTTTCTGCACCATGGTCCTGTTGCATTGGCAGGAGCTCAGCTCCGTGTTGTCAGACTTGCTGTCTAGAACAGTGCCTGTTCTTATGGCAGAGGAGGAAGAGAGCACTGGGGGATCTTACTTTGATAACTAAACGCAAAGCCTGAAAATGACGCCTGTCTCTCCACTCACAGGTTATTGGCCGGAACTGGTCACACATTCTGGCTCAACACAGGGAAGCAAAAAGAACAGTCCTAACAGGAGCCTCGAATGGAAAACCACAATAGTGGGAGAACAGCCCCAATGGCAACCACACTTATTTACCTAATTAACCCAGTAACACAAAATGAACAAAACATGGTCCTTGTCCCTAAGAAATTTATAAATGGGCAGGCATGTACTGTATACAGCAAAACCCTTTTATAACCTCGTGATGTTGCTTTAAAATACAGTTCACTGAATTTTTTCACTCTTTTTTTGTTAAAGGTACAGTGATTTTTCCCCCCACCCCGTGTTCTTACTGGGGAAGCCCAGATAATGACAAAATGACATGTATTGTGTTTAATTAAAAGTAAGTCATCTTTTGCAGGGGCTTTCAGGTCGGTTACCTTTTGTTGAGTTTAGAGCAGTGCTGTATTATGCCATAACTTCTGAAGTGTCTTTTTCCTTTGAAAGTAGTGAAAAAGAGTAAAACATAACTTTTTTTTTTCTTTTTTAGCACATGGATTAATTGATGGACCTTGGGTTTATGGAGCTACCTTTTCATGACCTGCTTTTCCTACAGTTTCTAAGAAGAAAAGGGGGCCTCTGAATCAAAGAAGATGCCTCGAACTAAACAGATTCATCCCAGAAATCTAAGAGGTAGGGCTCTGCATTAGTGGGAAGGAGGGTTTGTAATAAGTCTTTAATCAAGTGTCTCTTCGGTGGCAGCAAAGGCAGCTTGTGAGATGGTGACCCGGCCTGGTGGTGGGTCAGTTCCCCCTGTTCTGTTCCTCTCGCGCTCGCTGCACAATTCCTGTCTCTCAGGAGACGCTTCAGAATTATTTGTTGAATGAATTCATTGGATTCGACAGAATTAGAATGCCTTCCCAACCATTAGGGTGGGTATTAAAGTCTGAGATTTACTGTCTCTCAACAGGTACCTTTTTGGATTGAGGAATCGGAAATAAACGGTCACCTCTTCTTTGCCCACTGGATCACCTTGAATTACTTTTTTTCACCCTTCCCACACACTTGTTTTGAGATTTATTTTTGTAGCAGCGTTATATTAGCTTGAGAAGTGGAGAGGCATAGTTGGCATTAACGCAGACCATTATGTGCAGAACCCAGAAAATAGGTACACCAATGTATATAGGGAAGCAGTCAAAAAACGTATATATGTGTTTATTATATATACATTTCATATAAAAATGAGCATTTCCTTTTAACTGTGAAGAGGTACTTTAGTATTAAGAAAGCCAGCCTATTTTAGCTTATTGTTTTAAAAAATTTGTATTGTTCTAATGTGTTTTATCCACTGGGAGCAGCAATTATCTTTTATATTTAACTTAGGAGATAAAAGTATAGCAGTGTTTTAAGCAAAGAACTGTTAAAGCAAATAATTCCAACCTGAGTACAGTATCTTATGAAATATTTACTATTACAGAAAAAAATATTCTCAAGCACATGCAAGGTAAGAAATGACTTAAATTGGACAAATTAATCAAGAATGTTCCTTGGTGAAGTAATTCGGCCGGTGCCTGTAAGGTGGTGGTTGAAAATGTGGCCAGTTATGGGGCTTCCTTGAGTCTGCAAACAGTGCTTGTAAGTGGGCTAGAAGTCTCTGCTGGCTCAGGTGAACGCCTTGGCCCGAGTTCAAATGGATGATTCTAGCACAAGTGTTCAATGAGGTGAGGATTCAGAGGGAGTACAGTGAGTGTTGTATGTCAGAGTCAGATGTTAGGGTCGCATAGAAAATGTTGCAGACTGACTGTGTATTTGTCTGTCTCTTGCACTAGAATCTGAGCGCCTCTGAAGTCAGGACTTGGTCTCATTTACTTCTATAGGCAGAGCCTCCATGCTCACAGCCAGCTGGGGCAGGCGTTTGGAGTCCCAAGCCTAGCTTTTATAAGTCATCTGTCCGGAGAGGGTGCCCTGTTCCTGTTGATCCATGTGCTCGAAGGCAACCTTGGGGCTGGCAGGGGCCCCAGCCCAGCACAGCTCCTTGCAGCTAAAAGGAGGCCACACATTTGTTGAAAGAATGAATGCATGATTGATTTGAAAGTATCATTCATTAGATCATAAGCACCAAATGCTTGTTTTTCATATTATAATATATCCTTGTTTTTAAAAATTGGAGGATAAATGGTTTACAATGTTGTGTTCGTTTCTGCCCCACAACATCTTTGCGTCAGTCATAAGTGGCTTGGATGCCCTCGTCTTGAGCCTCCCTCCCACCCCGCCCACCATCCCACCCCTCTCGGTCTCACAGAGCACCAGGCTGAGCTCCCTGTGTTTCATAGCAGCTGCTCACTAGCTCTTGTATATACGGTAGCGTATATATGTCAGTGTTACTCTCTCAGTTCATCCCACCCTCTCCTTCCCCTGCTGTGTCCACAAGTCGGTTCTCTATGTCTGTGTCTCTATTCATGCCATAAAATACATCCTTTATTATATCCTAGATAACTTGGCTGTCTGGAGAAATGCAGATTTTTAGGCCATAGTCTTTTCCTTTTTGTATCAAATGAATGTACAGCTCAGTAGGTGTTCGCTGAACGTCCTCCTGTGTCCCAGGCCACAGGGATGAACTGATCATCAGAGGCAGGCCATGCGAGAGGACGCTGGGGGAGAGAGCAGCCTTTCGGAGATTCCCTCAGAGCGTGGGCGTCATGTTGCAGCCCAGTCTTGGGGGCTGGTTTGGAGAGGGGCAGGGTGGGAAGGAAAGGTAACCTCTGAACTGAGTTCTTAAGGCTTAGAGGTGACCCAGGAAGCTGTCAGGACAACGGGAGTACATTTCATCCTGGGGTAAGAGCTGGCGAAGCCGCTTGGGATCCAGGCTCGTCTAAGTTATGTCCAGGACCATCAGAAAAAGCAGGAAGGGGGAGGCTGGAGTAGAAGAACTGGGAGGAGTCAGATTATGAAGATCCATGAAATGTGTCTAAGTTCATAGAGGATGGAAAATGAAAGGTTTTAATAGGAAAACTTGCTTGTTTTCTGGAACTAAGATGTTTTTAAAGTTCTCAACAAGAACTTGGGATAAATTGTGTTCAGGCCCATGGGTGAGAGTCTAAAGTGTTACGATCTCTCAGCCACTGAAGAGAAGACCAGAGTGGATTAGCACAGATGATGAAGTGACTTTGCTAAAGCAATGTGGGTGGACTGGCAGGTTGGGCAGGGCCAGGCGAGGGGGCTTCATGGAAGGCGTGATGCTTGAGCCAGCCAGCTCTTTCATCTGAGGAGGAGGAGGGCCAAGCTGTTCCCATTGGGGAAGCCCAAGTAAGCAGAGCACAAAGGCAGGAACGCCTTTACAATTTCCGCTTTCCTTCTGAAAACGTGTGTGAGGACTCTGTCCCCGGGCACAGTTTGGGGGTTAAAGTGAGCAAGTGAACAATAGCTACTGAAATGAAGTTTTCAGCATTTCTTGCTGACCCTTGAACAACAAGGTTTTGAACTGCATGGGTCCGTGTGTGTGGATGTTTCTCCGCCGTGGGTTGGGTGAATCCTCAGATGTGGAATCTCTGGGTACTGAGGGCTGACTCTACGAGGCCATTTTATTTATGGGACTTGGGCATCCTCAGAGGGTGGTATTTCTAGAGGCCCAGACCCAGGACCCTGCAGATGCCGAGGGATGACTGTGTTTGTATCTCAGTTGTGGGGTACATCTGAAGTACCACACTTGCGTCGCTTTACCTGTATCCTCTGCTTCGGCTTCCAGCAGCCCTGTCTCGTGAAGTTAACTCTGCCGTGGGGAGAGACCAGCTCATCACTCACCCTCTGGGCGGTGTCCTCTCAGGGGTTTCCATGAAACACATCGCCTCTTTTGAGGCTTCCTCAGAAAATAGCCTGAGAAGTACTTTTCTTGTGTTAGGTCATTAAGTCAGTAATTAAAACTTTATACTTAAATCTGAAATCATACATTAATTATGCTTCCATGGCAGTTTCCAAATATAATTTTTCTTTGGTTTATCGTTGGTCCTTCAGCTGGGGTTGGTATAGTCCCACGGACGTTCAGAGTCACAGGATAAATGTATGCAACTTTCTAGAATTTGAAGTTTCCTTGGAACAAGCACGTATGTGTGTGTGGAAGAGTGTATTTGTGTATTGAGGTGTCACACATGTATAAAGAAATACGTACAGGGCTCTGTCATGGAGAAGCATAAATGATTTGCCTGGATTTAAATTAGGCACGGGCTTTCCTGGTGGTGTTAGTGGTAAAGAACCCTCCTGCCAGTGCAGGAGACACAAGAGACAAGGGTTCGATCCCTGGGTGGGGAGGATCCCCTGGAGGAGGATGGCATGGCAGCCCACTCCCGACTCCGTCTTCTTGGAGAATCCCATGGACAGAGGAGCCTGGCGGTCTGCAGTTCATGGGGTCGCCCAGAGTCGGACACAACTGAGTGACTTGGTGGACACGCAAGTCAGGCACAGGCTGTGCTCCCCTAAGGAGATGGCGTTTGCCTCTCTCTGATGATGGAGGTTCTTCAGTGTAAGAGCAGGAGAAGAACTGGTGTATTAAGGGTGGGACATGAGTTTGGGGTGTAACTAAGTCAGAGTTCTCTATCTGATGGTGACCTGTCGAGTGTGAGAGTGGGGTTGGCTGAGTTCTGGTCTCTTCTCCTCGGGCCATGTAAACCAGGCGGGACCTTTGTCCTTAATGCCTGCCTGCATGGTGTGTGTGTTGGGGGGAGGGGGGAACATAGAGCCTTAACGGTGACATTTCCTTTGTGAGGTTGAATAGGAATTTCTGAAGGGCACGAGAGGTGGGCTTGGTGTTTGGAAGAAAGGCTTTATGTGTTGTCCCAGGCGAAGGGCTCCTGGCCGGCATGTGGGAGACCAGCTGCAGTCGGGTCCTGATGAATGTGAACGTGACCGTGCCTCCCTCCGCATCAGTCCTTCCCTACCAATGAGCGCCTTCCCGGGTCTTTACTGGGACT
This sequence comes from Bos indicus x Bos taurus, assembly GCF_003369695.1. NCBI lineage: Eukaryota > Metazoa > Chordata > Mammalia > Artiodactyla > Bovidae > Bos > Bos indicus x Bos taurus. The sequence goes on along the minus strand of NC_040098.1, from coordinate 45,429,368 downwards.
CCTGGGTAACGTGGAATGGAGGAACTGGGGACTTGCAGGGGTTCCATCTGTCCTCTTTAGATAAAGAGCTGTTTTTGTGCTCTGCCAATCACCACTGTGAAAGTTTCAAAGCTTTGGGGGAAAAAAAAAATAGAAAATAGGTGTTAACCGTTTTTAGTTGTATTTGGGCCCAGGGTTTCAAAGGCTCATCGGCTTGAAGATTGGAAATCAGTGTGGAAAATACTAAGTATTAACCTTTGCAAAACATATTTTTGAGAATTTGGTGGGGCTGTTTTTCATTTTTATTGGTTGAGTGCATTTGGCTCTGAACCCACTGCAGAAGACGAGGGCTTTTTTTTTTCTGCTCCGAGCTCCAGCTGTATCATAAGGTGAGAAGGAACACTTAGGAGGGTTATCAGAGCGTGGCTAAGACCCACAGGTGGGGTCTGTGGATGCCCATCACCTTGGAAGATGAGGTCCAAAGCCGTGAACTTAGCTGGGGCACACTCTCCTCGCCCTGGCCTTGTTCCTCTGTGTGTCTGATGGACGGCCGTTCTCCATCTCCGGAGCTCAGCGTGCAAACTGAGCATTTCCCAGCATTTCCACGTGGCCCGTCTCTCTGGACAGTGTCCTTCCCCTTCTGCTTCCACTGTTTCCTTACTCTATGTGGGAGGTGTGTCCGCTGAAGAGTTCACTTCTTCAAGTTTCCTCCGCTTTCCTCCTCTCCCGCTGCCACCCCTATCCCTGGGATACAGTGGGTTTCCATTGCTTGTGTCTACAGGTGGCTTGTTGTACTTTGTTATTCCATCCTAATTTTTCTACAGGGACTTCACTGGCAGTCCAGTGGTGAAGACTTGGCCTTCCAACGCAGGGGATGTGCGTTTGATCCCTGGTCAGGGAGCTAAGATTGAGCATGCTTCTTGGCCACAAAATCAAAACGTAAACCGCAGAAGCAATATCGTACCAAACTCGGTAAAGACTTATTACTAGTAATTCTGTAGGCCTGCCATCTTAGCTGGGTGAATCATGTGTCAGAAGAGACAGTTTTAGTCTTCTGTGCTCAGCAAAATTGCATTCATGTTAGCTTTTTAGCAAACTACAGGTTTGTACTCTTGAAATTTGTTTATGTTTTTGAACCTTAAGTAGCAAATTCTTCTTATATTTGGTAGCCTCTGATTAGGAAACCTGCTCTAATACAAATTTTGAAGCGCTCCAAACAGATGAAGCAGGTAGTTATTACTAACTTCTGTTTCATGTGGAATTTTGCCGTAGGATTTCTAGCATTCATCCCCTTAGTACTTTTAGTTAATATAATGGTGAAGAGTTTGGCTTTATGCTATCACGGACTAGCCGGTGGCCTTGGGCAAGCTGGGAGTGTTGGTTTCCTCTGTCTGTAAAACAGAGATAATGCATGTGAAGATTCGACGATGTGTAAGCATTTGGGACAATGCCTGACACTGGATAGACACTCAGTCCAGGGACCTGTGTGTTACTTTCGGTGAAAAACTGGTTTATGTCCGACTCTTGAGTTACACACAGAACACCAGGGAATACCTGTGTGAAGCCTCTACCTGCATTTTGAAAACTGCATAAAGGAGGCTGCATCTGTGCTCAGCGTTGATCACCGGTATCCCTCCTTCTTGTCCTGACTCCTCAGGGCTTGGGATCTGGAAGAGAGAGGTCAGTGCAGACAGTCATTCGGGGAGGAAAATTCTTAGCCGCCATGCTGCCGCTGAACTCATTCAAACCTCAGCTCCTATTTTGACAGCGCTGAGTGAAGTAAAACTGGTTATTTGTTCTGTCTGCATGCAGTTCTCAGGCCACTGATTGTGAGGTCTTCTGTTTTATTATCATTGCACTGTTGTTAAAGATGATGTCGCCGTCACGTGGGAGAGCAGTGACATTCTCTGGTTCTTCACTACCAGATACATCTACCGAATACATCTGGTAGATGTGGTCCCATCTCTCCATTCCCTGGCTCCTCCTGTGGGAGACCGCAGAACCCAGCTGGGACCCCAGGTGTAAGCTCATAAGTGACTGTTTGCGTTTACTATCAGTGTGTTGACAGGAGCCCACTCTAGTGATTGTTTTGTAAAATCTGACTGTGAATAAAATCTTACGTTTTCTTGTTATGTGGGGATTATTTGATTGAGCTTTATCTATAGAATAGGCTGAATTTTGATGATTTTTCAGATGTAATTCCAGCTGCTTGTGTGGTGTTTTTTTTACATTTGAATGTTAGGTTAGCACTTCTGTGCCAACAGCCTCAAGATTCGAGACGTTAGAAATTTTGTAGGGCAAACCATCCCATGGCTTGTAAAAATAAATTCTGTATGTGACTGTAGCTAGAAAGGAAATATAGAACAAAATATAGTTTTGATGAGAAAGGTGAAAAAGCAGTTGCACTTATTAGGAACTTTCATGTAAGTAGCTGATATTATTTAGTTTGACGAGGATAAAAATAGAAGAGTAGACTGAATATAGCAAGCCACTTATTTTTCTTTATTTCAGATAATTATTTTTCAGCTCATGTTGAGAGCTTATCTGATGCTTTTTGAATGCTTATTAACATTAAGCAAATGCTTTTCTCTTTTTAAAAGCAAATACAAAATGTAATAATGTGATTAATCAGAGTAATGACTTTATTTTAGAACATTGTTGCAGAAAATATGTTCTGATGAGGAATAATTTTATCTTACCATAGAACAGAAAGATACATAATATGCTTAAAACCCTTGGTCATATGCATAGGTGTTAAAGCCACACATTTTAGAATGCAATGTAATTTAAGTGAGTCTGCGCTAAAGTTGATTCTTATGTTATCTGAAAAAATATTTTATAAATTAATTAAGCACCTTATTTTTTCATTTATATTTTTAGTTCTTTTAAAACATTCAAGCGGTATTTTTTGAATATTCAGTTCAGTTCAGTCGCTTAGTTGTGTCCAACTCTTTGCGACCCCGTGGACTGCAGCACGCCAGGCTTCCCTGTATATCACTAACTCCTGGAGTTTACTCAAACTCACGTCCATAGAGTTGGTGATGCCATCCAACCATCTCATCCTCTGTCGTCCCTGTCTCCTCCTGCCTTAAGTCTTTCGCAGCATCAGGGTCTTTTTCCAGTGAGTCAGTTCTTCTCATCAGGTGGCCAAAGTATTGGGGTTTCAGCTTCCGCATCAGTCCTTCCAATGAATATTCAGGACTGATCTCCTTTAAGATGTACTGGTTGGATCTCCTTGCAGTCCAAGGGACTCTCAAGAGTCCTCCTCCAACACCACAGTTCAAAAGCATCAATTCTTCAGCACTCAGCTTTCTTTATAGTCCAGCTCTCACATCCATACATGACTACTGGAAAAACCATAGAATATTAATAATGTTCCAGTGACAAATGACATGAAGCTCTTCTTATGAAGCACTGGGTGTTTGTAAGACTGTTAGCCATTGTTCACCATAGCACTACAGCTTATCACCAAATAGAGTCCTTTCTTCCCAGTACTCAAATCATTATTTAAGAAGGAAGTTCTTTCTGACCATTAAGCATAAAGTTTATACTTGGTGCAATATTGTATTAACTTTGACCTTTTAAAAAAATAACTTTAGAAGGAAGACTTTTCAGAAGGTTCTTAGATATTTTCTAGAACAACTTTTGTTCTAGAATATTCTAAGGCTGTGCTGCCTTGCAAAAGTATTTAGAAAGTATGTAGTGATCACAAAATAGTTGGCTGCTGTGGAATAGCAGTCACAGAATACAAGATGGAACTATAGTAGTCCAAGAGTTATTATACCCACTTAATTGATACAAAAGTTGATTTTTATGGTACTCAGGTGCCTATGTGATTAGAGTATGAGTTTGCTCAAGTTTATTTATTGTTTTATATTTTGAAATGTGCATATTTATATGTGTGCTTAGTTATATGTGCTTGTCTTCCAACTCTTTCAGATTCTCCAGTGAAGAAAAAGATATAATCAGCATCTAGCCATTTAATATTTCCGTATCCAAATAGGAGTTGATCAAACATACGGGGCAGTGTTTGATAGTTTAAAAATCAATAAAAATGATCTGAGCTGTGACACAGGGACTTGGAAGGTGGTTAAACGGTGTCAGCGAGCTCTCTCTCCCACCCCTCGTTTCTCATACGCCTTTCCAAGAGAAGTCTTAAATTTTACAGCCGGGAAAGGATGAACCTTAGATACTTAGTTCATCTTCCTCATTTTACAGATGAGAAAGTTGGGCAGAGAAGTTTAAGTGAATTGATCTCCAGCAGCTATTTAATGTCTTGTTTGAGATGATATTTGTGGAGTGGTCTTTAAATTTTTTTTCTTAATCATATTGATTCCCTTAGTTACAGTTCATTGTGGGCCAGTAGCAAGAGGGAGGTTGTGTTTCATTTTTATGATGAAAAGAGCTAGCCTGCCCACAGGTCTGTGTACTTGGCTCTAGTCAAGTGATTTTTACATGTTTGCTCGTTTAATCCTTATTACCATGGAGATGGCCGCTGTTACTACCCCCATTTTAGGGATGTGGGAGTGAGGTACAGAGAAGTTGTGGGTGGCCCAGGGTCCCACAGCCAGGAGTTTAATGTGCTCGTAACTGTCATCCACATAGGGCTTCCTAGGTGGCTCAGTGGTAAAGAACCTGCTTGTCAGTGCAGGAAATGCAGGGGATGTGGGTTTGATCCCTGGGTCAGGAAGATCCCCCGGAGGAGGGCATGGCAACCCACTCCAGTATTCTTGCCTGGAGAATCCCACGGACAGAGGAGCCTGGCAGGCTACAGCCCGTGGGGTTGCAAGAGTCGGACACAAATTAGCAAGTGAGCACGCACACATGCATGTCATGCTTCTGCTTGTTCATGTGGATAGTAGAAAGAACTCCCCAGATTAGAGCAAGACTTTGGAAATGCCGTTCACCCAGTTACAAAATGCGGGGCTTCCCAGGTGGCTCAGTGGTAAAGAATCCATCTGCCAATGCAGGAGACGCAAGAGAGGTGGGTTCAATCCCTGGAGGAGGAAATAGCAACCCACTCCACTGTCCTTGCCTGGAGAGCCTGGCGGACTCCTGTCTGTGGAGCCTCAAAGAGTCGGACACGACTGAGCGACTGAGCACAATGGTACAATGGCCAGTTACAAAATAAAACTTGTCAAGCACAGCACATAAAGCTGAGGTGACTCACAGGTGAGAAAGACCTCTTCCCCCTCTAAGTCTTTAATTGTTGGAAATCCATTTCAGAGTTGTGTACGTAGATCACAGTCCAAGTTGGATTTGCTATTGCAAACTGTCGGGGGAATTTCCAAGCTCCTCAAGAGAGAAGGAACAGTTGTTCCATCAGAGATGTTTGCTTACATGATTTGCTTAGTAAGATGTAGTTGAAAGTAAAGATGTCTTGCTTAAGATGGAGAGTAGCAGTATTTAAGTGGGTGTCTCCACATAAAGGTTGAAATTTTGGACACAAAGGCTTAGAAGCTGTTTTGGGGAAAATTAATGAAAATATTAAAATTCTAAGTAAAATAAAACAGTTTATAATTTTTCCTTATGCATATAGAAAAAATATACTATTCTAGATATGTGTGGGCCTATATCCAGCTTGCAAGTGAAGAACCACTTTTAGCGATAAGAGATCAGAGTTAGGAGACTTTATGAGTCTTTCATTTTAGCAGTGAACAACAAATCTCCTTCTAAGAGTTTTTCATATGACCCAAAACACATGAAAAAGTTCTCAGGGCAATGCAAAGCAACATGTATATAATTTCAGGTGATACATTACATGCAGTGTGGAATCCTCAAAGTGAAAAAAATCTGAGTGGGATAAAAATCAGAAAATACTTACTGGAGAAGTTTAACTTTGTTCTCCTTTAAAACCTGAAGGAGGTAGAGTTTTGAGATGGGTTTTAAAGAAAAGGATAGATTGACAGAAAATAAGTTGTTTTGAGACTTCCGCAAAAGAAGGGATGCGAAATCATTACAGAAGTGGTTGTTAATCTAGTTTGGTGGTTAGAGTGGATTTCTCAGTGAACTTGAAACTTTACTGAAGAAGAAGAAAGGAACCTGTTTAGATATGATATGTATGTGTTTAGTCGCTGCTCAGTCATGTCTGACTCGTTGCTACCCTGTGGACTGTGGCCCACCAGGGTCCTCTGTCCATGGGGATTCTCCAGGCAAGAATACTGGAGTTTGTTGCCATGCCCTCTGCCAGGGGATCTTCCTAACCCAGGGATCAAACCCAGGTCTCCCTTATTGCAGGTGGATTCTTTACCATCTGAGCCACCAAGGAAACCCTGGTGATTTGATATATATAATGCCTATTCATGATAGTTGTAAAATTAACCAAGTTGAGTCCTCTTATACTAAGTTGAGTATTTACAGAAGAGATGTCAGAGGCTTTGGACCGTCTTATCACATTTTGAAATGAAATAACAGCCTCCCCACAGAGGATTTTGAGAGCAGTGAAACTCTTGTGTATGATGCTGTAACGGTGGCTACGTGTCCAGACCCATAGAACATGCGCCAGGAGTGAGCCTTCAAATAAACTGTGGTCTGGATGCTGCTGCTGCTGCTAAGTCGCTTCAGTTGTGTCCGACTCTGTGCAACCCCATAGACGGCAGCCCCCCAGGCTCTGCCGTCCCTGGGATTCTCCAGGCAAGAAAACTGGAGTGGGTTGCCATTTCCTTCTCCATTGCGTGAAAGTGAAAGTGAAGTCGCTCAGTCACGTCCAGATGCTAAGTCACATCCAGATGCTAATGATGTGTATTTCATCATTTGTAACAGATGCACCACTCCGGTGGACTGTGGCCCTGGTGGGGGAGGCTGAGCTTGTGTGGAGGGAGGGGAGATCCATGCACATTCTGCTTCATTTTGCTGTGAACCTAAACCTGCTCCCCAAAAGTATATTAAAACCAAAAATACCACCTGTGTCCATATGATTTGTTGATAACCAGGAAATAGGATGATGGGTTAAAAGGAGTGTCTGTCTCTGTCTCTCCCTTCCTCTTTATCTCTCATTCTCTCTCTCTTTTACTTTAGAAAATTCTCTTCATGCATACGGACAAGCCAGCATAAGCTAGTATGTGACCTCGAGCAAATAACTTGAATTTCGTGTCTTCATTGAGAACACTGCATGGGAGTAGGCAGGGGTTGGGGGCAGGGCACTGTCAACCTGTAATTTCCTTTTTAGCTTTAAATAGCTGCGATTCTAGGCAGGGGTCAGCAGGCTGCAGTCCAGTGGTCAGATCCAGCCTTCCACCTGTTTTTGTGAACGTCCGGTCACTGGAAACGAGCCACGTCCATTCATTCACTTGTCATCTGACTGCTTTACTTGCCACCGCAGCCGAAGCGAGGAGTCACAAGGTCTGGAACATCTGCCATCTAACACTTTGTTTTTGTCTAGTCGCTCCATCGAGTCTGACTCTGTGTCCCCATGGACTGTAGCCCACCAGTCTCCTCTGTCCATGGGATTCTCCAGGTAAGAATACTGAAATGGGTTGCCATTTCCTTCTCCAGGGCGTCTTCCCTGTCCAGGGATGGAACCCCTGTTCTGCATGGCAGGAGGATTCTTGACTGCTGAACCACCTGGGCAGTGTCTAACACTTAGAGGAAACATTTGCCGACCCCCGTGCAGGAAGTAGAAGAGAAGTAGGTGATTTATCAGCCCCTTCTGTTTGGGAGTAAGTCCTTCTCTTTCTGTGGAGGATGGCCATAGGCGTGGGTCACGGGGACTCAGAGCTGCTGCCTGAACCTGTCAGGGGCTCCCCTTCAGCCTTGCTTGGGAGGGGCTCCTCTGCCTGTGGTTCTGAGCTGAAGGGACGGCCTTAGAGGTTGAGTTGGTCTTGCCGGGAATATTCAATTGTCTTCGATGTTCTGAGGCCAGGATCTTGGGTCCCACCCAGAAGGCCCGGGTCGTCAGGGAGGAGCCAGCTGCTTGTCAGGTAGAACCCTGTCCTTTTCCGGGTTGGATTGTCCCCATTAGTCGCCTCTGTATTTAACTCACAGTAGGAGAAGATGCTGGAGGCAATGATTTCCAGCGGTGTGCATTATCTTTGCAGGATTGTTCTGCAGGGAAGCAGGGCCATCTCTGAGCAGAGGGCCTTCTGAAAAATGGGCTCCAAAAGGCAGTCCCGTTGCCTGTGAGTGGGCCTGGGGGTGGGCAGGTCGTCTGAGTGAGGATGGTACTCACGCGTGAGGTATTAACACTTTGTGCTTAGGCACAAATCACTGAGAACGTGATTCAGTACCTGGTGTGCCTGAAGTTGCAATGTTCCCTGCAACACTTCTTTCATCTCCGAGCAGTTCTTTACTTCTGGTGGTTTGGGATAGTGGGATAAGAGTAAAGGAAATGATATTTCTGTGATCTGTTTTTATTTTGCTTTATTTTCCTTAAGTTTATTTTTCTTTTAAACTTTTTATTTTGTATTGGGGTGCTGTGCTTAGGCACTCAGTCATGTCTAGCTCTTTGCGACCCCATGGACTATAGCTCGCCAGCCTCCTCTGTCTGTGAGGTTTTCCAGGCAAGAATACTGGAGGGGGTTGCCATAGCCAATTAACAATGCTGTGATAGTTTCAGGAGAACAGGGAAGGGACTCGGTCATACATATGTGTGTATCCATTCTCCGCCAAACTCCCCTCCCATCCAAGCTGACACATTGAGCAGAGTTCCCTTTGCTACACAGTAGGTCCTTGTTGGTTATCCATTTTAAATATTATTTTGCTTAAGATGAAATATTCTGCCCTAAGGATAGGCTCAATTGAGCTCATAATATCTGAGTGATTTAAGAAATGCTTTTGAAAGCACCATCAATTCTCCACGGACACACTGGAACCTTAGCTGCTACTTCTGTACAGGCTGATGTTAGCACGTGACCCACAAATGGTCTGAGAATCAGGAACTGTTAACTCGCTGCCTCTCATGATAAAGGGAGGAGCCTGTAGGGTCATGAACTGACCCAGAAGCCTGTGTTTGGAGTTCTGTAGGCCCTGCTATGATGTGTGGGACACACTGAGGAGTTCAACAGCTCCGCCCCTGTCTTCCAGGAAATTTATAGTTGAAGATGTTGAAAGACCATAATGGCTTACACATGCAAGTTCGGCCAGCTTGTGCAAACATCTGATGAGTGAACATGTAAGTGATGTTCAATTAACACGCATAAGCAGATGTGTGACTGTGTGACAGGGTTAAAGGCATCATTTGGCCTCTTATATGTTGAGAGTTTAAGTTGATTTCCTGTGTTTTGATGAAATTAATGCCACATGAGTGATGAGTTACACACCTAGCATTCAACTAACGTCTTGGACAAGCCGGAGTTTGCACTGAGTTTGTATGTGATGCTCTTTCATGGAAAGAGTGCCCTTGTCAGTCTCCAGACAGTAGTTTATATTGCTCTGTCAAACCCCTGTACAGTACATAAGTTTACAGATTTGCAAAGATACAATTTACGTGCAGAAAAACTCACCCCCTGTGCGCTGTCCAGTTCAGTGGCGTTCGGTGCTTCTGTAGAGTTCTGCAGCCTTGACCACAGTCCAGTTTCAGGACGTGTCCACCGTATCCTCCACACTTCCCTGAATTGTTTCTCAATCCTCACTCCCAGACCAGGCAGCCAGGCCCTGGTCTGCTTTCTGGCTCTTTATGTTTGCGTTTTCTGGGCCTTTATTAATAATATGAGGATCACACAATTTATAGACTTTTATGTCTAGCTTCTTTCAGTTAGCATATAATATATTTGAAATTCATCTTCATGTAGCATGTATCAGTTTTTTCGTTACCTCTTATTGCCAAGTAATGTTCTGTTGTGTGCCTAGACCCCATTTCATTTACCCATTCACCAGTTGGTAGACACGTTTGGATGGTTTTAATTTTTTGGCTGTTGTGGATAATGTTGCTGTGAGCAGTCATGCCCACATCTACAGTTAGCTGGAATTTCTCTAAATGTCACTTGAGGTCAAGTTGGTTGTTAACATGTTTTACCTGATACAATTATCTCCGATTCCAGCTCTTCTAGGGTTGCTGTTTGCAAAGTATTATCTTTCTCCGTCTTTTTCCTTTGAAACTTTGGGGTTTTTGAACCTAAGATATGTCTCTTGTGGACAGCACCTTGTTGGAATCGTGTTTTTATCCAGTCTTGAGAGTGTGTCTTCTGAGTGTGGTGTTCATTCCATTTACATCAGTGTAATTATTGTTATTGGGACTTAGGTCTTCCATCTTGTTACTTCTTTTTCTGTTTGTCTCATAATCTTGTTTTTCTCTATGTCACAGTCTTCTTTTGTGTTAAATATTCTTTAGTGCACAATTCTTATTCCTATGCTGCTTTTCTTGTTGTTACTGTCATTTTGAGTCATTTCTTTTAGTCATTTGGTTATTTTAGAGATTACAGTATGCATCCTAATGTATCGTCATCTACTTGAGAATCAAGCTAACTGAACACTGGTGACTTTGTTTTGGCTTTTCTCTCTCTTTCCCTTTGTGCTCTTACTGTCATAAATGTGTGACCCCTGTATGTTACAAACCCAGCTTTACAGTGTTAAATTATGGCTTTGTACAGTCTTCTGTATTTTTACGAATTTGAGGGAAGGAACGAGAAAAGATAGAGTTTAAGAAATAAGAAAAATATTAATGGAGTCTTACACTTACCACTTCTGGCCATCTCCTTTTCTTCTTGTGGATTTGAGTTATTGTCCATGTCATTTCCATTCAACCTGAAGGACTTCATATAGCATTTTTGTAAGGCAGATCTTCTTTGCCTTACAAATAACTTTGTCTTTTCAAAAAGTCATGGGATGCCTTTTTTTCCCCTGTAGTTTTGAAGTGTGGTTTTCTGGCTGTAGAATTCTCGGCTGGTAAGCTCCCCTCCCCCAGCTCTCCAGATATCCCATGGCCTTTGATCCTCCCTTGTTCATGATGAGAAATCAGGTGTTGATCGTGTTGGTTTTCTCTGCATGATGGATTACTTTTTGCTTGCTGTTTTCAAGTTTAGCTCTTTGTTTTTGGCTTTCAGCAGCTTGAGCACTGTGTGTTTAGGTGTGGGTTTCTTTGTCTTTATCTATTTGAAGTTTTGTTAAACTTCTTGGATGTGAAGATTAGTGCCTTTTAAAAAAATTTTCAATCAAATTTGGGAAGTTGTAGGACATTATTTCTTCAAATGTTTTTCCATCCTTTTCTCTTCTCCCATTACAAATATGTTGGTAAGCTTAATGTTATTTCACAGGCCTCTGAAGCTCTGTGTATTTTTCTTTGATCATTTTTTCTGTTTTCTTCGGACTAGTTAATGTCCTTTGAGCTGCCATCAACTGTACTGCTATTTTGTATCAGCTCAAATTTGTGGCTGAACCCCTCTAGTAAACTTTTCATTTCATTTATTGTACTTTTCAGAGTTTCCAGTTGACTGTTTTTTAAACCCTTTATATCTCTTTTTTGAGGTTCTCTGTTTGTTGACTTACCATATTTTAATTCTTTAAGCAGGATTTCCTTCAGTTCTTTGAGTGTATGTGTGTGTGTATTAGTTGCTCAGTCGTGTCCAACTCGTGGCCGGCCAGGCTCCTCTGTCCATGGGACTCTGCAGGCAAGAATACTGGAGTGGGTTGCCATTCCCTTCTCAGGGGATCTTCCCGACCCAGGCACTGAACCCAGGTCTCCTGCACTGCAGGCAGATTCTTTGCCATCTGAGCCACCAGGGAAGCATATGTTCATATACTAGCTAGCTACTCTGAAGCCTTGACCGTTGAAATCCAACAGTTGGGGATACTGGAGGTGGTTTTTATTGACTGCTTGTTGCCCGCCCCGAGTATGGGTCTCGCTTTCTTGTTTCTTTTCATGTCTCCAAGCTTTTTGTTGAATATCTTACACTTCAAACAATGGGTTCTAGCAACACTGATTCTGACTCTTGTCTGCTCAAGCCTTATTTCTGTAGTTGTTTGTTTAGTAACTTGCCTGAGATCAATCTGTGAAGGCTGTCTCTCCCATATTGCGCAGCGGCTGGTGTGTCTTGTTCAGCTTGTTCTTTTGTTTCTTTTCTTGTTGTTACTTTTAAGCCTAGCTTTTCCCAGAGGTCACCCTCACGGCAGCATAGTTCTGTGTTCAGCCAAAGACTCCTCAGACGTCGACGGGGAGTTGGGAAAGCTTTTGCTCTCTGCTAATGGGTCCACGCGTGGGCTGGGGAGCACCTTCAGATTCCAGGCAGCTGTCCCATCTTCCCTGGCTTCTACTTCCAGCCGGACTGGCTTGTACTTCCAGCCGGACTCCTCAGCATCTCTGTGGGCGTCGGTGCCAGTAGGGGACGTGGGGCGGGGCGGGATGTGTCCACTCCGGCATCTGCGACGTGTGTGCAGGATCACTGGTCAGCCGGGGATGCCGGTGGAGAGTCATCTCACTTCCCAGAGCTCCCTGTGAAATCCTGGCTAATCTGAGGGTCTCTTGCTTGACCCGCCTTGACCTCAGCCGCAGGCTGGCAGAGCCTCAGGCCCTTGTGTTGTCTTGTCAGTGGCATGGCTCCCCTTCACTGATGGTGCCCCGAATCTAATGAGCCTAGCCTGGCCTGGCCTGGCAGTGAAGCTCGTGGTCTTCTCAGTCGACCCCCATCCCCTGACCTGTTGCACTGGCCAGAGCTGCAGACAAGGGCATGGAGACAGCCCCGGAGCGAAGCAGCCGTGGGCTTGCACCATCCCAGTCCTATCTGAAGTTCAGCGCTTTTCACAGAGACGCATTTCTGGTTCTGTCCTGCTCTCATGGACTTCCGGAGGGCTGAGCTGGTTGTTCTGTCTCATTTTAAAAGGTGTGTGTAGGGAGAGGATGTATCAACCTCCTGTTTTGCCCCTGCTGTGTTTTCGTGGACTGTGCTCTAAATACCCACCCACTCCCCCACCCCGCATCAGGCTCTGCCACGTGACTGCCAAGTCCCGCAGTGTGTTTTAACCGGCTTCCACTTGACTGCTCGTCAAGACCCATCTGGTTGGCTGAAAATCTGGCTGCTCTTTTTTTTTTTTTTTAATTATTTATTTATTTTAATTGGAGAATAATTACTTTACCATGTTGTGATGGTTTTCACCATACAGTAAAAGATAGAAAAAAGGGAGATGATCATGTTTTTAGGGTGCTATTGCAGCCATTATTCATACTTTAAATCTGTACTACTCGTATAAATATTAGCCCACTGATAACTTTATATCGAAGCTTCTATCACTGAAGATGTGGTTTAGCTGGGAAAGAAAAGCAACGGCTTTCGAGTTTGGGACTGTGAAATTGGATTGAATCCTGAGTCTGCAGCTTACAGGGTCCATGACTTACAGAATGTTATTTATTCTCTCTGAGCCTGTGTTTCCTCACCTTAAATTGTGGCCAGGAGTACCTACCTGATGAGTTATTGTGAAGATTAAATATAACACAGATAGAAGATCTGGTATGCAGCATGTGTGTGTGCTCAGTTGCGTCTAACTCTTGCGGCCCCATGGATTGTAGCCCGCCTAGGCTCCTCTGCCCGTGTGATTCTCTAGGCAAGAATAGTGGAGTGGGTTGCCATTTCCTCCTCCAGGGGATCTTCCTGACCCAGGGATCGAACTCCAGTCTCTTGTGTCTCCTGCCCTGGCAGGCAGATTCTTTATCACTGAGCCACCTGCATATATACACATTGATATACACAAGAGTTAGACACGACTTAGCAACTAGACAGCCATAGCAAAATACACACGTGCAGCCTCAAGTGGTGTGGCGTGTGAACAGGCGTCCGGTATATGTAAGTGGTGTGGTGTGTGAACAGGCATCCAGTATATGTCAGCCTCAAGTGGTGTGGCGTGTGAACAGGCGTCCGGTATATGTAAGTGGTGTGGCGTGTGAACGGGCGTCCGGTATATGTAAGTGGTGTGGCGTGTGAACAGGCGTCCGGTATATGTAAGTGGTGTGGTGTGTGAACAGGCGTCTGGTATATGTCAGCCTCAAGTGGTGTGGCGTGTGAACAGGCGTCCGGTATATGTAAGTGGTGTGGCGTGTGAACAGGCGTCCGGTATATGTCAGCCTCAAGTGGTGTGGCGTGTGAACAGGCGTCCGGTATATGTAAGTGGTGTGGCGTGTGAACGGGCGTCCGGTATATGTAAGTGGTGTGGCGTGTGAACAGGCGTCCGGTATATGTCAGCCTCAAGTGGTGTGGCGTGTGAACAGGCGTCCGGTGTATGTAAGTGGTGTGGCGTGTGAACAGGCGTTCGGTATATGTCAGCCTCAAGTGGTGTGGTGTGTGAACAGGCGTCCGGTATATGTAAGTGGTGTGGCGTGTGAACAGGCGTCCGGTATATGTAAGTGGTGTGGCGTGTGAACAGGCATCCAGTATATGTTAGTGGTTGGGAATGTAGTTTGCGTTAAGTGTTTCTTTATCAGTTTATCTGCTTCTTGTTTTACTTAGCTTTTGCCGCTTAAGTTTTCTTTTTATTGAATAGTTTTTGGTATTTATATGGTAATCGAAGAGACCAACATTTTTTTTCTCAGAGGGCCTTTTGGTTGAATGCTCTTTCTAGATATCTACATGTTCCCAGGTGTTTCGTAGTGATTTCTTTCTAAAATCTAAATTTTATGTGTTTATAAGTGACTATGAAACTTTTTACAGCCACTTTGTAAGGAATGAGTTCATATATAAAATATATATATATGAAAGTGAAAGTGAAGTCGCTCAGTCGTGTCTGACTCTTTGCGACCATGTGGACGGTGTCCATGGGATTCTCCAGGCAAGAGTACTGGAGTGGGTTGCCATTTCCTTCTCCAGGGGATCTTCCTGACCCAGGGATTGAACCCAGGTCTCCTGCATTGTAGGCAGATACTTTACCATCTGAGCCACCAGGGAAGTTTTATATATATATATATATATATATATATATATATATATAAAGCTTGTCTTGTGGGGAGGTCCATAAAATGAAAGAAAGTAGATCATTATCTAGACACCCTCAGGCCGTGATGGGAAGGGGTGAAGCCACGTCTCTAGTAGAGAGTATGGAAGGCTGCTATCAGATCTTGTAGGCCCAGCACTCATTCAGTTCAACCGCAGAGGCCCTGTCCTATGGTGTTTCTATTAATTCAAAGGAAGTGGTGACTTTTGTGACATCAAGTTTCAGTGTCATCTTTGGTTTTCAAGAGGGTTGATTAGACTATGGTGTATTCAGATCCTTATAACAGTGGCCATCCTTT
Organism: Bos indicus x Bos taurus; assembly: GCF_003369695.1. Lineage (NCBI taxonomy): Eukaryota > Metazoa > Chordata > Mammalia > Artiodactyla > Bovidae > Bos > Bos indicus x Bos taurus. The sequence continues at coordinate 45,414,241 of NC_040098.1, read as the reverse complement.
CACATGATCCATGGGATGGAGAAATTAATGATTTCCCCTACTTAACATTTTACTTAACTCTGGCAGAGACCCTTATGCCAGAATATCTTGTAATGCTTTTTGTTAAATTTTATGTGTTTAAATTAAGTTTCTAGATGTTCCCTCTTAGAATTCTTCTTGTTCTTCTAGAGAATGTGTTCGTCACGGAGTATGTGTTGTTAAGGGTAATGTTTAACAACAGAAGGTCTAGTGTATGGCCTAGGGAACTATAGTTAGTATCTTGTGATGGAAAATAATTTCAAAAATAATATATGTGTATTTGTATAACTGAATCACCTTGCTGTGCACCCAAAACAGTGTAAGTCAACCAGATTTCAATAAAATGCATACATTAAAAAAAAAGAGTAATGCTTAAAGTTGAAATCCCGGGATACCTGGAACTTTTGCAACATTGACCTTGCAAAATTTAGAAGCAGGGGAAATCAGGATTCAGAGCTCCTTCACTTAAAATGAGGTCAGGAAGTCTGTGGTCCCAGGTGGACGGGCCAGGCAGACACTGTGTAGGTAGGGCCTTCCACGGACAGGTGCAGCCAGGCGCTGTCTAGAATGAGGCCTGATTTCACAACCCATACATGCCTGGGATGCGCTTGACGCACCCTGGTTCCAGAGTGAAATCACAGATTTTGTAAATATCAAATGGTCCTCCAGCATCTGCATTTGCCGCAGGACTAAAGGACAGAGTTACATATTCACGTTGTTCCTATTAAACACGCACACAAACCTGTTTCTTGAGACAGGTCTATAAAAATGATTACTTTTTTTTCCCTTCAGCCTTTAAAAACCATATTTTTGGCAACGTTTTTTCTGTGATAAAAATCTTAAAAGAGTTTTATTAAATGAACTAAAAGATGAGACTTTCTAGTCTGTGTAGACTGGATATTCTGTCCCATATGCTCGGTGAACACTCGATGAGTAAGCGTGCAAGGCGCTGGCCCATTGAGCACCGTGGAGGGTTCCATAGGGACCCTGGCCGGCAGGACCCAGACCCCAGGGCCCCGGGTTCAAGGGGAGTGACAGGACAAGCCCCTGGCCGTGCAAACAAGTGCAAAGGGGTCAGTGCCGTGGGCCGCAGGAGCCTGGGAAGGGAGGCAGTGCTTTCTGGTTCAGTAGGGAAGCTGCCTCCAAACCCTAAGAATTCTATTTCCTGTGTCCATTTTGAACTAGTTCTTCAAATCTCTTCTAGTGATAAAACTGATCAACCTGCCTACCTATCTATCTATCTATATTTTTAATTTCCTTTCATTGTGGGAGCCTAAAAGAGAGGAAAGAGGAATTCAGTGGTGAGAGACTTGGTTAAGAAGAGTAGCTTAGGGGCTTCCCTGGTGGCCCAGTGGTAAAGAATGTGCCTGCCCATGCAGGAGACCCGGGTTCGAACCCTGGTCCAAGAAGATCCCACATGCCTCGGAGCAGCTAAACCCGGGCACCACAGCTACTGAGCCTTTGCTCTAGAGCTCGGGGGCCACAACTACTGAGCCCACACTGCTGCAAGTGCCGAAGCCCGCACGCCCAAGAGCCCGTGCTTCGCGACGAGAGACCACCGCAATGAGAAGCCACGCTTGCTGTGACTAGAGAAATGCCAGGGCAGCCATGAAGAGCCAGCACAGCCAAAAGTCAAGACATAAAAGTGTATGTGTGTGTATATATATATATATATATATATATTTATTTATTTAAAAGAAGAGAAAGAAAAAAAAGAGTAGCTTGGACTCTTGGTGTGGTTTCTCCACTTGATGCGCCGCTTGCTGTGACTAGAGAAATGCCAGGGCAGCCATGAAGAGCCAGCACAGCCAAAAGTGGTTTCACCACTTGAGGCGCCAGGCTACATGTGGCATCTGACCTGACATGTCACTGGAAAAGCCCTGTAAGTGCAGGGTCTCAACAGAAATATCCGGGGAAAACAGCTCAAGTAAGCACGGGGGCTTGGACACATGTTAGATTCGGAAAAAATACCATTTGTGTGAAGCAAGCACTTGGTACCAAATGTATGAAGAACTACTGACACCTCATGGATGTGGGTATTATTTTTTTCTGTTCCATAAAGGGTGTGCATATGTGGCTGAGTCTGTGTGTGTGTAAGTCTAGACACCTATATGGCCCTGCTCGGATTGATCCATGAGTTTAATCAGTGACAGTGAAAACTGTTCAGTATATTTCCAAATTATTTAAAAAATAGATTGTCGTATGTCTGTTAGTTTGGAGTCACAGCTTAATCTTTCCAAAAATACCAGATTTATTGTATAGAATTCTGCCTATGCTGCTGCTACTGCTGCTAAGTCACTTCAGTCATGTCCGACTCTGTGCAACCCCATAGATGGCAGCCCACCAGGCTCCCCCATCCCTGGGATTCTCCAGGCAAGAACACTGGAGTGGGTTGCCATTTCCTTCTCCAGTGCATGAAAGTGAAAAGTGAAAGTGAAGTCGCTCAGTTGTGTCCGACCCTCAGCGACCCCATGGACTGCAGCCTTCCAGGCTCCTCCGTCCATGGGATTTTCCAGGCAAGAGTACTGGAGTGGGGTGCCATTGCCTTCTCCGAATTCTGCCTATAGGATTTACTAAAAGTGGAGACAAAGTATATTTAAATAATGCCTTGTCCTTTTGAAATGTATGTGGATGATTGTTTAAGGAAAGAATTGTAATCATGCTTTTTTTCTTTTTTAATTGAAATAATAAAATAGTTCAGAGAAGTAGCGTGTCAGGACCTGTTTACAAGTAAATCTTGGTGAACATAATTTCAGTGAAAAATTACGTATGGTGCATTTTTGTTGTTCAGTTGCTAAGTCGTGTCCAACTCTGTGACCCCATGAACTGCAGCACACCAGGCTTCCCTGTTCACTATCTCCCAGAATTTGCTCAAACTCAGGTCCATTGAGTCAGCGATGCCATCCAACCGTCGGATCCTCTGTCGCCCCCTTCTCCTCTTGCCCTCAGTCTTTCCCAGCATCAGGGTCTTTTCTAGAGTCTCTTCACATCAGATGGCCAAAGTATTAGAGCTTCAGCTCAGCATCAATCCTTCCGATGAATATTCAGGGTTGATTTCCTTTAGAATTGACTGGTTTGATCTCCTTGCTATTTAAGGGGCTCTGGAGGAGCCTGGTAGGCTGCAGTCTGTGGGGTCGCTGAGGGTTGGACACGACTGAGTGACTTCACTTTCACTTTTCACTTTCATGCATTGGAGAAGGACATGGAAACCCACTCCAGTGTTCTTGCCTGGAGAATCCCAGGGGCAGGGGAGCCTGGTGGGCTGCCGTCTATGGGGTCACACAGAGTCGGACACGACTGAAGTGACTTAGCAGCAGCAGCAACAATAGTCTTCTCTAGCACCACAGTTTGAAAGCATCAGTTCTTCAGTTCTCAGTCATCTTTATTCTTTCGGTCCAACTTTCACATCCGTACATGACTGCTGGAAAAACCACAGCTTTGACTATATGGACCTTTGTACATGTTATGTATGGTACATTTTACTTTTCATGTACCCCTTGCTCTGTGAACTTGTGTGTATATCAGCAAAGCTGATGTTAAAATCTGTTTCTAAAGTGCATTTTGTTTTTTAGCATTTACAATTTTGGAATTACTCTTACACACACACAAATGCATATACACCGGCAGGGAAGGATCATTTAAAAATGATGTTGGGTTTAATTGAGTAGGTACTTGGGAAGGAAGATACTGAAACTTCACCACATAAGTCAACATAAATTTTAAAGAGTGGACATATAGAAAATCATGTTTTTAAAAAGTAGGAAATGTGGAAGAACATGCCAGACCTCTGGAGAGATTACCTTCTCAGGTTTGGAGAGTTAGAATTCAAATAAAAAGCATGACACATATAAACGTATAAAATATTTATCCCAGAGTCGTTAGACAAAGTCTGTTAAAGGTAAGTTGTTCTAATATATGGGCTTTCCTGGTGACTCACTGGTAAAGAATTTGCCTGCCAATGCAGGAGACATGGGTTTGATCCCTGGTTTGGAAAGATCCCCTGGAGAAGAAAATGGCAACCCACTCCAGTATTCTTGCCTGGGAAATCCCGTGGACAAAGGAGCCTGGCAAGCTACAGTCGATGAGGTTGCAAAGGTAGGCATGACTTACCGACTGAGCATGCATTCTAATATGTAAGAAAATATGACAGGTAAACGGACAAGGGAAACTAGAAATGATAAAGTAATATGTGGAAAAGTAACTCTCGGTAATAAAAAGCGAAAATGAGATAGAGATAATTTTTGTTTACCAGTACATTTGCTATTAAAAAAAGAAAAAAAACACCCAGGTTTCCTGAGGTTGTGTGGAGGAGGGGGGTAATCATTTGTTGTTGGTGACAAGGGCAAGCCTCTAAGGGGTGTAAACCTGAGTATAAGCACATTATAACAAACCCCCTTACCCAGGTTTTCTGTTTCTTGGAATTTATCCCAAAGAAATGATTCTTTCAGAGAGATGTTCTTGCTTCTGAGCTGTGTTCATTTAGCGTTATCATTAACAGCAAAATAGTGGACGTGACTTGGATGCCGTTTAGTGTAGTGTAGTGAAGTGATTCTCTGTACTAGCAGGCTCTAAAAACGATAGTTTTTGAGATCCCATGGAAATACGAAAAATGCTTGTTGTTACATGCAAAAATATAATGTACAGTTACATGTATAATTACATGGTCTTTGTGGAAACACTTTTGTTAGGGTAACAGCAATATGAAAATTTTAGATTTTTTTCAGACATCAATTAAGCATTTACCATCAGACTCTTCAGTTTAATTCTTCGGTCTGTGTTCAGGGTACCACTCTAGACCCCAGGGGTACAAAGCTCCCCAGGTCATCCCATCTGGTCATGCCTGTGGGTACCTGACACAGCTCAGAATGTAGTTGAGGAGAGTGACCTTCCAGAGAAGTCGATGCAAGAACTGGTCTTGGAGAACAGACGAGTTGACCAGATGACCATCAGGGAGGAGGTAATCTGAGCAGAGGCGACGGTCCAGATAAAGGTGGGATGTGCGAGCCGGGAAGGATGTGTACATTTGCAAAAGCTGTCTTTTCTTCAGGCTGGATTTCAATGTGAGGAGCGGGGTGGAGGGCAGGGAGACAGTGCTGAGGATCAGACCGAGGAGGGTGTGAGGTCGCAAGGCGTGGGAAGGACTGCCTGTGGTTACCTCGCAGCTCCTGCTTCTTTCTGAGCACAGTGAGAGCGGTCTGCCTTGTTAGTGGTGCCCCATTTACCTGGTTGTTGAACTTCTGCTGGTCAGGCTGTTTGCTAAATACCTTGGCGCTAGTGGTAAAGAACTTGCCTGCGAGTGCAGGAGACATAAGAGCCTTGGCTTCGATCCCTGAGTTGGGAAGATCCCCTGGGAGAGGAAATGGTGACCCACTCCAGTATTCTGCCCTTTGTCCATGCTTCCAAATGGACAGAGGAGTCTGGCAGGCTACGGTCCGTAGGGTCGCAGAGAGTCCACTACGACAGAAGTGACTTAGCATGCACCCACACGAATCGCTCAGAATCAAAACGTACTTGTCCGTGTAAGTTGCTTTGTGTATTTCCTATTGTGGTCATTCCTACGTTGAGCATTGATGATTTTCTCAAGACTGTACATGAATCAGTGGCAAAAATTAGATTTTCTGACTCTTGATACATGAGACTGTATTCCCTTTAGCAGTTTATTGCTGAGTAATAGGTTACAGCTAAATAAAAACATATTTGTGGATAATGTGGTTTTATGTGGTTGGCAAACAAGTTTTATTGGCTATTATAGGAAAGGATTTTGTGTGTGAAATAAATACTAGCAGTAAGTATTCTCCTTTTTAAAAAAATACTCAACATTATAGAATCTAAATAATAAGCTCTGCCATTTATGATTCTTTTTCTTTTTTAAAGTGTCCTATATAGAAAAAATTAAGGAACATGATATATCTCTTAGACTTTAATGTCGTGCACATTCATTATGTTGTAATGATTTGAGCTTTTGATGTCCTTTCTACCGAAGGCAAAAAGCAGTAGTTATTAAGTGTTTTGTTAGATCTTACATAATGTCTTCTTAAAGAAGAGTAGATAGTATTTCTTAAGTAGAATTTTTAATATTTGGCATAATTGATTTTTTTTTAATTAGCCTATGTGTTTTATGCATTTAAAAACATTCTGGGAAGAAGTCTGTAGATTTTGCTAGACTGCAAAGGTGGACATAGCACACACATAAAGTTAAGAACTCCCAGCTCCCTAACCCCTCACACCTCAAAGTCAGGAAAGGAAGGGACCAGGATGAACTTTAGAAATTGACAAATCAGAGTTTTGCATCTGTACTCTGCCTCTTATGATCCTTCTGTTACGCGGATGAGACCTTTAACTTTTGAGCTTCATTCTCTGCATTACCAAAGGAGTATGATATATCCATCACAGGTATTGATGAGGATTGAAATAGATGCCACATGTAATACTGGCTTCCCAGGTGGCACCAGCGGTAAAGAACCTGCCTGCCGACGCAGGAGACATAAAGAGACGCAGCTTCGACCCCTGGGTAGGGAAGATCCTGTGGAGAAGGGCATGGCAACCCACTCCAGTATTCTTGCCTGGAGAATTCCACGGACAGAGAAGCCTGGTGGGCTACAGTCCATAGGGTTGCAAAGAGTCGGACACGACTGAAGCGACTTAGCACCCACACCTGTGTAATACAGTTGGCAAGGTGACTGGCACGTGGAATAAACATTTTTACCTTTGGTCCTAACTCTTACCAGAAGCTGGACTTGTGTCTTCGGATAGATGATCATTTCTGGGTCTTTGTTGTGCATTTATCTAAACTAAACGGATTTAAACTTGCATATTTCTACTTCAACTGAAAACGTTGTGAGATTATTTTGAAATTCAGGGTTGCCTTTTCCAGATTGAAGTGATGTATATGTCTTCATGTGACACCTGTAATGGGAAGAGGACACAGATCTTTGCTTTGTTGATTAAAGACAGTGGGCGTTGATTTTTATTTCTATACCACCTAGCTTTTTTTTTTTTAACCAGTTTTCTTTAATTAGATGCTTGCCAGTCACTTTGATTGAAATTATGCCTGTTGCCTCAAATACCAGCTAGAAGGATATGGCGTCTGCCCTGGTGAACGAGCCTGTTTGGGGATGGGTTTTAGGAATCTCGCTTCAGTTCCAGCCAGCATATTCTTGCATTTTGTGACTGGTCACTCTCTTATCTTCACTTCCAGTAGCTCTTCGGGCCTTATTTTTCCCATTGGCTCCAAGTTGATAAGAAGGCCATGGGACGGGTTGATTGTGGGGGTGGGGTGGCGCTGGCCGAGGCTTATAATAAAGTAGGAGCGGACTTACAGTCAAGGTTCCTGACTGCAAAGAAGAGAAGCAGGCTCTCAGTCAGTGAAGGAATTCACTAGGAGGATATCTAATAGCTCACATAATCCCTTCGCAGGAGTGGATACCTGTGGTTAAAAGACAGGTTGGAAGCTGTGTGTACAAGGTCACAGCGAGGGGCAGCGTGATGAGGTGGCCACGCGGGGCAGTCCTGGACCCAGGGCAGCGCCCTGGGGAGACCCTGTGTACAAGCGCCCTGGGGATGCGGCGTTCTGGAGCGCAGGGCTGCTGCCTGACCTCACCCTGCATCCAGGATCGGGGAGGACAGCGCCTGGCCCTGTGGAATGGTGGATTCCCCGGCCTGGGGTGAGGATCCAGATGCCCAGCAGTTAAGAGGAAGTACAAGCAAAAAGAAATGTGGACGTTTCCTCCTGCCGGAGGCAGGGCATGTTGCACATGCTTCTTGGTCGTGTGTCTGAATCTGCCCCCGCTGTGAGCAGGCGTGCACGTGCACCCCCACGGCTTTCATCGGAGGCCTGAAATTAGGGCCTTTGATCCAAGAGCACCTAAGAAACGCTCTGTAATAAAGAGATTTAACGTGTTTGAATCTTTGCTTTTCCACCAGGTGGTGCAAATCTTTTATGATGTTCACAGACGTTAAATTCTCTTACAAGAAAAAATTTAAATCATTTTCTCTTAAGAGTCTAGCTCTACCATGTAGCGAAGGCTCATTGATCTGATTCTTGCCTTCTTTCTGTCTTTCATGAAGAAATAAGTGTATTTATATAGCTTACCAAATGCTGGCCATGGCTTAAACTATCCATAGATTTTGGGGAGTGTAACACGTGATTTTGTTTTTCCCGGGGCCGGGGGTAGGGGGAACTAGGAAAACTGGGAAAAGGTAGTAATACATTCAGTATCCTCACTGTTTAATGCTCTTTATGTAGCTAGAAACACTCAATTTTATAACTGTTTGCTTGACAGAAAGCTTATGTGATTTAAATCTTTGAAGATTAAAGGGTATCTTAGCAGACACATCACATTTTAACTGTCTTATAATATGACTCAAGTGACAAGCAGGGTTGTAATCGGGACAAGAAGGAGGTGTACTGAGACCCCTGCATTTGATGTCTCGTCTATGGGTAGAAAGAAGGCAGCAAGCAGGGTTGCTGTATGCAAAGTGTAAATATTTCAGTGTCAGGGTAGACAAGTAAGACTGAATCTGCAGTTTGAATATGTTTAAGGTTGTCTTAGAAACCTGAAAAATGTTCAGTTTAGACATGTTTTGAATTTTTTTGGGGAAAGTGTTTGAATATACCTACTAAATTTAAGTGTTACATAGACATACTATTAACAGAGTAGCTGAAAATAAGCCTTGAGATTAATGTTGGATAGTTCAGAGATAGTTTAAGGTTTGGTTTTGATAGTTTCTATTTAAGAGTTTAGGTGTTTATACTGATGGCTAGCTCGTAACAGTTTTACTGATGCCTCCCAACAGGGAAGAGGGACGAAACCAACTGGATGTGCCTCTCGAGTTTAGATGAGAACTTGTTAAGTGAGATTTTTTTGGTTTTCCTTGTAACTCTACTCTTAGGCACGATCAGTGTTTCTCAATTTTTTTTTCCTTCTCATTATCACCCTAAGTTTATGGACTCTTTTTATGAGCTGGTCAACATACCAACCAAGATGCATAATGTTTCTCCAAGGGAAAATATATATGAACTTCCGAACAAAAAGATTCTCAGTTGAACTTTGAAACTGTGGCATTTGAATGAGGGCCTCGGTGGGGGCGCCAGAGAATATCTCTAGAAACTCGAGCCCCCCGTGAGCTAGCACCCCTCAGACCACACACCTCTGACTGCAGCCAGTGGACATGGCACTTTTCCTGTGCACACCCACGACCGCCCCCAAGCAGACCGGGCCCGCCGCGAACCTGTTCTGCAGCCCTTCTGGAGTCTTGGCTCTGATGCTTGGCAGTCAGCGTCTGCAGAGCATTCGTTCTCTGGTTATAGGGCTTCTGTAGCGATTCAGTCGAGTTGTCAGGAGCTAGACTAGAGAGGTTACCAAGGTGACGAGACACAGTGTGGCATTGGGCGCACGCATCTCAGGCCTCACCCTGGTCGTCCCCTGGGCATCTGTGTGTGTGTGTGTGTGTACACTCTTGGTTAGAAGTTGGATTGTGTGAATATGTTTGTGTGGACCAAATAGATCCGTCATCCATCTCAGACATGCAGCTTGGCCCCTGGCCCCTGGAGGTCCCCTGAATTGCCCAGTAGAAGGATCAGATTTGCTCCACATTAGAATTGGCTCCTGACAGGTTCCATTGATCTGGAAGGAAGGTGGGGCATGTTTGAATCGATTTGACATGTCAAGGGGGATTTATGTGGCTTTTATACTTCCTTTAACATATCATGAGTTGGGTGCATTTTTCAGGGTGCCGTCAGAGTGAAAAGGTGGCCTGGGGATACTGTGCTACCAACTCAAAAGTCAGCAGGGATGGCACCCCCTGGGGTTGTGCAACGGGCAGGGCCTGGGGCCAGCTCCTGGGCTTCTTGAGTAAATTCATGCTGAGTTAACGCTTGGAAAGGAGGTGTGCCCCATGGTCAGTGGAGGCTGACCCACCAAGAGCCTCAGAGGGTGTGTTCACAGCATGTAAACAACCTTTTCATAACCGCTCAAACAACAATTAAACATTCATTATTATTTTTACAGTACATGCCTATTAAATGCTTTCCATAGTGTTGTGGCGCAGGAAGCATCCCTAATAAAATTTGATTGTAACATTTACAGATATCAGGAAGCCATGCTTTAAATTTTACCAGTTTGAAATCCAGTAATTAATTTTATTCTTGGGATCTTCCCTGGTGGCTCAGATGGTGAAGAATCTGCCTGCAAGGCAGGAGACCTCAGTTTTGATCCCTGGGTTGGCAAGATCCCGTGGAGAAGGGAATGGCAAACCCACTAATGCTTGATGTTTCTGTTCATAAATGAATATGATTTGCAAAAGAATGTTAAGCATCTTTTGTGAAACACTGACCCAGGAGATGAAATTAGATGTAATTTAAATTACCCAGAATTCACTGGGAAAAGATTTTTAAAATAGTAATTTTAGCCATATAGAAGCTAGAGAAATTTTACCTTGTTTGTTCTGAATATCTGAACTACTTTTGTAGATTTTGTAAACTGGTAGATTGTGTTAAATTTTTTAAAATGTGCTTTCAAACTCCTAGATATTCTTAACTTGAATAGTAGTTAGAAAATTAGCTGTATGGTAATGATAGTTTCCAGTGGTCATGTATGGATGTGAGAGTTGGACTGTGAAGAAGGCTGAGAGCTGAAGAATTGATGCTTTTGAACTGTGGTGTTGGAGAAGACTCTTGAGAGTCCCTTGGACTGCAAGGAGAACCAACCAGTTCATTCTGAAGGAGATCAGCCCTGGGATTTCTTTGGAAGGAATGATGCTAAAGCTGAAACTCTAGTACTTTGGCCACCTCATGTGAAGAGTTGACTCATTGGAAAAGACCCTGATGCTGGGAGGGACTGGGGGAAGGAGAAGAAGGGGACGACAGAGGATGAGATGGCTGGATGGCATCAGTGACTCGATGGACGTGAGTTTAAGTGAACTCCGGGAGTTGGTGATGGACAAGGAGGCCTGGCGTGCTGTGATTCATGGGGTTACAGAGAGTCAGACACGACTGAGCGACTGAAGTGAACTGAACTGAATGATATTTTGCATATATTATTATGGGTGGTGACCAACATTTATTGAGTTCTTACTGTATTTCTCAGCCTGTCCTAATCTCATTACCTCATTCAATCCTCCAAAAAATTTTTGTAGCTAGTTGTACTTGCCTGTCCCCATTTGAGAAAGAGGAAAACCAAGGTGCAAAGGAGGAAGAAACCACAGGCTCCCAGAAATGGAGTGGCCGGGCAGAGACTGGCGGTAGGATTGCAGTCTGTCTTATCCGAGGCTTACCCCCATCTTACTGCTGCCACACGTCTAAATGTGTAAGACACTGACTTTTTGCAGTGATGTGTAAATGCCATCGTAGTGTAACAGTAACATAATTCTGAGTGCCTGTGAGATCTGTGTATGTCTGGTACAATTCAAGTTTGGGGACATGCTCTCTACAGTATGCCCCTCACCCAGGGATGGACCCGGATGCCTGTGCAGTTTTAAATGATCGGAGGCACTTTGCCAAGATGGTTGTCAGAGGAATCAGAGAGTTGCCATCGGGTAAAGCCGTGTTTGGGGAGGCCCCCCTGGAGAGTCAGGAGGGTACCCTCTCCATGTGGGTACTGTGCTGGGCGGGGGTTGGCTCCTATAGCCCCAGGCAGTGGTGTAACCTGCCCCAGTCACTCCAGCTCTGGGTGGAATTGTCAGAGACCCAGGCCGTCTCCGCTGACCTCTTCTCCATCTGTCGCAAAGGCCGTGCTCCCTTCACTCTCCTTGCGGGGGCAGGTCTGAGGGCGGGGTTTGCGGCTGTCTCCATCTCTTGAGGTCATGGTGCTTTAGGTCCACACCAGCTCCCACCTCACTCCTGCAGATGCGCCAAGGAGGCAGCATTTTAACTCGCTGCCCTGTTACCTGCCGCCAGGGTAAGCCGAGTTGTCCTGGTGAGCCAGCCGGGAAAGAGTTTCAGACCCTGTGTTTGGGTTCATAGCCCTCTTACTGCTTTTTAGTGTCTGGGGGCTTGGGATTCACGTAGCGAGCTGGGGTGGGAGGGATGGCAGAGATGCTGTGAGTTTATCCCTGTACCCACTTACCTTCCCATTTAGCAGAAATGGCAGCCCCACTCCAGTACTCTTGCCTGGGAAATTCCATGGACAGGGGAGCCTGGTGGGCTTCAATCCATGGGGTCGCACACGGTTGGACATTTAATGATTGAGCAACAACAATATAGCCCTCGTTTTCTAACCAGCTGCTGTGCCCGTGGATGTTTTAAGCCTTTCCCAGGCTCTCTCTTAAGCAGTCACCCCTTTTTGAGAGCAGTTATTTGTTCCCCTTAAAAAGTCGTGAATCCTGAGTGGCTCAAGATCCAGAGGTGAGGCAGGTGGGCTGCTGAGCATGTGACTGGCCGTGGAAGGCACGTCAGCGCTGTTCCTGAGAACAGCATGCTACAGAGGCCCGAGAGTCCACATCTTCCCACTCCTTTCCGTGTGGGGATGAAAGTGTGCTTGAAGACAGAATTATGACCGTATTTTTCTGAACTTCGTCACCTAGACATTGAATGACCATTTAGTACTTGGAAGCGGTGGCTTATATTTCCAGTACTTCCTCTTTCTACAAACAGCTCTTGGCCTCCTTCCAACCGGAAATGTCTGCCACCCCTCCAAAAATGCCTGCTTTTTTTCCCTTAGTCTTCAAGATGTTCTCTGTGATTTACAGCATATTTCAAAACATGCGTGTGAATCTGTTGTTAATAGAACCTGGGGACACTCTTCGCTCAGAAAATCAATGTGCAGGGTTCAAAGCAGAATGATTATTTTTCAAAAGGTCTTCCAGTTGAGTTGAAGAACTCTGGAAGTCAGAAACAGATCTTTCTCCTTGCTACTATTATTTGAACAGCAGTTCTTTTCCCTTACAGGTTATAGCAAATTGTTGAGCATAGCTCCCTGCTTGGGGACATTTCTGTATTCTTTTCTCAGCCCTAGTCACTCCAAACCAGAATCAAGCCTCGAAGTGTTTGTATGATGCCTCCTTTCTGCTTATTGCGTGGTAATAGGAATGTCAGTGAAAAGGATGATAGCCATCCACTGTATGTGGTAAGACTGTGAGCATACAGCTAAATTCCCCGTTGTCCAAAGGAGGGTGGGAGAGGTGAGATTATTAAGAAAAGGTGTGTGTAGGCGAAGGGGAGAGTGGTCTCTTCAAAGCCATCTATAACCATAACGTTCATTTTGGGGTTTAGATTAGCACATAATAGGAGCACCCTTGGAACAGACATCTTTTCGGTGTATAGAAGTTGGGGGTTAATGCTATTCATTATGGCAGAATCCATGTATATTTCAGGTGGAAGGTGATTTTGACGCACACCCTTCGCGGTGAGCAGCCCGGCCCCCTCAGATTCTCCTGGTTGAGGGGTGGGGTGGTCATCACCCTGGGGAAGAGGAGCCAGTGGTATTTGAGGTCCTGGGGCAGCTGTGGGGTGACCATGCTCACTTTCTGTGTTGGGGGCACGGTGTAAGGCTTCTCACAGGCCAGCGTGCTGGTTGTTCGGCCTGAATTGCTTCTCTTTCCCTGACTATAGATTACTAAAAATCTAACATGTGCTTTCTGAGTATATAACTTCACCCAGTTCTCTGTTAATAAATCAGCACACATAGCCAAAGAAGATACTTTTCTGTCAGCTCCCTCCGGTAAGAAATACTATTTGTATGTAGAAAAAAAAAAAAAATATATATATATATATATATATATGATTTACAGATGGTTCAAAGGTTATTTTAAAACAAATTTGTGATTATGTAACTAAAAAGTGTATACTTGCCTGGCGAAGTATAGAGCAAAGTAGTTTTATTGAATAAACTGCCTTTTTCTAGCATGCCCTATTCGGGATTTGCACAATTTTTATTATGTAATGAGGGAACATTTCTTCTGTGAAATTTTTAACGTGTAACTGTTCTAATGAGAAGACTGGAATTGGACAACCTGGTTTATGCCCTTAAATGAGGATGTAAACTCAGGCCTTCGCAGCGGGGTGCTCATGACCAGTGTCGCTGGGTGGGATGAGCTCCCTGGTGTCGGGTGTAGGTCAGGCCTGGGCACTCCTGGGAAACCTGACGCCTCCGTCTCCCAGCTCCTCCAGGGTCTCTTGCCTCTAACCCATCCCAGCCAGGGACCCTCAGCATCCGCCCTGAACGCAGGGCATCTGGTCCCCCAGCCCGGGGAGCAGCCCTGTCTTTAGGAAACACTGTCAGGCTTAGAATCTCGTTTTCCTTACTTCGTCTCCGTGAAATAGATAAGCCTTAGCATCCTCAGATGAAGTGCTGTAATTCACCCAAGGAGCTGGCCCAGCGAGCAGGGTAGATACTGGTTGAATCTGAATCACCTCCCTTCTTCCCCTTTTCCCTTCTGGAGGAGCTGCTGGTCCTGGCCGTCAGGGTGTGCCCGTCTGTCCCTCCCGCTCGCTCAGCCCTGCCGAGTGCCTGCCCCTCACATCCTCTGGTCAGGCTGGACCACGTGCTTCGTCCAACAGGCTGTGTGCTCTTGGGCCCCAGCAGTATTTGGGACCCATGGTGACGCCGGCAGCGTGAACGTGCCTGGCCCCCGGTCTGTGGAGATGCTCTGCTGATGATGCCCAGATGCGGCAGGAGGTGGCGTCTTTGGGGGCCACAGTCTGGGTGCCAGGCGTGTTCTCACTGCTGGCTTGGCCGTCCATCCCAAATACTGAGGGACTGTATTTGTCCTTGGTAGATTCTCTGTGTGTGTGTACACGCACAAATACTTGAATACAGCTCAAGATAAACATCAGGACTACAGCGTTTTGTCCTCTTTGATCTTATGTATCTCCTTCCTCTCACAGGGAGAAACCTGATTTTCAGTGACTCCTGCAATGGTAGAATCACGCACTTGCTTTGTCCCACGATATACCAGGATCAGTTCAGTTCAGTCGCTCTGTTGTGCGTGACTCTTTGTGACCCCATGGACTGCAGCATGCCAGGCCTCCCTGTCCATCACCAACTCCTGGAGTTTACTCAAACTCACGTCCATTGAGTCAGTGATACCATCCAACCATCTCATCCTCTGTTGTCCCCTTTTCCTCCCACCTTCAGTCTTTCCCAGCATCGGGGTCTTTTCAAATGAGTCAGTTCTTCGCATCGGGTGGCCAAAGTATTGGAGTTTCAGCTTCAGCATCAGTTCTTCCAATGAATATTCAGAACTGATTTCCTTTAGGATGGACTGGTTGGATCTCCTTGTAGTCCAAGGACTCTCAAGAGTCTTCTCCAACACCACAGTTCAAAAGCATCAATTCTTCGGCACTCAGCTTTCTTTATAGTCCAACTTTCACATCCATACATGACTACCAGAAAAACCATTGCTTTGATTAGACAGACCTTTGTTGGCAAAGTAATGTCTCTGCTTTTTAATATGCTGTCTAGGTTGGTCATAGGAGAAGGCAATGGCGACCCACTCCAGTACTCTTGCCTGGAAAATCCCATGGACAGAGGAGCCTGGTGGGCTGCAGTCCATGGGGTCGTGAAGAGTTGGACATGACTGAGCGACTTCAGTTTCACTTTTCACTTTCATGCACTGGAGAAGGAAATGGCAACCCACTCCAGTGTTCTTGCCTGGAAAATCCCAGGGATGACGGGTCCTGGTGGGGTCTATGGGGTTGCACAGAGTCGGACATAACTGAAGCAACTTAGCAGCAGCAGCAGGTTGGTCATAACTTTTCTTCCAAGGAGTAAGCGTCTTTCAATTTCATGACTGCAGTCATCATCTGCAGTGATTTTGGAGCCCCCCAAAATAAAGTCAGCCACTGTTTCCCTGTTCCCATCTATTTGCCATGAAGTGATGGGAGCAGATGCCATGATCTTAGTTTTCTGAATGTTGAGCTTTAAGCCAACTTTTCCACTCTCCTCTTTCACTTTCACAAGAGGCTCTTTAGTTCTTTGCTTTCTGCCATAAGGGTGGTGTCATCTGCATATCTGAGGTTGTTAATATTTCTCCCAATAATCTTGATTCCAGCTTGTGCTTCTTCCAGCCCAGTGTTTCTCATGATGTACTCCGCATATAAGTTATATAAGCAGGGTGACAATATACAGCCTTGACGTAGGTTTCAGATTAATGCCGACACCACCGTCAACGCTTTGTTTTTTTTTTTGCATTTTCATTCTTCCTTAGGGTGCAGATCACTAGGGTTATGTCATCAAAGTGTTGTGTTTTAGTGTCCCTTGTTCCCGTTTGGATGGTTATGCCATAACTCAGTACATCCTGAAATTCACTTCTCACTTTGTTTTTGAATTTTAGAGATGGTTTTGTTCAAAATTTTTCTTTTGTAATTATGTAAAATATTTAAGTGGTTTGTAAGCATAATCTAGATAGTAAGCTACTGTCAGAGAAGTCCAGCTCTCATGTGTGTCCTGCCTTCCCCTGCAGTAAGCAGCCATTCAAAAATATTACAGTTCTTCCATTTTTGTCTTTATGGTGTGTGTATGATATAATCTGTAGGTAAAATATAGAAGTGTAAGCATGTGCGCGTTCACACTGACCCGTGCTGTGTATCTCCAGAGGAAAGGAAACAAATCTAGTTACACTTTACACATTAACACACAAACTGTAACCATTTCTGTTTGTTTGCTTTTCCGGCAGGAAGGGAGCTGGTGGGGCAGGAGTGAGCCAGTGTTTCTGCAGTCAGCTCCTCAGAGGGTCGGGATTTGCGGTCGCTGTTTTCAGCCCTGCTCACCCTTCCTGAGCGCTCGCTCTCTCTCCATCACTACCCTCGCCCATAACTACGCTCCAGCCGCTCAGGAGAGAACCTCTGTGGCTGTCTGCAAACTGTCCTTTTCTAGAAACTCGTCCAGATGAGTCGTAGGAGGAACTGCCCCCTGCTTTCAGAATGAGTTCAGACGCCCGGTGGGGACTTTCCGCTGCAGGAGGCCGTGTGGTCAGCCTGCCCAGCCCTGGAGGCTGTCCAGCCACTCTGGCCTCTGGGCCTTGAGCGATTTGAAAGCTCTCCCTTCCAACTGCGCAGGCCTTAGATGCGTAAAGAGCTGTCTTCTGATGGTAACAGAACCACAGCGTGTCCGTCCAGATTGTGAATGTGTTGAGTTATTCTCTGCCTTTAGGTTTTGTTTCACATGATGAGGACACTGGTGTGAGTGATGAAATGTGTGATCAGGAGCACACGTTAATTAAAGGGATGGCTTTGTATAGTGTGATGTAGTATATAAGGGCTTTTATGAATACATTTAAACTTCCTTACACGTTCTTTAAAATAGTTAATGTTCCACGTAGGGAGCTCAGCTCTGTGTTCTTTGATGACCTAGATGGGTAGGATGGCATAGGGGGTGGAAAGTAGGGCTAAGATCGAGGGAATATATGTATATATTCTGTTGTACAAAATTATAAAGCAATTATGAAAAAGTGAAAGTGAAAGTTGCTCGGTTGTGTCCTGCTCTTTGCGACCCCATGGACTGTACAGTCCATGGAATTTTCCAGGCCAGAATTCTGGAGTGGGTAGCCTTTCCTTCTCCAGGGGATCTTCCCAACCCAGGGACCGAACCCAGATCTCCCACATTGCAGGCGGATTCTTTACCAGCTGAGCCACAAGGGAAGCCCAAGAATACTGGAGTGGGTAGCCTATCCCTTCTCTATCAGATCTTCCTGACCCAGGAATCGAACTGGGGTCTCATTATACCCCAGTAAAAAAAGTAATGTTCTAAATACGCTGCCACGGTACATCAGCTAGTTTCAAGTTTGTCTGACCCTTATGCATGTAAGGTTATTTGATAGTCTAAAAAGTGTGTATTTATGAAGAAAGGAACAGGACCTGACGTCCATTGACTCTTCCCCCTGGTGTCTGCTATGTTACATCTGTTATCTCTTTTGGGAATTAAAACTTGTCTCTTGAGGCAGATGGTACTGTTTAACTTGGGAGTTTTTGTTTCGTTTTGTCTTTGGTGGAAAAGCTGGGTGCGGAGCTTGGAGTGGCGTTGCTTGCCTGGTGTCAGGCAGCTGGTGGGCGGCCCAGCCCGAATGGAGCCTCAGTTTGTCTATAAACAAAACCCTTACTGTTCCCAGGGCGCGCCGATGCCTCAACTTCCTTTTCTTGTCCTAAAACAAAACCTAGGGATCTTCTTTCACCAGATTAAGATTAGGTAACTACTTGTTAGCTAGAAATTTAGTTGACCCAACAGTTGTTAAAAACCATGTGAAATGATGAGGAAATGTTACGTGAAGACTTGGAACAAACACTTAAACAGTCATTCCTTGGAGTAAGAGCTGGGGATTTTCGTGTTAAATACAATGTTTAAAAATAACTCACGTATTTCAAGTGCAGTGTGTCATTTACCAAGAGAGATCTTTGACTTAGCTGTTGAAAGCCTCCATAAAGTTAAAAGACTGAGAAACACAGAGGATGATTGCAGCAAAATAAGAAACTAGTATCAAAATGAGAAATTAATATCTTTTGGTATTGATTTCTAACATAATTTCACAGTGACAAGAGAAAAGACTCTGAAATCTTTGCACCTTGTTTTATGCCCCTGGATATGTTCCAGTGTTTCCTGGTTTATAGACTGGGAACTTGAATACAATTTGTACCCTGCCGTTGTGTGAACATTGTATAAATCTTGATTATGTTGAACTGGTTTATAGTACTTTTCAGGCCTACTGTATCCTTCTACTTTTCTGTCTGTTCATTCCAGTAATTTTTGAGAGTTTGATATTGAAACTCCAACGGAAAAATCTTCATTTATCTACTTAAAAATAATTGTGATACATAGTGGAACCATATGTAACTTTGTTCTATATTTTCCAAGTCTCCTGTAAATGTATTACCATACTTTCATAATTTAAAAAAATTAAACAGAAAAGTACTATTTAAAATAATCTGATTTTCACTGTTGGAAGAGTTATACCATTCCTGTAACCTGGGCCATGTGCCTGTAATACTTGACAGCTGTAATTTTTCCCTAGATCACAAGCCTTTCTCTGCAACTGCTCTAATTCACATACCAATTTTGGGGAAAACCTACAAGGATATTTGTCTCAAGTATGTAGTGTTTCAGAGTACTGGTTTGCCTAAGAAGAAATATAAAATTATTACAATATTATACTTTCTGATGTGCTAGGTTTTTTTGTGTGTGTTGGACTTTTCTCTGGCAGGCCTAGTCAAATTTTACTTGCTACCCTTTAAACATTGAGAGGTCCTGAGATCATTTTATGGTTTGTTTAAAAAGAAGAGAAGTGGGATTTTTCTCCTGGTCAAAGTAGAAGATAAATTTACCGAGGGTAAAAATAAGAGAAATAACATAGAAATGTGTTAAAAGCTCTGGGGAAAAAAGAAGATTATCCTGGGAAAACATTCTTAATTATCAGTCAGTTCAGTTCAGTTCACTCATTCATTCGTGTCCGACTCTTTGTAACCCCATGGACTGCAGCACGCCAGGCCTCCCAATCCATCACCAACTCCCGGAGTACACTCAAACTCATGTCCATGAAGTTGGTGATGCCATCCAGCCGTCTCATCCTCTGTCATCCCCTTTTCCTCCTGCCTTCAATCTTTTCCAACTTCAGGGTCTTTTCTAAGGAGTCAGTTCTTCGCATCAGGTGGCCAAAGTTTTGGAGTTTCAGCTTCAGCATCAGTCCTTCCAATGAATATTCAGGACTGATTTCCTTTAGGATGGACTGGTTGAATCTCCTTGCAGTCCAAGGGACTCTCAAGAGTCTTCTCCAACACCACAGTTCAAAAGCATCAATTCTTTGCTGCTCAGTTTTCTTTATAGTCCAACTCTCACATCCATACATGACGACTGGAAAAACCATAACCTTGACTAAATGGACCTTTGTTGGCAAAGTAATGTCTCTGTTTTCAGTATGCTGTCTGCTACTGCTACTAAGTCACTTCAGTTGTGTCTGACTCTGTGCGACCCCATAGACTGCAGCCCACCAGGCTCCCCTATCCCTGGGATTCTCCAGGCCAGAGTACTGGAGTGGGGTTCTATTGCCTTCTCCGAATACGCTGTCCAGGTTGGTCATAACTTTCCTTCCAAGGAGTAAGTGTCTTTTAATTTCATGGCTGCAGTCACCATCTACAGTGATTTTGGAGCCCCCCCCAAAATGAAGTCTGACACTGTTTCTACTGTTTCCCCATCTATTTGCCATGAAATGATGGGAGCACATGCCATGATCTTAGTTTTCTGAATGTTGAGCCTCAAGCCAACTTTTTCACTCTCCTCTTTCACTTTCATCAAGAGGCTCTTTAGTTCTCCTTTACTTTCTGCCATAAGGGTGGTATCATCTGCATATCTGAGGTTATTGTTATTTCTCCTGGCAATCTTGATTCCAGCTTGTGCTTCATCCAGCCCAGCGTTTCTCATGATGTACTCTGCATATAAGTTAAATAAGCAGGGTGACAATATACAGCCTTGGCATACTCTTTTTCCTATTTGGAACCAGTTTGTTGTTCCATGTCTAGTTCTGACTGTTGCTTCCTGACCTGCAAACAGGTTTCTCAAGAGGCAGGTCAGGTGGTCTGGTATTCTCATCTCTTTCAGAATCTTACACAGTTTATTGTGATCCACACAGTCAAAGGCTTTGGCATAGTGAATAAAGCAGAAATAGATGTTTTTCTGGAACTCTCTTGCTTGTTCCACGATCCAGCGGATGTTGGCAATTTGATCTCTGCTTCCTCTGCCTTTTCTAAAACCAGCTTGCACATCTGGAAGTTCACGATTCACGTATTGCTGAAGTCTGGCTTGGAGAATTTTGAGCATTGCTTTACTAGCGTGTGAGATGAGTGCAGTTGTGCGGTAGTTTGGACATTCTTTGGCATTGCCTTTCTTTGGGATTGGAATGAAAACTGACCTTTTCCAGTCCTGTGGCCACAGCTGAGTTTTCCAAATTTGCTGGCATATTGAGTGCAGCACTTTCACAGCATTATCTTCCAGGATTTGAAATAGCTCAACTGGAATTCCATCACCTCCACTAGCTTTGTTCGTAGTGATGCTTCCTAAGGCCCACTTGACTTCACATTCCAGGATGTCTGGCTCTAGGTGAGTGATCACACCATCGTGATTATCTTGGTCATGAAGATCTTTTTTGTACAGTTCTTCTGTGTATTCTTGCCCCCTCTTCTTAATATCTTCTGTTTCTGTTAGGTCCATACCATTTCTATCCTTTATTGAGCCCATCTTTGCATGAAATGTTCCCTTGGTATCTCTAATTTTCTTGAAGAGATCTCTAGTCTTTCCCATTCTGTTGTTTTCCTCTATTTCTTTGCATTGATTGCTGAAGAAGGCTTTCTTATCTCTCTCTGCTGTTCTTTGGAACTCTGCATTCAGATGCTTATATCTTTCCTTTTCTCCTTTGCTTTTGGCTTCTCTTCTTCTCACAGCTATTTGTAAGGCCTCCCCAGACAGCCATTTTGCTTTTTTGTATGGGAAACCTAAACGCAGGTCAGGAAGCAACAGTTAGAACTGGACATGGAACAACAGACTGGTTCCAAGTAGGAAAAGGAGTACGTCAAGGCTGTATATTGTCACCCTGCTTATTTAACTTATATGCAGAGTACATCATGAGAAACACTGGGCTGGAAGAAGCACAAGCTGGAATCAAGATTGCCAGGAAAAATATCGATTACCTCAGATATGCAGATGACACCACCCTTATGGCAGAAAGCGAAGAGGAACTAAAGAGCCTCTTGATGAAAGTGAAAGAGGAGAGTGAAAAAGTTGGCCTGAGGCTCAACATTCAGAAAACGACGATCATGGCATGTGGTCCCATCACTTCATGGCAAATAGATGGGGAAACAGTGGATACAGTGTCATACTTTCTTTTTTTGGGCTCCAAAATCACTGTAGATGGTGATTGCAGCCATGAAATTAAAAGATGCTTACTCCTTGGAAGAAAGGTTAAGACCAACCTAGATAGCATATTAAAAAGCAGAGATATTACTTTGCCAACAAAGGTCCGTCTAGTCAAGGCTATGGTTTTTCCAGTGGTTATGTGTGGATGTGAGAGTTGGACTGTGAAGGAAGCTGAGCACCGAGGAACTGATGCTTTTGAATTGTGGTGTTAGAGAAGACTCTTGAGAGTCCCTTGGACTGCAAGGAGATCCAACCAGATCACTCTAAAGGAGATCAGTCCTGGGTGTTCATTGGAAGGAATGATGCTAAAGCTGAAACTCCAATACTTTGGCTATCTCATGCGAAGAGTTAACTCATTGGAAAAGACCCTGATGCTGGGAGGGATTGGGGGCAGGAGGAGAAGGGAACGACAGAGGATGAGATGGCTGGATGGCATCACCGACTCGTTGGACATGAGTTTGAGTGAACTCTGGGAGTTGGTAATGGACAGGGAGGCCTGGCGTGCTGTGATTCATGGGGTCTCAAAGTGTCGGACATGACAGAGCAACTGAACTGAACGGAAGTGAATTGAGATGAGTGCAGTTGTGTGGTAGTTTGAGCATTCCTTGGCATTGCCTTTCTCTGGGATTGGAATGAAAACTGACCTTTTCCAGTGCTGTGGCCACTGTTGGGTTTTCCAAATTTGCTGGCATATTGAGTGCAGCACTTTCACAGCATTATTTTTTAGGATTTGAAATAGCTCAACTGGAGTTCCATCACCTCCCCTAACTTTGTAGTGATGCTTCCTAAGGCCCATTTGACTTCACTTTCCAGGATATCTGGCTCTATGTTGATCACACCATCGTGATTATCTGGGTCTTGAAGATCTTTTTTGTATAGTTCTTCTGTGTATTCTTGCCACCTTTTCTTAATATCTGCTTCTGTTAGGTCCATACCATTTATGTCTTTTATTGTGCCCATCTTTGCATGAAATGTTCCCTTGGTATCTCTCATTTTCTTGAAGAGATCTCTAGACTTTCCCGTTCTATTGTTTTCCTCTATTTCTTTGCATTGATCGCCGGAGGAAGGCTTTCTTATCTCTCCTTGCTTTTCTTTGGAACTCTGCATTCAAATGGGTATATCTTTCCTTTTTTCTTTGCCTTTCACTTTTCTTCTATTCGCAGCTATTTGAAAGGCTCCCTCAGACAACCATTTTGCCTTTTTGCATTTCTTTTCCTTGGCGACAGTCTTGATCCCTGCCTCCTTTACAATATCAGGAACTTCCGTCCATAGTTCTTCAGGCACTCTGTCTATCAGATCTAATTCATTGAGTCTGTTTGCCACTTGCACTGTATAATCATAAGGGATTTGATTTAGGTCATATCTGAATGGTCTAGTGGTTTTCCCTGCCTTCTTCAATTTAAGTCTGAATTTGGCAATAAGGAGTTCATGGTCTGTGCCACAGTCAGCTCCTGATCTTGATTTTGCCAACTATATAGAACTTCTCTGTCTTTGGCTGCAAAGAATATAATCAGTCTGATTTTGGTGTTGACCATCTGGTGATGTCCATGTGTAGAGTCTTCTCTTGTGTTGTTGGAAGAGTGTTTTTGCTATGACCAGCACGTTCTCTTGGCAAAACTCTATTAGCCTTTGCCCCGCTTCATTCTGTACTCCAAGGCCAAATTTGCCTGTTTCTCTAGGTATTTCTTGACTTCCTACTTTTGCATTCCAGTCCCCTATAATGAAAAGGACATCTTTTTTGGGTGTTAGTTCTAGAAGGTCTTATTCTTAATTATAACTAACCCAAATGTTTGGATAGATCAGGAAAACATAAATAGATACTGCGCATCTTGGTGCAGAAGAGCAATAGAAAGGTTCTAGGCCCTTGGGGGGAATTGTGGACCTGTACCAGCACCTGGAAAGAGCAGAGTTGACTACATGTCGGAACTGAAACGAGCCTGTTGGTACTAGGGGGACAGGTGTGCAGCTTACACGCTGCTGCCGTCAGGGTATGGTGGGAGAGAAAATAAAATGCCACTTTTCCTTTCCCAGTTTGGTCAAACCCCAAACAAAACAAGAGATGACCTAAGACCATAAGAATAAACATGCACAACTCTATTATGTGGTGGCTTCCCATTCTTCTCTAAAGTAAGTACTACTGTGATAAATATTTGCATGGGTGGTGATTATTTTATTATTCCATATTTAAGGTAATTTTTTTAAATAAAGAGTCTTACAAGAAGAATAACAGAAGGAGAGAAAATGTATAGATTTTCATCATTTGCCATTAAAAATAAGAGAGATATCTTGTTAAAATCAGAGAATAAAAAAGATATATCTTTTCCCTGCATTGCAAGAAGAGTCTACTATACTTAAAAGCTGTGCTGTGCTTAGTCTGACTCTTGGCGACCCCATGGAGTGTAGCCCATGGGGTCTGTTCATGGGGATTCTCCAGGCAAGTGTACTGGAGTGGATAGCCATTCCCTTCTCCAGGGAATCTTCCCAACCCAGGGATCGAACCCAGGTCTCCTGCATTACACAGGCAGATTCTTTACCAGCTGAGCTACCAGGGAAGCCCCTACTTGAAAGCTAGTAGCTTGGAAACTCTAGCGCTTGGCTCTCAGCAGCAGGTATATAAAGTGTCTGCTCTACATTCAGGTAACTTTGATCTGAGCTCCTTTAGTCAGCTCTGATGCAGTGTGGGGCATGTTAGAGTATTATGTTTGGTTCACACATTTGCCTGGTGATTGTGTCAGTAATTAGATTGAAACCTATGTTTATGCTGTGGAAATTAAGGTCCATCTTTCGCTCTCTCTCTGTAGGCAGATTTACCAAAAAAAAAAAAAAATTTTTTTGTTGATATGTTTATTGCAGAAAATTTGACTCATCACTGTGTCATCCAGAAATAACTAGTAACAATCTGACATTTCATATATGTATATGTATACGTGTGTCTTCACTTTCACTTTTCACTTTCATGCATTGCAGAAGGAAATGGCAACCCACTCCAGTGTTCTTGCCTGGAGAATCCCAGGGACGGGGGAGCCTGGTGGGCTGCCGTCTATGGGGTCACACAGAGTCGGACATGACTGAAGCGACTTAGCATAGCATACATGTGTCTAGACAATATACGTGTACCTTTGCATGCGTCTG
Source organism: Bos indicus x Bos taurus (assembly GCF_003369695.1). Classification (NCBI taxonomy): domain Eukaryota; kingdom Metazoa; phylum Chordata; class Mammalia; order Artiodactyla; family Bovidae; genus Bos; species Bos indicus x Bos taurus. The sequence continues at coordinate 45,389,258 of NC_040098.1, read as the reverse complement.
CAAATGCACATATAATTACATACGTATACATTATAAAGCACAGTTGGGATCATACAGTACTCATCTTCCAGTGCTCCCCCTTAATGGTATCTGTCACTAGTATTTCTCAATGTAATTCGTATTCCTCTTAGACTTTGTTTCAAATGACTGCATGACATTGCATCATACTACTTTGTCATAATTCACATTCTCTTGCTGCTGTATGCTTGATTTATTTCCATTTAATCATTATCGTAGAACCTTTTCTTCACTTTTCTAATTAACGTGATTTGATGGCATAGCACATTATTTGATCAGAAATGTCTTGCTTCTTGTTCATTGAAAACTCTGAGCATTTGAGAAGCTGATTCAGGATTGTAATACTCATTTTTATATTTATCCTGTAATCTTTTTAATAAAAATACGTTGTATTTTAAATACTTGTTTTAGAAACTTAACTGTCATTTGTTTCAGTTTGATCTCCTGTCATCCACTCTTCCATGAAGATTGAATGTCTTCATGCCCAGGAGTCAGGCTTCAATGCAAAACTAGATGGACAAGGTTCCTCTTCTTTAGAGTTTTTTGCTTGGTGGGAAAGTATAATATGAAACAATTACCTAAACTATTATAGAATTAAAATTGTAATTAATGTTGCAAACCAAAAGTCACAAGGGGCTATTAGAACTTATACTTGAGGAATCTAAAGTGGAAAGAAAACAATTCTTCAATTAAAATTATTCTTACTAATTTTTTAAACTAATTTATTATCTTACTGATTTTGTTATCTTTCATAGCTTATATTTAAATTACAAAACCTCTGTGCTTGATCCAAGGAGTTGCCACAAACCAGATGATACAATACAGGCGTTTTATGTCTTCCTGTCACCAAATACCCAGTCTAGGAGAGAAGAAATCATTCATCCTCTGGTTGAGTGTTTGGCTTCTGAGCTAGAATATTTTCTGAGTTAGCAAATTTCAAGGTATGAGTTGAATTCTTTCAGCCAGCATTGTGCTTTTGACACATGAGATTTCATCATTATGGTCAAAAAGCACCAACCTGCTCACACAGGAAGTTAAGCCCAAAATGAGCACAATGATGTGGATAAACACGTACCCAAGACAGAGAGCCAGTGAAGCCAGTGCTGTTTATAACGTCAGTGCAGTGAGACGTGGAGGTCTCAGTGCATCATTTAAGGGGACCATGCGTCATGGAATACTCAAGGCAAGGATGACGTAACATTTGGTTCTTTTGTTTCACATTTCATTGCTCAGCAATTTAGTTAACAGAGATGTGTATGGAGCTAGAAAGCCTCTGGGCTGTTTCAGGGTCCGGAGTAGATTTAGCCTCCATTGGGTACAAAAGTTGGAACAAAAGCTGAGATCTAGAGTGATGAGTTAATGAAGAGCCACAGCACAGAATACAGAGCAGAAAATAAGCTTAAATGCCCTCAGATTTATTTGGCGGTGAAACAGGATAAATAAACTGCCAGCATGGTAACTGGGCAACGGGAGAAGATTTGAGGAGGAAGGAAGTGACTTGAATTTACTTCCCATGTTATATGGAGCCTTAGGCTAAAGGAATGTGATAGTCTTAAAAGCACTAAGATTAGCTGATACTCGTGTTTCCTGCACTTAAATTCACATATGTTAACATCTTGCCACATTTACCTTATCTGTCTGTATGTTCTGTTTTTGGTTTTGCTTGCGGTACGTTTAAAAGCACATTACAACGATCTACTTCTGTGAGTTGACTCTGATATGGCTGCTGTAGGGCTTCCCAGGTGGTGCAGTGGTAAAGAACCCACCTGCCAGTGCAGAGACACAAGAGATGCAGGTTCCATCCCTGGGTTGGGAAGATCCCCGGAGTAGGAAATGGTAACCCAGTCTAGCGTTCTTGCCTGGGGAATCCCATGGACAGAGGAGCCTGGCGGGCTGTATAGTCCATGGGGCCGCAGAGAGTCAGACCCGACTGAGCGCACACACGCTTTACTGAATTCTTACTCAATCTTAAACAGTTCAGTTGATTTTCTTAGTTTTCCTCATTAGATTGTCATATTAGCTGCAAATAAATGATTTTGTTTCTTCCTTTACAATTTTCATGCCTCTTTAAAATTTCCTTTCTTACTTTATCGAGTTGTCCATCAAATAGTACCACTGATTAAATTCTGACATTGATGCTAATGCTTCTGGTAGTCTGCAGTTAAATACAGTGGTCGCAGTTAGCTTCTTGTGGATCTTATTTACGTGGTTTCAGAAGTTATCTTCTAATTGTAACTTTCTGGGCATTTTGATGGGAATTGGTATGCAATTTTTATCACTTTGTTTTGACTTCTATAGTGATATTTTTCCATATGGAATTGTAGTGAATTGTAGGAATAGATTTTTCTGATGTCACGCTATCCTTTTATTACTGAGGTAAAACTGGTGTGGTGATCTTTCAGTCATTTAATACGTTTTGGAGCTCCTTTATTTTAATTGGATCAGTGATATAGATAGTACTGTGACTAGTGAAATACAGATCCACTTGAAAGTTGCTTTTATATACTTTTATCATCGATAAGATTCCTAAATCAATCAGGGAGTAAAACTATATCCATGATCCCTGGGAGGGCTCCAGAATTTTTTTTTAAACAGAGGTCCTCACCCTCGAAATGATGAGGAGTCACTAGCCTAGGAACTTAAAAGCAAGCTCATGCTCACCCTTGCCCCCATTCTGGGAGTTTCGCTTGTGAGTGTTGTCTAGAAGATGGTCTTGAAGTTAATGTGCACATCCTACAATCTGAGACATAAACGATTTTAAAAGGTCATTTCAGTTACCTTTTTTAAATAGATTAGAATGGTTAGTATGAAATGTAGTTTTGGAGGTTGGGAGGGGAGTTGATATTTCTTTGAAATCCCTCCTAACAGTCAATAATCATGACACAATGGTTGTAAAATGTGAAGAATATTAGGGTGTGAGTTAATAAATCTCTGAAGCCTGAATGTTGGGTCATCACGTCTCTTCCGGGAGAGCTTCCTGACCCAGGAATTGAACTGGGGTCTCCTATATTTCAGGCAGATGCTTTACCAGCTGAGCTACCAGGGAAGCCCCTCTTTAGTGTGGGAAGGAAGAAATCCAGATGTTCAAATGTATTCTCACTGCTGATACATCTGTTTTTAAAAATGCCTCCACATCTCTGAGATGTCTGGGTATGTTCTTCTACCCATTTTTAATGGAATCTAGAAGCTAAATGTGTGGGTTTGAGAAGGAAGATCATTTAAAACCAAAATGCTGCTATAGAGGGTTTTGATCTAGGAGCATTTGCTAGTTGTCAGTATTGCTGGTGATTTGGAAAACATATAAAATTTATGTTTCCTGTGTTTATAAAGTTCTTACAAGTTAGTCTGAAAACTTCAGTTTTTGAAAATAGCATTCCCCCAGTGCTATGTTTAGTGACATGCAGATAGTCAAAGAAAGGTGAAAGGAAACAATTGGTGATGTAAATTACATCTTAGGCCAACTTTTGAGTTGGCTGGCTCTTTTCAAGTTGATTCCCAAATGAAATTCTAGAGTCATTGCTCTTAATAGCTGAAAAGAACCTGAAGATTATTTGTTCAAAATATTTTGGGGCATTTCTGATGGAGCAAATATTTTGTTAGATGTTAAGTTTATAAAAATGAACAAAATGTGGCTCTAGCCTATAAAATCTAGCTTGGGAGACAGATAACCCGAATAAAGAGCTTACGTGGGGATACTGTATTATGGAATGGAGCCTAGAGGCAGGAGGTGGATTCCCCAGTTTTGTGGGGTGACTCCCCACTTGGGCAGGCATCCCAGTTCATACAGCTCCTTGGAGGTGGTGGCCCTGCTGACACTGGACTCCTGGTCTCTTGACATAAGTCTGATGATCTGGTTCACACTGGGTTGACCTGTTCGAGGCTTTGAGAAAGAAAATTTCATTCAGCACCTCTCTTTAAGGTAGCTTACTCTCTGTGTGCTTAATGGCTATTTCATTGAGATTCTTAGGCATTCCTAATGTGCTTATCTCATAGGTTTTTTTTTTATTTTCTTTTTCCTGGGGGAGGAGTTCCCACTGTAGATCCAAAAGCCATTTGAGTGATCACTTGAGTAATTTTTAATCTGGTATCACACGTTCTCTGAAATCCTGTACTGTTACCATGTGCCTCAGGATAAAGGCTCAGATCCTTTTTGTGGCTTTTAGTCCTTCCTAATCTTGCCTTCTTCTGCAGCCACATCTTTCTCTTTTACACATGAACTTCAGAAAGGCTGGATGCCTACCTGCCTATGGTTCGACTGACTTGATGTGCTGTTTCCAGCTTCATGCTTTTCCCAGAACCTCTTGACTCCATTTCTGCTATGGACTCATCCATCTTCCCTAGAGCTTTGCCCTGGGGAATCCTCCAGAACCCTCAGTTCAGGTCAGTTGCTCAGTTGTGTCCAGCTCTTTGAGACCCCATGGACTGCAGCATGCCACGGTTCCCTGTACATCACCAGCTCCTGGAGTCTGCTCAAACTCATGTCCATCGAGCTGGTGATGCCATCCAACCTTCTCATCTCTGTCATCCCCTTCTCCTGCCTTCAGTCTTGCCCAGCATCAAGGTCTTTTCCAGTGAGTCAGCTCTTTGCATCAGGTGGCCAAAGTATTGGAGTTTCAGCTTCAGCATCAGTCCTTCCAAAGAATATTCAGGACTGATTTCCTTTAGGATGGACTGGTTGGATCTTCTTTCAGTTCAAGGGACTCTCAAGAGCCTTCTCCAACACCACAGTTTAAAAGCATCAATCCTTCGGTGCTCAGCTTTCATTATGGTCCAGCTCTCACAACCCTGGGCTGGGCCAGTTGAGGGACAGCAGCCACCACCCCAGAATGGTGTTTTGTGACAGCGCCTCATCCCACCGCTCCGTAACCGTAGCTGATGCTCAGCTGTTGGACCTTCCGTCCTTGTTGCCCTTCATGTGCACACAGGTCATGTGTAATTTTTCGTTTATCAATCTAGTGGCTGCCTTGTATGAGCGCTGTGTCAGGCCTTACCCACACGCTGGCTTGCGGCGGCTCCTCCTGCCTCCGGGCCTTTGTTCGAGTTGTGTGTTCCCCTGGCTGTACCAGATGCAATTCTTTCCACATCATTTAGGTTTCATCTTTAAATATCAGCATCTCTTTTCTTCACATTTGTTCCCAAACTTAGGTTGCCCAGCACACTGGTAGGTGTTTGATAAATGCTGAGTAATAAATGAAACTTTTAAAGCTGCATTTTTCATGAGACAGGAAGTGTGTCCACACACCTGGGTATATTTAAAATTTTTTGCTATTGTTTTTTAGGTAATGTAAGTGTTCTGGATTCTCACTTGCTTTCCCTTGGAAAATACGTCTTTTAGAGATACTAAGACAACCACACCCACATTTATGTTCTTCATCAACCACCCGTGGGAGCTTGCTCCCTGCGAACTCAGTCAGAATTCTCATTAATAGATAATCACATGTCAAATGACAGTTTACAGACTTTGATACTTTGTTGCATCTTATGGATTAAAACATGTTTTAAGATAAAGGCATTTTAAAATTTATCAGGTGCTGTTAGTCAGGGTTCTGTGGATAAGAATTGCTTCTGTTCTCCAATCTGTAGCCATATGAAGTGTAAACTAGCCATTATATATTTTTTAAAAATATATTTATGAAAGGAAACTGTTCAGTTACAATATAAGCTAAACCTGATAACAGTTGAAGGATAATCTATTCAGCTTTTCCATGCTGTAGCATTATTAATAGATAATTGACTGCTCAAAAAAGTAAAATCAAACCTTGATTTTTCTAAAGAAACGTGAACTTGCAGAGGAAACAGTGTGTGTTGAGTGCTGAGTGTTTCCTGGTAATCATAATGGATGGTTTCCCTGCTCCTCTTTCTCTGTGTCTCTAAGAAAGCCAAATTGCAGGATGGTTATCGTAAAGGATTCTTCTCTCAAACACTAGGATGCCCAGATACAAAGGGGATGCAGTGAGATACTGCCTCGGTAAATGAACCTCAGCAAATCATACCCCTCTTTGGATTCTCAGTTACGTTATATAAGTGGTCATACAGATGGATTTTTTTTTTAACTCTGATTTTCCTAAACTGCTCTCCCATCCATGGAACGGTGGAAGGTGTTCTGAAAATACAGAGTGAGAAGAATGCACCGCGGTTACTTTAAGAAGGAAATTAAGCAGGGAGGGAAGAGGTGGATGTTGTGACTGCTGACATTTGTGGCCTCTTTTTCATTTGCGTAAGAGGTGGACTGGCTTTTCTGTAGCTGCGTTGCCATGGAGAGGTAGCGGGGGAGGACTCCTAGGACCGCAGCCTGAGCGAGCAGTTCCTTCTCAGCGCTGCTCCCGAATGTGACGTGCGGGGCGGGGGGCCCAGGTGGCTCAGATCACGGGGGGCCGGCTGGCCTGTCACACCTGGTAACGTGACTGCAGAGACCCCTGGGGGTGACAGACGTGTTCGTGGAAGTGCCTGTGGATTCTCTGTGTGAAGTGAATGGATTGTAATGTTGTATGTATTCCCACCCTTCCTGATTTCTTCCACTCGAGAGATTCGATGAAAAGAGTTGAAACAGATTAAACCAAACGTACGCCCTTGTTACAACAAGAAACCGACTCACTTCAGTCGGCATGTTTGCGTATAGGTGAATGACAAAACAGCAAGGCAAATAAACGATGATGGGAATGATACACTCAGAAAGATCTAACAGGGTAGGTGAGCCTGGAGCCAGACATGAATGTGTCACTAACTGGGGTCCTGAGCATACGGGTGTTAGAGCTGTGTAGCCGGAGCATACGAGAGCATGGAACAATGAAAGTTGTGAGGATTTTCCTACGTAATAGGTAGAGGAAAACCAGTGGTGTGTTTTATAGATAAACCTGCTTGTGTCTTAGGTGAATGTTAGGAATTTTGTCAGTGCTGTTAATAGGTTTTATTGGAAATAGTTTTATGTCAAACAGAAAATTCTTGTTAACACGTTTATAGTAGCATCATTTTGGGGGGCCTTGTTGGTTTGTTCTCGTGACGTCAGTGGTAGATTGAATATGATGACTATTTTGGTCTTTTGTTTTCTTGTGGCTATCATTGTGGATAACGCCTTTGTTTAACAACAAATGTGATTGGTAATTTTAGCTTAAACTCTGAGCTGCTGTTTAAAATATTTCTCCATCAATATATGTTTCTCTTGAGGAAGTCATATAAGATGTTAAACTTACCAAATATAAAAAACTTATTTGACATCTCAGTCTTCTGATGAAATCCGAATGATTGTTTTATAGTAGTTGAGTCAGAAATGGTTTAGGTGAAGATGTGTTGTATGGCTGTTACAGTCATTAACTGCTTATTACAGCTTATTTTTAAGGATAACGAATTGCCTAATTTAACCTATGAAAGAAATGCTAAACCAAGTCCTTTTTTTTTTTTTAAATAAAGGTAGTGTTAAGTAAAATCTAGACATGGTATGATACATAGTGGTACATGGTACTACTGTAAAGATTTGTAAAATGTACAAATTTATTACTGAATTTACTTGGAAACTATCATTTCACATTAAGGCATTTTGGAAATTTTTCAATAAAAGTAGAGATTGTATATATATTTAAAACTTCCTTAAGTGATAACTTTATTTGGCTTACTAAAACCTTCTACTTCTTTTGTGTTTGAAATATTATATATTAAGAATAATTTCCTTACTTCTTAAAGAAAATATTTAAAGGCATAAGTAAAGTGAGCGAAGTCGCTTAGTCGTGCCCGACTCTCTGCGACCCCATGGACAGTAGCCTGCACCAAGCTCCTCCGTCCATGGGATTTTCAAGACAAGAGTACTGGAGTGGGTTGCCATTTCCTTCTCCAATTTAAAGGCATAAAAGTTTATACATTACTAGGTATAGATGTTGATGGAGTTAATATTTTTCATTATTTTTCTTAGTTTTTAAATTAATTCCCAGGTATACCCATTCAACAGGAGGCCAAAATCAGTTTTCTTGATTACTCATGCAAGTGAAAGGGCGATGAGGTGTGAAATATTTGCATATGGTTAGATAATAACAGGTAATTCTTGGGCGTCCCATATGACCCAAGAATCTGCCTGCAGTGCAGGAGACCTGGGTTCGATCCCTGGGTTGGGAAGGTCCCTTAGAGAAGGGAAAGGCTACCCACTCCAGTATTCTGGCCTGGAGAATTCCATGTGAATGTTAACTACAAGCTACAGTAGTATTCTAAACATCTACCTTGTCGTCTTTTCTGAATCTCACACACTTTTGTAAGGGAGGTGCAGTTTTTTTTTTTTCTCCCTCCCTATCTGCCCCTCCCATGTTATGGGCAAGGAAACTGAGGTCTAGAGGGTAATTTAATGTCACAGAGATAAGAGATGGACTGGGATTTGAACCCATGACAGGTTTTGGCCACCACTCTGTGTTTTGCATGTTAATACGCTAGCCTGGCATAGTGTGAAAAGCTTTCCGTCCGGGCTTCCTGAGATGGAATCCCAGCTTTTTTATATCTTAGCCAAGTGATAGCAGAAGTTGGCACCTCTTCTTTCCTCAGTTTTTTTTTCATATTTGACAACAGAATACATGTGAGTCCTTTAGTTCTAGCAAATGTGAAGGCTGGTTCCCTTCACACCCATGGCAACAGTTATTGCTGTCATGTACTGCCATTCATTATGTTAAAGTATAAGGTTGTAATCCAAATTATGTTTTATTGCTCCATTTGGAAATAATTACTAGGATAAAAGAAGAATAGAGAATATGATTAAAGTAATACTGAACCTTTTTCAGATATCCATTCAAATATGGATCATTTTAAAGCAGAGTTTGGGGCTTCCCAGGTGGCTCAGTGCTAAAGAATCCTTCTGCAGTGCAGGAGATGTGGGTTCAATCCCTGGGTCAGGAAGATCCCCTGGAGAAGGAAATGGTAGTCTACTCTAGTATTCTTGCCTGGAGAATCCCATGGACAGAGGAACCTGGTGGGCTGCAGTCCATGGGGTCACAAGAGTCAGACATGACTTAATGCCTAAAACAGCACAAACTCCACAGAGCGGAGTTTCTCAGTCTTGGCACTGTTGACGTTTTGGGCAGGTAACTCTTTGTTGGCAGGGTTGTCCTGTGTGTTGTGGGATGTTTAGCAGCATCCCTGGCCTACACCCAGTGGATGCCAAGCCCTCCTGCTCCGCTGTGACAACCAGAAGGTCTCCAGACATTGTCAGATACCCTTTGAAGCACAGAATCACCCCTGGCCAAAAATCACAGTTAGAGACATACAGACAAGCATCAAACAAGTGGACGTAAGTTAATTACAGTGTATTAAGGATGCCAGTAGATGCCGTAGGTGAGAATGAGGCGAGGGAGCGGACTGGCTCTCTTGGCAGATGTGGCTGCGTGTGGGGTCCAGCAGGGAATGGGCTGAGAGACGCGGAGGCCGGCACGGAGGTCTGGGTGGGAGATGCGGGCCAGGGCCAGGAGGGGAGATGGGCGGTCTGGGCAGGTTTTCGGAGGGAGAGCCAGAGGGCTTGGGGTTTGCTGGAATCTTGCACTCTTGACAGAGAAGAGTAAAAGGACAGTGACGGTCTGAGGAGTGGACACAGGGCAGCCTGCCCACCAGCCCAGTGAACCCCGGGGCCTGCCTGTCCGTGCCCGGGACTTAGGTGTGTTTCTCGGCAAAGTTAGGAGTGACGGACTGTCCTCGGCCTTCGTGAATATCGGGAACCGTGACTCTGGGACCTGGAATGATTTGCCGTGCTTCTTGGACAGGGTGCGCCCCTGCTTCTTCTGGTGCCTGTCCCGCCCAGGTCTGTGTCCAGGCGCAGCCACTTGCAAAGTCAGTTCTTGGGATAGCAAGTGAGGATCTTGCTTTTCAGTCCCAAGTGGGAAGTTTACAGATAATGTGCACCCCAAGGGTGACTTCGGTATACACCCTAATTGAATAAGCAGTAGGGGCGGAGTGTTCCAGGCCCACTCTGCAGCAGAGCACTGAGGCAAACCCGATGGAATTCCTCTCTTTCCACAGCAAGTAACTCCAGCAGGCTGTTTAGTGATGCTATTTTAGTAACAGCACCGTGAGTGTAATTTACTGAGTTTTGTTAATAGTAGTGAGTAAAATCACTGGCTTGTAGTTGCAACGATTCTAATGCCCATGACCTCAGCTGTGATGATAAGCCCTTTGACCCCCATGAAACGATGTTGTTGAAATCGGGTGTATCTGAGTGTGGAGAATGGAAGTTCATCTTTGAGCCAGAGCCGCGGCCTGTTGTCGTTGTGAAGTCTGGTGCCCAAAAGGAGACAAAGGGGAGAGAGGCTGCTCTCCCGAGAGCTTTGTGGGGCTTTGTTTCTGCACCCCCTCTCCTCCTCCACATCCCCACTCCAGTTCTGCTGATCGGTTAGATCAGTTCTTGGCTGCTTCCTTTTCCCTTGGGAAAAGACATTTTCAGCTCGATTTTCCACCCTGAGTCGCCGTGCCAAGTGGGCCTGAGTAAGGTAGTCGAGACATTTTGTCTGGTCACTAGCTCTGACAGGCGTGAGTTCAGCCACGTTTGAACACGTGCTGTGTTTCAAGGGTTGCACTTGTGTCGCAGGGTCCATTTTCCTACCACTAGGGAAGATGGAAGAGAGATTTACCCATCAGGTAGTTTAAAAATCTCGGAGATGGAAAAGAAGCTCACGCCTAGTAGAGAACTGGAGAAATAAGTGAGATGACAGTGACAGTGGGCGAAGGGGATAAAGCTAAATCCCTTAAATAGATCCTGCATTCCATCCAGTTGTTTGGATAGACGAAGTTCTGTGGGATGCCAAGAAAGGTAAGAAAAACAGCTTTTCTGGATTTATGTATAGAAGTTTTCCGAGAGTTGGGATTTAAGCTTGGTCACGAAAAATTGGAGAGGTATGGATAAATAGGGGCTTCCCTGGTGGCTCAGCGGTAAAGAATCCACCTGCCAATGCAGGAGATGCAAGTTTGATCCCTGGGTTGGGAAGGCCCCCTGGAGGAGGGCATGGCAACCCACTCCAGTATTCTAGCCTGGAGAATCCCATGGACAGAGGAGCCTGGAGGGCTATGGTCCATGGGGTTGCAAAGAGTGAGACGCGACTGACTTAGCGACTGAACAGCAATGACAACACAGATAAATACTGTGGGCCAGGATGTCGGGCGGCCAGGATAGATGTTCATGTGGCGTTTATGATTTTTTTTTTTTTTTTTTTGCATTTTGAGCCTGACTTTAATACAAAAACATTGTAATTTTTTATTTTGCATCTCCTTTCCAAAAAAACAAAGTGAGTTTAGCAGGTGATCCAGGCCTGAAAGGAGTAACCTTCCACACACGTGCGTACGTGCTCTCAGTGCCAGAGGAGCCAGCGTGCATGGGCACACTGTGGAGGCCCCAGTGGGGATCAGGAAAGGCTTTGAGAGCACACGACGCTTAAGCTCAAACACGAAAGAGGAGGAGTTGCCAGCTTGGGCAGAACAGCCTTTTAAATGATATGGAATAGTAATATAGTGTAGCATTAAGTTCACATTTGGGAGGCCACATGCCTGGGTTGAAAGCCGGCAGACAGGTTTCCGTGTTAGCGCTGCGTTTGCTTCCAGGAGCCGTGGTTTGCTTCTCTGTTGAGTGGAGGTCATGGGTGGCTCCTCCCTCCTGGGTGGGTTTTGGGGGAGGGTTGAGTGAGTGGGTCCACATAGAGTCCTCAGAACAGTGTCTGCACAGGCAAGCACTTATGTTTTAGCTGTTACTGGTAGATTTCTCCCCACTAGGGTCAGAAGGAGGGTGAGGGCATCTCAGACAGGTGTGAGGGAAGCCCCGGCAGGTGGTTCTCAAAAGGAACCCCAAGAGTTTGAAGCCACACTGGGGGCGGGAGAGCTTCAGGTGGGCACCCCCAAAGGCAGTGCCGCCCCTCCTCTGGGAGGAAGGTTTCCAGGAGGACGGATTCTAATGATGGCTCAGGACAGGTAACTTGTGGTTCCTCCGCCCAGTTTTTAAAAAATGCATGCGTGTGTTAATTCTATTTTGCTGGTTTGTTTAACATATATTTTAGGGAGTTTAAGAAATAGTTCATGGTATCCTGGGTACCCTCGTGTGCTACAATATTATTGAAAAGAACTTTGAATCACACTTAAAGAGCTTGAATTTTTCTCAAGTCCAATTATATTCCAGTGCAAATTACAGCTTTCACTGTAATTTGCCTGACTTGGCCTGTATGACACAGCCTCTGAAACAAATGCCTACAGTTGATACACAACCACAGCTATTTTTGGCTTGACTAGATCAGATCCATACATATGAGGTTACAAGCCTAATTACTGTTATTTTTGGCCAGAGTCCTTGACAGTGTGGGAGGTGGCCAAGTACTTCCTTTGCTGAAAAAAATGACATTTGTTCATTGTTTCAATTGTGATGATTGTTTAAAGTATATGGGGTCTTTTTTTTTAATGATTGTTTTTAAAGATGCAGACTAGGAATTTTATATGTTGTAAAGTTTATCACACATAAAAGTTTGTTCATAACCACTTAACTGTTCTAAGGGTCCAATGCTGTATCATTATTGTTCATGAACTGTTATTACTAGATAATGGTGAAGACAAATAGAGGACATATTCATGTTTACATCTAATGGTGTGGTGGTTACATTTCAAACAAAGTAATAGATACATACACACTCTATATTGTGCAAACAGACATTCATTATACACATGCTCCTGCACATGTATACAGAATTATACAAACTGTTATTTGACTATTTAGGCTAATGGACTCAAACAGTAATGTGAATGGTTCCCAAAGAATTTATTTTCCTAAAATATAATTTAACATAATGTAATCAGAAGATTTAATGATGCATTTTCTAAGTTAGTCCTTTTTGGAAGTCTCCTTTTAGGGACTTTGGCGCTTCCTTTGTAGCTCAAATGGTAAAGAATCTGCCTGCAAGGCAGGAGACCCCAGTTCAGTCCCTGGGTCAGGAAGATCCCCTGGAGAAGAGAATAGCTACTCACTCCACTTCCCTGGTGGCTTAGATGGTAAAAAACCCACCTGCAGTGAAGGAGACCTAGGTTCGATCTCTCAGTCAGGAAGATCCCCTGGAGAAGAATGGAAACCCACTCAAGTATTCTTGCCTGGGAAATCCCATGGACAGAGGAGCCTGGTGGGCTACAATCCATGGGGTTGCAAAGAGTAGGACGTGACTGAGTGACTTAATACTTTCACCACACTTGATGGACCTTGTCTCTCTGCATGTCTTGGCCGGTAATAAAAAGCTATGGTTGACCATTAGTACTGTGGCCCACACCTGTGACAGCTACATTTCAGCACTTCTTTTCTTTACATTTTGTATTTGTAATGAACCAAGTCACTAATCTTAGCATTAGAATATTAGTAACTGGAAATGGTTATACGCTATGTATTTTCTTCTACTGCTATTTTCCTCTGAGAAACCATGAAAAGTTTGGGAACTTTTCTTCTAGGCCATTTATTAACTTATAGAACAGAATGCCGGAGAAGGCAATGGCACCCCACTCCAGTACTCTTGCCTGGAAAATCCCATGGGCGGAGGAGCCTGGTGGGCTACAGTCCATGGGGTCGCTAAGAGTCAGGCATGACTGAGCGACTTCACTTTCACTTTTCACTTTCGTGCATTGGAGAAGGAAATGGCAACCCACTCCAGTGTTCTTGCCTGGAGAATCCCAGGGACAGGGGAGCCTGGTGGGCTGCCATCTATGGGATCGCACAGAGTCGGACACGACTGAAGTGACTTAGCAGCAGCAGCAGCAGCAGAACGGAATGCATAATAAGGTTTGTTTACAAGATGTAGTTAATTTAAACTTTTGGGTTTTTTTTTTTAGGTTTGTTTCTCTTGTTACCAAATTTTAATTCTTCCCTGATACCGTATAGAATGGTACGACTTAACGACATTTACCTGATAAAAGTGTCAAGACTATTTGCTGGGTGTCCAGCAGGGTATGGGGACTCAGTGATTAGCACCTGCCTGGCCCCTGTCCTCGTGGGCCCCACCGGGCGGTAAGGAATCAGACCTTACGCAAGAACTGCTCGAAGTAGAATGAGGTGCCTGCTGTGACAGGGACAGGGTCACATGCTGTTAGTACTTCGCAGGGGCCCCTGGGTCTTGATGAACGACAAAACGAGAGGGCATTTTAGTTTATTTTGACTGTGATTCCCACCATGAAGATCACATCTGTGGTTGGTGACTAAACCTGTTAGACTTTGTTTTCACTTTACTTCATTCCCCTCTACCACCTACATAGAATTTTTCATAGCTTTTTACCTCTGATTCTTGCTGGTTGGGGAATTACCCTTTGGGAGAAATGCAAATAGGACTGTTTTAGGTTGAAAAAACAGGCTTCTTAACTGACCTGAATATTTCTGACCAATCCGTTGAATTAGATAAATTAAAATGTAAAGAATGGTGGGCCTGGGACTTCCCTGGTGGTCTGGGGGTTAAGATGCCATGCTTCTGCTGCGTGGGACCTGGGTCCCATCCCTGGTCAGAGCACTAGCACCCTGTAAGCTTTGCAGTATTTATTTTTTGCAGCCAAAAAAAAATAAAAACTCCAAAAGAATAGTGGATTGTAATATTTATAAGATATTATTGCTGCTGATGATGTTCAGTCGTTCAGTTGTGTCCGACTCTTTACAACCCCATGCACTGTAACCCACCAGGCTCCTCTGTCCATGGAATTCTCCAGGCAAGAATACTGGAGTGGGTTGCCATGTGCTTCTTCAGGGGATCTTCTGGACCCAGGGGTCTAACCTGTATCTTTTGAATCTCCTGCATTGGCAGGCAGATTCTTTACTGCTGCACCACCCGGAGTGATTAGCAAATGCTAAAATAACCCCAATTTGGAAGGAGCAAACAGGTATCAAATAGTTTGAAAGAATGGAATAATACTGAGTTGAAGTGAGAATATTGAAAAAAAGAATCCACAAGTATGCCTGTATATTCATATGTGTACATTCAGATACGTGTGTATATATGTACACACATTAGTAGTATATGTATTTTTTAAACATATAAGTAAATAAGCACATATAATTTTAGAGAATTGAGAAATTCGAGTTTTATTTTTGATTTGACTACCCATATTTATACATATATGCATATATTTTTATACATATATTTATATTTCAATGAATAATACATCTTCAATATAAGTAATAAACTTAATTTAAAAAGTTAAGTAGCACAGAAACAGATACAATTTATAATATGAGCATTTCCCCGTTTTCCTGCCCTTGCTTTTTATCTCTTACTCAGAGGTAACCACCTATATTAATTTCCCATTACTTATTCCACAAAAGTTTATGCAGAAATTACAGCATCATTTAAAAAATATGCACACATGTCCACAAAAAAATCGAATTCCATAATATCTACTGATCTGAACCACTAATCTTAAATTTAGGATTCTCATACTAACTCCATAAAGTCATTGGTCAAATCGCCAGGGTTATAAGTATAAATCGAAAGCAAAATCCATCCTAATTGAAAACCATCTACTCATGAACTGGTAAAGTTTGGCTCCACTCAAACCTCTTGTTTGGACCCATCATATTACTGATTTTTCATTTTTTCACTGATAATAGTTTTATTTATAGAATTATATACAGAATGCATTTGAAATAGTATGAGAACAAAATGCTTCCAATGATCTCTTGTAACCAAACATGATAAAACACAAACCTGCTGCTGCTAAGTCGCTTCAG
Organism: Bos indicus x Bos taurus; assembly: GCF_003369695.1. NCBI lineage: Eukaryota > Metazoa > Chordata > Mammalia > Artiodactyla > Bovidae > Bos > Bos indicus x Bos taurus. The sequence goes on along the minus strand of NC_040098.1, from coordinate 45,373,558 downwards.
TCGTGTCCGACTCTGTGCGACCCCATAGACGGCAGCCCACCAGGCTCCCCCATCCCTGGGATTCTCTAGGCAAGAACACTGGAGTGGGTTGCCATTTCCTTCTCCAACGCATAAGAGTGAAAAGTGAAAGTGAAGTCACTCAGTCGTGTCCGACTCTCAGTAACCCCATGCACTGTAGCCCACCATGCTCCTCCGCCCATGGTATTTTCCAGGCAAGAGTACGGGAGTGGGGTGCCATTGCCTTCTCCGAAACACAAACCAGAATCTATTAAAATAAACAAGAAGTCTAGACTCTTAATTCTGAATCTGTATGTCCAGCCTTGACCTGACAACCGTGTTCTATTTGGCTTCTCTAGAAGCTGCTTTCCTGGAATGAGCCCCCGTCCCTTCGGTCTCAGGTTACAGATTCATTATCATGTTTGCGGAAGGACTTCTCACCCCTCATAGACCAGTTCAAGGTTCTCTGTTCATTTGTTCATATAGTCAGTGATTGAATGATCCCTGAATGTTCATAAAATGCTCACTCTGTCGTGTGTGTGTACTGTGCCAAGTGTGAATAGCTGTGACAGCAGGTCGTTTGCTTCTGGGTCACATAGATTGGTACCATCTTTGGTTCAGCCATCAAAACCTTAACTTCCCACGTTAGTTTAGACTCTTGCTTCCTTACTTGATATGCTTGCTTTTACCACCTACTCCTCTCACTCTGCATAATTGCCTTCTGCCATGTAACACCTGGGCGGCTCAGACCATAAAAATCTGCCTGCAGTGCAGGAGACCCATGTTTGATCCCTGGATGGGGAGGATCCCCTGGAGAAGGGCATGGCTACTCACTCCAGTATTCTTGCCTGGAGAATCCCATGGACAGAGGAGCCTGGTGGGCTACAGTCCATGGGGTCACAAACAGTCAGACACGACTGAGCGACTAACACATGTAACTCCTACTCATGGCATCCCTGTATACTTAGTCCTACTTTGTAATAGCTTTCCTCATGCTCTCTTCTCAGAGAAGCCTTCTCACTTCCCCTGGAATTTACATCAGCTCTCACATTTTGACAGTATTTAGTAGGCTGAACTAATTAGTAATTTATTTAGAAAGAACTTGAAGAAGAAAAAGTGCTTTCAGTTTTTCAGAAGATATTCAGAGCTGATAATTTCCTTGCTATTTGTAATGTATGCTAGAAAATAGATTGGGAGGAAAGTCATCTATTTCAATTCTGTGTTTTTTAAAAAATACACACATCCATTTTTATATATTGATACAAGTAGATGTATACTATATAGGTTGTTCTGCTCCTTGGGTTTTATATATATATATATATATATATATTTTTTTTTTTTTTTTTTTTAAACGTTGTGTTTTAGAAACCTTTACAGTCTTAAAGTTCTTACCCTCCGTTTGCCCAGCTGAAAGGAATTAAGAACACTGGTGATCACATTTCTAGAAATGATGATTTATTTTTTTTATCGTCCTTTCCAGCTTTGGTGTGTACAAACCTGACTCCTCGTGGTAACTCAGAAGTTACTGAATTTCCTATTGGCTCCAGTTATTTCTGAGTCCGTGACCTCACTTGAGGGCTTACTGTGTGCTCGGCCTTTGGACACCTAGCTTCATTTACTTCCCACTTCCATATCATTTCTTGCCTATGATTATTATTTGAACCAACGATATGTGAGGAGTACTTTGGTAATTCGGTCTTTTAACATTTTATTTTCAGACTGAGTTCCTTCTTTTGTTTCTTTTTTATACTTTTGATGATGTGAGTTTAAAAATTATTACAAATAGAGTAGTGTAATAAACCTCTGTTTAGCTGCCACCCAGCTTTAGTAATTCACCCCTGGACAGCCAATCTGGTTTCCTTACCTCCTCTGGGCTCTTCCCCACCTATGTGTGTGTTAGGACCTTAGATACATCATTTTGTTAATAGGTTTTTGTTATATAAGCTCCCAAAGACAAATAATTTTTTTAGCATAATCACTGTACATTTATGAAACCAAAGAAAAATAATTCCTTAATAGATCAGTTATCCTATCAGTGTTTAAATTACCAGTTCTCTGCAGTCATAATTTTTTAAACATTTTATTAGAATCAGGGAAAATAAGGTCCACATATTCTGTAGTTTGATGTGTCTTTCATTTTTTTTTTTTAATCTATAGGCACCATTCCCAATTCTCTTTCTCTTTCTTTGCAAATCGTTTACCAAAGAAACTAGACTTTTTGTCCTGTAAAATTTTTCATTATTGGTTTGTTTTTTAAAGGTTCAAATATATAAGTAGATTTCTTTAAAAATTGTTTTAACGGGTGCCTCTTAAGTCTTCAGATATTTTTACGTATCATCAGATTATATTTAAACGTGCATTTATTGGCCAACATTACTCCATTTATAGCTTTCTTTATGGCTTTCAAATCTATATTTGTAGATTTGAAATACAGAATATCCTTTGAAATAAAAAGTCACAAGAAAAAATAAGACAGAATAGATAAAATTACTTTAGACAGCTATGAGAGGTGCCCATAACTGTGCATTAGATAACAAATGCACTGTGTCTGCTCCATTTGCAGTAGTAGCTCAAGGAATAATGTGGATTTCTACATCCATGGATCCCTAGTTGCGTTCATCAATGCTTTATTTGTCCTTAAAATTGGTCAGTTCTTCCACTCCCATCAATAACTTTGTGTAACTTTTACCAGTCTCTAAGACCCCTTAAGACCTCTAAGCTTCCCTGGTGGCTCAGATGGTAAAGCGTCTGCCTGCAATGTGGGAGACCCAGGTTCGATCCCTGGGTTGGGAAGATCCCCTGGAGAAAGAAAAGTACCCACTCCAGTATTCTTGCCTGGAAAATCCCATGGACGGAGGAGCCTGGTAGGCTACGGTCCCTGGGACTGCAGAGTCGGACAGGACTCAGCGACGTCGCTTTTAGATTCACTTTCCAGACACATAATCACTAAACTCCGTTTTCTTTCTAGGCATCCAGATGTTATCTCAATACAATTGTGAAGTCTGGATATGAACTCCCTCCAACTTCCTTCTCATCAGCAGACTTTTCACATGACCCACCCTTCTCTTGTGCTTCCCTCTGACCTCAGAGCATCGCCCTGGGTGTTTCCCTATTCAAAATCAACCCGCGGCCTAGACTCCAGGCTGGCCTCCGCTTTCTTCAGAGCCTTGCCCTCCGTATCCCAACTCTTGCCTGTATCTCTCCTCTCTGTGTGTTGGTTCCTTCCCTTGGGTCTGAGGCAACCCACTCCAGTGTTTTTGCTGGGAGATCCCAGGGACAGAGGCGCCTGGAGGGCTACAATCCATGGGGTCGCAAAGAGTCAGATATGACAGCGTGTAAACAACAGCAGTGGCCTGGGTCTGTAAACACCCTTGAAAAACACGTCAAACCAAACAACCTTCCTTTGCGCTGTATTTCTCTCCGGACCTCAAGTTCACTGTCTTCTTCTTTGCTGAGTGCTTTGAAAGACAGTTCTGTTCTATTTTGTCCCATCACTTTCTCAGCCCTCTGCCCGCCAGCCTCTCTTTCCACTTCAAGGCTTCAGGAAGCGTTACTGGGACCTCCAACTGCTCAATCCAGGAGAAGCTTTTTCCATCTTCCTCAGTTGCATCATCTTCTCATTTGTCAATGAAATACTGTTCTCTTGACCTTCTGTGGCCAAATTGTTTCTGATTCTCCTAATTTCTTCAGCTTTTTTTTTTTTTTTGGCCTTTTTCTTGGGTTTTTCTTCCTCTACCTCTCATCCCACCAGTGATCTTTAACTGGAGGGTAGGTGGCCCATTAAAACATTTGGCAAAGCTTTAAAAATTTATGCAGTCTGGGACACCATTCCTATAGTTTCTGATTCAGTAAGTCTTCCTAGAAGCCTATAATATAGTAGTTCTATGATAATAGTCTGTTGTCTGAAGGTGCCACAGTTTACTAAACCATTTCTCAAGTATTCAACACGTATTTATTGAGTATCTACTATATTCTAGGTATCATTGATTATTTATTAATAAATAAATTTTTTCCTTTGTGGAAACTACAGTGATACTTTGTTCCACTCCTTTCATTGTCTTAGTCTAAAATCAGTACTTGAATCAGCATATGAAAATGCAGAGATTGGTCTCAAAGATCTTGATGCTTATGGCCAAATTACTTCATAGAATAGTTATATTTTTGCTTCCACCTACTCCATGGTATGGTTTTAGCAACCAGTTACATAAGAAGGTGGCTCTCAAATCGCGTGTCTTTAGACTTGCTGTCTCAGGTTTACGTTACAAACTGCGATGAGTTCCTGACTCGTTTTCTGCGTCTTTGCCTCTGCAGCCTCCTTGTCCTCCCCTCTCTGAGCTCCCTCCTCCTCCAGACAGGAATTCTCATTTGCTTCTCTGCTTGCACAGCATTGGTATTATTTCTTCCATGAAGGTGCTTCAGGACCATTCTTCCTGTTTGCAAGACGGTCGCATTCGCATGCTTCTGAGCTCCCCATGGACTTAGTCACACAGTCACCGCATGGAGAGGGGTTGCTTGTTTACTTCTCCAAGTTCCTTCATGCAGGGTTGTTCATCTTTGTGTATCCTTAGTGCTAGCCCACAGGAGTTAATAAATATATTCTGAACCAAATGAACCATTCAGCGTATTAATGTTTTTATGTTTTAGAAATTATCCCGGAGTCTTTCATATGATCTGGAAATTTGGAATTTAGAACCTATTTACAGATGACTTTTTTTTTCTTTAAATAATTTAAATCACATTTTTAGGGGCTTCCCAGGTGGTACTAGTGGTAAAGAACCCGCCTGCCAACACAGGAGACAAAAGTGACGTGGGTTCAATCCCTGGGTCGGGAAGATCTCCTGGAGGAGGGCATGGCAACCTATTCCAGTACTCTTACTTGGAGAATCCCATGGACAGAAGAGCCTGGCAGGCTATGGTCCATGAAAGTGAAAGCGAAGTCACTTAGCTGTGTCCAACTCTTTGCTACCCCATGGACTGTAGCCTACCAGGCTCCTCCCTCTGTGGGATTTTCCAGGCAAGAGTACTGGAGTGGGTTGCCATTTCCTTCTCCAGAGGATCTTCCAGACCTAGGGATTGAACCCACGTCTCCGGCATTGCAGGCAGACGCTTTACTGTCTGAGCCCCCACGGAAGCAATGGTCCACAGGGTCGGTTCATGAAGAGTTGGACATCACTGAAGCAACTTAGCATGCGTGCGTGTATTAGGGTTTTTAGTGTTTATTAAATTTAGATAATATTTTATATTGAAATGTTTATTATAGGTAGTTTGTTAATTGAAGAAAATAGAAATAGCATTAAAACTATTAATGTACTACCCTCAGATAATCATTATATTTGAGCCTCTTTACAGAAATTGTGTATGTGTGTATATACACGGACATCTGCGTGACACAGTGTGTTTTTACTTAATATACTTCGAGCGTTTTTGCCTTTCAATAAGTATTTCAAAAGTATTTTAAATGGCTGCCCGACATTCCATTCTATGGAAATATCACAGTTCTTTAGTCCCTTATAGTTTTACATGTAAAATTGTCCCCAAGTAATTGTTAACATAAATGCTGTAGTAAATACTGCAATAGTGATTCATTTATTGAACAAATACGTTTTGAGGGTCTACTGGTCTAAGCACCTATGTGCTCTGTTGAATAAGAAATCGCTTTAATGAAAAAAGCAAGTGCGTACACAGGGTCTCAGAATATCCCATGGTGAACGATGCCTAGGGGCTGAGAACTCTGTGCTGGGGGCACAGACCAGGACCTGAGGAGCAGGTCAGGGAAGGCTTCTGAAAAGAAGTGATCACAGGTTATTGGCTAGTCTCTCTGTTTCGGGATGTGTATCAGAATACCACTTGGTTAATATGATGACGTGTAACCTGTTTTATTTATCATTGATGTTTTTTTGTTTTGCTTTTTGTTCACACTAAAGATAAATATTTTAATCAAGTACATTTTGAACATTATTTAAATTGCCTTCCGCCTCACACCCATCCTGTATCCTATTACAGATGATAATAACATGTTTTCTAATATTGGATAATGGGCTTCCCTGGTGGCTCAGCAGTAAAGAATCTACCTACAATGCAGGAGACATGGGTAGGGAAGATCCCCAGGGGAGGGAAATGGCAGCCCACTCCAATATTCTTGTCTGGGAAATCCCATGGACAGAGGAGCCTGTTGAGCTCTAGTCCAAGGGGTCTCAAGAGTCAGACATGACTTAGGGACTACACCACCACCACCAATCCTGAGATATCTTTGCAGACTTACTTTACACCCTCATTGGGTATGGCTTTCTAATCTTGGAATGTATGTCTGGGTGTGGATTGTTAAATCTATATTCCTTTGGGAGATTTTTAAGTAGTGTTGATTTTTCTGCCCCTTTGGTCACATTTTGATAGCAGGGTTGTAGCAGCTTTTAAAAATTATTTAGAACACCTTTTGTGTTAGCTTGTGCTCTGGGACAGTTTAGGAGAAATGTTTATTCTTCAGAATTGGTAAGAATCTGATAAGACCATCTTGGCCTTTAACCTTAAAAAAGGACGGCCCAGAGGGATGGTATGGGGAGGGAGGAGGGAGGAGGGTTCGGGATGGGGAACACATGTATACCTGTGGCGGATTCATTTTGATATTTGGCAAAACTAATACAATTATGTAAAGTTTAAAAATAAAATAAAATTGGAAGAATAAAAAAATAAATAAATAAAAATAAAAATAAAAAATCATAAAAAAAAAAAAAAAAAAGTAATTCTGTGTTATTCCCTGGTTACTTTCTCAGTCTTCTCTAGTTATTCTAGTTGAGTTTCTCTTTCTGGACAAGCTGAGTAATTTTACATTTTTCTAGAACTTGTTAATCACAGTCTTCACATTCATTAGGGCAGAGTTGACTGTCTTGCTCTTTTTTTTTTTTTTCCCCGCTTATTTCAGGCCGTATTTTTCAGGTTGAAATACTACTAGTCTAGACTATCATTTTTTGGCAGATCTGGAAATATGAAAGGTATAATTTACAGGTTAAAATGTGTTACCTACAAGTAACTTACTTACTTACAAGTAACTAAGTAAGTAGGCTTACTTAGCTGATTTAGTAGTGAGCACCAGGACCGTCATTTAGAAGAGCACGTATATGTGGTTATGGGTGTTGGGCGCACTTTTCATATTACATCATGGTCATATATTTAGTCTTATTGAAATAGCTCGAGCAGTTCCCAGTGAGAATAGGGAGCTGGTGCTGACGTGTGATGACGGGACGTGGGAGTTAGGCTTATTCAGTAGTAAAAATAGTGCAATCACATACGGTGATCTTTTTTCAATCAGATGGTCTCCCTCTCCGTAAACAGAGGTGCCTTTTACAGTTCCTTAGGATCTGCCTCATAAAAATCTACTATTAGTGTTTCCATTTGGCTGCGTGAAGGAGGGGACCCCCTGAGCGTCAGAGCAGAGGTTACGGGTGCCTGTCAGAACAGCAGGCAAGGAGGAGGTGCTGCTGGAATTGGGGTGATCATTTAACTCCTCGCTAGGTCGGAAGGCGTGAGGAACAGCTGGTTCACGTGCCCTTTCAGGGCACTGATGCAGTTTCTGCAATGCAGAAATCATCTTTAAGCTTAAGGAAGATAAAGCTCCAGGTTCTTACGTGGAACCACCGAAGGCCAGTGCTCAGTTTGTGGGCGCCTGTTCCTTTTTCCCTTTTCCAGAATGCACCCGTGCTTTCCCCGTCACTTGGCAGGTTACCGTCAGCACTTCTACCGTGGGCAAATCACTCAGTCCCCCTTACTGTCGTAGCTGCTAACGCTCATGAGACAACAGAGCAGTGGAGAAACGGATCCTCCCCACAGCAGCGGTGGCTCTGTGGGGGGTGTTAAAGCAGGTTTTCCTCCAGGAGCTGATATCCCGAGGCGATAGGGTGGGGGCCTGCGGGTGGAAGAGTCTTGGGGACCCGAGGGCACCTACACAGAGGTGTGGCTGCTGCCGCAGACGAGGGAGTGGGTCCACGGAGAACTTCTTTCGCTGAGCCAGGGAATTGGGCTTTATATTTACCATCAAGTTGGTATTTAAATGATTGTTGAAAGGGTATTGAAATGCAGAGCCATTTTTTTTTTACACTTTATATTTCTAGTTCCTCCTTGTGTACCTGCCACCAGGTAGACAGTCAATGCAATAAAAACAGACAACTGTTGTTGAACCAAGTCCTAGCAGTTTGGTGGGTTGGTCCCCAAAACTGACGTCCTGGATCCTCGTGCTCTTGAGGAGGGGTGCTGCGACTCTGAGATGGTGCAGGAGACCCCCTCCCTTTCATTGGAGGGTGAAAATGGTCAGAGAGTGGGCTACTGCTGCTAAGTCACTTCAGTCGTGTCTGACTCTGTGCGACCCGAGACGGCACCCACCAGGCTCCCCCGTCCCTGGGATTCTCCAGGCAAGAACACTGGAGTGGGTTGCCATTTCCTTCTTCAGTGCATGAAAGTGAGAAGTGAAACTGAAGTCACTCAGTTGTGTCTGACTCCTAGCGACCCCATGGACTGCAGCCCACCAGGCCCCTCTGTCCATGGGCTTTGCCAGGCAACAATACTGGAGTGGGTTGCCATTGCCTTCAAATCCTTATTTGAGGATTGTTTTATTTTTATAAATGATTTGTTTTTAATGATCCCATCTTCTTCCCAGAACCCCAAAAGAACGGTGGTTTCCTAAGGGCTCCAGGAATTTTTTTTTTTTTTTTGGCTCACTGGTTTCAGATTATGTTTCACAAATAGATCTTTTTTTTTTTTTCCTTTATTTACAGTTATTTACCTGTGGTGAAAATAAAAGTTTTGCATTGTTTTCTTACACAAACAAAAGCTTTAAAATATACAAGGCATTAAACAAACTTGTTTATAGCCTGTACTGTTAACAAATAGTTTCTCTGCTTTACCAGAGAAGACAAACTATCAAAAGGAGCACATTTTTAATAGTTGCAGAACCAGACTTTAACCTACGCTGTCAGCAGTCTCTCCCCAAGCCTGTCACTCTTTCGGCCACGGGTTCTTCTGGATCTTAGGGACAATTATGGATCCATTCGTGTATTACCAGAACCTTTTCCAGGTGACAACTCCAAGCATATTTAGTAAAAGTTGAATTAATTACAATTACATCTTAATTTAAATACAGGAAGAACTCATTACAGTAAGAATGTGTTACTTATTTTAGATTTAACAGCATGGTGTTGGAGAAGGCAATGGCACCCCACTCCAGTACTCTTGCCTAGAAAATCCCATGGACGGAGGAGCCTGGTGGGCTACAGTCCATGGGATCTCTAACAGTCGGATACGACTGAGTGACTTCACTTTGACTTTTCACTTTCATGCATTGGAGAAGGAAATGGCAACCCACTCCAGTGTTCTTGCCTGGAGAATCCCAGGGTTGGGGGAGCCTGGTGGGCTGCCGTCTCTGGGGTCGCACAGAGTTGGACACGACTGAAGCAACTTAGCAGCAGCAGCAGCAACAACATGGTGTGAATGTCCATTTTGCACATATATCTGTTTTTATTTTGAAGCAGCTGAGAAACTACTATTTATTTCTGAATGTGTAGTTTTTATGAAATTATGAGCTCGGATAACAGTGACCTTGGGGAGGGCATGATGGAAGGTGTCTAAGAACCTGAGATCCTGTTCTAAACAACACGTACCCCCCTGCTCATCAAGGCTTATGACGAGAGGTGTCCTGGCTGGGAGGCGCAGCCCTTGGCTGAGAACTATTTTCTGTCTGTGGGTTCAAGCCATGGGTTTGCTGTCCAGCATGGGGCTGTGAACCAATGCGTCTGGGCAAGGCAGCATTTTTTCATTTTTAATAGGAAAGGACAGAAATTAGTGTATGGGTAAGTTGGTTTCTGAATTATGTATACATGTAATATATATACACACACATGTGTAATTGGTTGGAATGTAAAAATACATTCCTTACTCTGGGTCATAGTGAAAAAAATGATAAATGTTGCTTTTAAACACTAGTAAATTACCTTATCTGGACCAATTAAGAGCATATAATAAATGAGTACTTTCTCTGTAGCTTTGGAGAGTGTCTTTAAAACATCATATTTTACCAGGAGAATCATAAAACAGAGATTAAATATAAACAGGACTTTTTCTAAAAAGTGAGGCAAGAGCTCATAATGACTGTTATAAACTCTGTCATTGAAGACTGTAATTACCTATTGAATTAGAGTTCGAGGTAAAGGCATTTAAGTAAATGCCTATACCTAACACAGTAGATACCCCAATTCTACTGATGTAAATTGAAGTCATTTTTGCAAGAATTTGTCATGTACAAATAGAAGGTGGCCAAACTTCAATATACTAAACAGAAACTGTTCTTTAAATATGTGTTAAATCATGAGCTTTTGCTGCCTGGAGCCCCAGTTAATCCTATTAATAAAGAGTTGTTTTATTATATAATACCAAATTATGTATGCACAAACTCTTACACATAGTCATTACTGCCATGAATATATATCAATACAATATATACATACATATTATTTATGGTTCTTAAGTTTAGACAAACTGCTGGCATGGAAATAATAGTGCTTTTCATTTTTATGTTTCTCAAAGACTGTGTATTTAATACTTATTTACATTTTTAATATCTCCAATGTACTCTCCAATATACTCAGTATTATTTATTTTTGAAAAAGTGGGCCTTGTGCTTTTGTCATGTATATTAATATAAATTTCAGTCATACATTTGGAATTCTTTTGAAGTAAAAGTACTGCTAAATACAGAATCTACTTTCTGCATTTATTAAGGGCTTTTTTTTCCCATTACTGTTTCATTTTACTCATCATTTCATGAGAAATAACTAAAAGCTTGCAAATGAGGGAAAAACTGGTATTTTTTCCAAAGACTGTCTCTTCTCCCCTCAACTCTTACTCTGGATCTGCTAATTAGCAGGGAGCAAATAGGACGTTGCTGTGGGGATGAAGATGTACTTGTGATAAACTGTGGCTTGTTTCCTTCATTCTCATGCTCCCCGTCTGCCTTGATAAGGCAGGCTGGATGGATCAATACGCAATTGAAAGAAGTTTGCTCAGTGAATGGAAGGTTCTTTGAGTTTCTGGCTTTTCCGGCAAGGCTGATGGGGGAAGAGGCAGGTTGCACCAGAGACGGAAGGGCCTGTGGAGGGGAGGATGCCATCTTCCGTGGCCAGCGATGGTGTTTAGTATCAGTGACCATTTTGGGAGCTGATAGTGGATACTGGGAGGTATGAATGGCTGACATACCAATATTTTGAAAGCATTTAAACTGTACTCCAGTGGACTAGCTGAAATGTTACATCATTATGGTTACGGTATCCATTTCAGTACAGAATAGTACCTAGGAATTGTGTTAACTTTTGCCGTTACAGTCAGTATTTAGACCACTGTATTAAACTTAGAATTGGTTTCTGTCAATCATCAAATATGTATATCCTTATAAAAATATAAATTAATTGTTACCAACGTAGAACGTGCGCTTCCTTACCAAATCCAGTTGTGCTCAAAGCTCAGATGGGAGAGCTGCAGCTCTGGAAGGCAGCCGCCCCAACTCTTTGTTAGTTATTGCTTCTTTCAGAACTGTGCTCATCTAAAATTGATGATTGCAGAAATGCTGTGTATTTGTTGCTGTTTTTTAGTTGCTCAGTCGTGTCTGACCCTTTTGTGACCCCATGGACTATAACCTGCCAGGCTCCTCTGTCCATGGGATTCTCTAGGCAGGATGACTAGAGTGGGTTGCCATGCCCTCCTCCAGGGGATCTTCTCAACCCTGGGATCGAACCCGAGTCTCCTGCATTGCAGGTGGATTCTTTCCTGCAGAGCCACCAGGGAGGACCTTAGTTTTTATTTAGAACCTCTTCAGTATTCCACCCTCACACTTCATGGGTGGTTATTCTGTAACCAACTGTTGGCAAAAGTATCATGTTGCTGCTTTTCAGCCCCTCCTTTATTGTTCATCCTTTTATTTCTTCCACATTTGACTTAAGTCTTAGGCCGTCTATGAACTCAGCTTAGACTTATTTCTAAGCCAGTCGGCATTTGTTGAAACTCATCAGTGAAATTTGTATGTCTTCGTTAAAAAAAAAAGAATTATTTTTATGTGTTTTGAATAGGCAGCTAAACATTTTAAAATTATGATTCAGTATTTAAAACGCACTAATTATTTGCATTGTGAAAACAATTGGAAGTAGCCCTTGTGACTAAGACTTAATTAAAATTATAATTTTAAAAGGACTCTATTATTTAACAGCTTACACGTATTTGTTTCATAAATAATTCATTCAACAAATATTTATTACTATGTGTCAGGTACCACTTATAAGTAATATATTTGTTTTGCTGTCTTCTTATTTGTGTATGATGAATTAATTTATACTTTTTTTGTTTTTCTTAGACAAAATTGAAGAAGCACAAAAAGAACTAAATGGGGCAGAAGTGTCAAAAAAAGGTAAGTTAAAATCAACCCCAGTATAGGCTTTATTCTTGCAGAGATTCCTGTATAAATACCTTATTATTGCTGCCTTTCTAAATGAATCAATGTAAGATTGATACCTAAAAGTTGATGGCCTTTGCTTTATGAAATGTTTTAAGTGCGTAGCATGTTCTGTGACCGTTTCCCAGATGTTAACTGTTTTGCTGCGGGGAGTATGACAGCTTGTTGCAGATCTTCTGAAAGTCCTATTTGGGAGACTGTCACATAGCTATAAATAGGGCCACGATAATGCGTACTGGTGGCTGTGTTCACGTATATGCGTGCTTATGTGTGCTCGAGTGGCGGAGAATTTTTTTTTTTTTTTTGATGTGACAAAAGCCTAAGACAACCAAATAACCCAAGTGCTAGTCAGTGTAGGGATAGTTGCCCCAGTTGTAGTACCTTCATATTTTGGGATGTTATGCAGCTTTTTAAAAAAACGTTAGTTATTTCAGTTGACTGTGATGATTTGTTGCAGTGGTGAGAGAAGGGGCAGAGGAAGTTGATTAACTTTTATTTATCTGGATCTTTGTTCTTTACTTAGTTTTCATGGGTAAATTTTGTATAAGGAATAAAAAGCTTACAAGCAAAAAGTGGTTTTCATCACAGAAAGCGTACTGATTATTTTCTAAGCTAATCTGAAAAAAGACATTTGATGTAGAACAGTCTGTGGAATGGGAGGAAGACAGGAAGGTGGATAGAGTTCGAACATGCTCTAATGTTAATGGGTAAAACTGATGAAAAGGATGTAAGATTCTCTTTATGGCATTTAGATTTCATGATTTATTTTTGCTTTGTGCTTGTTCTATCTTCTTATTACTGCAGGATATTTTGGCAGAAAAATTCAGCCGTGTAGGATTCCAATGGAAAGTCTTGTTCTTTTTTTTTTTTTAATCTAAGTAGATTCCTAACTGGGCTTTCCCTGTGGCTCAGTGGTAAAGACTCTGTCTTCGATGCAGGAGACACAGGAGACTCTGGTTCGATCCCTGGGTCGGGAAGATCCCCTGGAGGAGGGCATGGCAACCCACTCCAATACTCTTGCCTGGAGAATCCCATGGACAGGAACCCTGACAGTCCATGGGATCGCAAAGAGTCAGCGACTCAGCAGCAGCAGCGGTTCCTAAGTGGATGCCTTTGGTGGAAATAATTTCAGGTTGTCCACGGTCTCCGTCCCTTGGCCCAGCCTCTGCAGCCTCCAGGGCTGTTTGGGGCTGGTCTGAGCAGTTCCACTGTGATGTGCAGACATCTTAAAAGTATTTCCCCTCTTTATCTGTTCCCCTCACCACTTACCTTGGATTTCTGGAAAGCCCATACTAAACACGACCCTTCATTGGCACTCTTGCCAAAACATGATCTAAGAAGAGTTGAGAAGTCACCACAGCCAGGCCATCCCTTTGAAAGGTTGGCTGAAGATCCCTTCCGCACACTGCTGAAATCCTAAAGCACTTGAGACATTCAGGCTGTAAGAACCTAAGAGTTTAAACTTTGTCATGGTCAGTCTTTTCCATGTCTAGTAATGGTTTAGAGCTGCTTCAGTTAGCAATATAAATGTGTTCTTGTCTTACTTTTCCTTCTTTCCTACCCCTGTGGCCAAGAGCTTTAAAAACAGTGAACCAAGTGTCTGATAGGAGAGAGGAAATGGAACAGAGGTTCTAGAAAAAGAAATGGGATAATGAGGTTGAAGTAATCCAGGGCTGCATTTGGCAGGCTACATTTATTTAAGACCCAGGATGAATACCAAGCAAGCATTGTTCTGTGCAGCTCACTGCCAGTGTTACTACTCAGCTTTCATTTTTACATATGCATTCTGGGCAAATTAAAAATAAAGTAGTTTTGCTCCAAAATATAATTGAGGAATAATATCAGTTTGTCTTTAACAACACGAGATAAACTTTTCGAGTAACAAAGGTCCTTGAGATTTCTCAGATCTTTGCTTGTTGAACTGTCTGGTTTGATGAAAGGAAATCCTTTTCTTCTTTTGTAGAATATACTTTAGAAATTTGGAGTTATTTATTGTTTTTATTGATTTATGGGTCATCTAGAGTAGATTGTTTTTTCACTACTTTTCCCAACTTTTGGTGATCTCCCCCTGAAAGTTTAACTTTTTCTACATCTGCCTTTTTTTCTTTAATTGCTACTTTGTTCTAAGGCTTTGTGTCAATTGAAGATGGCTATAGTCCTTAACCCATTGGAGGTTCTTTTTCCCTCTTCTTTTTCTTACCAGTAGGACAAGTAACTAATTTATCTTCAGAAGCATTTAGCATACTGGTAGGCTCTTAAAGAAAACAAACCTTGCTTATTGGTATATTTTAAAAAGATATCTTTCCTGTTTTCTAGTATTTTAAGGAAAGATTAATCTGTGTAGTACAATATGATGACAGAGAAACTGACTTTGTTCATTATATACCAATAGAATAAAGAAGTGCACTAAATTATGGTAGCGTATTTCTTTTATTCTTTCTGTTTATGAATGAAAATCAGATGGCTTGAATTTTATTTATTTTGGTTTTAACCAATTTGGGGATAAATATAAAAAGCAGCATTCATCAATTCTCTATAATGTCCTTATTTTCATCCTTATAGTGCTATATACTTGGTTTTAATATCCATTGTGCTTGACACTATTTCTAAAATCATTGTGTGAGATTTAAATAAAATAAATAGTGAATGTCACAGATGTAATGATGAATATGCATAAAGTGAACTGGGAAGAAATAAATTATCAGTTAATTAGGAGAGCTTTTATGTGCTGTTTCATGAATAAACTTTGATTTTAATACTTTGTTTTAAATTTTTATCACACAATATTTGACCCATAAAATAATCCATGTAAGTATATGTAATATATATCATCACATATATATGCAGTGTCATATATTATTGTATATATATTTTATATGTGTGTGTAATATTATATATTGTCACATATGTTTAATACATAGTACTTATATTAGTAGGTCCCCTGGTGGCTCAGACGGTAAAGTGTCTGTCTATCAATGTGGGAGACCTGGGTTTGATCCCTGGGTCGGGAAGATTCCCTGGAGAAGGAAATGGCAACCCACTCCAGTACTCTTGCCTAGAAAATCCCATGGACGGAGGAGCCTGGTGCAGGCTACTGTCCATGGGGTCGCAAAGAGTTGGGCACGACTGAGCGATGTAAGTATATGTAATATGTATTATTACATATATATGCAGTGTCATATATTACTGTGTATATATTTTATATATGTGTGTAATATTATGTATTATCACATATGTTTAATGCATAGTACTTATACTAGTATATATAATGTATATTATTATAACATCATGACAATAGCATGGTAATCTTTGATTCTAATAGCCAATTTAAGAACTGGCACATTGCTAATATGTACTTTTGTATCAACCTGTATACTAGTCTCCATTTCATCCCAATATTTGCTTGGTAGAAAGTCTTAACTTTGTGTCATCATCTGCATTTCCTCTTTGAAAAAATGTCTATTAACTTATTTTGCCTCATTTTTTAATTAGGTTGTTTGGGGTTTTTTATTTGATGTTGAGTTATATGAGCTCATATATAGCTCATATGCTGTTGAGTTATATGAGCTGTTTATATATGTTGGTTAGTCCCTCATAGGTCACATTATTTGCATATATTTTTTCCCATTCAATAGGTTGTCTTTTCATTTTGCTGATGGTTTACTTTGCTGTGCAAAAGCTTTCAAGTTTAATTGGGTCCCATTTGCTTATTTTTACTTTTATTTCCTTTACTTTAGGAGATGGACCTCCCCCCCAAAAAAATACTGCTGTGATTTATGAAAAAACATATTTTGCTTCTTTTCTTCTAGGAGTTTTGTAGTATCCAGTCTTACATTTAGGTTTTTAATCCATTTGGAGTTTATTTTTGTGTATAGTATTAGGGAATGTTTTAATTTCACTTTTACATGTAGCTGTCAAGTTTTCTCAGCACCACTTATTGAAGAAACTTTTTTCCCCAGTGTATATTCTTGCCTCCTTTGTCAGAGATTAATTGTCAATGTATTTAATAAAATTACTCCAGCTTTCTTTTTTTTTTTTTTTGATTTTTTATTTATTTTATTTTATTTTTTGACTTTACAATATTGTATTGGTTTTGCCATAATTACTCCAGCTTTCTTTTTTTTTTGGATTTTTTATTTATTTTATTTTATTTTTTGACTTTACAATATTGTATTGGTTTTGCCATAATTACTCCAGCTTTCTTTTTTTCTCTTCAATCAGGTATTTTTCTTATAATTTATCCATTTTGTTAGACATTTAAGTATATTGGCAAAAAGTCATTCATAGTATTCTTTCTCTCATTGCTGTGGGATCTGTAGTTGTGTCTCCATTTTCTCACTGTTCACTTATGCCTTTTCTCTCTGTGTTGATTAGTCTTGCCAAAGGTTTCTCTGTTCCACTCCCCTTTTACTGTAACTTCTCAGTTTCTTGATATCATCTTGTATAATACTTTCCTGTTTCATTACATTTTGCTCTGCATTATCTTTTCTTCTTCTTTGGGCTTACTCTGTTATCCGGTTTCTTAAGTTGGTCAGTTCAGTTCAGTTCAATTCAGTCACTCAGTCGTGTCCGACTCTTTGCATCCCCATGGACTGCAGAATGCCAGGCCTCCCTGTCCATCACCATCTCCCGGAGGTCACGCAAACTCATGTCCACCGAGTCGGTGATGCCATCCAGCCATCTCATCCTCTGCCATCCCCTTCTCCTCCTGCCCCCAATCCCTCCCAGCATCAGGGTCTTTTCCAATGAGTCAACTCTTCGCATGAGGTGGCCAAAGTACTGGAGTTTCAGCTCTAGCATCAGTCCTTCCAAACAACACCCAGGACTGATCTCCTTTAGAATGGACTGGTTGGATCTCCTTGCAGTCCAAGGGACTCTCAAGAGTCTTCTCCAACACCACAGTTCAAAAGCATCAATTCTTTGGCGCTCAGCTTTCTTCACAGTCCAACTCGCACATCCATAATGACTACTGGAAAAACCATAGCCTTGACTAGACGGACCTTTGTTGGCAAAGTAATGTCTCTGCTTTTGAATATGCTATCTAGGTTGGTCATAACTTTCCTTCCAAGGAGTAAGCGTCTTTTAATTTCATGGCTGCAGTCACCATCTGCAGTGATTTTGGAGCCCAAAAAAGTAAAGTCTGACACTGTTTCCACTGTTTCCCCATCTATTTCCCATGAAGTGGTGAGACCGGATGCCATGATCTTCGTTTTCTGAATGTTGAGCTTTAAGCCAACTTTTTCACTCTCCTCTTTCCTAAGTTGCTAACTGTGCTTATTTTTAAGTCTTTATTCTTTTCTATTAAAATCACTGGAAGTTATTAATTTCCTTATAAACATTGCTTTGGTTACATTAAACATAGTTTCATATTTGCTACTTCCGTTAATTTTTGTGCTGGTTTCTTCTTTGACTCCCTCAATAGAATTTGAATTTTTTTCCCTTAGGGATGGTTGCAGGTTTTATTTATTTTTTTTGTTAGTGATTTCTGACTTAATTGCACTGTTACATTAATTGCTTTTTGAAATCAGTTTGTATTTCTAAAATAATTTGCTCTCTGTATCTGAATACAGTGTAATCAAAAATTTCAGGGAATGGTGTATAAAAATGCTCCTAGATTTTATATTAGAAATTTAAGAATTCAGCATTTTACAGAAAAATTCATCATTTTACAAAGATGGGAAAGCTGAAGTTGAAAGCTGTTCAATAACTGTATCCCAGGGACTGTAACATAGGATGAGGAATTTTCAAGTTTGTGTTATTCTGCATTGTAACTGGAAGAGAGCTGTGTTCTCATGATAGTTGAATCTATAATAATTGTTCAGTCACTCAGTTTTGTTCGACTCTTTGTGACCCCCATGGACTGCAGCACGCCAGGCTTCCCTGTCCTTCACCATCTTCCAGAGCTTGCTCAAAGTAATGTCCATTGAGCTGGTGATGCCATCCAACCATCTCATCCTCTGTTGTCCCTTTCTCCTCCTGCTTTCTATCTTTCCCAGTATCAAGGTCTTTTCTAATGCATTGGCTGTTCACATCAGGTGGCCAAAGTATTGGAGCTTCAGTTTCAGCATCAGTCCTTCCAATGAATATTCAGGGCTTATCTCCTTTAGGATTGACTGACTTGATCTCCTTGCAGTTCAAGGGACTCTGAAGAGTCTTCTCCAACACCACAGTTCAAAAGCATCAATTCTTCAGCACTCAGCCTTCTTTGTGGTCCAACTCTCACATCCAGGCATGACTACTGGAAATACCATAGCTTTGACTATACGGACTTTTGTAGGCAAAGTACTTTCTCTGCTTTTTAATACACTGTCTAGATTTGTCATAGCTGTTTTCCTAAGGGGCAAGCACGTCTGTGCTATTCTACTGTTATTCTGTGTTGTAACTGGACGAGAGCTGTGTTCTAATGACAGCTGAATCTATAGTAGTTACTTCTGTTCTAAATTAATCCTTTGAGTGAAGAGATCGCCTTTTCAAAAAAATATTGTAATGATTCAGGAAAAAGTAGGAGTCCAACAATGGGTATAGAAAAGGGTGGAGACTTTAGGTCAGCTTGCATTGAGATTTTTCATATTATTATGTCTCAAACAACAAAATCCTAAAATCACCACCATAATATCTGTAGTTTTCCTTTTAGCAGCTATCACTCTGAAATTATATACTCTAGTCACCAGAAAGTGTTTTGTTTTATCATGTATATGAGAATAAAGAGTCCTAAGCATATACGTCATTTATGGCTTAAGAAATACAGTAAGCAACTTATCCTGCTGAAATAACCCTGTGATACTCAGACTTGCTCCAAAGAGTCACTTGACAAGCAGAATTTCTGTTAACATAGGCATAATGTACTGCCTGGAATTACCCTCTTGTTATCTGGGGAAGCTTGAGGGAAGTTAGGTTCCTATGTAAAACTAGACTGAGTAATTCAGAAGTGAACGTGACACTCTAGTGAGCAGACACCTAGATTGTGAACTCCGATTAGCGGGTCAGTACGAAAGCTAGCATTTGCTCACCTACTTTCCTCAATTTTTTGAAACTCCTTATAACATGAATAAGTTTTCAAGGACTGAAAAATAACTCCCATTATATTTTTCTTTTTTAAATACTGAATGTGATATTGAAAAAGAAAGAAATGAAGTTTGATTTGGAATAGTATTTTATGTTAATAAGGTTATACCTTTACGCCAGTGATAATTTTCTTCCTTAAGAATTTTGCTAAGTATACTTAAGGAAATATGAGAGCATGTTCCCATAATTAGGGGTGATGAAGTCCTTCCTAAGTTAAGACTAAACTTTAGGTGGCATAATGGAAAAGTTGGACTGATTTTTCTTAAATTGAAACGAATAATGTTACTGCAAGATAAAATTAAAATGTTTTAAAACAGTCTGGGAGAAAATTTGTGCAATAAAACAAAACTTGGTTGGGTTGCTTACAATGTTATAAACTTGGAGAGGTATTAGCACTTTACAGAATGAAAGCTCACACTGATACAGCCAGTGGGAAGGCTAGTGTAATATGTTAGTGAGATGTCTGAACTAGAGAATTTTTTTAAAGGAATGCAGTTTAATTATTTCAGTATTAGTAATGCTAGCTAGTTTATAAATTAATTACCAGGAAATAATGTAATTAAATGAGCATTAGTGGATGTTTATTTTTAATTGAAATGTTTATAAATTCTACTTTCTTAATATTAAATGCTCAAAAAAGTTTATCATATTTTTCTTATAAAGTTGTTATTAATTCATTTTTTTCTTCAGCAATTTTTTTTATTAATGCATCACCCATTCTTTTTCGCCCTAGAAAGCGGAAAGAAGAAAAAGTCTGTACCTTAAAGGAACCTATGAGCTTTAACCCAGCTCTTGTGCAAATTGTCATAAAATCTGAATTGGTGGAATCAAAATTCATGAGGTTTTATGTAGACTGGCAGCAGTGCCTAACAAATTTCCCTTGGGAAAACAGCTACAGCTTTTCTATTTTTTAGAAAAGAAAGTCATCTCTTTTTTCTTTTAATATTATCTTACTTGGAATTTCAGATTTAAATATGCAGATCTCCTGAAGTGTTCTTTTAGTGTCATAGACAATGCTAATGGCTCAGATTGCCAGAAAATTAGTATTATTTTAATTATTTGTGCCATGTATATGAGTTAAAGTATCATGTGTCAATCCTGCCAATATCTTGAGATTTAAAAATACTAAATCCCAAGAGGTCATTGCTTCACAACTAGACTATGCCAGTTTTATAAGAGATGATTTGCATAATGATAAACAAACCATCTTTTATATAAGCAAATATTCTGTTCATGGTGTTGAAATGCAAGAAACTTGCTTCCTGCAAATTATGAGAGGCAAAACTCTCAATATATTTCTTAACAGTGTTATTGATTACTCTCTATTGAGTAATCATTTATTAAATTGGAAGCTAAAATAGCTAACAAGATGTTACTTTTATAGGACTCATTGAAAGGCTTGCATTCTTTCACACTTTTATAGCCTTTCCATTGACTTCAAAATGTTAAGGATTATAAGGTACACAGTGATCTCATACCATTTAGGAAGGGAAAATTTGACTGACAGATAAAGGAGGACAGGGTGCTTTTATAAGTGATTAGAAGATGCACCAGGATTTCAGGGAGATTAAAATGTTCAAAACACATTTGTTTAAGGTTCTCTGAAGTCTGTGTTTATGTCCACTGTTTCGTTTTTTGACAAGAGAGATTTAAAACAGCTCAGATTATGAGATGTGGATGTGAGCTGCTTTGAAGACAGCATCCCCGAGGATGGTGGAAAACAAAGGAATGGGTCTCATTCTGTTGGTTCACTTGGGGATTCATTTAAGAATGATAAAGGGGGGAGGACCCAGATTATGTTTAATTTACCATCTTCGCTTTTGGGATAATTGACCTCATGGATATGCCTCTTCAATATTACTTTTTTTATATGAGTCCTGTTGTAGGGTGACTTAAAAGGATAATGTGTACTGTGCTGTGGTTGACTTATTTAAGCTTTTCCCCAGCCTTGCTTCTGTGACCTATGTGTGGGGCAAAAGAACGAAAAAAAAAGAGGCAGGCTCAGACGTCTGTTGCCTACACGGGGACTTGTTCTTTTTCTCATGCTTACTCAGATGAGAGAAGGCAATACCTATGTCACATGGAAGTGAAGGATACAATTCTGGGGAAGAAGGAGCAGAAAATAAATGCAAGGGGGAGGCAGAGTCAATTGGAAATAGGTGAACAGCTGCGAGGAATTTTAGAAAATAAATTTTTTAAAAATTGGAAGCAAGCAATAGAGGACAATTTCACTGAAACAGAGCATTCTTCTACTCCTGTCTCACTATTCAGATGTGTTTTGTTGGGCTGTGCTATATGTACGAAGAATATCAATTTTTAAGGATGATGATTTAGAATTCTGCACCAACCACCAAGCTTGGGATACTGTAGTAGCTATTTCATTCAAGAAGAGATTTGGAAAAAGAAAATGAGACTCTGTGGGTGAGTGAGAAAAGGCCGGAAGAGGACTGAGCAAAACTTAAACGAGAGCAAAAGTATATAGTACCATATGCGCCTAGCTGGATGTTCAGTGAGTGAGGACGTGCTTTGGCAGATGGCGTTGGGAGTGCGGCTCTGCACCAGAACGCGGAGGCCCCTATGTGGGCTCCTTTCCGGAAGCCCACCACACAGCACCGAGTGACCCACTTAGTAACTGGTAACAGAACCCTTCCACGGCTACCTGTGTCTCTTCAGTGTGAAGACAGCTCCTAACAGCCGACGAGATCTCAGCCCGTTAAGCTCTTTGCCTCACCCCTGCCACACGGATGAGCCTCCGGTTCCCTTTTGCCCAAGATCATACACTGGCACCTCCTGCGGTTCCTGGTGTGTATAGTAGGCACTGGGCAAATATTTATTTGGCTGTTCTGAGCACCCAGACTGGCCTGTAATATTAAATCTGTTTTGTGACTTAATTGGTAGTGTTTCCTTATATTTAATATGAAACGTTACTATATGAAAGTCAAGCGTTTGTGAGGGAAGAAGAGCATGTCTATGTCTTCAGGAGATGTACTGTTATTTTCTTTGCTAATTAGAGACCTGTTCAAGTTTGTGCCTTCTTGGGTTGATTGTATTTATAACTTCTTATATTCTGTATGTTATACAAGTATCCAAATATTTTAAGATAGAGTATAACTTTCTCTCATAAGTTTAAATAATTTTTATTGTTGCTGTATCCTTCCCTTTCTCATTTCTGAGAACATTTATTATTGATTAGGTTGATTTTTTATTTAATTAAAATTTTCAAACAGAATTGTTACTTATTCTGTTTTAAAAATTTTCAATTTGATATATCTCTGGTTTTACTTTTTATTTTTGCAATCAAAATCATTTCTCTGAAATTATATTGACTGCTTAAAAAATTTCTTTTTATATATAAAAAAGTTCCACAGTATTTATTTGCCTTTGTATGATTACTGACATAAATACTTTGAGTATTTATTTCATCTCTACCTGCTAGATTTTGATCTATATTTTAAGTTATTGCTAAATAAGCAGGTATTTGTTAGGTTCTTAATTTGCTAACTTCTTGCTTTGGGGTTGAACCGCACGTTAGTTGTATGTGAATAATACATGTATGTGATGAATTTAAAAATATGGAACTCCAGTGACAGGCAAAGATTTGCCAGCTCTGTACTCAAATCCCATCATGTTTTGATTTTTTTAAACTTTATGAATTTTTAAATTTTATCCAAGATTTTGTAGTATATAAAATTTAGTATGTGTTTATTCTATTACATTTTCCTTTTCTGTTAAAATCTGTATTCTTTTTCTATTTCCTGCCTTTTTTCTGTGTCATAGCCTGTTAATGATGAATTCAGATTCCCTTCTTCACCCTATAATTATTTTTCTATTTCTCTTGAACAGTTTTCTAAAAATGTATTCCATTGCCTATTTGTTATACAATAAAAGTTAATGTTGTGTCCTGCGCTGTTTAAACCCTTAAGTAAATGATTCTTGGTCTTACTGGGAGGAACTGACTTCAAATTCCACTTATATCCCATTCCTGCTTTTCTTTTCAGGGCTGAGGTCCTGTTCAGAATTGCTGCTCTGTTCTGATTGATTTGCAGTGTATATCCCCCTTTAGGAACATTGTCAAGGCCTCTGAATCCATTTTTTGTTAGGAAGCTAAACTTATTCTTCACTGATACCACACGAACCACTCTGCTCTTCTCTCGATGTGCCTATAATGAGGCAGGGTGGTGCCCCAGAGGTTGCTGCTGCGTTAGATACTGACTCTAAGCTTTCGCAGCTCTGCATTCATAGCATTAGTACCTTCCTCTCTTTTGAGTGTGTCCATTTACCCTGCTTTTGATTTACATGCTATTATTATCGTGTATTTGAGTCCACATGTATTCTTTACAATTTGTATACAGCTGCTACTCATCTTTCTTTTTACATGTATTAATCAACTTGGGACTTACTTTGTCTTACATCTCTAGCTTCCCATGAGGGATAATTTTATTTTACATGAATAATCATCATTTTTCATTAATGCAGGTCTGTTGTGACAAATTATTTCAAGTTTCATTTATTAGAAAATGTCTATTTCTTTTTCATTCTTGAAAAAACACGTTTAATCCAAGTACAGAAGCATAACATTTGAGTCTGGCAGTTTATTTCCTTGAGTCCATTGTTCCTGTCGAGATGTCTGCTTGCGAGTCTAATTATTACTCGTCTGAAGGCAGTCCTTTCGGGCCTTGTCTCGGACTCCTGCAGTTTCACGGTGACGTGCGTGGGTGTGGCTTCTGTGTCTCTATCCTGCTTGTGACTTAGAGCATTCTAGAATCTGTAGGCTCACGTGTTTCATGAGTTTGTGGAAACTTTTGGACCTTATTTTCTCAAATTTATTACTTCTGTCCAATTATTTTGAAATATGCCACATTTTCATATACTAAATACATATATAGTCCTTCTACGGATTCTCAAGTTTAACCATTAATCTCATTTTGAGAAAATACTATTTAATCTCTGTCCATGTAGATGTCTTTACATAATTCTTTTTCAGAATTTTATTATCTCATTTAGAATATTATTCTCCTAAGTGAGGAATAGAGTCATGTCATATGTTTTTTTTATTCCCAATGTGGTTATTATTTATGGAATGGATAAAACACATTGTAGAAAATGTCACTACAGTTAGATAAACACATTAAAAAATCAACATGCCACATTTACCTAAATAATTTTGTAGAACAGCTGAAAAAGCAAATTTCATCAAATTTAGACAGCTTATAGTGGAATAAATAAGTATGGTGAGGTATTAACTAACCCTAAGTTTCACAACGGGCAGCTTCTAGCCGGTTCATTGAAGCTGGACCTCGGCCACACAAGGATCATGTCATATTTTTTTAAAAAGCAAGTTTTAAACATTGTTTGAAATTGTATAAAGTTTATAAATTTGAAAAGAATTGATATCTTCAAAGTATTGATTATTTCCAGGAACATGTATGTTTCTTCATTTTGTAAACACCTTCATATCAGAAAACTTTTAAATTTTCTGTAGGTTTTGAATATTTTGTGCAAAATGTATTTCTAGGCATTTTTCTATTTTTATTGCTGTTATACATAGAATTTTTTTTCATTATATTTTCTAACTGTTTTTGGTATGAGTGAAAGATACATGTATGTTTTGGGTAGACAGCTGACTTCCTGAAACTCTTATTAGATATAGTAGAGTTTCAGCTATTTCTCCTAGGTACTCTAGGAAACCTCTGTTATGTGCAAATAATGCTGTTTTCTTCCTTACCATCATTTGTATCTCATTTTTAAAAATTCTGTTATTGTATTGGCTAGATCTGGAGAAATTATTAAAAATCATAGTGATTATTACAAGAATCTTTTTGTTGACTCCACCTTTAGAGATTTCTCTAGTGTTTGATTTGAGTGTTGTCTATCATTGGCATGGTAAATATTCCTTATCGTGTTTTCCTAGTGCTCTGAAGATTTGTTTGGATTTTTCTAATTCCCCTATGACTTCCTCTTTAACCCCTACGCTATTTAGAAATATGTTATTCAATTTCCAAATATTTGGGGATTTTCCAGATGTCTTTCTGCTGTTGATTTCTCATTTAATTTTGTTGCGGTCAGAGAACATACAAACTCCTTTTCTGAGCAACAGACTATTTTTAAGTTTAAATAGTCACATGTGCCCAGTGGCTACCTGTGTTCATTTTCTATTGCTGTCTAATAAATTACAGCTCAAGAAATACTTAATCCTATAGTTCTGTAGGTCAGAAGCCCCACATGGTCTCACCGGCTTCAGTCAAGGTGTCAGCCGAGCCCTGTTTCTTTCTGAAGTCTCTAGAAGAGAATCTGTTTCCCTGCCCACTCAGGTTATTGACAGAATGAAATCCCAGTGACCCCCACAGCTAGCAGCTTCATGTCTCATCCTGTTTATCTGAATGTGATACTTAACACTGTTGCTCACATCTTTTTCCTTCAGTTCAGTCGCTCAGTCGTGTCAGACTCTTTGCAACCCCATGAATCACAGCACACCAGGCCTCCCTGTCCATCACCAACTCCCGGAGTTCACTCAAACTCACGTCCATTGAGTCGGTGATGCCATCCAGCCATCTCATCCTCTGCCGTCCCCTTCTCCTCCTGCCCCCAATCCCTCCCAGCATCAGAGTCTTTTCCAATGAGTCAACTCTTTGCATGAGGTGGCCAAAGTATTGGAGTTTCAGCTTTAGCATCATTCCTTCCAAAGAATACCCAGGACTGATCTCCTTTAGAATGGACTGATTGGATCTCCTTGCAGTCCAAGGGACTCTCAAGAGTCTTCTCCAACACCACAGTTCAAAAGCATCAATTCTTCGGCACTCAGCCTTCTTTACAGTCCAACTCTCACATCCATACATAACTACTGGAAAAACCATAGCCTTGACTAGACGGACCTTTGTTGGCAAAGTAATGTCTCTGCTTTTGAATATGCTATCTAGGTTGGTTATAACTTTCCTTCCAAGGAGTGTCTTTTAATTTCATGGCTGTAATCACCATCTGCAGTGATTTTGGAGGCCAGAAAAATAAAGTCTGACACTGTTTCCACTGTTTCCCCATCTATTTCCCATGAAGTGATGGGACCAGATGCCATGATCTTAGTTTTCTGAATGTTGAGCTTTAAGCCAACTTTTTCACTCTCCTCTTCCACTTCATCAAGAGGCTTTTTAGTTCCTCTTCATTTTCTGCCATAAGGGTGGTGTCATCTGCATATCTGAGGTTACTGATATTTCTCCCGGCAATCTTGATTCCAGCTTGTGCTTCTTCCAGCCCAGCGTGTCTCATGATGTACTTACTCTGCATATAAGTTACCGTGGCTTCCTAGGCCCTCCACTGTCCCATGTTTTGTATTTTGTCTTTTTTTTTTAGCATTCGCTGTCATTTTTGTTGATATTATTCTTGTCATTTCTGCTGCTGCTGCTGCTGCTAAGTCGCTTCAGTCGTGTCCGACTCTGTACGACCCCATAGACGGCAGCCCACCAGGCCCCACCGTCCCTGGGATTCTCCAGGCAAGAACACTGTCATTTCTAGCCCACCCTTAAATGCAAGGATTACCCAAACTTCTGATGGCAGACCTCTCTACCGTATATTCTCTCTGGCTTCTCATTTCTATACTTTTATGAAAAACAGCAGTCACTGCATACTCCCAGATCTGTGCCTCTAGCCCATACTCTCTCTAGGGAAAAAAAAGAATATGCGCATGTCTATTTAATCCATCATCATTTTCATACTGCTGTACAATCTTTGTAATTACTTGAAATGGATGTCTAATATTATGTTAAGTGGCTCTGCCATTATTAGCCTTAGCATTTCCCTGCTGAACATGCCTCGTCCTGGGTCTGCAGCTGTAATTTATAATTCTACATGTGGATATTGAGCTTGAGATTTGGTGGGATGGGAATTGAGTTGAT
This sequence comes from Bos indicus x Bos taurus, assembly GCF_003369695.1. Lineage (NCBI taxonomy): Eukaryota > Metazoa > Chordata > Mammalia > Artiodactyla > Bovidae > Bos > Bos indicus x Bos taurus. The sequence goes on along the minus strand of NC_040098.1, from coordinate 45,346,126 downwards.
TTCCACCCCAGCCACATGCCCCTCCCCCACTAAACAAGCTTCGTCTTGGTCCTTCCAGAGAGACAGGGAGCCTCAGCAGAACCCTGGGCAAACGTTTCTCAGGCTTTCTTGCTTTGAATCAGCTCAGGGGTCCACTGTCACCGCCTGAGTTCAGAGTAGCATTTTAACCCTTTCCTGAACTGCTGAAAGGTCTTCTAAACGGTGCCCCCTCCCTCTGATGTCTTGACTTTCTGACACCAGTGTGACCTCAGTTGTTAGAAAACAGGTGGTCCCCAGGTCTCCAGAACCAGGAGAGATCTGAAGTTGTTCACACTCAAGTGTTTTTTTAGTCAATCAGAAAAAGAGACTCACCTTCAATCCAGGCAGGGTTTTGAACACACTGTTAGGGTGGAGTTCACCATACCTGACTCTATCCAACCGTGAGAATATCCTTTGTCATACTTTAGCTCCTATTTCCTTAACCGTATTCCTTGAACAAGGAGAATGGTAAAGGAGATCCAACAAAATCTTAGAAGCATGAACACAGCTCAGAAAAACACTGTTGGGATCATATTCTCCATTGAACGCTACCCATGGTGATTCCCCATGATCTCAGGTAATAGAAAAGCAGAGAGAGTGTGAAGAGAAGGACCAAAAGTTCAGCCTCAAAGAAATTATTACCTCAGAAACAGAAGCGTTTTTTAAGCTTCTTTAAACTTAGTAAGATAATAAATTTATTTAAAGCCACAGTGGGCTTCCCTGGTGGCTCAGACAGTAAAGAATCCGCCTGCAATGCAGGAGACTTGGGGTTCGAGCCCTGGTTCAGGAAGACCCCCTGGAGAGGAAATAGCAACCCACTCAAGTATTCTTGCCTGGGAAATCCCATGGACAGAGGAAGCTGGCAGGCTGCAGTCCATGGGGTCACAAAGAGTTGGAGCAACTGAGCAATTAGCGCATGCGTGTGCACGCGCTCACACACACACACACACACACTGTCACACATAATATGAGGCAATAAAATGAGATGACATGGGAAATATAGAACTTAGGGAACAAAACAATGTCGTTCCAAAACTAATAAAACTGAAACAGCAAGGAACTTAATGGCCTAAAAATCAAATTATTGACGTAAGGGGAAAAGCTTTAGATAATTCTAGAAAAAGCAGGAGAGAAACACAAAGATGGAAGCAGTTTAAGTCATCATAAGGATGGTCCTGCACAAAGATAATTGATGTCAGTAATGTAAAAGAGCGCACCCCAAAGAAAAAAACTTGGCCAGAAAATGTATTTGAATAAATAATAAAACTTTTCTGAAATAAACTAAATGTATCTCCTTTAGAGGTTCATTGTGTTCCAGGAAAAAAATAATTGAAAGTTGTACATGGTCAGTTCTGAGCTGACTACTAGTTTTGTTATTAGACTTTGAAAAGAAACGTTCTTGCAGACAGGAAGGCAGAAAAAAGGCAAGTCACCTCAAGGAGGAGAAATGACTTGTTACGATGTCAGCAGGCTTCTCTGGACAGGCTTTTTTAAGGAAAGAAATGGTGTATTAGCACCAGGTATTAAAATTCAAAGAACAAAGAGTAAAACCACTATGCAAATAGAGTGTAAATGTTCTAAACATTCATCAGAGAGAGATGAGTGGGTCTTCATTTAAAACTGAAAGGTGGTTCATAAAATCTGTTTAAAATGTGTTCTTTTTTTTTCACATTTAGAAGAATGATCTCTATAAAGAAATAGGGATCTTAAGTCATTCCTTCCCCTTCATCTCAACTTCATTTTCTTAAAATACAAAGTTGAATTGTCTTTTTTTTTTTTTTTTAATATACATAGAATGTCCCCTTTAAAACTTCCTATGGTATTTCTTGGTAATTTGCCTGTGAGTTGAATTTTTGCTTTTTTTTTTTTTTCCTTTGGAGTGTAAGCTATCGTTTAACTTTTTTTTGGACAAACAGCTTTACCTAAAAGTAAAATCTTATTCCAGAAAGTATGCAAAATATAAAATAAACATGTTCACCCCAGTCAAGGCTCAGGTCACACTGGGTTGTGGATGGGCTTGGCGTGGACAGGTTTTTTTTCAAATCTCTTCGTGTTTTTGCTCTGAGAGTCGCCTGAGTTGGGAACTGCCGCTCCTCCAAGGGGCTGCTCTGCTCTGTTTTTGCGTCTCTTTTAACAGCCTAGTGGCTGTCTTGTTTCAGCCCAGCTCCAGCTTCTTGGGAAGTGAGTGGGGAAACTTCTCACCCGAGATGCTGATCATTTTTCATTTCGCCCTCCTGCTTGTGTAGTTAACGAGAGGCATCAAGTACATCACTGACGTTCCTGCATTTGTCCTGAAGAGGGAAAACCAGTGGGGAAATACCATTTTATAACTGAGTGGGTTGAAGAATCAAAAAGATTTGCTCAACGTCATTTTGTAGAGGTTATCAACAATACTGCTTCCCTGGTGGTTCAGATGGTAAAGCATCTGCCTGCAATGTGGGAGACATTGGTTCGATCTCTGGGTTGGGAACATCCCCTGGAGAAGGAAATGGCAACCCACTCCAGCACTCTTGCTTGGAAAATTCCATGGACGGAGGAACCTGGGTAGGCTACAATCCACGGGGTTGCAAAGAGTCGGACACGACTGAGTGACTTCACTTCTATCAACAATACTGATACCTTTCTTTTTTCTAGTTTTCTTTAGCTCAAGTATTTTCATCATGAGACCTTCCCTCCTTTTATTTGCCTCTCTGATTATAGTGGTTAAATGTATCTTTAGTGGATTAGTATGTTTTTTTTTTCCATTAAATTAAAACATGAGCGCACATAAACTGATGTCACAAGATGACTAGAAATTTTTATTTTATGTAAATTCTTCAGTTAATGCAAAGTAGTTATTTTGGTGTAGACATTTGGGTCTAATATGAATTTCAAATAGGTGCATTGTAACAGCTTTTTGAAAATAATGAGAAATTACAGTATCTGGCTTCCCTATAAGTAAGTAATATAAGCTTGAATAATTTTTGTTTATGTGCCCAAGGATCCAACAAATCGAAAGAAACTAAATTATGGCAAGCAATTATTGCTCAAAAATACAAGAGTTGACAATAGTTGACAGCGATTATGGGTGGTTGATGCCATTTGAATGGTGATTTATTTCAACACAGGGAGAAATGGAGGTGGTTTCATCTCTTCTCTCCTGTAATAAGCTCTATCTAGCTACCTACTCAGCTATCATTAACAGCAAAGAAATGTAGCCATTGAATATTTTTTGCAATTAAAATGGTGATTTTTTTTTTTTTTTTTTACTAAAGGCCATTACATCATTCTGACTTTAAAATTTGGTTGTTGAAGAGTCACTAATAAGTGTATTATTTTACTTTCATATTTTTGTTTATGGATATAATTGCTATATTTGCAATTCATCACAGTTCTACTAGTGAATATCCCATGATCATCTGAGTTACGTTTGCTCTAAAAATCATTATATGGAATCGAACTGGGGTCTCTTACATTGCAGGCATATTCTTTACCAGCTGAGCTATCCTTATGGGAAGCCCATAAGGATATCAGTATTGCCTATTTTCGAACAATGCTATTATTTTAGAAACTTGCTGAGACGTTTGCTTTAAAAGATACTAAATGTGAAAAGACAAATACCCAGCGTGAAAAAGTTGGATTTTCTTCTTTGTGGGCCAGTTCTCTCAGACTATTGTTCTAGGGTCCTCAGCTGCAAGGGTGAAGGTGGAGGATAACTTTGTTTTGAAACAAAACACCCAGGACCTTGGTGAGATGGAGGTCAAGAGAGAACACAGTGTTGTAGAAATGTATATAGTAAGGTCAACAGATTTTTGATGGCCAGCATATCACCAGAATGCTAGAATACAGTTTTATCCAAAACGGGCTTTCCTTAAACTGCCTTCTTCAGTTGTCCTAACACCCTCGTGATTGTAATGTTAATTAAAAAAAAATCATAATTGGTGTTCCTACCGCTTTACCAATTGGTTCTCTTTTTTCCTTTTTTTGAACAGAACTCTTAGAGGCTGGCATCAAAGGAACTTCCGAATCGCTTAAAGGTGTGAAACGGAAAAAGATTGTAGCAGAGAATCACCTGAAAAAAATACCAAAATCCCCTCTGAGAAATCCTCTTCAGGCCAAACACAGACAAAATACCGAAGAGTCCCCTTTCCCCCTGCTCGCGGGCGCAGCGGAGCCCCACAAGAAGCAGAGCCACAGCCCGGCGAAGGCCGGGGGGAGGCCGCTGACCAAACACAACGGGGAGACCCCAGGGCTGACCGCCGGGGCCCCCAAGCCCGAAGCCCCCGTCTGTCCCCGCAAGCCCCCACTTCTGCTGCAGCCGTCGGAGCCACGCCGATGGCGGTCGGAGGGCCCCGACCTCGCCAAGGCCGGCGTCCCCGAGGGAAAGAGTGACCCTGGGTCCCCGCCCAGCAAGGGCAAAGCTGAGCACCGTGAGGCTCCGGCCTCCTCCGGCCACAGCTCCCCACCCTCCTCATTTGCAAACACCGCCTTCGACGTCTTGCTGAAGGCCATGGAGCCAGAGCTGAGCACCCTGTCGCAGAAGGGCTCACCCTGTGCCGCGAAGATTGAAAACCTGAGACCAAATAAAACCGCTCGCGCCCCTACTCACCTGCATGGCGGCCCGCGGGAGGCTGCTGACCCACACCTGCCGGACGCGGCTGCCCCCTCAGAGCAGCCACTACCACCTCGGACCTTGTACCCCTCCGGGCCAGTGTGCGCCACTCAGAGGAGGGACCCAGCGGTAGTCCCGGCCTCCTCTCCCGCGTATCACATACACGAACTCCCTGTGCCTAAACACGGCCCACAAAGTCAGCAGCTTCCCGCGTGTTCGGGTTTCCCCCCATCCCTCGCAAGCCTGCAGGGCCAGGAGAACGCCCAGCTTGAACACGTCTACACCGCCGCGGCCACGTCACCCCCCGGCCGCACTCAGGTCACCCCGTCCAACCAGCAAGTGGACGCTGCTGTCTCAGTGCCAGTGAGCCCCACGCCTTCCACACAGTCACCCCCCACGCCCATCTACAACTCGAGCCCTGTCGCTGCTGTGGTTAACCACAGCGTGGAGCAAATGTGCAGTCTTCTCCTGAAAGATCAGAAGCCAAAAAAGCAAGGAAAATACATCTGTGAGTATTGCAACCGAGCCTGTGCAAAGCCCAGCGTGCTTCTAAAGCACATCCGCTCCCACACCGGGGAGCGCCCCTACCCCTGCGTGACCTGCGGGTTTTCATTTAAGACTAAAAGCAACCTGTACAAGCACAAAAAGTCCCACGCACACACTATCAAACTGGGCCTCGTCCTGCAGCCAGATGCCGGCGGCTTGTTCGTGTCACACGAGTCCCCCAAAGCACTTAGCATCCATTCGGATGTGGAAGACAGTGGAGACAGTGAAGAGGACGGCGCTGGCGATGAAAGGCCAAACGACCCGGGCTCCGTGGACCTGCAGCCGGTGCAGATGATAAGAATGCTGTCCAGCTCGGAAGCTTTACCAAAATCAGGTTCCATTCCAAGCAATCCTGAGCGCATGGTCGGTGACTTTGCACTGCAGGATGGGTCTTCAGAATCACAGGCCGTGGCAGAGTTACCAAAGGTTGTGGTCCACCCCATCAGCGTGTCCCCTTTAAGAGTTGACAGCCCAAAGGTTACGGATTCCAAGCCTGAGCTCCCTGGTACACAGAAGGACCTTCAGGGAACCCGGGTCCTGTCCCACCCGGCCTGGGCGTCCTCCCTGGAGGCAGATGAGAAGGCCCATCAGAAAGGCGACCCAAGTCAGCCCGACGGAAAGCCAGAGTCCCCTGTGGGCGCAGCGCATGCCCAGCTGCAGAGGCAGCAGGCCACCGATTACTGCCAAGAGCAGCAAGGAAAACTGCTGAGTCCTCGCAGCCTGGGAAGTACGGATTCGGGGTACTTTTCCCGATCTGAAAGCGCCGACCAAACCGTGAGTCCACCCACCCCCTTTGCCAGGACGCTACCCGCCCCAGAGCAGGACTCTGCGAAGAACAGCGGGCCCTCAACCCCTCGGGTCAGCACACCAGCAGCCTCTGCTGTTCCAGCAGGTGAAAAAGCACCCCTCCTCCCAGGTCAGATGCGCCCCCCGCTGGCTACGAAAACGCTCGAGGAGCGGATCTCGAAGCTCATCTCAGACAACGAAGCCCTGGTGGATGACAAGCAGCTGGACAGTGTGAAGCCCCGGAGGACCTCCCTCTCCCGCCGGGGAAGCATCGATTCCCCCAAGTCATACATCTTTAAGGACTCTTTTCAGTTTGACTTGAAACCAATGGGACGGAGAACAAGTTCAAGCTCTGATATACCAAAGTCCCCTTTCACCCCCACAGAGAAATCAAAGCAAGTGTTTCTTCTATCTGTACCTTCCCTCGACTGCCTGCCCATCACCAGGAGTAATTCCATGCCCACCACTGGGTACTCTGCAGTACCTGCCAGCATCATCCCTGCCCCGCATCCACTGAGAGGAAGTCAGTCTTTTGATGACAAAATCGGGGCTTTCTATGATGATGTCTTCGTACCAGGACCTAACCCTTCTGTGACCCAGAGTGGACATCCCCGCACCCTGGTGAGACAAGCAGCGGTGGAAGACTCCTCAGCAAGCGAAAACCACGTTCTCGGGGCCGGACAGCCCTGGGACGAGGGCCATCCTGGAGGCAGCCCCGCCGGGGAGACTGCAGCCCCGAGGAGCAAGCCCCCGGCCCCGGGCTCACACTTGGAAAAGAAGAAGTCTCACCAAGGGCGAGGGACCATGTTTGAGTGCGAGACCTGTAGAAACAGGTATCGGAAACTGGAAAATTTTGAAAACCATAAGAAATTTTACTGTTCAGAGTTGCACGGACCAAAAACCAAGGTCGCTGTGCGGGACCCCGAGCACAGCTCAGTGCCCGGTGGGGCACAGCACTACAGGGTCGCCGGGGCCACCGGGGTCTGGGAACAGACGACCCAGATGCGGAAAAGGAGGAAAATGAAAAGCGTCGGAGATGACGACGAACTTCAACAGAACGAGAGTGGAGCACCTCCGAAAAGCTCCGAGGGCTCCCGGTCTCAGAGCGCGCTGGGCCCGGCTCCCAGCCTGTCTCAGCAGAACCTTGCCATACCCAGCGAGCTGCAGCCTCGAAACCTTCAGCGGCAGACCACGCAGATTCAGCTCGGGACCAGAGGCCCCAACCAGCCCCGGGACCCAAAGCCGTCGTCCGTCCTGGAAGAGCCGATGAGTTCGGCTGCCCAGGACAGGGCGGAGCCCAAGAGACATGGGGCCGGCATCTCGGTCATCCAGCACACAAACTCGCTCAGCAGGCCCGGGGCCTTTGACAAGCTGGATGCTGGCGAAGGCGCGTCCCCCGTGCCTTTCCAGGAGCTGAGAACGGGCAAGCCGGGGTCTCTGAGCGTCAGAGGAATTTCCCAAGAAGAAGGCTGCCCTTCCCGGCACACGTCTCAGCCCACGCTGTCCGATGCTCCAAGAGGGGAACTTCAGGACGGTTCCAGAAAGATCTCAGGTGAGCGGCATGTGCTCGGACAGCCCTCCAGACTCGTTCGGCAGCACAGCATCCAAGTCCCAGAAATCCTGGTCACCGAAGAGCCAGATCGGGACCTGGAAAGCCAAGGCCACGATGCGGAGAAATCGGAGAAGTTCAGTTGGCCTCAGCGGAGTGAAACCTTGTCCAAGCTGCCGACGGAGAAACTGCCGCCCAAGAAGAAGAGGCTGCGCTTGGCCGAGATGGAGCATTCTTCCGCGGAGTCGAGTTTCGACTCCACGCTCTCCCGGAGTCTCAGCAGGGACAGTAGTTTATCGCACACTTCGAGTTTCTCCGCCTCTTTAGACGTGGAGGACGTTTCTAAGACCGAGGCCTCCCCCAAAATCGACTTTCTGCACAAAGCGGACTTCCTCCTGATTCCCGCTGGCTCTAACACACTGAGTGTTCCGGGGGGTCACCGGGAGATGCGGCGGGCTGCGTCAGAACAGATTCACTGCCTGCAGACGTCCATGGAGGTGTCCGATTTCAGAAGCAAGTCATTCGACTGTGGAAGCATCGCCCCATCTCAGAAGGTGCCACCGGCTGAATCGCATCCTCCGACATCCCCTTCTGGCGTGGGGGTCGCCGGGCACGTGCCCCTCTTGGAAAGACGGAGGGGCCCACTGATACGGCAGATCTCTTTAAACATCGCTCCGGAGAATCAGCTGGCTCCCGGGAACCCATTATCTTTCCAGACCATCGCCCCTCCCGCTGTGAACACAGTGCCATTGCAGGGGCCTCAGCTCACTCACACAGTTTCAGCCGAGTTTCCTGCAAGTACTTTGCACTCCCAGACTCCAGTGAAGGATGTGCGAGCAGAAATGGCAAGTTCCCACTCTCCAAACCTCTTTCCCCTTCAACAGCTTCTAGGTATACACTTGTTGAATCAAATCCCTGTGCCCCTTAGCCACCCAGACACACACATGTCCCTGCAGGTGTCTTCTACGCAGAGTGTCAAACCAGATGCAAGCCCCGGTGGTGGCTGTGTACCTTCTAAAAGTGAGGACTGCTTTGCTCCCAAGTACCAGCTCCAGTGTCTGGCAGTCCCCTCGAGCCAGCCTTGCGCTTCTAATCCTGTGCAACCTCTGCCAAAGCAAGGTCTTTCAGATGCAGCCGGGGCCACCCCTCGTGCAACCTCACTGACCTTACCAGCCAAATTAGCAGAAGCCACATCTAACTCGTGTCCTCCACCACCCCTGAAGGTTGGGGCCCTCGGTGGTCAGGTGCCAAAGGGGCCCACGTCCTTGACGCTGTCCACACACCTGCAGACTCAGGTCTCCACGTACTGTTTCGCTGCAGTCACAGCTCTGCCACAAATCCTAGTGACCCAGGATCTTTCCAATCAGCCGATTTGCCAGGCTAATCGTAGTACGGTGCCAATCAGCGAAGAACAAAGTTCCGTACCAAAACCGCAAAACGATCCCCGGAATGCTTTGCCAAACCCAGAGGGAGAGCTCGTCGGCCAACCTGTCTTTTCAGAGATGGGCCAAAACCCATCTCCATCAGAATCCTCGCCCACAACACCGAAGATGTCTGTCGGAAGACTTTCCCCACAGCAAGAATCTTCAGCTTCCAGTAAAAGGATGCTCTCCCCAGCAAATAGTTTAGACATCGCCATGGAAAAGCACCAGAAGCGAGCCAAGGATGAAAACGGAGCTGTCTGTGCAACAGACACAAGACCACTGGAAGCCGTGGGTTCAAGAGCTCCTGATGGTAGCAAACAGAAGAAGCCTGTGCTGGTGAGGCAGGTGTGTACCACGGAGCCCCTTGAGGCTGTGACATTGGAGCAGGATGTTTTTCCTCACCCTGAAGTCAGTACCGAGGCTCTTCACTTGACTGCTGTGTCACCAGCCGATAACGTGTCATCAGGACACTGCAAGCCTGTGGCTAGAGAACCCATGAAAGAAGTGCAGGAATTTGAAAGCATCCCGTCAGCCGCATTGCTGACGCCAACAGTTCAAAACCCAGCTGCCCCTGCAGAGAAAACTCACATTTCTCCTTTGGAATCCATAGACAACCACCAAGAAAGGAAGTCTCCAGGGATTAAAAATCCAGGCGACAAAGCGAACGTCCAGGAACAGAGCCAGCCTGCGGCCACGACTCCTTCCATGCGTGAGGCTGGCGACACACAGCCGTCCACGTCCTTCCCCAGCCTGAAGACAGCCACGAGCTCCACGTGGTGCTGCCTGATGAGACAGAAGGCCCTGCACCTGCCGCAGAAGGACCAGAAAACCTCGGCCTACACTGACTGGACCGTGAGCGCCAGTGACCCCAACCCACTCGGCCTGCCGACCAAAGTGGCTCTTTCTCTCCTGAACTCCAAGCAGAAGACCGGAAAATCTCTGTACTGTCAAGCAATAACCACCCATTTCAAGTCAGACTTACTGGTCTATTCAAGCAAGTGGAAAAGCAACTTAAGCAAGGTACTTGAAATATCCTTTATCTTCAGAAAGAGTCTGTGCAAGTTAGTTTCCACCTGTCTGGATGCCTGCAAACATTTCAGTTGGAGGTTGTATTTTAATTTTGAATGACAAACTGTGCTAAGTGTAGAATTATTTGAAAGAAAGTGACAAGTTTACCTAGGGAGCTATATTGATCAAGATTACCCAGAGTCCCTTCAGTGATTCTGTCTTTAAGCGTTTTGAAAATGATAACCTGCCTTGAGCACTTTTTTTCTGTTGGCGGAAATTTAAGTCCTAATGGTACATATAATCGTATTTTTACTTTTATCTGTCTCTTATACTAAGGATTTGTTTTTCTTGTTAGGTGACAGAAGACTACATTTATGCTTTGTCCCTGCTAATGAAGGGGAACAGAGATGTGAATATTGGAGATTGTTCTGTTTCATTTTGAAATAGAAGCAGAGAGCCATTCATCCTTGCTTTATGCAAATCTGACCACCCTCCGCTGACCATGCTAATCTCATATCTCGTTCTGTGTAGCTATAAGAATCATCTTACTACTAGAGAAAAGATTCACAAAATAACTGTACACTTGATAATTAAGTTAATTTGGTCAAGATTTGTACAGAAAAGTCATAAAAGTATTAAGTTTGGGTTATTTGTGAAATAAATCTTATTAGAGTTGGTTTTATAAAATGAGGAAATCATTTAAATGATTAAGAATAAATACATAAATAAGAGTATTAGGTTGGACTCTGGACATTCAGAATTGTAGATTAAGTTCTTGATCTGTACAGGTTATACAGGTTCATAAATATTTATTTATCAATAAGATAATAATCACAGTACCAGTATTAGAAGTGTATACAACTTTAAAAGAAGGAAGTCTCTAACACTAGCAGGTAACTCAAGGAATATAAGGAAGATATTCCAAGAGTCGTGATACTTTGGCTGAATCTTTAAGGAAGAAAAAAAAGTAGAGAATTTTTTTTTTCAAGCAAACAGAAATGAGAAATTTTAATAGTCTGCCAAATGATGTGGAAGTGAAAAAGAACGTGGTTCATTTATAGAACCCCGAGGAGTCCAGCGTGGCTAGCAGGTGTTGGAAGCTTGAGACACTGACCTAGTTTGAAGTTGGAAATGTCAATAAAGACCAAAGGAATGCACATGGTGGTAGAGAGCCTTTGATACTTTCTCAGTGGAGGAGGGTCCATCTAGACCACTCAGAATTTAATTTTCAGGTGCTTAGCCTCTATGTCTACTAAATCAGATGGAAAATGAGACTTGAGCATGAGAATTTAAACAGAGCTTCGTGTATCTATGTTCCTGAAGCACCTATGAAAACTAGCTCTCCTTCAGTGCTGAGTGCTTGGTAGAAATGCCTTGGGAGGGCACACCCAGATTTGGAGCTGGGAAAAGAGTTCCAGGTGGAAGGTGTAGAGATCCTTCAGTGCATAGATGCAATTAATGAGGTCGCCCAGGAAGAGTGTGAAGAAGAGAGAGGGGCTTGGGACGGATCCCAATCAATATCCCTACTATTTAAAGGGTTGAATGAATGAAGAAAGTCCCCATTGGAACTGAAAGAGAATTTCAAAAGGAGGGGAACTAGGAGAAAGTGGTATCACACAGGGCGAGGAAGAAGATATTTCAAGGAGAACTGTTCGAGCCAAGAGGTCAGACAAAGGAGACTAGCAGGTATCAGGACTGAACGGCCTGATATCCCTGAGGCTTGAGCTATATGGACTGGTGACCATGGGGGGCTGGCTACTGGCTTGAAGGTTGCTGCTGCTGCTAAGTCACTTCAGTCATGTCTGACTCTGTGTGACCCCATAGACGGCAGCCCATCAGGCTCAGGCTTGAAGGTTGACTCACACCCAAGTGTGGATGTCTTTATAATTCAAAATGGAAAAGAATAGACAGATGCTAAAAGAAATGAGGTGTCAACACCATATAATGGATAGAGTAGTTAAGCATATAGACTAAGAAAATAGTATAGCTTTTGGCGTGTTGCTCTTTGGTGAACAGAAATGAGATCTGATAGCAAGAATGTGAGCAAAAGATAAGGGAGAATTTGGTATTGAGAAGAAGGTAAGCAATAGGATTGCTGCTGTTAAAGGTACAAAGTCAAGGAAAGGTGTGCGTATATAGATTCCAGATTGCAGGGAGACCGGGTGTGTTTGCCAGAAAAGGAGGAGACAGTTGCATTTGTACTCGTCAGGGTCTGTGCCATTACCTCTTCACACCACCTTTTTGAGACAGGCCAGCTGCTCTTCTTTGCCCCTGGCTTTGTAAGGACGGGCCTTCCCAACGGAGTTCTTGGTGAGGCCACTACGGCCCTCTGTTCATGGTACACACCCCTTCTCATCACTTAACTATGTTACTCTGTAATTATGTTACTATGTCCTCGCAGTACAATAGCTGTCTACTTGGTGGTGTGATTCTTAGAGGAAGATTGTCGGGGAGGCTGGAATCAAGAGGCCCTTAATCAGAAAAGTTGGGCCTTATTTTGGATTTGGCCAGAGGACTGGAGTTGGTGTCCTTGCTGTTAACACTTGACCTTCGACAAGGGTCCCTCCTCACTGGGACGTGATCCACCAGCGCTGCCCGCCTCCTGGGGCCTTTGAGGGCAGAGTGGACCGGGGAGTGAGATAAGTGGCTGGGAATAGTGCAGCTGTATAAAATCATGAGATGGTGTCGCAGCGTTTCGGCAGGGAAAGCACACACTGTTCATTATCCTCGTGTTCAGTGCTTTTTTTCCTAGAGATTTAAGTAGTGTGAGGCCAAGACCTAACTTTTGACCTGAGGTGTATAATTCACAGTCATCACTATTAGGAACTTTGCAGAGGATAGCGAGAAGAAATCTAACTATGGTTTAAAATGATGGGGAAGAGGAGGCTAAAATATTGGGAAACAGGGCTACTTCTTTAACTTCACCGCACATTGACACTGACGGGGAGTTACTCGTCTTTTTCAGGGTGTGAGACATTATGCCATAAGGGGTAGCTAGCTCTTTTCCATACGTATGCTTAGGCTGTAATATGAGTGATTGGTAGCTCTAAGAACAGTATTTAGTTTATTTTTTAAATTCGTATTAGGTTCATTGAATATCAGGGTGGGAGGTTGTAGAGTCTTTATTTGGGGGTGTCACTGGAATGTGGTGGAATTTTAAAGTCCAATAAGATTTATCAGTTCATTGTGATTCCGACAGATAAAGGAGGAGAGAAAGCAATGACCTTTAAAGCTGTTACGTCCTTGTAATGCCTTCCATTAAGCTAACCTTATGCACTGTACTCTGCCGTGTTTTAATTTCCAAGTGAAACATCAGCGTGTTTGTGTTTTCAGCTTTATTAAATTAGTGTCTCTCTCTTTTTTTTTTTTCCCTTTCAGAGAGCATTAGGTAATCAAAAGTCCACAGTAGTTGAATTCAGCAGTAAAGATGCCTCTGAAATTAACAGTGAGCAAGATAAAGAAAATTCCTTAATCAAAAGTGAACCAAGAAGAATTAAAATATTTGATGGAGGGCAAGTACAAATTTTACTTCTTAAATGTACATTTAAACTTACTTTTTAAATGTACATTTGCTTTCATGTGAATGAAGACTTACTAGTGCCAATTTTATAAAAATGTTGCAGAGTTTCTCGGCTTATTAACAGAATCTTCATGGCAAAATATATGTTAGGTATTATGTTAAATAACTCCATTTTGATCAAGAAAATGATAACTATTTAGGAAACATTATAGGTTCTAGGAGGCAGCTGAACACTAAATTTTCAGAGTGAACCCTGGGTTTCACATTGATTCATAATAAGGAATGGCCTGGAAAAAATCTGCTAAGAGAGATGAATTAATTGCCTATTTGATATCTTTTGTGAATTTGGTTGTGAAAAAAATCATAAGAGCCAGTTGTAGTTAAAATGAAGCTCAGAAATATTTCAGTACTGATAGTTGTAACTGAATTTAACAATAACGAAACTTTTAGACAAGTGACTTAGACTAGGAACTATTTTAAAATTAAACCTGGTATTGAATAAAGCTTGAATTGAATTAGCTATTAGAATATTGTGTTGCTTTGAAAAGCTGGAATATTCTGTTACTTGTATGTGCATAACATTTATATTGATTGAGTGTAAATATTGTGCCTTGTCTTTATTTTTTAGGTTGAATTTTAATCATCAATATTTTCTCCAAGACATAGTATCCAGTTGCTTTATTCATTTTTTTTTCTTTAAATTAGATATAAATCAAATGAAGAGTATGTATATGTCCGAGGCAGGGGAAGAGGAAAGTACATTTGTGAAGAATGCGGAATCCGCTGTAAGAAACCTAGCATGTTAAAGAAACACATACGAACCCACACAGATGTCCGCCCCTACCACTGCACTTACTGTAACTTCTCCTTTAAGACGAAAGGTATGAGACGACACTGCTTCATAGTCCTTTATTATATGCATTAAGTCAGTAGAGCCAAGACCCAGCTTTGCATATTATTTGACCAACGATGCAGTAGTTTAAATAAACTAATATACATTATACCTTATTAGCATCATGTTTTTATTTCTTTCTATATTTCTAGACCTCAGATTTTAATTACCTACTTTGAGAATATATGTAATAAATATGACATTCGAAAAGGAGCAAGTGCCCTTTTTTCTTTTACTCCCCAAATTACAGTTGTATAACGTGATGACTAATACGTTTTCAAAATTCCTTATTTTGGGGCCAAAGAAGAAAAAGAAATTTTTGTGATCACAAGTAAATGCATTTCAGTGCTACAAGATTAAAGACAAAAATTAATAAGTACAGTAAAATTATACTGATTACATTCATGTTTTATTATCTAATTTTAGTCATGCATAGCCATTTCTTTTTTTTCCATGAAACATTTATTTTACCCAAATTCTTTGGAATTTGTTTCAAAGTTTTCTTTTATACTGTGTAATTATTATAGAACTTAGAACTAGTAGTTAAAGTTACATTTAGTACCATTTCTGTACTCTTTATATGTTTTTATTTAAATTGTAAGGCTTTATTATAGTTAAGGTAATTTTACCTTCTGTAAATTTCCTGTTACATATAATGAATGCACTATTGTAAAATGTTTGCTTCCTCCATTAGGTTCCTTGTTTATGGATTATTGTATAAAAATTAGTTGCTTGAGGCTTCAATTTCATATACCACCCTTTACAAAATAAGACTCTCTCAAATACAAGGCAGTGTGATCATAAAATTATTTGTCTAAAAGGACAAAATCTATGAAAAATATTTAATCAGTAACTTTTTCACAGAACGACTTTCCTTTTAGTTAACATTTGCTTTTTTCTTATTGTATTGGTTGACTTTGAGGTTTTGTTTTAAAGATTGATCAGTTCTTCAGCAAAGTTCATTACCTTTTTTGGCTACTGTTTATTGGCATTTAAGGAGAGTTATAGTGTATAGTAGCTTCTAATTAGCTCTCCTTAAATGCCAGTAATACCTGAAACAAGAGTGATGGGGGGAAACAAAACCGTGATCCAAATAGTCTTGAATAGTTCTAAAGTTTCAAGAAATCATGAGTTGGGAGCAACCATGATTCTGTCTTTCTTGATGTATAGAGGAGTTCCTTCTAGAAATGGAGAGTGTATTTCAGGATAATTTTCCTGATCTTGTGGGAAGGCTTTGATAGGATTAAGTGGTTTGATCTTTTAACCCAATTCATGGCTTTTACACTGGTTTTGACCCTAATGATTATGAAATGCCCGTCTGTTAAATAATTTCCAATGTGAGACCAGGAGATTAGCAATAGCCCAGTATTTACAAATAAAAGATGACCAGGTACAAAGTGATGTTACCAGATAAAAGAGGATCAAGGTATAATGTGAAATGGGTATTTCTCGGTAGAAGGAGGGAAAGGAATCAGGGTATTTTAAAGGTATATTTATAAGGGCAAGAAAGGAAGGAAAACGTAGATGTGGAAAACCAAATGGAACCACAGAGATTTCTTGGCAAAGAAAAATTTCATGAATCATCAAGTATTAATCCTAGTGAGATAGCTCAGACCAGCATCATGTAGAATTTAAGATAAATGTCTATTAAGTGGTGGACGGGGCATTATGATCCGTGAAGAGTGAGCAGTGCATGTTAGCAGTCTTCCTGTCTGTCATTTCTCAAACATGCCACACATGTGAGTTTACGTTAAACTTTCTGTTTTGTCAGATTGTTCATTGGAATTACACGATAAATACTTATTTAAAGAAAGCTACCCAAGCTAAGGAGACTGGTGAAGAAAATGTCAGAAATTCACTATTTCCCTATTCTCCTCAGGGCAATTCTCTTTTCTGTGGTCAGCTTCCCTGTAGAAGACTACCTTTTGTGAATGTATGTGGAACAGATTCCATAGTACCTTTTAAAGGCAGCTAAATAATAAAAGTCTTGTTTTTTGATGAGACTGTAGATTTTGCCCTACTCTGATTGATTTGGTTTTCCCAAGCAGTTCACCTCTACTTCTTATTGGATGTGTCTGATTATTAACAGAAAGTAATAGTGATGTGACGGCATGCCCTATAAATAGGAGTATGCAAAGATAGCATTGCTCTGTTCTCCTAGACTTTGATGCTTCTGATGGTCATGCTTGTAAATCTGTGCTTCATCGTTTGTCCTCTCAGTTTATTTTATGAATGCATTTTCAAACCAGTTTTAATTGATTTGTCTTCATTATTCTACTTTAAAGGTCAGTCAGCAGAAAATACACATTGAGCTTGCATCTCTGCAGGATTTAGGCCCATATATAAAACAGAAAGTTGGGCTCTCTCTATATATAGCTATAGGAACCCAGAAACAAAAGCTTCCTGCTTTCCAGAGGATTTAGATTAATGTTTATTAAATCTGTTGAAAAATATATTGTGTTAAATTAATGCACCAAGTTTAAAGCATTGCTAGGGGATATTTGCATTTTAATATGCGTGTTCTGCATATGAAATGCAAATTGCTTTATTTTAAATTATTTACAAAGTTGGTTAATAATAAGTAATAGCTCAAGTTATGAGAAAATATGCTTATTAAAAACTTTATATTCCCAAATTTGCCTCCTTACAATTATACATCTATCTCTTAGAAAACAAATGACCTCTATGACTACCTATTTATTAAGGAACAAAAGCATTTTGAAAGAACTATTAGTGGACCTTGTAAGTTGGTTTGTAATATTGATATCATACTAGAAAGTGTTTTGACTTGTAAATGGAAATTTCAGCCACAATAAGATGGGAAAACTAGTCATAACTTTTAGTATGAAAATTTTGAAGCATACAGAAAAGTAGATATTTGTATAATGAGCACCAGTATACCCATCATCTTTTAATAGTTGTTAACATGTTGCCAAATTTGCTTCATGCTTTATTTTAAAATAAATGTCAGACCTGGCAAGTCATTTAAGCTGGACATTCTCTCTAGAATCACAGAGGTCAGGGTTTGCTGGATCCTAGTATCTAGTCTGGGCCCCGCTTTCACTTGAACCTGTTAAGCCCCAAGCTCTGGGATGTTGTACATACCAACTAGTGCAAGAATTGGCCTAAACAGGTTTGACCAGATCCACCGGCTCACTGAATTTTTAGTGAAATTGAAGTTCTATAAATATTGCAGTTTCACTGGTCTTCTAGCTATCGCAAGATTTGGCTCCAAGTCTGGACCAGTGATTCAGACATGTTTAGCTCTTCTAAAGGTTTATTCTCAAATACTAATATGCCCCTGCTCACCAAACCCAGCATTTAGATTTTGTTTCTTTTCAAAAGAGGTGATTTTCCCTTCTTGGCAATTTTGGGTGTGTGTGGCATTATCCACTCAAGCTGCTTGTTATCCTCTAGAGAATCTGAGTTCTCTCCCTGTATTAATGATCACTTTGGGCCAGCATGCCCAGTGGTTCCCAGTGTAACCCAGTGGGTCAATATACCAGCTGTCAGAGGAAATACCCCTTTAGGGTTACTATTAGGAGACTTTTAGTCACAAGGGTGAATACTTACAGGGGTAAATATACCAGCTGTCAGAGGAAATACCCCTTTAGGGTTACTATTAGGAGACTTTTAGTCAGAAGGGTGAAGTGAAATTAATGCAGAAAATTCTTTCTCTTGTTCCAAACACACAGAAATACTATTTGTAATACAACAACTAACTATAGTTTTGAATAGATAGCCAAGCTTGAAATTTAGAAAGACAGATTCTCAGATAACAAAAATAAAAAAGAAACTCCAAACTAGCATGGTGAACAGATAATGGAAAAAAAAAAAGTCTATAAAGGCATCAAGCCAGATATATGTCCACAGACCTGGGGATTCATACTCGTCCTAGAATGGAGTCTAAGGCCTCTGAAAGAAGCCTGGATCACCTGTCCAGTGTCTTTGGATCATGTAGGGGAAAAGCTCCCTGCTGAAAAACAAATCCCTATACCTATGCCATGCCAAAAAGATCCCCAGATTCATCCAGAATTACTGGAATGAAGCTTTTCAAGTCTCAGGCAGAAGCATCTGGAAAACCGACATATAGAGATGTCTACAGCCCAGGGTACTTACAACTTCATGCAGAACCATCTTGCTCAAGATAAGTTTACAATAAAAGCTAAGAAGTGTACAAGGAAATAAAATACTATGAGGGAAGGCCAGCAAACACAGCCTGGGGAGAATTCAGAAACCACAGGTCACAGTGCAATCTGAAAGGGACTTTAAGTGTGTATAAAATGTTCTATGAAATAAATAAGGACTGGAGAATAGAAACCATAAGGCAATGGTAGACATTATCAAAGTAGAGGAGATTATTACTTAATAATAATTAAGTAATAATCTGAATAATAAATCTCTCTTCTTTATGATTACTTAACAACAGGGTTATTACAACATACAGATGCCAGTATTTTCTTTTGAACAAATTTTAGTCATTGGAATTGTGTAACCACAGTCTGTACTTTCACTTGAAATAGGAATGGAATTTGCCAGTATTGACAAATGCAATAGCCAAATAATACTATGTAAGCTTAGTAAACATTCTTTTCCCTTAAGGAAATCTGACAAAACACATGAAGTCCAAGACACATAGCAAGAAATGTCTGGATTTAGGCGTCTCAGTAGGTTTAATAGATGAACAAGATACAGAAGAATCAGGTAAGGCTTTATTCCATATTTTTCATAAATGCTATTAACAGTGTACTCTTTTTTTTTTTTTTGCATCCATACTCTTCTTTCCATTCCCACTGACTTTGCTCAGTTCCTATTTTCATTGCCTCTTATTTATCCTATGTGATAGACTCCTGATCAGTTTCCCATCTTTACTTTGTCTTCCTTCCTTTAACATCTATCCCTGCTGACGTTGTTAATCTTCCTGCAGCATGTGTCTGATCATACTATCCCTCCGCTCCGAGTCTTCCATCGGTTTCCATTTGCCTACCAAGAACAGTATGAGCCACTTGACCGAGTAATTCCTCACAATCCTTTCTAGTCTGACGCCCGCCCGCCCGCTTCTCCACCTGTGTCCCTCATCTCTCTCTCTCTCTTCACTTGCCCCACCGCTTGAGTCTCCTGCTTCCGTGACGCTGATCCGGCTCTGCCTGTACCGCTCTCCCTGAAGGCCCCGCCCCCGCTCCCCGCAGAAACGCGGCTCCCCGTCTGCACCCGGTCGAAATCTTATTTCCTCCAAGATCCAGCTCAAATCCACCGCTGGCACGAAGCCTTCTCTGATTTTTTCCCTTGCCACAACACTTGTGGAAAGCAGTTGTTCCCTTTTCTCGACACCTGCAATATTCTAGAGTTTGCTCCGTGAAAGTAATGAACCCCTTTCTGCCATGCTTTTATTATGATTTACACGCTTCCTTGCTCACCTCCTCACTGAGATTCTCAAGCGTGTCAGGAGTAGAATTCATGCCTGGGTAATACTCGAGGCCACCCACAGTCCTCAGCGCGGCGCCTTGCTCAGGGCAGCCGCTCTGGAAATATTTGTGGCATAAAGTATTCGTTTGCTTCCCCGGATTGTTTATTATCTTGAAAAGATTAACTGGTTGTTTTCTTAACAACAGTTGTTAGCTCAACAACCAGAAGTATTTATCTCTAACCAGTTTTGAGGAGAAATAAACCTGTTCATCTGTTCTGACTAATCAGACAGTAGAATTTTATTCTTTGTAAGGCTTTTTGTTTCAACCCAAGAATTTAGCAACAAAAGAGATACATTGTTGTTTTTTTAAGTTTCCTATTGCTTTTTTGAAAAATACCCTAAATTAAACATTTACCTGCTTGCTATGTTTTAGTTAGTATGTACTAGTTTGATGTAGAAAAAATTTCCAAAGAGAAAATGGTGAAGACATCTTTGAAAACATAGGTAAAAAAAGCAAATGTTTTTCATTCCACCTGACAACAATTAACACACTAGATGAACCAGCCTGAATTTGTTTCTAAATATTCAAGAGAAGTGACTCATGTCGGAAGTGCTACGGTTGATATGATTTATTATTTTAAGCTTAAGGAAAAGATTGCCTTAAAATTTAATTACTGGCAATGAATGGATGTGTTCTTAAAAGAAGGAAAAGATAATTATAACAAACTTAGGACAAAAAAGAGGTTCTTAGTGTTTTATAGACACTTTGATACACTGATGCATATTGGGAATGGCAATATCAGGATTTAAAAGTAATATGTCAAATTAACATATGTGTAACTTTTTTGTCCTAGGAACAGAAGTATTAAAACTGATTTTAGAATGGCTAGGAATTGAATTCTGTGTTGGTGTCTTTGTTTAAAGACACACATTTAATAAAATTAATATACCTATAGTTTACTTCTAATATAAATCGTCTGTTTGATTTATTTTCTGCTCTTTATAATCCTGCAGTAAATTAACTACCATAAGTATTTAAGTGAAAAAAATCTCTCCTCATTATTTATTTGCTTTATTGCTGTTCCACAGAGCAATTCAGAATTAAAAAGCTAGGAAAAAATCAGTAAGGGTTTCAGTGAGTATATTGATCACCTACAGACTAGAAAAAGCTCAAAGTAAGGGCTGTAACATGAAACACTAATTTCTGAAAAAGGTATAAATGTTAAAAGCATTATTATTATAATATATACTCTGAAGTGTTTTTTACTTTTTCAAGAAGATAAGTCTTACAAAATTAAGTAAATGTCTGTAGACATCTACTGAATTGTCAAGGGAAGCTTGTGTTTATATCCCAGATTTCCATAGGCGAATTAAGTGCAGTATTCATGAATTATCAGCATCATTCCGATTGGCTGACTAATGATGATCTTACGTTATCTCCCATTCATTTTTGTCATTTCTCACCCCATTCCAGAAGCACTGGAAGCAGGTTTTAGGTTACGACTCAAACTTAATGGCCCTAATTCCCAATTTCAGTTGAGATCCTCTGATAAAACTCGAGGTAGCTTTACCTGTTTTTCTGTGTGTATGTGTGTGTGTGTTTTAATTACTGTATTTATTGGTAATACTCTCAGGTTTTTTTCATGGTTTTTATTGAATAGTAAATTATAGCACTTCGATGGATTTTGCCAACTGCTATTTTATACCAGAGACCTCATGTTTCTTTATAAAATGCCAACAAAACATATTCCTTCACTTTTGCTTTATTATAGGCTTGCAGTGAAGGCAATAAATGGTCAGTATTTATTGTTTGAAACAAATGGTCTTGCTTTCCCTTTATTGTCTTTTGTTCTTCTAAAAAACGTTTTTTTTTTAATACAGTTGATATTACAAAGAGTTTTATTATATGCACTCAAGTATTCACACCAGAGTTGGTGATTATATTTTCTTTCATTGGCTTTAAGTCTTTCTCTTAAATTCAGTGTATTTGGGGTGGGCAGGGGTGGGGGGGGCAAGCTAAGTAAAGATCATACATGAGGTGCAATGTCCCTTACTTACCCTTCATGTCACTCTCCCCAGAGGCAAATAGTCACCACACTTAGGGATTTTCTTTCAGTTCATTTACCATACATGTGCATATCCAAACATAACACGTGGGTTTTAAGTTTGTATTCCAAATGTGCATAGACACTATCACCTTATATGTAGATACCTAGAAAATTAATTTTGCTTTATAATTTTAAGTTGTTCTGTAGAACAGTTTGTATTTCTCCACATCCTTAACTATACCGGATAACTGTATGAATTTTAACTTGGGACCAATTTGATGGATGACGTCTTATTGCTTTATTTATGTGTTCTTGATTACTATCCTAAGGTTGGATCTTACAGTTCTTTGGGACGTAGTTTCATGCTGTTAAACTGATGGCAGTGAGAGGTGGGATCTTGCTGAGCAATTCTTCAGATGTCTGTGTTTTTAGAGAGGGAAGCCCGGAAGCCTGCAATGTGATGCCGCATGTCTGCAGGGCAGACTTGTTT
The DNA here is from genome assembly GCF_003369695.1 of Bos indicus x Bos taurus. NCBI lineage: Eukaryota > Metazoa > Chordata > Mammalia > Artiodactyla > Bovidae > Bos > Bos indicus x Bos taurus. The sequence continues at coordinate 45,323,847 of NC_040098.1, read as the reverse complement.
TCTAGTCCAACACCCGCCTAGAACATAGTAGGTATTCTTTTTCACTCTCCTTTGCTCATTCCTTCTCATCTTCTGTCTCTATACGTGGTGCCCAGGGCCGCGATTTCTAAGCTCTCTGTGCCCTTCCTCCGGTAGTCTCATCCAGTCTTCTGACTTTTTAAATGCCATCTGTATGCTGGTGATTCCATTATTTACTCTAGACCTACACGTCCATCTGCCTGCTCACCACCTCCTCTTGGACGTTCTAATGGAACATCTAGAACCTGATGTGCCCCAAACTCCTGGTTGACTCCTTTCCTCTTAAGACGCATGTTTCCCTGTGGTTTTCCCCCCATCCTTTCAGCTGTTGCACTGAAATCTTGAAGTCTTGGTCTGATGTCCTTTGCCTCCAATCCATCAGGAAAACCGTCACCTCCTCCTTCAAAATGCATTCAGAAAAGTGCTTTGGGCCACCTGTGGCACCCAGCTCTGGTCAAAGCTACCATCCTGTCTTCTAAGTTGCTTGCAGTAGCCCCTAATGGTCTTTGGAGTTCAACCCCTGTCTCTTCACAGGCTGCTTCCGACACAGCAGCCAAAGTGGCTTTTTAAAATGATGTCGTTACTTTGCTTAAAACCCTCCATCAGCCTCCTGGCTTGTTCAGAGCTGTGGTCTGTGCCCCCCGCGAGCTCTCTGCCCCCCGCCCCCACTTCCTCGCTGGGTGCTGGAAGGCATGCCATCATCTCAGCGCTCTGCTCAGATGTCACCTCATCAGGGAGGCCTTCCTGCACCGCCCGAGAAGAAACCCCTGGCCCTCTCACCGCCAGCCTTGCTCACACCCCCGACCTGCTTATTTTTCTCTGTGGAATTTAACCACCACGAGGAATGTGAGTATTATCTGTTCATTTCAACTAGAAAGTAGAACAGAAGGACAGGCATCTCCTCATGCTTGCTGCTCTGTGACTTGCTGGGACTGTTACCAGCAAGTCATAGACGGTAAATAGTTGTAGATTGAATGAATGACTGGGAAATATGACCTTTTACTGTCAGGAAATAACTCAATATTGTTTTTTTTTTTTAATATTTATTCATCTTCCATTAAATTCCTTCACTGTGATGAAATGGTAGCTGTAATACAATATTTAACGCCTTTACTTATGAATAGCATTTACATGATTTAGCCATGGTATTATAGGTATTTGACACAGGTATTATCAAAGAGATGATGGCCATTCATTTGTTTCTTGGTTATTTATGGGTTATTAGAGCAGAAGACTAGTGGATATTTTAAGCTACCCTGACCATTCCATTTCTTCATCCTTAGTAATGATCTGCCCAGACTGATAAGTATCTGTGGCCATTTTTCAGTGGTTCCAGAGAAGAGTTTATTCTCTTTCTGGTGGATTCCTTTTACGGATTTAGCGCTGCACCCGCTGTCCAGTATGTGCAGAGGCACTGCCCTCGGGAGCTCCTCGCCTGTGGCTGTGATGCTGGAATGTTGAGTGAGCCCAGCCTGGCCAGGGTCCACTTCCCCAAAGCTGGGATCTGGGGAGGACAGGGATACCTGGTCGGGAACAGAGAGATGACTGGGGGTATCCCAGGAGAAAGGAAAGGAAGGGAATATAGAAAAAAGTATATTTATCCATATGTCACTTTGTTCAAAAAAGTATGGATGAGAGGGGGTAGGGTAAAGGATTCTGGACCCAGGGAGTTGTTAGGCAAAACCCCAGAAGTTGGGAGAGGGGTGGAGGGCATTAAGAGTGTAAATGCAGATGAGAAGAGAGCACTGGCAAGCTGCGGGGGTCGGGGTCCTGCTGTACAGGAGAATTTCAGCATGGGCCTTTAAGAAAGTCGGAGGGGTTTGGGGTGTTTTTTTTTTTTAATTATCTAAAATAATTTAAAGTCACTGCTGTTTTAGTCCCATATATATATGAAAAAGCTGGCTTAAAACCCAACATTCAAAAAACTAAGATCATGGCATCCAGTCCCATCACTTCATGGCAAATAGATGGGGAAACAATGGAAACAGTGACAGACTTTATTTTCTTGGGCTCCAAAATCACTGCAGATGGTGACTTCAGCCATGAAATTAAAAGACACTTGCTCCTTGGAAGAAAAGCTATGACCAACCTAAACAGCATATTAAAAAGCAGAGACATTGCTTTGCTGACAAAGGTCCATATCGTCAAAGCTGTGGTTTTTCCAGTAGTCATGTATGGATGTGAGAGTTGAACCATAAAGAAGGCTGAGCGTCAAAGAATTGATGCTTTTGAACTGTGCTGGAGAAGACTCTTTAGAGTCCCTTGGACTGCAAGGAGATCCAACCAGTCCATCCTAAAGGAGATCAACCCTGAGTACTCACTGGAAGGACTGATGCTGAAACTGAAGCTCCAGTACTTTCGCCACTTGGTGCAAAGAGCTGACTCATTAGAAAAGACCCTGATGCTGGGAAGGATTGAAGGCAGGAGGAGAAGGGGACAACAGAGGATGAGATGGTTGGATGGGATCCCTGACTCAATGCATGTGAATTTGAGCAAGCTCCGGGAGTTGGTGAAGGACAGAGAGGCCTAGAGTGCTGCATCCCATGGGGTTGTAAAGAGTCAGACACGACTGAGCGACTGAACAACTTTTGCTTCCCAGGTGGCTCAAAGGTAAAGGATCCACCTGCCAATGCAGGAGACATGGGTTCAGTCCCTGGGCTGGGAAGATCTGGAGGAGAAAATTACCCAGTATTCATGCCTGGAAAATCCCATGGACAGAGGGCTACAGTCCAGGGGATCACAAAGAGTCAGACACAACTGGGCAACTATGCACACACGCATACACATCTGACTTTTAATCTGGATCATTTTCTCAAATATTCTTGAAACAAGGAAGCACAAATAGTAGAGTTTTTAATCCATGCCCCCTTGGAATTTTCATTGCCGAGCTTTTGTTTGTTTTTTCTTTCTGCCCCTGCTGTTTTATTTTGTAGTGGGAATTTAGACAGTAATGACTGAAAGACACATGATTTCTTTAAGTGGGTAGTCCCATTTGGCAACCACAGTAATAATACCATAGAGCAAAACTCTTTTTCTGGAAGGGTGTTTTTACACACAGAGTACCTGAAGGTGTCAGCATCCCTCATCCTCCACCAGGTGGAGTTTACAGGTTTGGGTGGATCGTTAGTAACTGCCCTCATGCATCCAGTTTTGTATGTATAAATATATAATGACTCACTCAGAAGTCTTGCTGTTCATTTAGTAAATCAGGGAGCTTTATTTCTCTTGGTGTTCATTTCTGCTCTGACTCAGCAGCATCACAGGGTAGATTTCCCTGCAGAATAGACCATCTAAAAGCCGAAGACTTGATTTGTTCCTGCCTTCACATTTCTGCATGTGTTTGAAACCTCACCCTTAATCAATTCCATAAGGATGTTGTAAGGAAGAGTGGTGTACGTTATGAAGTGTTTCATTTCAGGATCAATTTTATTTTCCAAGGAAAAATATAAGTTATCAGCCATACTAATGTAACAGAAGTAGCGGCTGACTTAAAATAGGAGGGAGAATAGCATTTTCAGCTCTCCCAGTTTTAATCTAATTGAAATGTACATCTGCTGGTGGGAAGCTCAGGTCCAGAAGCTGCTCAGGGCAGAGTGGTCTCAAGCGCTGGCTTCTCTCCCATGCTGCTTCCTTGCGTCCCATAGGAGTATCCCAGGTCCCTCATCACGCCAGGAAACCCCTCCTTCTCAGGAGCAGGCTCACGGCCGCTGTTCGAGACTTCAGCTGCCATCACCAGATTCCTGCCTGACTGTGTATTCCTTGTTTTCCGGAAAACAAGTGGTGAAATTGCCCTTGTGTAATGTAGGGTCTTTCCACATATTAGCTTGCTGTCTCTTTCCCTTTAACCATGAACAGTCTTAACCAGTTTTGATAGCCACCTACATATTTCACATGCGCAGCAGGGAAGTGCTGTCAGAAGTGGGGTCCTAGAACACTTTAGGAAGGACTGTTAGAGTCAGCACACTTGATTAAAGTCACGTAAGCCTTAACAGCCAGTGATAACAGGAGATGTGAGAACTTGCTCCAGATATTTAAGCCTTGATTAATCTCAGACATCTGGGAAATGGGTATAAACTTTTTAAAGGGAAAAACCCACAAGGATGTTATTTGGGAGAACCTGATTCTAAATGCCAGAGTTTGCTGCATAGCAACCAGAAACCTTAGCTAAGGATTGTGTTTTTAGGTTTATTGAAAAAATTGGGGGAGGGGCAGGGGGCGCTTGGCCATTTAATTGATCTTTTCTGTAGCATACATAATCATCAAGAAATATCATCTCTGAGCTTTCACTTATTCAACAAAATTAAAGGCTCTCTAAAGGCCAGTGTTGCTACAGAGTATCCCACCATAATATTTATTTGAAAAATCATAACTGTTTGATAATGTCTTGGTCAGCTTCTGGTTTTCCTGGGAAGATTCCAAGCCTTTTTATTCCATGTTCATATTTAATTATTCCTTTATATTTGCCTTGTTTATTTTCATCAGAGATTTACTCTAGATTTATTTCTACTTACCTACAGTATTTCTTCTCCTGATATCATCTCCAACCTTTTTCTTTTTTTATGGAATGTCCTAAACCTGTTTTCTCGTCTACCAGCTCTTAACCCCAAACGTCATGCACCAGCGTAGTGCGCGAGTTTCCTGATTGATGGAGCATTCACTATAGGTCCCTGTGGAGGTGCTGTGATGAAGGACCAAGTGCTCCTGAGCTGTTGACTCTTCACTCCCCTTAGCAACATGGGCTGTATGGCTGCCCATCTTATCCTTCAGCAGATAAATTCTTGTTCTCACTTTTCAAATGGACTGAATTTAGAGATGTTGGGAAGCATTTATTCTGAATTAAGCAGAGGGGACTGTAATCTTACCTAAGGCAACCATTAAACGTCGGACATCCGCCGTCTCAAGTTTCCATTTAGTTTAAACCTAGCACCTCAAGCGGTAATTATAGTAGGTGCTTATGAAAAGTCCTACCCTCCAGCCAGCTGTGCGCCTCCCTGTAATCTTGCCAGGCAAAATTATGTAGTCTCAGGAATTCTGTCCCTGTGTTCTTGGGATCTTAGTAAATACTTCTTTTGTATTTACCTTTTGTGTCAAAAAATCACACTGCTGGCTATTTGCTTTGTATGCTCTGATCCAAAGAATGTTTTCGTCAACAGACTGCTGGGCTTCAGTGCTAGGAATGCTGATATGTGCCCTTCACTGCCAGGCTGGGAGAACCATTCAGAGTGGCAGAGTGCGACTGGAAACGCTGTTCTTGTTGGTGATGAAGTTCTTAGGATGGTGTGTGTAAGAAGGTGCGGTTAGATCACAGGACTTAAACCCTGTATCACATTTACCCTGAAAATTAATTTAGTGAAGAACTAAATGAAGTTCTTTCAAAACGAAATTACCTGCAGGATATGTTTTTGTCACTGGGATGTTTGCAGAAGATATTTTTACTCCTTTTAAGAAAAACTTTCACACAATATGAAACCATGATAGGTCTTGGAGTCTATAGTTAAAATAAAGAAGCGCTCATGTCAGTAGTGAGCAACACAGACAGCACTGCCTTTTGGTTTACTTCCTAAAGTTAGCAAACGTTAAACTCTAGCCCATTATATAGTTAAGATGAAAACATAGTTTAACAAAAACCCATTATTGCAGTAGTCGCATGCTTTGGGAAACTTTTCCCCCATGTTGCCCTTGTTTGGATTTCAGAGAAATTATGAGGGAAAAAAAGAGAGAAAACTTGCAACAACAGAACATTGATGGAGGAGTTGCCACTGACCTCCCAGGGGAGCCAGCCTGAGGGAGGCCCCAGACTCAGCCAGCAGGGGTCGCTGTTGGGCAGCGATGAGAGGGCAAGCCTGCAGCGCATCTAACCGAAATGGGATTTGGAAATACATCCATCTTCAGGGAAACGGTTTGATGAGTTAATTTTGAAAAACACTATGGCTGCACTGCTTACCTTCTTTTTCCCTCATAAATTTAAATTTACAGAAAATAGAATTCACATTACAAATATGTAGAATTGTACTGAGTACTGGAAATGTTTCTTTATAATGAGTTGAGAGTGTGTCCAGGAGGAGGGAAATTAAATAGAACTTTTAGAAGCCATTTATCTATGAACTTATTATGTAAGTATGGCTTCTTTACTTCTGTTCTTGGTTCCCTGGGAGTTGCAGAGGGGTGGCCGACAGCTTTCACCCCACTGGAGTTCCAAATAGGAAAAGGAGTGCGTCAAGGCTGTATATTGTCACCCTGCTTATTTAACTTATATGCAAAGTACATCATGAGAAACACTGGGCTGGAAGAAGCACAAGCTGGAATCGAGATTGCCGGGAGAAATATCAGTAACCTCAAATATGCAGATGACACCACCCTTATGGCAGAAAGTGAAGAGGAACTAAAAAGCCTCTCGATGAAAGTGAAAGAGGAGAGTGAAAGAGTTGGCTGAAAGCTCAACATTCAGAAAACTAAAATCATGGCATCTGGTCCCATCACTTCATGGGAAATAGATGGGCAGTGGAGACAGTGTCAGACTTTATTTTTGGGGGGCTCCAAAATCACTGCAGATGGTGATTGCAGCCAGGAAATTAAAAGACGCTTACTCCTTGGAAAAAAAGTTATGACCAACCTAGATAGCATATTCAAAAGCAGAGACGTTACTTTGCCAACAAAGGTCCATCTAGTCAAGGCTGTGGTTTTTCCAGTAGTCATGTATGGATGTGAGAGTTGGACTGTGAAGAAAGCTGAGCACCGAAGAATTGATGCTTTTGAACTGTGGTGTTGGAGAAGACTCTTGAGAGTCACTTGGACTGCAAGGAGATCCAAGCAGTCCATTCTGAAGGAGATCAGCCCTGGGATTTCTTTGGAAGGAATGATGCTAAAGCTGAGACTCCAGTACTTTGGCCAACTCATGCAAAGAGCTGACTCATTGGAAAAGACTCTGAAGCTGGGAGGGATTGGGGGCAGGAGGACAAGGGGACGACAGAGGATGAGATGGCTGGATGGCATCACCGACTCGATGGACGTGAGTGTGAGTGAACTCCGGGAGTTGGTGATGGACAGGGACGCCTGGCATGCTGCGATTCATGGGGTTGCAAAGAGTCAGACACGATTGAGCAACTGCATTGAACTGAACTGAACATTCCCTGTAGCTCAATGGTAAAGGGTCTGCCTGCAATACAGGAGACCAGGGTTCGAACCCTGGGGTCAAGAAGATCCCCTGGGGAAGGGAATGGCTACCCACTCCAGTTTTCTTGCCTGCAGAATTCCATGGACAGAGGAGCCTGGCAGGCCACAGCCCATGGAGTGGCAAAGAGTCAGACGTGACTGAGGAACTAGCACTACTGTGACATTGTACGTACCAAGGAAGGAAGAGTTGTCAGAGTGTATCTTATTGGAATAATGATGTGGCCCTTAAATTCTGGCTTCCCGCTGTGTTTAAGTCGCTTGACTTCCTTGCGTGAGATGCGTTTGGTGTCTGGTCTGCCACAAGTGGCTGTCAGGTTTAAACATGACAGTCCAGTAAAACATTGGCAAGCTGCTTCTGTAAAAGACCTGATAATAAATATTTTAGGCTTTATGGGCCACACAGCCTCTGTCATGATGATGAAACTCAGTGAGTGTGGCACAAAAGTTGCCATAGGCAGTATGTCAACAATGAGCCTGGCTGTGTTCCCATAAAACTTTATGTGTAAGAACAGGGGGAGCCACGTGGGGCTTGGCAGCCCCTGATACATACGAGGAAGTCAGTGTCGTGTGCCGTCGTAGTTACTGAGCTCAGCAACAGCCTGTAGCAAAATGCACAGTGTCACAAAGTCAGAAACGGTAGCTTCCGGGGTAGTTAGCACATCTGTGTCCTTGACCTTGCTGACTTGTGGTCGTGGGCAGGTCACTTTCCCGGTCTTCTATCAGCACAGGTTCTGAGTCGATAGGAATAGTCTTCTCTGGAGGTTAAGGGGACAGCACAGTAATATGAAAGGGCTTTTTTTTTTTTTTAAAGCACAAATGCAGGGGGCAGAGGTCTGGGCTTTGTTTTGGTGCTCTGGGTATTTAAAAGGATGCCTTTGTCTCAGGCTTCTTTAAGGTATCCGTTGTATCTTCTTTCTGCCACTCTGGAGTATCCACCCTATTTAACAAGTATGGAATGACCCGAAACTCACTTTCAAGTTTCCAAACTTGGACAGTGGTCTTCCCCCTTCAGAAGCTTCACGGCCCAGTGCACACAGGGAGATAAACACTATTCAGTCCTTATCTTGGGACAGAAAACTTCAGGAAGGAACTCCAGCTCTTCTGAAGTTCTCTGTGGGCTGCAGGCACGTGGCTGGGTCCAGGGAGAAGGCCAGGTCTAGAGACACCAGCATTTTCCCACCCCTAATACTGCAAACCTTGATCCTGAAGTATGTCATCTGGGCAAAGACAGATTAAAATGGAGCCAAGTAGTTTTACCTCCTTCCCCATGAAAAAGCATATGGTTTTCTTTATATACTCTTTCATGTAAATTGCATACACTGAATTTTAATATTTATATGTACAATTAAAAATTTTAAAGATTTATAGTATAATTGATTCTTAAACTTCCATATTCACTGTAAAATACAGCATATTTGTTGTGACATTTCAAAGGTTATCAGTTTGCTTTCTCCTTCGGGTTTGTATTTTACACGTTCTACTCTTTGTAATAAAATAATTACTTGAAGCTTTTAATGTCTGTGTAAACACTCAACTCCCTCATGCATACTTAAAAGCTAGGATATTGACTATAATTCATTGATGACCTTCTTGCAGATTATTCTGTGGTTGGGTTTTATAATACGACATTGGAACATGGAGTGTTTAGCACAGACTCAGGAGCCACACCAGCCTGGGTTTGAACCTTGGTTCTGACACTTCTGAGCTGTGGGCTCCACCCTGTAAAATAATTCAGTGCTTTTTAAATTTTATTAAATCATTGTCTGAGAAAAAAAATCATGTCCGTAATTAGTTTTTGTTTTATCTGTGATCAGATAGCAGTGCTTGGTGTGGAGAGTCTACCCGGGTTCTCCTGGAGTCTCGCTGGCTAGAACCAGAGTAGAGAGAACTGCAAAATGGGTACAAGATTTAACAGCGTGTGTATGTTTGGGGGGCGGGGACAGGGGCGTTAGGGTGTATTTTGGAGAAATTTCCTGAGCTTTTAAATTAAACAAGAGACATGTTGGAATTTATCTCAATTAATAGTTTCCTATGAAACAATAGGAGGAGAGAAAAAAAATGCATGTCAGAAAGAGAAATCTGTATGAGCATAATAAGGACAACCGGGAGATGGGGGTTGTGTACGCTTTTCTGAATGAGACAGGATCTTGGGGTCAATAGAGTAAAATGAAGATCCTGGAGCGTTGGCAAATAGATTGATGTCATTTTTTGTTTGTTTTTTTAAGATTATTTTGGTCTCAGAAAAGTTGAAAAACTAGTAGAGCGTATACTCTTTATCCGGCCTCCCCATCCGAGCATCTTACATGACCATACGACACCCGTCGATACTAAGAACCCAACCCCAGCTCAGGACTGCCAGCTGGAGAGCAGGACTTGCTGGTTTTCCCTCTGATGGCCTTTCCCATCCCAGGCTGTCCTTCAGGAGCCCACATCGCATCCGGCGGTCATGGCTCCCCCAGCCTTCCCTGTCTCTCATGACCTCGACATGGATAAAGAGTCCTTGTCAGTTGTTCTGTAGAATTTTCTCAACCTGAGGTTTTCTGATACATGCTCGTGCTGGATTGAGGTTATGCGTTCTTGGGGAGGCTCCATAGGGTGACTGTGACTTTCTTGGGGCATCATATCAGGTACCTTATGTCGCTACATTTCATGGGTCACATGAGCCTCCATTCCTTGGCCAAGGTGATGTCTGCCAGGACTCCCTACTGTAAACTTAACTCTTGTTCCCTTTATGGATGGAGATACCTGAAAACTAGGTAGATATTCTGTTTATGCATTGATGGACCTTGCCTGTGGTATTACTGTGGTGTTCTAATTCATTAATCAGAGTTTTTCTGCACCGAAAAGTTACCATTTCTCCATTTGTTCATCCATCCATTCCTTTATTGACTTCCATATGGACTTACGGCTGTGTCCTTCGTTCTTTGGGTTCCAGGTCCAGTGCTGTTATTTATTGTGTAGCTCAAGTTCTCAGTGGCCATTGAGAGCTCTTTGAGGTCTGTTCCTATGCCCTTTCAATATGCTGCTGCTTTTATTATTATTATTTTTCTTTAAGCTATTCTTTACTCTTTGACACCTCAAGATGTTCCAGCCCTGGAATTGACCGTTTCTCCAGGGACCCCTGGTTCCCTTTATTGGTGAATGGTATTTAGGAACCAAGGTCTAACCACTAGGTGATGCATTTCTGGCTGCTAACCTGTCACTGCTTCTAACCCCTCTTGTTGGATAGAGCTGGGAAATATCTGTATGTATACTAAATCATATGTACACACATCTGTATTTACTTCTGTGTACACACATAAACACACACGCACACACAAATGAGAACATGAGTCCATACTGATAATTCTAGTTCCAGTCCAGCCCCACAGTTTTATTCTATCTGGCCTGTTCCATTTCCTTTTTTTCTTTCTCCTACAGTGAAGAAACCTGGTTCTCATCTACAGTATGTTCACCTATTTGCTCCACTCGCGACTTCACTTTCACTTTTCACTTTCATGCATTGGAGAAGGAAATGGCAACCCACTCCAGTATTCTTGCCTGGAAGTCCCAGGGACAGAGGAGCCTAGTGGGCTGCCGTCTATGGGGTCACACAGAGTTGGACACGACTGAAGCGACTTAGCAGCAGCAGTATACCAATAAACTAATTCCAGAAATGCTGACCCACCTGTGAAAACAGATTTATAATCACAGCACAGTGTCTTTGGGCAGCTCTTTTTGTCTTATGCCATATTATCTCCCTCGTAGCTCAGCTGGTAAAGAATCCGCCTGCAATGCAGCAGATCTCACTTTGATTCCTGAGTCGGGAAGATCCACCAGAGGAGGGATAGGCTGCCCACTCCAGTATTCTTGGGCTTCCCTTGTGACTCAGCTGGTAAAGAATCTGCCTGCAATGTGGGAGACCTGGGTTTGATCCCAGGGTTGGGAAGATCCCCTGGAGAAGAGAACGGCAACCCACTCCAATATTCTTGGCCTGAAGAATTCCTTGGACAGAGGAGCCTGGCAGGCTACAGTCCATGGGGTCTCAAAGAGTTGGACACAACTGAGTGACTTTCGCTTTCACTTTTTCATATTATCTGGTCAGAACCCCTTCTGCCAAGGTTGCCTGGGTCGTGGTTGTGGGGTTTGTTTGTGCTCAAGTCATCAGTCTCAGCTTGCATTTCATCTTGAATTTTTCCCACATCCTGGTTAATTATGCTTTTATTTACATATAAAATTCACTTTATGGTGTACAGTTCTATGGTTTTTGACAAATGTGTAGAATTGTATATGTTGTTGTTCAAGTACTAAGCGTGTCCGACTCTTTGCAACCCATGGACTGCAGCACACCAGACTTGCCTGTCCTTCACTATCTCCCAGGGTTTGCTCAAACTCACATCCATTGAGTCGGTGATGGCATCCAACCATCTCATCCTCTGTCATCCCCTTTTCCTCCCACCTTCAATCTTTCCCAGCATCAGGGTCTTTTCCAGTGAGTCAGCTCTTCGCATCAGGTGGCCAAAGTATTGGAGCTTCGGCTTCAGCATCAGTCCTTCCAGTGAGTGTTCAGGGTTGGTTTCCCTTAGGATTGTATATCCACCCCACAATTCCATGTAGAATAGTCCTATCACCCTGCAAGTCCCCTGTACCACTTACGTGCAGATAACTGCTCCTTCCGAACCCCCATAAGAGCCCCTAGCAACTACTCATCTCTTTTCCTCCCTGTATTTCTCTGTTTTCCTGAGTCTCATATGAAAGGAATCAGAATAAGTAGCTTTTGGAGTCTGGCTTCTTTCACTTAGTAAAATGCACGTGAGATTTATCCATGTTTTTGTGGGAGTCCATTCCTTTATATTGCTGAGTAGTATTCTACTGTCTAAATGTGCCATAGCTTCTTGTCCACTGACTACTTGAATGATATCTGAGTTTCTTCCAGGATTTGGCAGTCATAAATAAAGTTACTATAAAACATTCATATACAGCTTTTTATGTGAATGAAGTTTCCATTTCTGCAGGGTTTGATACTCGAAGTGGAATAGCTGGGTCATTAGCTTGGTGTATATTTAGCTTTGGCAGAAACTATCAAACTGTTTTTCAAAGTGTCTAGACCATTTATTCTAACAGGTGTATAGTGGCATTTCATGGTGGGTTTAATTTGCATTTCCCTAATGATTGATGACGTTGAGCATGCTTCTGTGTGCTATTTGCTTTCCAGTTGTCTTTGGTGAAGTGTCTTCAAGGATTTTGCCCATTTTTTAAAGTGGGTTGTTTGCTTTCTTATTGTTGAATTTGGGTAGTTTTCAATATATTCTGAATATAATTCCTTTGTCAGAAATGTGATTTTCAGACGTTTTCTTCCAGTCTGTGGCTTATCTTATTCTCTTTTACAGTGTCTGGCTCAGAGCAAAGTTTTCTTAATATTGATGAAGCCTGGTTTATCCATTTTTTAAATTAATTGTGCTTTTAGTGTCATATGTGAGTTTTTGTTTTTTAAAATTCCTTTCAATGGGCATAGAATTCTGTTTTGTTTTCCTATGATTATTACTTTGTTTTTCATTGGTAACATTTCGTTTTTTTCTCCCATAGTTTCTTCTCACAGCTGAAATTCCCACTTGGTATTATATGTTGCTCACCATTCTCATCAGAGCTTTTAAAATACTATATTGATCAACTATTTTAAATTCTCTGAAAGCTCTAACATCTGTATCATATCTGACTGGTTCTGATTGCTTTTCCTCTTCTATTTTTTCTTGCCTTTTTGGATGCCTTGTAATTTTTGTTGAGAGCTAGACATCTTGCATAAGACAATAGAGACCAATGTAAATAGCGTTTATGCCTGGCAAGTCCCTTCAGGTGAGAGTTGAAGCCTTGCTGTTTCCGGTCAGGAGCTGGACTGGGTTGGAGAGCTCTGTTGCTGTTAAGATTACTACCACCAGAGCATGAAAGGGTTCAGATTCCTAAAGAGGCATTTCTTGTTTGGGGTGCGGGTTGGATTGTAAGAGAAATGCTTGTTCCATTCCCATTTCAGGTCTTCCCTTTGTGCTCTGCATCAGAGAGGGTGCTGAACACATTCTGTTCTCCTGGTGCTCTTACTGCAGTATTTTGCTGTTAGCTCTCACTTGAGGCGCCTTAGCCTGGCATTAGGGGGTGAGGAGGAGGATGGGGTGGCACTCTGTTCTGGCCCTGCCCCAGCCTTCTGCAGGCACCCTGTCCTCGGGTCCCTGGGCTCTGGCCCTCTTGTTCTCCTGCCCCAGCTCAGCGGTTGTGGTGGGCTCAGCCAGCAACCCTGTCCCTCCTTAGGGAGCAGAGTCGTGTTTTTCCTCTTACTCACTCCATTTCCTCACCGTAGTAAATTCTCCCCAGTATCCCAGGGCAGCGATGCTTCAGCGCTCCTCTTCACAGGGTGGAGTGTTTGTTCCCTATGGAGAGAAGGGAGGGGGTGCAGGGAGTTCCCCGCCCCTCCTAAATGCTGCTTCTCTCCCCTGGATCCCGACTACCGTGGATGCTTAGTCCGCTTTTCTGTGGGGTTAAACAGTGATCATCGTCTACAACCTGAAGGAAGATGTAGCCTCAGAGGGTCCACCCAGCCCCTCCCACCCGCACTCGGCCCTGACCAGTCTGTCCACCTCTGACCATGCGTGTCCTGCCGCGTCTGCCCCGGATGACTCAAGCTCATCTCCCTTCTCTTATATAGACGCTCCTTGGAGCTTGGGCTGTTTGATGGGACTCCAGCCTTACGATGGATTTGAGGAGAGTTGTAAATTTAAAGTTAGGCCTGTTCTTTAAAAAAAAAAAGAAAAGAAAACAGTAGTAGCTTTTGAGCAAGTCTCACCGTAGTCGGGCTTTGCGGCAGGACTGGCCCCTGATAAAATCGGCTTCCCTCTCCAGTCACCTGTTCCCCCGCCTCAGTCATTCAGTTTCTTCTGTTTTGTTTTCTACTTTCTCTTATGAAAGAATTTTTTTCTCTTATTAAAATCTCTAAAAATATATCTGATTTGGTATTCATGTGGCAAATTCAAAACATATGAGGGATGACGGTCTAATGTTAGATTTTCAACATCACAGGGTATCATAGAGGGATCTGAGGAAGGGGGCAGAGCACCTACCCAGACCGTGCCCGCCCCACGTCCAGTGTGGGCACCTGTGGAATTCAATAGATCGGTGCTACTTTATCTATTATTTTACAACAAAATAGTAGAACCCGTAAAACAGAAGGCATGAAACCACATATTAGAAGCCTACATGTATGTTTTAAGCACAAAAGTAACATGTGCTTGAGATTTTTTTTAAAAAGTTCTAATCTGTTCTATCTCCTAGAAATAATCATCCATAAATGTGTTGGTGTTGATACTTCAAGATTCTTCTCTAAGAACTTATCTTTGTAATATAGAAAGAGTAATAAAGTAAATTAATACACAGACCATTTGGGAAACCCAGGAAAGATACCTGTTAGTTATTTCTCTGTTCACATTTTTTCTCTTCAAAAAGTACATGTAAATGGAGACTGCATTGCAGCAAAACTGAATGTCATATAGCTCAGCGACAGTGACTGGGGTGGAGATTTTACAATGCTCTTCTGTTTAACTGTTTAAACTCTATTAGCTTTCTAAGGGAAAGTGCCTCTGATTTTGCAAGTTTTGAATAGACAAGGTTTTAAATCCAGTCTCACATGCACTTGTGAGAATTTTAAAACTATTCCCTGGACTATGTTGACTATTCCTTGTTAAACATAGTCTCACATGACATTATATGGCTGACATTAATGACTTTTAACTAATATTCCATTTCCTATGAGAAATGGGTTGAGTCATAACGGAAAAAAAAATTACAGAATATTACTACTCAGAGAACAGCAGAAACATGCCTAAAATGCTATGCGAATATCATGGAAAATTATTGTTTACAAATACAAAATGCCACCAGTATTTTGATTTCATTTTACTTTGTTCAACAAAAGGGCGGTACAAACAAGTAGAGAAGAAGAGCCCAGAGAATGAGTTGCAGTGAACTCTCGGTTCACTTTCTCTGTAGAGTCCAGGCTTCTTTTGGAGGTATAAAATTTGAGGCTTCGGTTTCTGGTCTGCACTATGTATCACTCTTTGCCCGTCTGCTCTGGCGAGGTTCGTCCACCTTCCGCGTCCTCCAGGAAGCCCTCCTGGCCACTCCCCTCCTCTACCGGCGCATCCCTCCGATCCCCGCTGTCCTGACTGCCTTCCTCCCCGTGTCATCCTCCCCGACTAAACTGGGGGCTCTGTGTGGGCAGCGTCCTGGCCTTGAATATTCCTCGCAGTATTGCCAAGCTTATAAAAAAAGAAGATGCCATCCGTTAAACTTGCATAAGCATCTATAACATCCCCTCTCGGTTGTTTTTTCTCAGACGAGAAACAGAGGTTCAGTTTTGAGAGGTCTGGATACGACCCGGAGGAATCCGACGGCGCCGAGGACGACGACATCGAGAACGAGGAGGAGGACGAGGACAGCCAGGCCGAGTCGGTGCTGTCGGCCGCGCCCTCCGCCGCCGCCAGCCCACAGCATCTGCCGGCCAGGGGCGGCCCTGGGGACCCCACGGGTGCGGACGAGGATGCCAGCGCCCCTGAGTGTTCTCCTGGGGGGCCCACAGACGCGATGGACGTGCTGCCAAGGGCACTGCCCACCAAGATGACGGTGCTGAGCGCGCTGCCGTCCGACCGCGGCGGGAGCCCGGGGTCCCCTGGCAGCGCCGGGCCGCGGGCAGCGGGCAATGCGGAGGCAGCCGCTCGCCCACCCGAGGGGGCGCCCAGGTCCCCGTGTCACCAGATGTCTGTGGACTACCCCAACCCCAAGGAGATGCTGAGCGGCTCTGCGGCAGGAAAGGCTGTGGCTTTAACGCAGGTAATGGATCCGTAGCCGTTTTCCTTTTGACTTCAGGAGTAAATGTACTGAATCGCTCATTTGTAGCTAGATCAGTTTTTTTTTTTCTTTTAAACCTTATTTTCTTTTGATTTAAGGCTAAAGGACATTTATGCCTTTTGGATTCGTGTTATGTATATTAGTCAGAGTTCATCTATTGTATTATAAATCTGTAAAAGAACCAAGTAGATCTTTGCAGTATGCTCATTTACTACTATTTGGTTTTTTATAAATATCTTGGAATAAAAAATATTTGTGTGCCAATGGAGAATATGTCTCGAGACCTCCATTTTCCATGGCTTCCTCTGAGATGATCTTCCACTGGCATTGATATGATGGATTTGCACTAATTATCCAAAGGGTTTGTATGTTACCCTTATTGACAAGGCAGCTACCAGTTTGACACCCCCACCCCTCCCACCCAAAAGAAAAAAAAATAGTATTAAGAAGTTCACTTTGCTTGAATCAGCAAATTGCTGTCACCACTTAGGAAAGCTTCCTGCCCAAGAACTACCTCAGAACCAGACTCAGGAAAGTCACCCTCCATGCCAGCAGTGAATGACATCCTGCTTTTACACACCCTGGCAGGCTCCTGAGAAATCTGTTTTCTCTCATGGACAGTTCTCTTACCTCTGGGATGAACTGAGGATCACCATAGCATTTATTTCTAAATGTGGCAGATTTTGGTTTGCTGGGTAACACTAGAGAAAACTCGGAAGACTAGGAAAGCTTAAATTACTAGAGCCTATCCTACGTTAATATTATTTAATTAAATTACATTCATATTTAAGTAGCATTAATATTTAAATTAGTATATACATTAATGGAGTTCTGTAATGAGGACATATCAAGAAAAAGTGAATATTTAGATGATAATCCTGGGTGGGAAAATTGGCAGGATTTACTCCTACTGTTTCCTTCCTTTCCTGTTAGTCACCTGTGCTCTAAGCTTCTGCCCCTAAGTCTCTCACACACTTACCGGTCGGTGTCTGGAGATCCGGTTTTCAGTAGACATTTCATCCACTTAGAATAAATGAACAAATGAAAACTGCAGACCTCTTCGTTAATGGAAGCTCTCTATTTCATAAATGAGTAGTCCTCCAGTTAATTTCCCCCCTCTGAGTCGATACTCATGGCCAACTAAGATCTCAGAATTTCTCAGTAATTCCAAATCTCTAAACTAGGGTGGAGCTAGAGGTGCCAGCAATAATAATAGCAGTGGAAGAAGATAATTATGGCCGCCTCTCAGGGTTAATTTTGTATAAATGAGATGATATCCAGGAAATCTGTGTGAAAATTAAGTACTATACAGAATCTGTGGCGGTTATTTATTCTAGAAAATAAAGAGCTTAAAGGGTGTAATAGGAATTTTGCTTTTAAAATCAACATACCAACATTTAGCAAGCTTATTTTTATGAAATCGTTGTTACACACTTTTACCTCAGGACAGAAGAGACTTTTTACAAGAGCTAAAACTTTTGCTCGGTGACTAATAAGGAAGCTGAGCCATGAAGAGATGATTCCGTCTTGTCTTTCAGGGCGCGCCATGCCTGAGCCTTCCTCCTCCCCCAGCGTCTGAGCGCAGCCCTCAGCCGGGAGGGGCTCCTCCGTCCACCTCGCCTCGGCCCGGCCCTCAAGAGCAGAAGCCGCAAGCCGCCCTGCCTCCGCCCGCAGGCCTGCCTTCTCCGCAGACGCACCTGTTCAGCCACCTGCCTCTGCATTCCCAGCAGCAGTCGAGGACACCCTATAACATGGTTCCGGTCGGGGGGATCCAGGTGGTCCCCGCCGGCCTCACTTACTCCACCTTCGTCCCCATCCAGGCCGGGCCAGTGCAGCTCACTATCCCGGCTGTCAACGTCATCCACAGACCACTGGGCACCCCGGGGGACTTAAGCGCGGACGGGCCAGGCACCGCCAGCCCCGCGGGCGTGGCCGAACTGAGCAGCGTGGTGCCCTGTATCCCCATCGGCCAGATCCGCGTGCCGACGCTGCAGCCCCTGCCGGCCCTGAGCATGGAGACCGTCAACATCGTGGGCCTGGCCAGCGCCAGCCTTGGCCCGCCGGTGCGCCCACCGGGGCTGGCCCTCAATGCCGTGGGGCTGCAGGTGGTGGCCGCCAACCCCGCCTCCCAGAGCAGCCCTGCGCCCCCCGCGCCCATCCCGGGCCTCCAGATCGTAAACATCGCCCTGCCCACGCTCATCCCCTCAGTCAGCCAGGTCCCCGTGGACACCCAGGGCGCCCCCGAGATGCCCGCTCCCCCAAACAGGGCTCCTCGGGAGGCGCCGCCCACGCAGCCTGTCGGGGCGCATCCCGGCGGCAGGACCCCATCCCCGCAGGGCTCACCCGGTGTCCAGCGGGAAAGCGCACAGAAGGGTCTAGATCCGCCTGCCCCGGCCAGAGACCAGGCAAGGCGGGACAGCTCCAGTCCCAGGGACACGGGGAAGGGGGCCTCAGCGAATCACCCGAAGCCCCGGCACGACACCCCTGGCGCACCCTGCAAACCAACCTCAGCGCCCCTGCCCCCGCCGGGCCGGCCGAGGCTCCCCCTGGACCCGGAGGGACCCCGGCCCCCGCCCCGGAGGCCGGTCACCCAGTTCAGCGACGTGAGTAGCGACGACGATGAGGACAGGCTCGTGATCGCCACCTAGGGGCTGTTTATTCGGGGGGGAGGTGGTTTGGTTTGGGGGTTTTTTTTGTTGTTTTTTGTTTTTTTGGTTTTTTTATATAAACACTTACAGGTTTTTTTGAAAACCCTCCTTTCCTTAAAGCACATTTTTCTGACATAAACTCATGACTAATCTTTGTGCAATCATGAACTTTTGACCAATAATTGTTGTTTTGTGTCAGCTCCAGCCATTTTTGTACATGTTGTATAGACAATTGTGCCTTTTAGGAGTTTTATGTTTAGAAACTGTACAGATTGTTGAATATCTATATACAAAAGTATATATTATATATGTACATGAAAGCCAGGTAGTTATTTGTGTTTAGCAAGAAAAACCTGTCAAATAAATCCAATGATTAAATTATATGTTGCACTGTTAAATATTAAATTTTTATGGCTGTGGGGCAGAGTTTCTGTGTATAAATTAGTATGTAAACTCCATATTTATTGTATTCATATTAGTCTTTGAAAATGGGTCTGTCCTCCTTGTGTAAGACAGTAACTTTACACTTCAGACAGATTTTCTGTGTTATGAAATGTTTCAGTAAAGTTGTTTACTGACTTTACCATTGCTTTAGTGGTGGTTTCTTTATGTCGTGTAGTGACCAGCAACCTGCATTCGAAAAAGAGCCTGAGGTTAACATTCCTTCCACACTCACCCCCACCCCCTGTATTTTTGAGAAATAAGGGCTTTATAGTTACTGCCGAGGGAAATAGCCAAGAGACCAGTTTTTCCAACTTATGAGGAATAATTTTGTAGCTATTTTGAGAAGATTCGGTACTTAAGAACACTACAGGTAAGTGTATTTAGCATAAGGACAGAAAAGGGCAAAGTTCGTAAAGGTGGGTATGACAGCTTCTGAGAAATGTATACTGTTACAAGTCAATCCTGAGAGCTTGGCTTGGGCGGAGCCCACGAGCCCCGAGGCCTCAGCCCAGGTTTGCGTGTGAGCCGGCCTCTGTGTCCCCTGGGCCCTGCTCCTTACAGCTAGAGACCTCCGACCCGGACCAAACCACGGGAGGTCTGGGCTTCACAGAAGAACCAAATTCAGACTTGAAATTACTTAAGTTGCCTCTTTAGAAATGATTGCTTCCCGCCTGAGAGGCTTGACTTATTTAGAAAAATGGGGAGGGGACCCACAATTGCACCTGCGATGATGTGCAATATTACCTGAGGCTACAGATGCTGCATTTGTGGAAAAATGTCTTAATGTTGGAATTTGAAGCAATGCATTCATGTTTTTCAAGGCCTGCTTGGTGAAGATCTGGGAGACATTAAGTCGGTAGGACAGCAGTGCATGAGGGAAATAGTCTAAGGAGTTTGGGAGCCTGCTGTTACCCAGCCCCGGCTCCAAACCTGGGGCTTGGGGAAAGAGCCTGTCATCTGGGCCTGTGAGCCCCAGTCTAAATTATGACCTCTAGAATATGCTTCTGTCTCAGTAGGCTCTGATGGATCAGTGATGCTTCTGATGCATGCTTCAATCTACATTTATTCTTGCCCACAGATTAAGTAACAGATACCGCAACAACAATAAAAGTATGTTTTATATCCCAAGATGTACTTGAAAAGAGTTCTGGAAACTTATCATAGGAATTGTACTGGTCTAACAAAGTGGTTGTTGAAAATGAGGGCCATTGTCAGATTTCTCAAAATAAGTTTTAACTTTGCGTCACACCTCTTACAATTTTGTTGCCTAAAATTTTAAAGCAGTATAATAAGCATTCTTGCTTCCTAGTCACATTTTAAGTACATATGACAAAGCTAAATTCAAAAGCAGTGCTAAGAATTTTGGCTTTGAGGTGGGTTTGTTTGTTTTTATAGTTTATATAAATAGAATGTTCTTAATTTGAAGAATTCCTACATATTCAGTTCAGTTGCTCGGTCATGTCTGACTCTTGGCGACCCCATGGACTACAGCACGCCGGGCTTCCCTGTCCATCATCCACAGGTTACTCAAACTCATGTCCGTTAAATCGGTGATGCCATCCAACCATCTCATCCTCTGTTGTTCCCTTCTCCTCCCACCTTCAATCTTTGCCAGCATCAGGGTCTTTCCAAATGAGTCAGTTCTTCGCATCAGGTGGCCAAAGTATTAGAGTTTCAGCTTCAACACAAGTCTTTCCAATGAATATTCAGGACTGATTTCCTTTAGGATGGACTGATTGGATCTCCTTGCTGTCCAACGGACTCTCAAGAGTCTTCTCCACAGTTCAAAAGCATCAATTCTTTGGTGCTCAGCTTTCTTTATAGTCCAACTCTCACATCCATACATGACTACTGGAAAAACCATAGCCTTGACTTGGCAAAGTAACGTCTCTGCTTTTTAATATGCTGTCTAGGTTAGTCATAACTTTACTCCCAAGGAGTAAGTGTCTTTTAATTTCATGGCTGCAGTCACCATCTACAGTGTTTTTGGGGCCCCCAAAAATAAAGTCAGCCACTGTTTCTACTGTTTCCCATCTATTTGCCATGAAGTGATGGGACCAGATGCCATTATCTTCATTTTCTGAATGCTGAGCCTCAAGCCAAATTTTTCACTTTCCTCTTTCACTTTCATCAAGAGGCTCTTTAGTTCTTCACTTTCTGCCATAAGGGTGGTGTCATCTGCATATTTGAGGTTATTGATATTTCTCCTGGCAATCTTGATTCCGGCTTGTGCTTCTTCCAGTCCAGCGTTTCTCGTGATGTACTCTGCACATAAGTTAAATAAGCAGGGTGACAATATACAGCCTTGACGTACTCCTTTCCCTATTTGGAACCAGTCCATTGTTCCATGTCCAGTTCTAACCGTTTCTTCCTGACATGCATACAGATTTCTCAAGAGGCAGGTCAAGTGGTCTAGTATTCCCATCTCTTGAAGGATTTTCCACAGTTTGTTGTGGTCCACACAATCAAAAGCTTTGGCATAGTCAATAAAACAGAAGTAGATATTTTTCTGGAACTCAATCTTGCTTTTTCGATGATCCGGCAGATGTTAGCAATTTGATCTCTGGTTCCTCTGCCTTTTCTAAATCCAGCTTGAACATCTGGAAATTCACGGTTCATGTACTGCTGAAGCCTGGCTTGGAGAATTTTGAGCATTACTTTACTAGCGTGTGAGATGAGTGCAATTGTGCGGTAGTTTGAGCATTCTTTGGCATTGCCTTCTTTGCGATTGGAATGAAAACTGACCTTTTCCAGTCCTGTGGCCACTGCTGAGTTTTCCAAATTTGCTGGCATACTGAGTGCACAAGTAAAGCTAGTGGAGGTGATGGAATTCCAGTTGAGCTGTTTCAAATCCTAAAAGATGATGCTGTGAAAGTGCTGCACTCAATTCCCACCTTTAACCAAATAATAAATGTTATGGTATGCTTGGATGTTCCCTTGAAAATTTCATAATGCCATGACATCCCTTAGGCTTATTTTGTACTCAAATTTTTAAGATTCATTACATTGTACACATATCTTTAATATCACTGACTATAATGCTTTCATGTAGCTTTCAAATATTTTGCTAGTATTTGAAATACATAGCTAAATCAGAAACATATCAAAGTTTGTGTCATTATTTTTTGAAATAGTCCCATGACTAAAATATAAGGGAGTAATTTTGAACTGTTTCTCCAAAGTCGTCTTGTCCTAAGAAGCAAGTCATTCTCAGAATATCAATGACTTGCAAATAATGACTTGAATAAATTACTTACAAGTAATCCAGAGAGCTGGGAAGCTATGTTTGTATGCGTCATGAAAGATCCAGGTTAGTAAAGAAATAGAATGCAAGGATATAACAAATTTCTTTAAATTATTAGCAAAACAGATGAAAAACATAATGTGAAGTAACTTTAGCATATTGTATGAATCCGCTGACACCATCAGAAGTGTCGGAAATAGCAAAAGCATCAAAATTCATTTGTCTAGTTTTCAAAGATTAGTCCACCTGTTTTATGAATATCTGTTATGAGTTAACAGAAATCAGTTGCCTTAAAGTAGCTCCTTATTCCCCAAACTTTAGGCTACAAGAGTAATTATTTCAGAATGAGATGATCAACTGGTAACATTTAATATAGAGACTTTGTTTTCATTTTTTTCAAAATATAGTCATTATTTTCCTTTCACAGAAATGGTATAAATAACACTTTTCTTATTAATCTCTGACCTAATTTTAAATTGTGGGGATTGACAAGGATTAGGGGTCATTATTTTCATTGGAAGACTGTTGAGAAGGGTAATGTTTCTTTCATGATGCATGCTCAGGGCAAAAGATGCGCTCTTCTTAACTTCTCTGTTTTTTAATGTTACATTTTAGGATGAAGTTTGAGATCAACTAGAGATCAAGCAACACCAGAAAGGTGACTTTCCTTAGAGTAATTTTGTTTCAAAACCATCTATTAATTCAAAACATGGAATATTAAATGTCCCTAAAGCAAGAATCTTTTCCCAAACCAACTCCCCATGACTTTGGAGAATTATATATTTAATATTCAGTAAAGGTTATTGTGTGTGTGTGTGTGTGTATATATATATATATATATATATACACATACTTGTATAAAAGTTCAGTTCAGTCCAAATAAATGAGGATCAACATCCAAGGAGACTGGACTAACTGGAGACGTGACATGAACAGATGCTCCAGCACTTGCGTTGAAAAACTGTATCTTAAAATGTAGCCATTTATACAAAAAGTCTATTTGTACCGTCTGCACCCCACCTCCCCAAAGCATCATTTTGGAGATATTAGAAATGTAGTATTCAGACCCAGGTAAAAGATATCCACACTCTAAACGCTCATGAACAGGGCATCATGGGAGGATCCTTCCTCATGGGATTTCTGGACTCCAAACTTGAACAAGATAGAGACAAATGAGCATATTTCCAGACCACCAGGCCCTGGAGGCAGAGCAACCCAGATGGTTCAACATCACAGCCAAGAAGTCAGGTTGAGAGAGTTCCAGCAGTAGAAATATAAAGAATAATTGTAGTAAATAATAATAATAAAGTTGTCTTTTGATTCAGTAAAGGAGAGAGTTTTTCCCTAATAGTCCAACTATTAAGGAAATCCTATGTCTCCATTAATTTTTGCATAAAACCAGGATTTTTTGTGTGTGAAGCAAAATTTTGTGTTTTGTGTAAAACAGCCAGGGCTCACAAACTAAAACTCACGTGCATAAAAATCAGGCAGAAATATTAGGAACATAGTTATCTTGAAGAAAGACTGCAAAATTAAGAATTCTAGTATTACTCACGCCAGGATTTGAAGATAGATCAGCTGAGGAGGAAATATGTAACTCCACTTTATTCTGAAGCAAGTTCTGAGAGAGCATGACTTCCAAGGGCCTGGATGCTGGGTCCAAGACCTGCTCTGGCAAAGCAGAGAGGTAGTTGAGAAGAGCCCAAGACTGATCAGTGATCCACCCACATTCGAACATCAGCGAGAAGGACCAAGCCGATGTTTCTCTCAAAGTCAGGAATTGAGTTTGGCTTATAGTGCAGTCTGGGGGTCTTTTCTAAATTAAAAAGTCCACCTGAAATGTTATATTTTTCTTACATAAAGTTTTCTAATTGCTTCACTTTTGTTGTCTGAGAAGTTAGGCCTCTCTTATTCCGTAATGTCTGAGGGTTACATTAGAAATTAAGGATTTATTTCAGGACACTGAAGAATTTTTCTTTTGAGGCACTCAGTTGCAGTGGAAGTGGGGACTGTGTGTTGGGGAAATGATGAAAGAATGGAAGTTAAAGATCTAGGAAGTTCTAGATTTTATTTGCTCCCACATGTTCAGGTCATACACCTAATTCTGAAAAGACATAAGCAATTCAGGTAATTACAATGAAACCTCAAAGGAAATGTAAAAATCTCCTGGGTTAACAGGATATGAAAAATTAGTTTTCAAAATCTAGTAAATTTTTTTAGGTATTCATATAGCTCTCAGTTTTGAAGCTATACACAGTCGTGCTCCATTGACACTATAATGGTATTTTATGAGTAAGTTGCAGGCTTCCCTGGTGGCTCAGATGGTAAAGAATCTGCCTGCAAGGCAGGAGACCTGGGTTTGATCCCTGGGTTGGGAAGATCCCCTGGAGAAGGGAACGGCTACCCACTCCAGTATTCTGGCCTGGAGAATTCCATAGACTGTGCAGTCCATAGGGTGGCAAAGAGTCGGATACGACTGAGCGACTTTCACTTTCATGAGTAAGCCACATTATGTATAATGCAGTATTTCTAATTTTTACAGTTCCAACAAATACTGTATGATGTTATCTCCATGTTATATTCTAGAAAATGTCTCGGGGTTACAAAGCTAGTTAAGTAGTGACGCTGAGATTTAAAACTAGGTCTGTTCTTTTCCACGATACCATGCTTCTTTCAGTAATGCTTTGCAGTAACTGGGTGGAACTGTATTCATTTCTAGGTGAAAGTCACCGTTAGTATTCATAAGTCACTTCATTTAAATTTCTTACAGAAATGAGTATATCCAGTGCCAGGTATATTTGTATAGATAATGTAGTTTATGAACTTTCTCCATACCCTTTTTCATAATTGACATAAAGTGGCGGAAGAACACTTAGTTCACTTAGAGGCAATATTTAATTTCAATAGAGGGAGACAAAATGGCAATCTAAAATGAAAATTATAATCACGCATAAGACATGTAAAGCTCCAAAGCGTATTAGGTTTCAGTTATCAATCATTATTGAGAAAACTGTCTTTGTTACATATTCATGATGATGAAAGAGTGAAAGGAGGAGAGTCAAGTATGGATTCACATTATTCAGGGTATAGACAAGGTCTGAGCACAGCACAGCATAATATTACCAAGTCTCTGGATTTGATCTTTTCAGAAATATTTCCAGAAAGAAATAGAACAATTTTCCATTACTTCTGATAGAGAAGAAAATTATTTAAACATACTTCTCCCAAAAGAGGAGGCATCAAATTGTACTATTTTTTCCAAGGTATAGATTTAAAAATAATGTAAAGAAAGCAAAGCTAGGAATTTAGAGGGAAATGAAAACATGTATAAATTCTTTTTTGCAAAAGCAGTAAGAGAGGAAAAGAAATAATTGATCTATTTAGCAAATGATTCCATACCTCAGGATAAACCAATGGATGTAAGTATAGAAAATATAACATTTTTTCCTTCCAATTCTTAATTTTGTGTCTGAGATATAGAAGTGAATAATTAGATACCTTTTATGATGTTCAGCTATTCATGGCTTTTATAAAGATATAAAAACCAATAGACACTTGTTGGAAGTTGATTTTGAGACATCTTTCTTTCATTGTTTTCAGTTAAGTGAAAGAAAGTGTGTTTAGTTATTTACCTATGGGTTGCCTAATGTGACCTAAGGAAATCATGTAGGTGAAAGACAAGAAGGCTTCACATTCCTGAAGGTCAGTCATGGAAAGAAAAGCCAGCTTTGGGATCAGTCAATTAGCCAGGCATGCCTAGTTTTCTTTGCTAATAACAAGGCTTATTTTTGCCCCGTAAGGTCAAATGTTAAGGCTGGGTTTGATTCAGCAGTTGTATCCATTGATTCATTTGATTTTTTAAATTTAAGAATAGCTTTATACCTTTTACAGTGAGACATTTTCTGTTACTTTGACACTCAGATTCCCTAAAAGTAGTTCCCTTGAAGTAGCTTAAGATTTCATGCAAAGAGTCTTCTTTTATAACCAACCTTGTACAATTGTGATCATCATTGACTGAAAGATCCAGTCTTCACTAAGAGTATATGGACTATTCCGATAAAATAACTGCTATCACTTCATAGTCTGAAAGGGTCTCCGACCTTTTGAATTCATCATTTTGGCGACTGAATTTTAAAAACAAATCCATGAGGAGAAAAATAAAATAATTTCTAAACTCACTTTTTTAAAGATAAATATCAGATCCAAATAATTAATGGGTTTTTTTGTTGTTGTTGTTAACGGCCTTGAAGTTAAATGCTTATTAGAATATATTCTCCTTTGTCCTGGGCTCTGCTGGAAATAGTTGTAAGATGTTCAGTACATGGTACATCAATCCTCTTTGATGCTTAAGCAGTCCTGAATGCCTTCAGGTCAATGCTCAGAAGGTCCTTTAAATGGAGATAAAGATCAGAACTGACATGGGGACCCCAGGGGCCTATCCTGGAAAATGTTTTGTTTGTTTTGTTTTGTCGCTAAACAAATTCCTATGAACTCTTTGTTGTCATTTTTCTAAATCCTTCAAAAAAAAAGAAAAAAAAGAGGGATTTGGAAGACCAAACAGATTCAGGTGTCAAAACATTTAAAGTTTCTGCTATAGGTAGACAGAGACATGGATTCTTTAGGATTTCAGCTGAAATAGATTAACGATTTCATTACAGATTTTCATTATGGTTTCTCAGAGGCAAATCCGTGGTCCTTCCATGCTTTGGCTTTTTATGTTATTTAACTGTCTCTGCAGCAGCTAAAATGCGTGCTGAAAATATTTGTGAATTGAGTTGAAAATAAATTATTTGTAAAACATGCACATCTCATTAACTCAGTCCAGGGTTCAGGAACACTTGGATATGTTGACTGAAGTGTGATTAAATTTTGGTTCGGTTTCTGTTCAAGGTGTATTTCAGTGGCCACAAGATTGTATCCCTACTATTGCAATCATCTCACAAATTTGGGATCATGTAGGGTATGGACAACAGGGAAGGGATTTGCAAAAAAAAAAAAGTTCATATTCTACACATTGCAACAATGTTATTAGCACAGACCATACTGATGCTCCATAGTTTATCTGTTAGTCAAATCAAAACATAAGCTTAATTTTCAGTTCTTATTTTTAAATATTAGATATGCAAACAAGTAACATATTGCATATGGGAACAATCTTAAGAACAGATTGCCTAAATTGAAATTCCAGGTCATTGACTTACCAGCTAATTGTCAAATTATTTATTTTCTGTGCCTCAAGGTTCTCAT
Source organism: Bos indicus x Bos taurus (assembly GCF_003369695.1). Classification (NCBI taxonomy): domain Eukaryota; kingdom Metazoa; phylum Chordata; class Mammalia; order Artiodactyla; family Bovidae; genus Bos; species Bos indicus x Bos taurus. Next base: position 45,296,205 of record NC_040098.1, on the reverse strand, counting down.
CTGCCATCTAGGGCAAAAGCAAATAGCCACCTCTCAGGGTTTGGGGGAAGATTAAAGCAGATAGTATGTAAAGCAGTTAATTCCTTATAACAATATCTGAATAAATGTTAACTCTGAATTTTGGAGTTTTACAATGATTTTGAATGCTTTACGTTAGGACAGACGCTGACAGTCACACCAGAAGTCCCTAAGAAGCACTCACCACATGCAAGACACGGTAAGTTCTTACCTGTGACTCTGTTACAAACCACTGACACCCTTTTTTAAATGCTGTGTTATGCTTAAAATGTTTTCTAACATTTTGCTTTGCAGGAAAACCAGACAAAGCTGAAGTATAATGAATAAACCCAATAGGTGATTTCTAACAGCTTACATGAACTCTTCTGGCTAAAAAGTTAAAAACGGTGAAGTTATTCCTGTTCATTTTCAAGGAGCAGAGGGGGCTGTCAGCTGGCCAAAAGGAAAGTGTGTGTGATATTTGCAGTGCTGGAGCACAGTCCCAAAGGGAAGGTACACATTTCCCTGGGCTTTTGTGGTTGCCTTTATTCTTGGTTTTCCAAATTTGCTGGCATATTGAGTGTAGCACTTTCACAGCATCATCTTTCAGGATTTGAAATAGCTCAACTGAAATTCCATCACCTCCACTAGCTTTGTTCGTAGTGATGCTTTCTAAGGCCCACTTGACTTCACATTCCAGGATGTCTGGCTCTAGGTCAGTGATCACACCATCGTGATTATCTGGGTCATGAAGATCTTTTTTGTACAGTTCTTCTGTGTATTCTTGCCATCTCTTCTTAATATCTTCTGCTTCTGTTAGGTCCATACCATTTCTGTCCTTTATCGAGCTCATCTTTGCATGAAATGTTCCCTTGGTATCTCTAATTTTCTTGAAGAGATCTCTTGAAGAGATCTCTTTCCCATTCTGTTGTTTTCCTCTATTTCTTTGCACTGATCACTGAGGAAGGCTTTCTTATCTCTTCTTGCTATTATTTGGAACTCTGCATTCAGATGCTTATATCTTTCCTTTTCTCCTTTGCTTAAAACTCAGCAGTGGCCACAGGACTGGAAAAGGTCAGTTTTCATTCCAATCCCAAAGAAAGGCAATGCCAAACAATGCTCAAACTACTGCACAATTGCACTCATCTCACACGCTAGTAAAGTAATGCTCAAAATTCTCCAAGCCAGGCTTCAGCAATATGTGAACCGTGAACTTCCTGATGTTCAAGCTAGTTTTAGAAAAAGCAGAGGAACCAGAGATCAAATTGCCAACATCCGCTGGATCATGGAAAAAGCAAGAGAGTTCCAGAAAAACATCTATTTCTGCTTTATTGACTATGCCAAAACCTTTGACTGTGTGGATCACAATAAACTGTGGAAAATTCTGAAAGAGATGGGAATACCAGACAACCTGATCTGCCTCTTGAGAAATTTGTATGCAGGTCAGGAAGCAACAGTTAGAACAACAGTCTGTTGTTCTAACAGACTGGTTCCAAATAGGAAAAGGAGTACATCAAGGCTATATATCGTCACCCTGCTTATTTAACTTCTATGCAGAGTACATCATGAGAAACACTGGACTGGAAGAAACACAAGCTGGAATCAACATTGCCGGGAGAAATATCAATCACCTCAGATATGCAGATGACACCACCCTTATGGCAGAAAGTGAAGAGGAACTAAAGAGCCTCTTGATGAAAGTGAAAGTGGAGAGTAAAAAAGTTGGCTTAAAGCTCAACATTCAGAAAACGAAGATCATGGCATCCGGTCCCATCCCTTCATGGGAAATAGATGGGGAAACAGTGGAAACAGTGTCAGATTTTATTTTTGGGGGCTCCAAAATCACTGCAGATGGTGACTGCAGCCATGAAATTAAAAGACGCTTACTCCTTGGAAGGACAGTTATGACCAACCTAGATAGCATATTCAAAAGCAGAGACATTACTTTGCCAACAAAGGTCCATCTAGTCAAGGCTATGGTTTTTCCTGTGGTCATGTATGGATGTGAGAGTTGGACTGTGAAGAAGGCTGAGCGCCGAAGAATTGATGCTTTTGAACTGTGGTGTTGGAGAAGACTCTTGAGAGTCCCTTGGACTGCAAGGAGATCCAACCAGTCCATTCTGAAGGAGATCAGTCCTGGGATTTCTTTGGAAGGAATGATGCTAAAGCTGAAACTCCAATACTTTGGCCACCTCATGCGAACAGTTGACTCATTGGAAAAGACCCTGATGCTGGGAGGGATTGGGGGCAAGAGGAGAAGGGACAACAGAGGATGAGATGGCTGGATGGCATCACTGACTCTATGGATGTGAGTCTGGGTAAACTCCGGGAGCTGGTGATGGACAGGGAGGCCTGGTGTACTGCGATTCATGGGGTCGCAAAGAGTCAGACACGACTGAGCGACTGATCTGAACTGAACTGAACTGAACTTACTCTTGGTTGGTTCCAGCAGGAAGTGTGTGCTAAGTGCTTAGTTGCTTCAGTTGTAACCTACTCTTTGAGACCCTATGGACCACAGCCCGCCAGGCTTCTTTGTTCATAGATGTAAAAAGCAAACTCAAGCTAACTTCTTCAGTCTCCTCATTTAGTAAATGAGGAAAATAATGTCCAAAGAGGGGAAATACATCCTTTAAGAAAAATACAAACTGGCTGTCGGCATGGGCTCTGGAGGCAATGCCTGAGGTTATATTCTTCCTCCTTCACCTTCCAGCTTTCTAAACTTGAGAAAGTCACTGAATCTTCTTGTGTCTCAGTATTCTAATCTGTAAAATGGGTATAATAACATCAACCTCAAAAGTTAGTGTGGGGATTAAATGAGATCCCATGTAAGGTGTTTGGTAAAGACCCTACCTAGCCTGAACAAGCATTCAAAGTTACCTCTTTTTATTATTACTAAGACACCTATTTGTATTATTGGGGGGTGGGGATTAGAAAGAAACCAGAAGACAAATGACTGACAATCGAACATTCCTTCATGCTTTGAAATTTTTACCCTAAACCTCTAATGCGTTAGCTACATAATGAGGAGAATCTTTATGCTTAGGGTTATTTGGTTTTGTTACTAATTTGTATGTCTCCCAAGTCAGTATTCAAAGTTTTTGAGAGAATTAGATGCATAAAAGTGATGTTTGTAACATTAAATATTTAAAATAATTTGGTTATTTAGAATCAGTGTGTGAAAGAATTTAATATGTTGGGTTTTGTGATTTTAACTTAAAAAGCTCAAGGTAACATTTCAAAGTGTAATATAAAAAGGAAAGTTATAAATTTACAGGAAAAAATATAGGACACTATGTTTATGACATTAAGGTAGTAAAAGGCTTTTAGGTAGCAAAAACTGAAAAGCAAAAAAGCATGAAGTTTCATAAATTCAGATTCATCAAAATGCAAAACTTTGGCTATACACAAAAACATGAAAATGTTTAAAAGATAACCGATTGGAAAAAGGAATTTATATTATGTAATGCGTGCTGCGATTCATAGGGTCGCAAAGAATCGGACACGACTGAGCAACTGAACTGAACTGAACAAAGAAAAGATTCTCATCCAAAACTATATTTAAAATATTTTAGAAATCAGTAAGAGAGATTCAAATGATTCAGTAGAAAAATGTTCAAAAGTTAAGAATAAGAACTGCCAAGTAAAAAAAACACAAATGGGCAACAAATATACTAAAAAAAATACACTGTCAATAGAAACGAGGAAAATGAAAATTAAAATGAGATTTTTTTTAAACTAGGGAAGGACAGTTTAGCAACTAAAAATGCAGCCTACATCCTAGCAACTCCTACTTCTCCATATCAACGTGGAGGAATGCTTGCCAAGGGGACATGAACTAAAAATTTGTGTGTTTTTTTGTTTTCGGTAATGTTGAAAAACTGTTAACAACCCAAAGTCCTTCAGTAAGGTAATGTCTAAATAAACCATATTCCTTTTCTGGAATACTAAGCTTGAATACAAAGAAAAGCATAAGATAGTGGATGGCTATCTTAGACATATCTTGAAGTAAAATAACTAGTTGCAGAAAAATTCATTAACAGATATGATTCATGTTAAAATGCACATAGAGAGACATAAACAAGTGAAGTATAGATTTTTGAAGTCATATCTCTTTAAGTAAAAGCACAGAAAAAGGCTGGAATGAGACTGGTTATAACTGAAGAGGAACTGAGAATTTCAGGCGGGGTGGGGGGCGGAGGGGATATTCAGGGAGTAGCTGGGTTTTATGGGGCCGGCAAAGAATACACGTGTTTTCTACTATAAAAAACTAACATTGGGTTGGTGAAAAGGCTCACTCATCTTTCTCCGTTGGATGGCTCTAGTAGTGTTCTGTTGTCTGTTGTCTCTAACATCATTTGAAACAATTTTGTTAGATTGCATTGTAACAGCTGTCATATCAGCATGCATTAAAAAATTTTATCAAAATTGATGAATTTTTGTGTAGCTCTTTTAATATTGAAGATGGAAGGAAAAAAGCAAATTTGCATCACTTTGTGCTTTATTATTTAAAGAGAGGTAAAGAAAAAAAAGCAACTGAAAGGCAAAAAAAGATTTGTGCGGTGCATGGAGAAGTTTGTCTGTGATTGATTGAATGTGTCAAAAGTGGTTTGCGAAGTTTCACGCTGGAGATGTCTCAATGAATGATGCTCCAGGGTTGGGTAGACTAGTTGAAGTTGATAGCAATCATATAGAGACATCAACTGAGAACAATCAATTTTATATCATGCAGGAGATAGCCGACATACTCAAAATTTTCAAATCAAGCATTGAAACTCATTCACACCATCTTTGTTTTGTTAATCACTTTGATGTTTGGATTCCACATAAGTGGAAAAACACCTTCTTGACCGTATTTCTGCAAGCAATTCTCTACTGAAACATAATGAAAGATGGTAACAATAACCCTGTATATAAGACAGCAAAAGAGACACTGATGTATAGAACAGTCCTTTGGACTCTGTGGGAGAGGGAGAGGGTGGGATGATTTGGGAGAATGGCATTGAAACATGTATAATATCATATATGAAATGAGTTGCCGGTCCAGGTTCGATGCACAATACTGGATGCTTGGGGCTGATGCACTGAGACGACCCAGAGGGATGGTACAGGGAGGGAGGAGGGTTCAGGATGGGGAACACGTGTATACCTGTGGTGGATTCATGTTGATATATGGCAAAACCAATACAATATTGTAAAGTTAAAAAATAAAAAAAAAGAAATATAATGAAGACATTCTATTTTTAAAACAAATTGTGACACGTGATGAAAAGTGGATACTGTGCAATAATGTGGGATGGAACAGATCATGGGGCAAGCAAAATGAGCCACCACCAAACTCACTAAAGGCTGGTCTTCATCCAAAGAAGGTGATGTGTGAATGGTGAGATTGGAAGGGAGTCCTCTATTACGAGCTCCTTGTGGAAAGTCAAATGATCAATTCCAAGAAGTATTGCTCCCAATTAGACCAACTGAAAGTAGCACTTGACGAAAAACATCTGGAATTAGTCAACAGAAAACACATAATTTTCCACAAGGCTAAGGCAAGACCTCATGTTTCTTTGATGACCAGGCAAATACTGTTAAAGCTTTGCTGAGAAGTTCTGATTCATCTGTCATACTCACCAGACATTGAAAGTGAAAGTTAGTGTCAGTCGTTCAGCCATGTCCGACTCTGTGCAACTCCATGGACTGTAGCCTGCCAGGGCCTTCTGTCAATGGAATTCTCCAGGCAAGAATACTGAAATGGGTAGCAATTCCCATCTTCAGGGGATCTTTCCAACCCAGGGATTGAACCTGGGTCTCCTGCATTGCAGGCTGATTCTTTATCATCTGAGCCACCACATTGTATCTTCAGATTTCCATTTAGTTTGGCCTTTACAAAATTATTTTAATGGAAAAAATTTCAGTTCCCTGGAAGATTGTAAAAAGCACCCGAAACTGTTCTTTGCTCAAAAAGATAAAAAGTTTGGGTAAGATGAAATTATGAAGTTGCCTGAAAAATGGCAGAAGGTAGAGGAAAAAAACGATGAACATATTGTTCATCCTAGTGAAAATGAAATGAAAATCCTAGTGAACATGAAAAATGTGTCATTTATTTTTACTTCAAAACGGAAAGAATATGTTGGCCAATCCAGCACAGTGAATTTCAGGCTCTACTCCTAACAGTAGTCACTTTTGAGTAAAGCTTTACTGCTTTCAAAATGGAAAGTGCATTCATGTAATAAAAGGAAAATTAAGATAGAAAACAGGATGGGAGGCTAACCGACTATGACATGAATTTTCTTTGAAAAGACTAGAAATTACTTCCATGAAATTTAACATGTAGAAAGTCGATAAACTACATCAACATCAATCTACGTTCAAAATATTGAACACTTGTGAAATAATTTTTAAAAATGATTATTAAAGTATATGAACACTGACGACGTGCCAGGCATTCTGTTACGCACTTTACATTGTTTGTTTATTTAATACTTTAGCACCGTGAGGTCAACCTCCTCTCCAATTAAGGAAACTGAGGCTTGGGATGGATAAGTATTTGCTTAAGGCCCCAGAAAAGGCAAGCCTGTTCGACCGGGTATGTATGTTACCTGTTCTTCACCCATATTTTCTTTCAGCTCCCAGGCCATCATCGAGTAAGCTGAAAATATGCATATTAAATTTAAATAAATTCACTTGTTTTCTTGTATACTTTTGCAATGATTCACAAACTTGCATCTTCATCTACTGAGAAAAAAAAGAGTCCTTTATTCTTATAAATGATAATTATGAGCATTCAATATTTTAAGAGGGAAAAATGTGTCTATTTACACTAGGTATTTAATAATCACCTACAGATTTGTCTAATTGTCAGCTTCTCCCAAATGACTATTGTGTTCTAAATTTCTTAACAAGTAATTATAAACAGGTATTTTGGTATGAAAAATGAGAGAGATGTTTGGTATTTCCTATATTTCATCAACACCACATAATTTGCATTCATCACAATTTCCATATTTTGATATGGTCTAGTGTTAGGCCACAGGACTTCCCTGGTGGCTCAGATGGTAAAGAATCTGCCTACAATGTGGGAGACCTGGGTTCAATCCCTGGGTCAGGAAGATCCCCTAGAGGAGGGCATGGCAACCTACTCCAATATTCTTGCCTGGAGAATCCCATGGACAGAGAGGAGTCTGGAAGGCTACAGACCATGGGGTTGCAAAGAGTTGGACACAGCTGAGTGACTAAGCACAGCACAGGGTTTGACCACACTGGGGTGTCTCCAGTCCATCCTGGAAGCCCCGGCAGATTTTTTTTCTTCTGGATTACTGCGTCTTCTCTGCAGTGTCAGAAATGTACTCAACTTTATATTCAAACACATGAACATATCTTCGTTTCCATTTGTGGCAAAGGATTTTTTTTTTTTTTTTTTTTTGGTAATGCTATTTAATACTGAACAGGCTTGAAAGACTATATCAAGTACAGGTGTGTGGTAGTCCCTTAGTCATGTCTGACTCTTTGTGATACCATGGACTGTAGCCCGCCAGGCTCCTCTGTCCATGGGATTCTCTAGCCAAGAATACTGGAATGGGTTGCCATTTCCTTCTCCAGGGGACCTTCTTGACTCAGGAATCTAACCCGGGTCTCTAGCATCTCCCGAATTGGCAGGTGACTTCTTTACCACTGACCCACCTGGAAAACCCAAAATGTTCATCGCTCAGTCCTGTCCCACTTGGGTCCCCACTGATTGTATCCCACCAGGCTCTTCTGTCCATGGAATTTCCCAGACAAGATTACTGGAGTGGGTAGCCATTTCCTTTTCCAGGGAATCAAGTACAGGTATAAACAACATACAATTTCCTTAGAATACATCAATACAATGCTTTATAGCAATGAGGGTATCTGGGTCAGACTCAAGGTCAGAATGGATACTCTGAAAGTGTGGACTACTTATAACTCTGTAGGTATGTTTAGCTTGGCTTGCATACTTGATCCAAGCTGTTATTGCAAAGCACTGAGGTAATGCAAAGGAAAAGTATTTGGGGACTTCCAGTAGCTTCTTGAGCCAACAGAAATACACCCAGATGCCGAAGCCCTGACTTCCTCGCTAAAGTCAATACATGAAAATGTGAGCGCTATCCGGGATGCCAATGTGCTAACGCAAGTGTACAAAGGTGAGAGCCGACATTTGTCAAGTGCAGATTTGATCCTTTCTGTATCATAAAACAGCAAGCTAACATCTTGATGACTCACCTTAAAATCCTCTTTTCCCTCTCTTTTGATAATAATAATGTATTCTGCAGTCCAGATAAGAAAAGCTACTTTTTAAATTTGCATAAACAGACTGAGATTATGACAAGCCAAGATACAGAAACCTCACGTTTCTTCTCCCAACACTTGATTCTCTAGATATCTGAATCCAATAATTCTGCAGTTATTCACAGCGCCTAAGATTTGGGGGATGAAACAGCCCCGACACTGGGACCAAAGCTCAAGCACTTTCTGTGTTAACAATAGGGAGCAAAGTATCACTCTAAAGCAATTTAAGATACTGATTAAAGTATGTATTTAGAAATGTGTTGTAGGAACCTCTCATGCAGAGAAGCCAGAGGGAAAACTATTCACAGATAATATAAGTACTTCTTTTTTTTCCATCTTGTTCTTTATATTTCCCCTTTTATTTAAAGAAAAGGAAAAAAAAATATCAAAGAAAAGGTATATGGAGAAAATAATAGCCAAAGAAAAGGTATATGAAGAATCACACTAAGAAATTACTTCCTCATCCCAAGCTGCAGGGTGTGAGACAAAAACATCAGAGTCCTCAATGCATTGATCATGAAGCTGGCCGGTTATTGGCACGTCTAAGAGATCTATTGTTCTTCTTTTCGATGAAGAGCAAAAGTTCTTTTTTAAAGAATAATTTTATTTATTTGTTTATTTTTTGGCCATGCTGGGTCTTCATCGCTGAGTGAGATTTTCCTCTAGTTGCGGCGCGTGAGAGCTACTCTCCAGACGCAGTGTGTGTGCGCTTCCCTTTGCAGTGGCTCCCCTTGAAGAGCACGGGCTTCAGTGGTTGCAGCTCCCAGGCTCTAGAGCACAGGCTCCGTAGTTGTGGAGCTTGGCTTAGTTGCTCCACAGCATGTGGGATCTTCCCGGAATAGGGATCGAACCTGAGTCTCCTGCGTTGGCTGGTGGACTCTCCTTCAGTGAGCCACCAGGACTTAGAGCAAAAGTTCTGAACATGCGTTAATTTAATACAAAACCAAGAATTTTCATCAGTATCAGTTCAGTTGATCAGTCATGTCCAACACTTTGGGACCCCATGGACTGCAGCACACCAGGCTTCCCTGTCCTTCACCAACTCCCAGAGATTGCTCAAACTCATGTCCATGAAGTCGGTGATGCCATCATCCTCTGTTGTCCCCTTCTCCTCCTGCCTTCAGTTTTTCCCAGCATCGGGGTCTTTTCCAATGAGTTAGTTCTTCGCGTCAGGTGGCCAAAGTATTGGAGTTTCAGCCTCAGCATCAGTCCTTCCAATGAATATTCAGGACTGATTTCCTTTAGAATTAACTGGTTTGATCTCCTTCCAGCCCAAGGGACTCTCAAGAGTCTTCTCCAACACCACAGTTCAAAAGCATCAGTTCTTTGGCACTCAGCTTTCTTTATGGTCCAATTCTCACATCCATCTATGACTACTGGAAAAACCATAGCTTTGACAAGACAGACCTTTGTCAACAAAGTAATGTCTCTGCTTTTTAATATGCTCTCTAGGTTGGTCATAGCTTTTCTTCCACAGAGCAAGCGTCCTTTAATTTCATGGCTACAGTCACCATCTGTAGTGATTTTGGAGCCCCAAAAAATAAAGTCTGTCACTGTTTCCATTGTTTCCCCATCTATTTGCCATGAAGTGATGGGACCAGATGCCATGATCCTAGTTTTTTGCAGGTTGGGTTTTAAGCCAGCTTTTTCACTCTCTTCTTTCACTTTCACATGGGCGCAGGAGGGCCTAGAGGAGCTATCCCACATTGAAGGTCAGGAAGGGTGGCGGTGAGGAGATACCCCTCTTCCAAGGTAAGAGAAACCCAAGTAAGACAGTAGGTGTTGCAAGAGGGCATCAGAGGGCAAACACACTGAAAACATACTCATAGAAAACTAGTCAATCTAATCACACTAGGACCACAGCCCTGTCTAACTCAATGAAACTAAGCCATGCCCATGGGGCAACCCAAGACAGGCGGGTCATGGTGGAGAGATTTGACAGAATGTGGTCCACTGGAAAAGGGAATGGCAAACCACTTCAGTATTCTTGCCTTGAGAACCCCATGAACAGTATGAAAAGGCAAAATGATAGGATACTGAAAGAGAAACTCCCCAGGTCAGTAGGTGCCCAATATGCTACTGGAGATCAGTGGAGAAATAACTCCAGAAAGAATAAAGGGATGGAACCAAAGCAAAAACAATACCCAGCTGTGGATGTGACTGGTAATAGAAGCAAGGTCCAATGCTGTAAAGAGCAATATTGCATAGGAACCTGGAATGTCAGGTCCATGAATCAAGGCAAATTGGAAGTGGTCAAACAAGAGATGGCAAGAGTGAATGTCGACACTCTAGGAATCAGCGAACTGAAATGGACTGGAACAGGTGAATTTAACTCAGATGACCATTATATCTACTACTGCAGGCAGGAATCCCTCAGAAGAAATGGAGTAGCCATCATGGTCAACAAAAGAGTCCGAAATGCAGTACTTGGATGCAATCTCAAAAACGACAGAATGATCTCTGTTCATTTCCAAGGCAAACCATTCAATATCACAGCAATCCAAGTCTATGCCCCAACCAGTAACACTGAAGAAGCTGAAGTTGAATGGTTCTATGAAGACCTACAAGACCTTTTAGAACTAACACCCAAAAAAGATGTCCTTTTCATTATAGGGGACTGGAATGCAAAAGTAGGAAGTCAAGAAACACCTGGAGTAACAGGCAAATTTGGCCTTGGAATACGGAATGAAGCAGGACAAAGACTAATAGAGTTTTGCCAAGAAAATGCACTGGTCATAACAAACACCCTCTTCCAACAACACAAGAGAAGACTCTATACATGGACATCACCAGATGGTCAACACCGAAATCAGATTGATTATATTCTTTGCAGCCAAAGATGGAGAAGCTCTATACAATCAGCAAAAACAAGACCAGGAGCTGACTGTGGCTCAGACCATGAACTCCTTATTGCCAAATTCAGACTTAAATTGAAGAAAGTAGGGAAAACCACTAGACCATTCAGGTATGACCTAAATCAAATCCCTTATGATTATACAGTGGAAGTGAGAAATAGATTTAAGGGCCTAGATCTGATAGATAGAGTGCCTGATGAACTATGGAATGAGGTTCGTGACATTATAAAGCAGACAGGGATCAAGACCATTCCCATGGAAAAGAAATGCAAAAAAACAAAATGGGTGTCTGGGGAGGCCTTACAAATAGCTGTGAAAAGAAGAGAAGCAAAAAGCAAAGGAGAAAAGGAAAGATATAAACATCTGAATGCAAAGTTCCAAAGAATAGCAAGAAGAGATAAGAAATCCTTCTTCAGCGATCAATGCAAAGAAATAGAGGAAAACAACAGAATGGGAAAGACTAGGGATCTCGTCAAGAAAATCAGAGATACCAAAGGAATATTTCATGCAAAGATGAGCTCGATAAGGGCAGAAATGATATGGACCTAACAGAAGCAGAAGGTGTTAAGAAGAGATGGCAAGAATACACAGAAGAACTGTACAAAAAAGATCTTCACGACCCAGATAATCACGATGGTGTGATCACTGACCTAGAGCCAGACATGCTGGAATGTGAAGTCAAGTGGGCCTTAGAAAGCATCACTACGAACAAAGCTAGTGGAGGTGATGGAATTCCAGTTGAGCTATTCCAAATCCTGAAAGATGATGCTGTAAAAGTGCTGCAATATGCCAGCAACTTTGGAAAACTCAGCTGTGAAAGTGCTCAATATGCCAGCAAATTTGGAAAATTCAGCAGTGGCCACAGGACTGGAAAAGGTCAGTTTTCATTCCAATCCCAAAGAAAGGCAATGCCAAAGAATGCTCAAACTACTGCACAATTGCACTCATCTCACACGCTAGTAAAGTAATGCTCAAAATTCTCCAAGCCAGGCTTCAGCAATATGTGAACCGTGAACTTCCTGATGTTCAAGCTGGTTTTAGAAAAGGCAGAGGAACCAGAGATCAAATTGCCAACATCCGCTGGATCATGGAAAAAGCAAGAGAATTCCAGAAAAGCATCTATTTCTGCTTTATCGACTACACTAAAGTCTTTGACTGTGTGGATCACAATAAACTGTGGAAAATTCTGAAAGAGATGGGAATACCAGACCACCTGATCTGCCTCTTGAGAAATTTGTATGCAGGTCAGGAAGCAATAGTTAGAACTGGACATGGAACAACAGACTGGTTCCAAATAGGAAAAAGAGTTCGTCAAGGCTGTATATTGTCAGAGTACATCATGAGATGTAGAGTACATCATGCAGAGTACATCATGAGAAATGCTGGACTGGAAGAAACACAAACTGGAATCAAGATTGCCAGGAGAAATATCAATAACCTCAGATATGCAGATGACACCACCCTTATGGCAGAAAGTGGAGAGGAACTCAAAAGCCTCTTGATGAAAGTGAAAGTGGAGAGTGAAAAAGTTGACTTAAAGCTCAACATTCAGAAAATGAAGGTCATGGCATCCAGTCCCACCACTTCATGGGAAATAGATGGGGAAACAGTGGAAACAGTGTCAGACTTTATTTTTCTGGGCTCCAAAATCACTGCAGATGGTGACTACAGCCATGAAGTTAAAAGACGCTTACTCCTTGGAAGGAAAGTTATGACCAAGCTAGATAGCATATTCAAAAGCAGAGACATTACTTTGCCAACAAAGCTCCGTCTAGTCAAGGCTATGGTTTTTCCTGTGGTCATGTATGGATGTGAGAGTTGGACTGTGAAGAAGGCTGAGTGCCGAAGAATTGATGATTTTGAACTGTGGTGTTGGAGAAGACTCTTGAGAGTCCCTTGGACTGCAAGGAGATCCAACCAGTCCATTCTGAAGGAGATCAGTCCTGGGATTTCTTTGGAAGGAATGATGCTAAAGCTGAAACTCCAGTACTTTGGCCACCTCATGCGAAGAGTTGACTCATTGGAAAAGATTCTGATGCTGGGAGGGATTGGGGGCAGGAGGAGAAGGGGACGACAGAGGATGAGATGGCGGGATGGCATCACTTACTCTATGGACGTGAGTCTCAGTGAACTCTGGGAGTTGGTGATGGACAGGGAGGCTTGGTGTGCTGCGATTCATGGGGTCGCAAAGAGTCGGACACGATTCAGCGACTGATCTGATCTGATCTTTCACTTTCGTCAAGAGGCTCTTTAGTTCCTCTTTGCTTTCTGCCATAAGGGTGGTATCACCTGCATATCTGAGGTTATTAATATTTCTCCTGGCAATCTTAATTCCAGCTTGTGCTTCATTCAGCCCAGCACTTTGCTCGGTGTACTCTGCATACAAGTTAAATAAGCAGGGTGACAATATACAGCCTTGATGTTCCTTTTTCCCAATTTGGAACCAATCCATTGTTCCATGTTCTGTTCTAACTGTTGCTTTTTGACTTGCATACAGATTTCTCAGGAGGCAGGTCAGGTGGTCTGGTATTCCCATCTCTTTAAGAATTTTCCACAATTTGTTGTGATCTACACAGTCAAAGACTTTGGTGTAGTCGATAAAGCAGAAGTAGATGTTTTACTGGAACTTTCTTGCTTTCTCGATGATTCAGTGGATGTTGGCAATTTGATATCTAATTCCCCCGCCTTTTCTAAATCAAGCTTGAACATCTGGAAGTTCTTGGTTCACGTACTATTGAAGCTTGGCTTGGAGAATTTTTAGCATTGCTTTGCTAGCATGTGAGATGAGTGCAATTGTGCAGTAGTTTGAATATTCTTTGGCATTGCCTTTCTTTGGGATTGGAATGAAAACTGACCTTTTCCAGTCCTGTGGCCACTGCTGAGTATTCCAAATTTGCTGGCATATTGAGTGCAGCGCTTTCGCAGCATCATCTTTCAGGATTTGAATGAGCTCAACAGAAATTCCATCACCTCTATCACCTTGTTTGCAGTAATGCTTCCTAAGGCCCATTTGACTTTGCATTCCAGGATGTCTGGCTCTAGGTGAGTGATCACACAATGGTGGTTATTTGGGTTCATTAAGATCTTGTTTTGTATAGTTCTTATGTGTATTCTTGCCGCCTCTTCTTAATATCTTCTGCTTCTGTTAGGTCCATACCATTTCTGTCCTTTATTGAGCCCATCTTTGCATGAAATATTCTTCTTCCAACAACACAAGATCTCTCATGACATCCCTCTTTCAACAACACAAGAGACAACTCTATACATGGACATCACCAGATAGTCCATACTGAAATCAGATTGATTGTATTCTTTGCAGCCAAAGATGGAGAAGCTCTATACAGTCAGCAAAAACAAGACTGTGAGCTGACAGTGGTTCAGATCATGAACTCTTTATTGGCAAATTCAGGCTTAAAATGAAGAAAGTAGGGAAAACCACTAGACCATTCAGATATGACCTAAATCAAATCCCTTATGATGATACAGTGGAAGTGAGAAATAGATTCAAGTGATTAGAGCTGATAGAGTGCCTGAAGAACTATGGATGGAGGTTCGTGACATTGTCCAGGAGGCAGTGATCAAGACCATCCCCACGAAAAAGAAATGTAAAAAGGCAAAATGGTTGTCTGAGTAGGCCTTAAATATAGCCGGAGAAAAGAAGAGAAGCTAAAGGCAAAGGAGAAAAGGTAAGATACACCCATCTGAATGCAGAGTTCTAAAGAACAGCAAGGAGCGGTAAGAAAGGCTTCATTAGTGATCAATGCAAAAAATAGAAGAAAACAATAGAATGGGAAAGATTAGAATTTTCATAGAAATGTCAAGATTTTTCATTTTAATTCAGGAAAATTAAAGGAAATTAATTTTTTAATTCCTCTATTTCTTCAGAGAGGAAGTTTGGCTTAGTGGACTGGGCCTTGGACTAGGGGCTGGAGAACATGGGTTTTCCCCCACCCCAACTTTGGGCCTATCTTTAATCTTTCACTGCTTCCTTCTTTTTTAAAAAATATACTTGTTCATTTGGCTGTACCAGGTCTTAGGTGTGGCATGCAGGATCTTTAGTTATGGCAAGTGAGATCTAGTACCCTGCCCAGGGATTGAACCTGGGACCCCTGCATTGGAAACGCTGAGTCTTAGCCACTAGACCACCAGGGAAGTCCCCATTTCTTCCTTCTTAAAGAAAATGCTTGCCATTCCTGCCTCAAAGGAGCCTTGTGAGGAAGAGTCAATGAAGTGCTATAGTAGAATCACCTAATAAAATAAACAGTACAAGCAGAAGACGCCATCACTAATATCAGAATTTACTTGTGACAACTGATGACAATGTGGCACTGTCCTTACTGCAGGGGTGAGGTGTCAGTTTAGACAGCTGCCCTCTCGAGTGACTCGGAAAAGCATGGACAGTCAGTGCAGAGGAATAGCCAATTTTTAAAAGTCAGGAAGCAAGAGAAACACCAGAGATCAAACTGCAGTACAATATTATCTATGGGGGAGACTGTGTTGCAGGATATGAGAAAATTGACATATTTAAAAAGATGATGTACTCTCCACTAGAACCTGTAAGAGAATTTTTTTTTTAATTTTAGGAAAATGTGAAGCCAAAGGAAAACAAAAGAAATGTTGGGAGCATACCAACTCTACTTTGAATCATTTTGAGAAGCAAGAATATGTGAGAGCTGATGAATTCATAAACGTGGAAGAGCAGAGCTGCTGTTGGTGCTTGTCCTAATGTCCTCTGCAGTATTAATCACAGATATG
Organism: Bos indicus x Bos taurus; assembly: GCF_003369695.1. Classification (NCBI taxonomy): domain Eukaryota; kingdom Metazoa; phylum Chordata; class Mammalia; order Artiodactyla; family Bovidae; genus Bos; species Bos indicus x Bos taurus. The sequence goes on along the minus strand of NC_040098.1, from coordinate 45,280,300 downwards.
GTATGCTCAGCAGGCAAGCTAAGAGAGAGAGAAGGAAAGGCACATTTAAAGGGTATGACTCTGCCATGGGGCAGACTCCAGCTCCAGCCCCTCTCGCATGTATTAAATACTCTGTGCAAATGTCTTGGTTGCAAAGCTACATAATGGAGTTATTAGAGATATGTGCTCTGCAATGATCTTTTTAGATGAGAAGAATACTGAGATAACTAAATTTTAATCACTTAATTTAATCTTGTCCTTCTTGGGCTGGAATTCAGATTTCCTGATTGGTAATCTTTGTGCCAAATTTGATCATTTTTCATAAGATATGATCTTTACTTATTGGACAGTGACTCCAGCTCATTTCTGGACCCTGTCTGACCACCGCCACTCAAAATTATATTATGGCACACACAGCTTATATACGGATATGAATACCATTGAAGTGTAATCTTAATAATTTTGTTATATCCCTTGAAATTAGAAATATAAACACTCGGGGTAGAACCTATGCTCATATTTTTCCATGTGAAGTGAATAAGGTTTGAGATACAAATTGCTAGCAAAACAAATTTTAAAGAATTTCAGATGACTAAGCTCAATATCGGAGAAGGCAATGGCACCCCACTCCAGTACTCTTGCCTGGAGAATCCCATGGATGGAGGAGCCTGGTGGGCTGCAATCCATGGGGTCGCTAAGAGTCGGACACGACTGAGTGACTTCACTTTCACTTTTCACTTTCATGCATTGGAGAAGGAAATGGCAACCCACTCCAGTGGTCTTGCCTGGAGAATCCCAGGGATGGGGGAGCCTGGTGGCTGCCATCTATGGGGTCACACAGAGTCAGACACGACTGAAGTGACTTAGCACTTAGCATAAGCTCAATATGGTTTTAGGAGACTCACATTATTGATGTGAATTCATTGATAGATAATCTTTTGGGGATGTGTGAGCTATCTCTCAGAATTTAGAAGGGGACCATTGGAATCCTTCTGTCAGATACTTGCACTTAAGAAGCAGTTACAGGTTTAATGGGATTGCCTTTCTTTTTTAGCCTGTGAGAGACTACAGGCAGAGTCTTTTCAGCAAAGATTCTACTTTAGGATTTCTCAAAACCTTTGTGTTGATAAGGCAGCTAATCCATTTGTGGGTCAATCTGGAATTTTCTAGAATGTTAGCTACATTGTTAACACACATGCTCTGTGGTGGCCTGAAGGGGAAGGAAATACAAAAGTACAGCTTTTTTTGCTGTGCAGCAGAAACTGATGCAACATTGTCAAGCGAATACATGCCAATAAACATTTTTAAAAAATCTTAGCTACACAAAGATATGCATCCTTGTAACAACATTTGGTGTAAATATACAAGTTATCTTTTATTTATCACCTCCTTCAATCACAGTATCATCACAGCAAACAGACTCAGAGGAACATCTCTTCATTCCACTGCTGCAGAGGCGCCCATGAAACCTACTTTGATCCATATTCACGGCCCTCTGTTGTGTGGTGCCCACCAACAATGCCGTTTTGGTAGACCATATTTCCATTTTAATTTCATTATGACCAGAATAATGAGGCTATTGATGTCCCCATGTTCTCTTTGAACAGCCTCTTCAATTTGAACTGTGGCCCTTTGGTGCATCAAACTATTGTCATAGATGGAATATTTTAACATACTTTTTCTGTTTCTATGAGGCAGTTAGATTAGGAAAAAAAAAAAAAAAAAAACGAAAAAACCCTTCATGCTCATTCAGAGATCAGATCAGTCGTTCAGTCGTGTCCGACTCTCTGTGACCCCATGAATCACAGCACGCCAGGCCTCCCTGTCCATCACCAACTCCTGGAGTTCACCCAGACCCACGTCCATCGAGTCAGTGATGCCATGCAGCCTTCTCATCCTCTGTCATCCCCTTTTCCTCTTGCCCCCAATCCCTCCCAGCATCAGAGTCTTTTCCAATGAGTCAACTCTTCGCATGAGGTGGCCAAAGTACTGGAGTTTCAGCTTTAGCATCATTCCTTCCAAAGAAATCCCAGGGCTGATCTCCTTCAGAATGGACTGGTTGGATCTCCTTGCAGTCCAAGGGACTCTCAAGAGTCTTCTCCAACACCACAGTTCAAAAGCATCAATTCTTCAGCACTCAGCTTTCTTCACAGTCCAACTCTCACATCCATACATGACTATTGGAAAAACCATAGCCTTGACTAGACGGAGCTTTGTTGGCAAAGTAATGTCTCTGCTTTTGAATATGCTATCTAGCTTGGTCATAACTTTCCTTCCAAGGAGTAAGCGTCTTTTAACTTCATGGCTGCAGTCACCATCTGCAGTGATTTTGGAGCCCAGAAAAATAAAGTCTGACACTGTTTCCACTGTTTCCCCATCTATTTCCCATGAAGTGGTGGGACCGGATGCCATGACCTTTGTTTTCTGAATGTTGAGCTTTAAGCCAACTTTTTCACTCTTCACTTTCACTTTCATCAAGAGGCTTTTGAGTTCCTCTCCACTTTCTGCCATAAGGGTGGTGTCATCTGCATATCTGAGGTGATTGATATTTCTCCCAGAAATCTTGATTCCAGCTTGTGTTTCTTCCAGTCCAGCGTTTCTCATGATGTACTCTGCATATAAGTTAAATAAACAGGGTGACAATATACAGCCTTGACGAACTCCTTTTCCTATTTGGAACCAATCTGTTGTTCCATGTCCAGTTCTAACTGTTGCTTCCTGACCTGCATACAGGTTTCTCAAGAGGCAGGTCAGGTGGTCTGGTATTCCCATCTCTTTCAGAATTTTCCACAGTTTATTGTGATCCACACAGTCAAAGGCTTTGGCATAGTCAATAAAGAAGAGATAGATGCTTTTCTGGAACCCTCTTGCTTTTTCCATGATCCAGCGGATGTTGGCAATTTGATCTCTGGTTCCTCTGCCTTTTCTAAAACCAGCTTGAACATCAGGAAGTTCACGGTTCACATATTGCTGAAGCCTGGCTTGGAGAATTTTGAGCATTACTTTACTAGCGTGTGAGATGAGTGCAATTGTGCAGTAGTTTGAGCATTCTTTGGCATTGCCTTTCTTTGGGATTGGAATGAAAACTGACCTTTTCCAGTCCTGTGGCCACTGCTGACTTTTCCAGATTTGCTGGCATATTGAGTGTAGCACTTTCACAGCATCATCTTTCAGGATTTGGAATAGCTCAACTGGAATTCCATCACCTCCACTAGCTTTGTTCATAGTGATGCTTTCTAAGGCCCACTTGACTTCACATTCCAGGATGTCTGGCTCTAGGTGAGTGATCACACCATCATGATTATCTGGGTCGTGAAGATCTTTTTTGTACAGTTCTTCTGTGTATTCTTGCCATCTCTTCTTAATATCTTCTACTTCTGTTAGGTCCATACCATTTCTGTCCTTTATCGAGCCCATCTTTGCATGAAATATTCCTTTGGTAGCTCTGATTTTCTTGAAGAGATCTCTAGTCTTTCCCATTCTGTTGTTTTCCTCTATTTCTTGCATTGATTGCTGAAGAAGGCTTTCTTATCTCTTCTTGCTATTCTTTGGAACTCTGCATTCAGATGTTTATATCTTTCCTTTTCTCCTTTGCTTTTCACTTCTCTTCTTTTCACAGCTATTTGTAAGGCCTCCCCAGACAGCCATTTTGCTTTTTTGCATTTCTTTTCCATGGGGATGGTCTTGATCCCTGTCTGCTTTACAATGTCACAGACCTCATTCCATAGTTCATCAGGCACTCTATCTATCAGAAATAGGCCCTTAAATCTATTTCTCACTTCCACTGTATAATCATAAGGGATTTGATTTAGATCATACCTGAATGGCCTAGTGGTTTTCCCTACTTTCTTCAATTTAAGTCTGAATTTGGCAATAAGGAGTTCATGGTCTGAGCCTGCCAATAAAAACCAAAACTTTTATAAAAGATTATTTAATTGTTTCACATAGTAAGTGATTCAGCTGAAAGCAGATATGTATTATTAGTTTATTGCATTAAACTAATTAAAAATTAAAAATCTAAGGACTTCCCTGGTGGTCTGGTAGTTAAGACTCTGAACTTTCACTGCAGGAGCTGAGAGTTCAATCCCTGGTTGGGGAACTAAGATCCTGCATGCCATCGGCTGTGGCTAAAAAAATAAATAAATAAAAATCTTTCTAGAAAAAAGTATTATTTATTAAAAAATGAAAAGCAGGGGAGGTCTTTAAAATACATTTGCAAAATTTCAGTCTAAAGTTTAATGTATGTGGAGATAGAGATATATACATAAATATTCTCTATGAATATATACTTTTAAAGTATGGGATAAGCCTACACCTTTTACTGTTATAAAGAAGGAAATTCTGTCTCTGGATATGACTAAGTAACAGGTATTGGATTTAGCTACCTGAAGTAATCAACTATCAACCTGGACAGAATATATAAAATAATTGTTTTCAGACGTTGGGCAATTTACCACACAGGTCTGCTGTTCTTCTTGTTGTCATCACTGTTCAGTCACTAAGTCATGTCCACCTTTCTGTGACCCCGTGGAGTTCAGAACGCCAGGCTCCTCTGTGCTCCACCATCTCCCAGAGTCTGCTGAAATTCACGTCCATCGAGTCGGTGATGCCATCCAATCATCTCATCCTCTGCTGCCCCCTTCTCCTCCTGCCTTCAGTCTTTCCCAGCATCAGGGTCTTTTCCAATGAGACAGCTCTTCCCATCAGGTGCCCAAAGTTTTGGAGCTTCAGCTTCAGCATCAGTCCTTCCAGTGAATATTCAGTGTTGTTGATTTCCTTTAGGATTGACTGATTTGATCTCCCTGTGGTCCAAGGGACTCTCTCTGCTCTTCCTAGGAGAAGAACATATATCTTATATTCGCCTTATCTTTCTGCCTGGTGCACTTTCCAAACTGTAGCACACGGGAGTTAACCCAGGTTGAGAGCAGAGGTCTTCTGGGTGGAGGAAACAGATACCAGAGTTGAGGGCTGCTGAGTCATTTGTAATTCATGCAGAAGGATATCCAGATAGGAAAGAGCTGCTCGGAAAAGTGGCTTTAGAAATCTGCATGGAGATTTCTGAGAGATTTATGAGATTTATGTCTCTTGCTAGACACTAAGTTGGGCCTGCTCAGAGCAATGTTTCGTGATTACCATCAGAGAAAGGCCACTGAACAAACTAAAAGTTGCAGTGGTGGAATCCTGAAAAAGTGCAATTTTAGTAACTACTAAATGTATTAAAAACTCTAGTAGCAAGTCTTAAAAATTCCCAGGAAGCTTCATTCTCAACTAAGTTTTCTTATAACAGTAAACTAAGTAAGAGGTTATACTGTGGTCGTGTCCGACTCTTCTATGACCCCATGGACTGTAGTTCGCCTGGCTCCTCTGTCCATGGGATTTTCCAGGCAAAAATACTGGAGTGCATTGCCATTCCCTTCTCCAGGGAATCTTCCCAATCCAGAGATCGAAACCAGTATCTCCTGTATTGGCAGGCAAATTCTTTACCACTGAGCTACCTGGGAAGCCCCAGATAAGAGGTAAAACATAGAGGAAACACACTTGTGAAGGGGGCCTGTTATTTCATCTACATCAATGTGTTGAAATATCTTCCATTGTAGCTCAATCCATAAAGGAAGTAATAAAATTTGTAGGCAAGTTGACATTTAATACCGTTTGATTATTTTTGCCAAAGTTCACACACAGTGTAACTACAGAGCTGGAATTTTAGTAGTACCAACATTGATGATATGATGATTCTCATATCTTAAACTGCTTTAATGAATTTAAAATTAAAAGATTTAATTTTCAATCTTAAATTTAAATTTTCAAATATAGTTTCATGCAGCCATGAAATTAAAAGACTCTTCTTGGAAGAAAAGCTATGACCAGCCTAGATAACATATTCAAAAGCAGAGATATTACTTTGCCAACAAAGGTCTGTCTAGTCAAAGCTATGGTTTTTCCAATAGTCATGGATGGATGTGAGAGTTGGACTATAAAGAAAGCTGAGCGCTGAAGAATTGATGCCTTTGAATTGTGGTGTTGGAGAAGACTCTTGAGTGTCCCTTGGACAGCAAAGAGATCCAACCAGTCCATCCTAAAGGAAATCAGTCCTGAATATTCATTGGAAGGACTGATGCTGAAGCTAAAACTCTAATACTTTGGCCACCTGATGCAAAGAACTGACTCATTTGAAAAGACCCTGATGCTGGGAAAGATTGAAGGTGGGAGAGAAGGGGATGACAGAGGATGAGATGGTTGGATGGCATCACCGACTCGATGGACATAAGTTCAAGCAAGCTCCGGGAGTTGGTGATGGACAGGGAGGCCTGGGGTGCTGCAGCCCATGGGGTTGCAAACTGTCGGACATGACTGAGCGACTGAGCTGAACCGATAAATAGTATCTCATTATAAAAACACAATAGAGATCATTTTGGCCCTTACTTTTGTAAAATCATACAGTTTTAGACCAGGGAAATTCACAATGTCAATGTCATGCTCCTTGTTTTATAGATAAGAAAGCTGAGGGCAGGTGTGTTCTTATCTTATAGATAAGAAAGCCTTAGAAAGGTGTGTTCCAGTCTCATAGCTCATTAAGATCAGGATCCAGGTTCTTGGGCAACTGAAAATTGACTGAATATGCTCCTGCAACACTTGAACATCATACAAATGACACTTAAAATGGACAAATCCATCTATTTAAATAAATTGCACCCTTTTCTTTTAAAACACAGAACACAGTGCAATAAAAAATATCATCTATATCCTATTACCCAAATAGAACCACTGGTTTCATTGGGGGATATTATTTTCTAGTATCTGTCCTTGAGTTACAGAAAGATATTAATATCAATCATATTATATAATAATGTTAGATATTGCATGTTAAAATACATATTGTAAAATATATATTAAAAGGCATATAAAATTTCATTTTGTGTTTTTTGCTTGACATTTTATACTTTCATTTTTATTGCTGACAGCTTCATAGTCATAGGCCGCCTAATGAGTATAGTGTAATTTACTTATCCCATTTCCTATTTTGTAGACTGAGATTGTTTTCACATTTTGCATTTATAAATAACTTTGAAGTAAACATTCCATGTGAATACCATCATCAATTATCTCTGACAATTTCTACAGGACAGATTTCTGAAGGATGATTACAGGATCAAATAAAATGAATTTTTTTAAGTCATTGACTCACATTGTCAAATGGTTTTCCTTCAGAGGATGTGACAATATCACCAATCCTGTGTGAGAAACATTTCGCTCAGTTTTATTCTCACTGGGTGTTGTCATTGAAAAATGAATTTCTAATTTAATAGGCAAATATCTTGCAACTGGTCTTTTGTTTTTCATTTATTTGCTTATTATTGAGATAAACATCTTCCCATTTGTTTACTTGATAACTTGTAAGGCTAGATTAATCTAATTTTTTTTTAATGACAAGCTATGGCACTGAAAATGAAAAGGAATAAAAGGCTGAGATGAGGAGAACAGAGGCAGGAATGATAAGTGAGCCCCTACCAAGGGGAGGATTATCTCAGATGGTGTTGTCAGGCACATCAATAGTCAGGTTATGAGAAAAAGTGGAAGCAATAGTCAGAAAATGATCTCACAATAAAAGAACTAATTTATATTGGCTCAGTTTTAGGTCATAAGGGACTTTAATTCTTTGTTAAAGTTTTTACAAACTAAATGCATTGGTTTAAGGAAATTAACCTAGTATTAAAAGGAAATAATAAATAGCATACATAGTAGAACAGCATAAATAGCCTAATAGTCTGCATGATGGGTCTATAGCCGAGCTGGGCAATATGGTAGCCAGTGAAAGTGAAAGTTGCTCAGTTGTGTCTGACTCTTTGTGACCCCATGGACTACATAGTCCATGGAATTCTCCAGATCCGAATACTGGAGTGGGTAGCCTTTCCCTTCTCCAGGGGATCTTCCCAACCCAGGGATCAGACCCAGGTCTCCCACATTGCAGGCAGATTCTTTACCAGCTGAGCCACAAGGGAAACCCATGGTAGCCAGTAGGGCATGTGGTTATTGAACATTTAAAACAAGGCTGGTCTGAATCAAAATATGCTGTAAGTATAACATATATTTTTATGGCTTTGTACCACCAAAAAGGAATGGAAAATATTGCAATAGTTTTCTATGGATTACATGTTGAATGCTAATATTGGGAATATGTTAAGTTTTTATATATTTCAATATATATTTGTAAAGTTAAAAAATAAAAAAAAAATTTTTTAAAGAAGCTTGAAAAAAAACTATATAAATATAATATATTAATAAAACATGATATTAACATTAATTTTACCTGTTTCATTTTGCTGTTTTAAATGTGACCTCAGAAAATTTATAATTTTATTTATGGCTAACATTGACCAGTACAGGTCTAAAGAATCATTATGATCTTAGATTTTAGGACAACCATTATTAAATTGCAGTGCTTTGGCCAGAGATCTAATAGGGTATATGATGAGAGAGACAGACACACATACAGAGACAGAGAGAGAGACAGGCTGCATCATGTAATTGAAAGCAGTAAAGACAGTGGTATCGCAGAAACCAATATGGCCATCCCGGAGGGCTCTGAAGAGCTTAGGTATTTATTCATATATTCAGCTTTTAAAGGACCCACTACACGGGACAAACAGGAGCATAATCCCTCTTGTCAGGCTGTTACATAGAATGAGCTAGAAGAAGGCAAAGCGCTAGCTTGCACTGCCTAGGTAAGCTAGGAAAATACCACACGGGAGAGGGAGAAGACAGAGTTATGCAGCTCCTACTTGGCTTCTGGGCTTCCCCGGTGGCTCAGCAGTAAAGAATCTGCCTGCAATTCAGGAGGCGCAGGAGATGTATCTTCAATTCCTGGGTCGGAAGATCCCCTGGAGGAGGAAATGGCAACCCACTCCAGTATTCTTGCCTGGGAAATCCCATGGACAGAAGAGCATGGTGGGCTACAGTCCAAGGCATCGCAGAGTCTGAAGTGACGGAGCAGGCATGCATTTGACTTCTAAATTTTATCAAATTGCTAAATTCATTGATGCCATGGGTAACTGGTTTGTATACTATTCTTTTTAAGCAGTGAAACCCTTATCCCAAATCTGAATATATAAAGAAGTTCCTAGTGGAATCCCCTAGGATCTTCCCTCATAGCTCAGTGGGTAAAGACTCTGCCTGAAAGGCAGGAGACCCGGGTTCAATTCCTGGGTCAGGAAGATCCCCTAGAGAAGGAAATGACAGCCCACTCCAGTAGTCTTGCCTAGAGAATCCCATGGACAGAGGAGCCTGGCAGGCTCCATGGGGTCGCTTAGGGTCAGACACGACTTAGTGACTAAACCACCACCACCACCAGTGGCATTCCCTAGCTATTCTGGGTGACCCAGAGGTTCAGAGCACTGTCTAAGTAACCATGCATTCGCCGTTGCAGAACGGTATACTTCACTGCCATAAAAAACAAGCAATCAGACTTCAGCTGGGCATTTGATAAGGTCACTTATAATAGTCTTGCAACTAAGCCTGGATTATGACATTCAGACCAGTCAGTAGTGTGTGAAACCACAGATCCCAGTGGTGTGAATTAATGAGATGATGTGAAATGAACAGGAAGTCATGTGGAATAGAGCTCTGTTCCTGATCTTTTTTTGTGTTAAAAAATGTCAATGACTTCGAGGAAGTAATACCATTCCCATGTGGTCACGTGATTCTATGTTAATTCCTGCACTTGAACTGCTAAGTCACTTCAGTTGTGTCCAACTCTGTGCGACCGCATAGACGGCAGCCCACCAGGCTCCCCCGTCCCTGGGATTCTCCAGGCAAGAACACTGGAGTGGGTTGCCATTTCCTTCTCCAATGCATGAAAGTGAAAAGTGAAAGTGAAGTCGTTCAGTTGTGTCCGACCCTCAGCGACTCCATGGACTGCAGCCTACCAGGCTCCTCCATCCATGGGATTTTCCAGGCAAGAGTACTGGAGTGGGGTGCCATTGCCTTCTCCGAAAGCCTGTATCTTCCCATTCACACTTCTGCTTTTTCTACTTCTTCCTCCTGTAGAACAAGTGACCTTGATGTGCTATATTTTGACATTTAATCCATGTATGTTTATGCCCACATTAAATGAAAACTTTCCCTGTTTTGCCCTCAAGAAAGAATCAGGACAATCGTAATCTCCGCATTTCCATCGTTACCACGAAAAGGACTCTCGGGCGTAAATCAGGTGTTCTGCATGGTAAGCACTCATGCTCTCTACAGCCACCAGCCCTGTTCTTGGAATCACAGCACTGGAACATCTTTGTGTGTGCTTAGTCGCTCCGTCATGTTTGACTCTTTGCAACCCCTTGGACTATAGCCCACCAGCCTCTGTCCATAGGATTCTCCAGGCAAGAATACTGGAATGGGTAGCCATTCCCTTCTTCAGGGAATCTTCCTGACCCAGGGATCGAACCCAAGTCTCCTGCATTGCAGGCAGATTCTTTACCCTCTGAACTGCCAGAGAAGCCCCGCCTTTGCTACTCTGTTATTCTTCCTGCTAATGGGAACTGACATGAGACTGACCTTGGGGTTAGTTGCTTTCGCATCAACACAACTCCCTGCTCCAAATCATTCCTTCATCTCCTCCTCCCCTTCACTGACGTGCTACCCCCATCACAGCTCTGAATGGCTCTTTCAGTTTCTGATGCATTACCCTGGTGGAGATAGGGAACCAGTGGTGGAAACTGCTTCCCAGGCTCCTGGTGAAAGTATCTCAGTCTTTTACTTAACTTCAAACTGCTCTGAGTATCACAATCCACTTATTTCATTTAATTAAGATTTATTTAGCTTAATGCTGTGCTGGGAATTGACAAGAAAAGCAATTATTTCATTTAAATAAGATTTATTAAGCTCTTATTTTATGCCAGGAATAGAGCTAAGGATAAGGGATAAAAATATATAAAGACACATTCCTTGTCCTCAAAAAATGCTAAGTTTGGGGAGATGGAGCTAGTGAGTAAATCAATGTCACTTCAGGGTCATAGACGATAGATGCCAGTAGAAGCATATAGGTGATGCTGTGAGTGCTCAAAGAAAGAAGACCTAAATTGTCTAGATATGAGAGTTACCCACGCTAAGTGTTTAGAATAAGTACCAGTGGGCTGTGTGAGTAAAAGGGAGATGGGTGTTCCAGGCAGAAGTGCCCGTGTGCAGGAAGGCAAGAAGGTCTGAGGAGGTGAAGCTTTGGGAACTGCTTTCTGTTTGGCACCCAGAGGGTACAGAGCAGAAGCGATGTGTAGAAACGTGGGTGAGAAAGGTAGGTTGCCTTGAGGTCCTGCTGCTGCTGCTGCTTCTGCTAAGTCGCTTCAGTCATGTCTGACTCTGTGCGACCCATAGACGGCAGCCCACCAGGCTCCCCCATCCTTGGGATTCTCCAGGCAAGAACACTGGAGTGGGTTGCCATTTCCTTCTCCAATGCATGAAAGTGAAAAGTGAAAGGGAAGTCGCTCAGTCGTGTCTGACTGTTCTCGACCCCACGGACTGCAGCCTACCAGGCTCCTCCGCCCATGGGATTTTCCAGGCAAGAGTACTGGAGTAGGGTGCCATTGCCTTCTCCAGACTTGAGGTCCTAGAAGGCTTTAACCTCTACTTCATAATGCTGTGGGGAGTCAAGGGAGAGTTTTAGGCTAGGGTACTTCAGGATCTGATGTGCATATTGCAGGGACCACTCCTGGCAGCCGTGGGAGGTTAAGACAGCAGGGAAAAGGCGAAAGGAAAAGCCTGTTACGGGGTGGGAAGTAACGTAAGCAAAAGTGGTGGGGATCTGAATGGGACACTGCAAGAAAGGATGGATTGGAGAGTGATGTAGGAGGTTAAAGAACTTCATGAAATATTGTCTGCAGGGATGAAGAAGAGGGAAGAGGCATAAGTGATCCTTAATTTCTGGCTTGGCCAAGTTGGTTGGACAAGTTTATCATATACAGAGAATACATGAGAAGGGTAGGTTCTGGGGAATGATAATAGCTTTGGTAAAGGAAGAAAATGAAAGAGCGGGCATAAAACTACATATTAAAGAAACCAAAATCATGGCATCCAGCCCCATTGCTTCATGAGAAATCAAAGGGGAAAAGGTGGAAGTAGTGACAGATTTCCTCTTCTTGGCCTCTGGAATCACTGTGGATGGTGACTGCAGTCATGAAATCAAAAGACGATTGCTACTTGACTGGAAAGCGATGACAAGCCTAGACAGTGTGTTGAAAAAGCAGAGACATTACTCCGCCAACAAAGGTCCATGTAGTCAAGGCTGTGGCCTTCCCAGTGGTCACGTACGGTAGTGAGAGCTAGACCATAAAGAAGGCAGAATGCCAAAGAATTGATGCCTTTGAACTGTGGTGCTGGAGAAGACTCCTGAAAGTCCCTTGGACAGCAAGGAGATCAAACCAATCAATCATAAGAGAAATCAAGCCTGAATACTTGTTGAAAGGGCTGATGCTGAAACTGAAGCTCATTGGAAAAGTCCCTGATGCTGGGAAAGATTGAGGGCAGAAGGAGAGGAAGGCATCAGAGGATGACATGGCTGGATGGCATCACCAAAGCAATGGACATGAACTTGAGCAAACTTTGGGAGATAGTGAGGGACAGGGAGGGCTGGTGTGCTGCAATCCATGGGGTCACAAAGAGCCAGACACGACTGGGTGACTGAACAACAACAATGGCTTTGGTGTTGGAAACATGGAGTTTGAGACATTTGTGAAACATGGGGAGTGGTGCTGGGAAGCATACTGGACAGTTAGTTTTCTTAAAGGATATGTTGCTCCAGAAGACCGACCTAGGCTAGAGAGCGTGATGTAAACGGACACGGCCTGTGTGTACATCACGGCTGGAACCCTGGGTTTGATGACGTCACCCAGGTAGAGAGTGGTCAGGTTAGACGTTCTCTGAGGATGGACCCAAGGGAAAGATTTGTGGTTGGTCTCTATTGTCTATTGTATGGTTTAGGGCTTCCCCCGGGACTCAGATGGTAAAGAATCTGCCTGCAATGCAGGATACTTGGGTTCGATCCTTGGCCAGGAAGATCCCCTGGAGAAGGAAATGACTACCCACTCCAGTGTTCTTGCCTGGAAAAATCCCACGGACAGAGGAGCTTGGCCAGCTACAGTCCACGGGGCTGCAAAGAGTCAGAAACGACTGAGTAACTAGCGCTTTCACTTTCTTTTGTCCTGTTTAGTTTTATTAAAATGGACCCTCTGGAAGATGTTTTTTTTAATACTGGGAGGAAAGGACCAAAGGAGCAAGTTTGAAGATGCAAACTTATTGCCAGTTCTAGGTATTGTCCATTTTTAATTCTACCCCCTCTCAATTGATTTAGGCTATTTCTGGATCATTTCTCCCCTTCCTGAATTTTCTGTTTCTTTCCAAACATTTTATGTCAGCAGAGTATATTGCAGATAAATGCTGGTTGAATATAAAAGAGTTGGTGCCTATCTGGAATTTGCAAATTCATTGAAATATTAAGTTTAAAAACACATTCCAAAGAAGGTGGGTGTATTCTACCACCACTTTTACCAAATATAGCAGATGCCAATCTCTGTCTCCCACGGTCCATCATCTACACTGTGAACCTTGAGTTAAACGTCAGACAAGTTACAGTTACTAGGAAAGTACCTGAAAATCAGAGCTCTCTCCTCCTTCAATTTTCTGAAAATGAAGTAATCACAGGTGCACCCCTTGTAATTTATAATGAATGTAAGTACAGACCGCACAGTTGTGAAGTGTGATTCCCCCAAAGATTTGACTTTTGAGATTCCAAAACAGGGCATATGTGTTTGCACATCAAATTTACATTGATGTCAGACATCTCTGGTTGTAGCACATTTCTGCATTTTGCTGTCCAGCTCCCAAAAAGTCTCATCCAAGAAGTCTCCCCCCTCTTGCCCTTGATTTTGGGGGACGATGGTGTGATACATGAAGCTTTGGCTCTGAAGGCACCACTTTGGCAGCTGGAAAGGACCTTATATAGTAGCATCGCTTCACACGCCCTGTGTTGGAAAGATCGGTTTGGAATGTGGTGACTTGGAAGGCTGATAAGGACATTCCACAGAAGGAGGGATGCTGTGGTCAGCTTGAGGAAGGAGGCTGCAGCACCATCACCCATCAAACGTGGTCTTTGTTTCAGGCCAGTGAAGAGTAGCAGCAGGCTGAGTTTTCACTCATCATGGACTAGGACCTGGGCTGGGCTTATTGTTCTTTGAGACCTTTGGAATTACAGCCAACCTGTATCCTGTGGAGTGAGCGAGCCTCTGCTAGCCTTTCAGTGTGGCCATTTATTATTATAGGAACGACACAGGCACACAGAGTCACTAGCGAGCTATTGCTTCCTTTGCTGAGAACAGCAGGAGATAAAAAAAGCCCTTTGGAAAATAATTTATCTGGACATCTGCAAGCCAACGAGCAAATGAACTGATGTGGGGCTGAGCAATGTGTCCTGAGGACAGAAAACGCGTCTGAAGGTGACCTCTCGTCTAGAAGCTTCACTTGCTCATCATTGGGCAAGTGATGTTCAGGGGTTCAGAGAAAATCCTTTCTCTTCGTAAATGAGAACGAAGAACAGAGGTACCGAGAGAGCTCGTCCAACCAGAAAGTAGGGTGGCCTTGTCATTTTATACCGTCGGGGACAAGGCCGCATCCCCGGCTATTAGACATCGGGTTTCTCATGGGCGGCCCTGATTTCCGTCCTTGTCGCCACCTGCTTGCTGCACTGCTCTGCTCAGGGTGGGTGTTCATACCTGCTCCCTTCCCTTTCTTTCTCCTCTGCGGTCCTTGCCTCCCTTCCCACCCTATTCTGTCCTTTCTCCCCGCTCCCCGCTCCTTTCCTTCTCTCCCAGGTACTGTGACCAAGAAAAGTTTGCAGAGCCTCATGCTGGGTGGATTTCAGCAACAGTGTGTCTGATTCTCTGCAGCTTCATGGACTATAACCCTCCAGGTTTCTGTCCATGGGATTCTCCAAGCAAGAATACTGGAGTGGGTTGCCATGCCCTTCTCCAGGGGATCTTCCGGAGCCAAGGATCGAACTTTCGTCCTTATGTTTGGGTTTTTTTTACCTCTAGCACCACATGGAAAGCCCTTCAGCAACAGACATCCTCCTGATTTTAAGGAAAAAGAAAAAGCCCCCTGGCCAAAGGAATTTATTTTGAGCCCCCTTCTGCTTCACTTTGAATACATTTAGTTTCTGTACTTTAAACATGGCAATGATTGTTTATTCAGCATGATCAGGCCCAGTCGTGGCCACCTAATTCATTGCTTCATTTCTCCATTCACAAATATTTACCGCACCCCTGTTACCCACTAAACTCTGGGATTACAGCAGTAGATAAACACCAAAGATTGTCCTCATGAAGCTCTGGGAGTGGGAGAGAGAAGCAATATACAAATGATTGGTCAGTAAACATATATCACATATCACATAATGAATGAAAGGAAGAAAAACGCAGTATAAGGTGCATAGAGAGTGGCCGGTGGAGACATGCTTGCCTTTGGAACAGACTGGAGCAAGTCTTGCGGAAGCAAGGGGAAAAGTGGTGTAGGAACTTTGTTGACAGCCAGGTCGATTCTGCCTGTTCAGTGCTGACCGCACAGACTGCAGGCGTCCAGTGACGCTAAACCAGTAAAAGGGAGAAGAGTCGCCTTTGAAATTTTGGTTCAGGTCCCTCTAAAAGTTTCTATAACATTGTAGAAAGAGGAATTCTCCAAGACTCGGAGGATTAAACTAGACCCTTGTGCTCATATCCCCAGTGCTGCAAGTCCCTGGAGCTAATGCTGCTTATCACACTGAAGGTTGTAACCCACTAGTGGGGCCAGAAGTCAGTTCACCGGTTGTGGCCAGCACTTTTGTACGCCGAAGAGTCTTCATTGAGGGATGGTTTGCGTGCATTCACATGCATAAAAGTCAAGGGAAGGGCAAAGGCAAAGAGTCAGAGAGGGGTTGGGTGTTGAGAATGGCAGTTTAGCCTGAGCAGAGAGGCTGAGAGGGTGATGGGAAATGAGGTCACAAGGCAGGCAGGAGTGAGCCCTCCTGAAGCCCGGGAGGCCTTGATGAGGACCTAGGCTTTCCCTCTGACTCAGATGGAAAGCCAGGAAAAGCTTTTTAGCAAAGGCAAGTAGGCCGTGACCCCCTGCATCATACAGCGGTTCACTCCTTAGGTCTGAGGCCGGGCTGCCCGTGTTGAGTCACCCCTCTTGCTACTTGCGTGACAGAGGATGAGTTACTTTTGTGTGCCTTCTGAGTGATAACTGTACTGACCCCCTAGGGTTGTTATGAGGATTCTATAAATCAGTATTTGTAAACTACCAATTTCATTAAATATATTTATTAAATATAACATTAAATAATAAATATAATATATATTAAATAATAATATAATTAAATCATTTAAAAGAACTCTTTAAAAGATTTTGCATGGCAGTTTTGACTACTGCCTTGGTCACTTAGGTCAGGGGGTCGCAGAGTTGGACTTGACTGAAGCGACACAGCATATACAGGGAACTAACATGTTGCATTTAGTTGTTGCTGCTTAGTTTCTTGTTAAGTCATGTCCAGCTCTTTTGTGACCCCAGGTACTGTAGCCCTCCATGCTCCTCTGTCCATGGAATTTTCCAGGCAAGAACACTGGAGTGGGTGGCCATTTCCTTCTCCAGGGAATCTTTCCTACCCAGGGATCAAAACCATGTCTCCTGTGTCTCCTGCATTGGCAGGCGGACTCTTCACCACTGCAACCCCTGGGAAGCCCCTGCATCCAGCTTCATTATCGTCCAAACCCTTTGCCCAACAGCTGACTGAGGAACTGCAACAAATCATTGATGATTTAAGGTGACTGCACGTTGAAGTGCTCACCTAGGTCTCTGATGTGCACTCATTTCCTCCTGTAATTAACCCAGCATCACCACCTGTTAATAAACCTAGGAGGTTGATCAAGTAAAACCTGAGGAAATTAGATCCTATGGGAAAAATGTCACATCAAAGTTTCAGATGCATTAAAAAAAGTCTGTTCTGATTCAGCTGACTTTTTAAGTACTGACGAATCATCCTTGATGAGTAGAGATTGCCAAGCACCTGGATGGATCACCTGTGTGTTGCCTCATTTTAATTGCTGGTTGTGTGGTTTCATTTTAGCCTGACGTCTTAATTCCCACTAACGATTTCCGTAGAGTGCACACTGAGACATAGCGTACCTGCGGAAGAGGGATTTCACCACACCGAAGTGTTAGTCACTGAGTCGTGTCCGACTGTATACGGCCCTATGAACTGCAGCCCGCCAGACTCCTTTGTCCATGGGATTCTCTAGGCGAGAATACTGGAGTGGGTTGCCATGCCCTCCTCCAAGGGGATCTTCCTGACCCAAGGATCGAACCAGAGTCTCCTGCATTGCAGGCAGATTCTTTACTGCTGAGTCACCAGGGAAGACCCTGAAGCCATTACTTCCCCCAATAATAATAATAATAATAAAGAGTATAGTTTCTTTTGGCTTCTGAAGAAGCTGTAGATTCCCTATAAGAAGGAAAGTCCATAATGATTAAATCAATGCTTCATTAATATTAATATTTCAATAGATGAAACAAGACAGCAGCAATTAATTTTTTCTAGTTCTTGATTTACTCATTCCATTAACTCAGATGAGTGCTTGGAATCACCGAATGTCTCCCAATCTTTTGAGCAATTTCCCAGAAAAAGATGATAACGATAATAATGACAACTAACATTTATATCATGCTTGCCAGGGGCCAGCTATTTGTCTAAGTACCTATACACATATATTTTATCTCTTAATCCTCCTAAATCACCATAAGAAGTAGGCACATCTATCTCCTTTCAGATGAGTAAACTGAGGCATGGAGAAGTTAAGTAACTCACTCAAGGTCACATACAGCTAATAAGCGGCAAAACCCCAGAACTCAGGAGAGGAGATATTGGGAACCCATCAGCCTCCATTTTTTTTTTTTATCATTTTTCATTATTCTTTTAAAATAGACCACGGAAACATCTCGTTTATACAAAAAGGCTCAGCAATGTCCTCAAGTTCTTGCCGGTGAACTTGCCAGGACATAAAGCAGAGCAGAAAGGGACAGGGTGCATCTTCGGTCAGGGCTGGGGGAGGAGCAGGCACATAGAAAAGAATCACCTACCATGGAGCACAGGCTTCCCAGGAGGCTAGTGGTGAAGAACCCACCTGCCAATGTAGGAGACTCAAAAGACACAGGTTCAGTCCCTGGGTTGAGAAGATCCCCTGGAGTAGGAAACGGCTACCCACTTCAGGATTCCTACCCAGGAAATCCCATGGACAGAGGAGCCTGGCAGGCTACAGTCCATGGGGATGTGAAGGAGTCGGACATGGCTTAGCAACTAAACAACAAAACCACAGCATATACGTTGTATTTGAAAGTCAAAGGGCATTTTGAATTGTTTCATGAAAATGTTTATAGTCTTGATTTCATAATTTGCCTCTAGGAATTACTCCTAGGTAAACTATCGGAGGAAATACAATTTTCGTTGCACTGATATTTATAACCAAAAAATAAATAAATAGCTTAAATTCTTGGAGTAATAGTTGAGCTAAATAAGCTGTGACATATTCACGTGATGGAACAATCACGGTTTATGGGTATCGTGCCTCCATCATCCCCTTATCCCCCTTGTACCTTCACCATCCTCATTTCTGCTTGAGAAACTATGTTTCTGTAATGCAACAATATATCAGGATTTGGATGTCAAAAACAAACTGTACATATATGATATTTATAAGCTTTCTGTATGTATATAAATAAATATGTGTTATATGTTATATGATAATATTGAACGTTTATAAATACTATGCATATATGTATATGCTGCTAAGTCGCTCCAGTCGTGGCTGACTCTGTGCGACCCCATAAACGGCAGCCAACCAGGCTCCCCCGTCCCTGGGATTCTCCAGGCCAGAACACTGGAGTGGGTTGCCATTTCCTTCTCCAATGCATGAAAGTGAAAAGTGAAAGTGAAGTCGCTCAGTCGTGTCCAACTCTTCGAGACCGCATGGACTGCAGCCTACGAGGCTCCTCGGTCCGTGGGATTTTCCAGGCAAGAGTACTGGAGTGGGGTGCCATTGCCTTCTCCGATATACGTATATAACATGAAGAAAATGTGCACATGTGCTCAGTCGCTCAGTCATGTCCAAAAGTTTGCAACCCTGTGGACTGTAGCCCACCAGACTCCTCTGTCCATGGGATTTCCCAGGAAAGAATACTGAAGTGGGCCGCCATTTCCTATGCCAGGGATGAAGAAAACACAATACTCTTATTTTTACCACCCAGGTGGAGCTATAAAACATCACCAGTAGCACTGAACCCCACTAGGTAGCTCTCCCGACTACGGCCACAGACGAACACTGTCAGAGCATTGTGTCTGTCTTTCCTGCTCGTGTCTTTATTCTTTTCCTTGTATTTCCCTCTACACAATAGTGTTTAATTTTCCATTTTAAGTTTAAATATCCTGGCTGCTGCTGCTGCTGTTAAGTCGCTTCAGTCGTGTCCAACTCTTTAACGACCCCATGGACTGCAGCCTGCCAGGCTCCTCCGTCCATGGGATTTTCCAGGCAAGAGTACTGGAGTGGGGTGCCCGTTGAATATATTCTTTGATTAAAGTCCTTTGATTTTCCCTTCTGTATTCACCTCTTTTCCAGTTTCTTTTTCATTTTTTTCCTACCCCTGTTTCATCATTCATATCAGCCTCCAGAATTACAGAGGCAGGATGGTGGTGGGGCTGGCGGGTAGGCGGGGCAGGGGTGGGCAGGAGAGGGGGGCATCAGATTTAAGTTTTGAGCATTAAAGCTCCAAATCTCCATGCAGCAACCAGAAAGCAAGCAGGAGGGCTATCACTTACTCTACAACATTAAAACATAGCATGATATTCTCATGAATTGATCTCTTATTTATTTATTTTTTGAATAGTTATGCATTTATTTCCATGTATAACTAGCACATCAACATGTGACTGTGTGGATATATTGCTTAGTTAGCATAAGACTAGATTGGTAAGTGAGTAAAAAGAAAAAAGATGTTGAGTTAAAGAAAATATTAAGGAAGTTAGAGAACAGGAGGTCCTCATATGATAAAAATTGTGGAGGTTATGGGAATGCCTGGAGTTTGGGACTCGCTGCTCTAAGCTTCAGGCAAGACACTCTGCTCTGGTCTGAAGCCCTTAGGGGGCCTTACACAGAAACCCTCCAGGCATGTGGAGCTCTGAGAATCCTCCTAAGAGCACGTGGTACATTGAGACGACCCCAGGGAGGAAAGCACCTTTTGCTTCGTGTATTCATGCCCTACAAAATGTCTTAGAAGTTACAAAGCAACAAGTGATTTTTTCTTAAAAGGGAAAAGAATCTTAGAGGTGTGGCCTTGAGTGGGCAGTGGTCACAGGGCAGCCTGGGCTGAAGGGCCCAAGCAGGGGTTGGGGGACACCCTTGTTACTGTTCTGGAGGAGTGTATGTGTGTGTGTGTGAGCACAGCCCCCTTCAAGGCTGCAGGAGGAACACCCGAGGGCTCCTGTGCTCCACTCCCTGGCAAACAACAGGCACTTAATCAGTGTCTGCAGAATCACTGTCGCACAGGAAGGAGGCACCAGAAGGCAGGTGGAAGAGTTGCTGACATCATCCTTGGGTGTCAGCGTGTCGCCCTTTGCTCCTGCCACTGCTGTGCAGGGTCTGAGCCCCATGTCAACATGGCCCCAAGGTGGGAAGTCCGTGCCACCAGGAGGGTCACCATCTTGTACATTTATGAACAATGGAAGGTATTTCCCCATCTTCTCCCAAAATCCAAAGTATGTTTCTCATCATTTAACCTTCAAAGGTTAAAAATAGTGCTTTTTAAAGGACTCCATGATCGTACTCTAATAGCTCAGCACCCTCAGAGCTCATGGATCATCGCTATGGACACAGGGTGCCTGCTGGAGACTCACCCAACTGACCCCTGGAAATGCAGGTCAAAGCCAGTGCTCAAGAGGGGCCAGAGTGGTGGAGGTGGGACCCCTGGGCATGACGTTCACAGTACAAAAGCCTTCTGGTGCCCAGAGGAGAGAAGGAACCGCTGAGAGTCTGAAGGGTGTTCTGAGCTGGGAGGAGGCCTGGGCTCAGCGGCCGAAGTGATGGGTGGAGCTGCAAGCTGGTCCCTGCGTGTGGCTTGGAAGGAAAGCATGCCAGAACAGGTTGGGAAGGGACACAAGTTAGGGAAGGGGTCCTGACAAGCAGGGCTAGTGTGCAGCCACAGCCCCCAGCCCAGCGGTGCCCTCAGCAGCACCCCGCAGCACTCTGCTTCACGTGGCACAGCTTGCAGAAGAGACGGTTGTTCAGCGGGTAGCAGCCCTGGCCCGTGGGCTCCACGGACAGGAGGACCCTGCAGTCCTGACACGGGTAGCAATTCTCATGGAAGTTTCTTCCCATGTACTCAATTTTGAAGGCATCCTTCCCATCTCAGGCGATGATGGGATACTCACAGATGCTGCACACCGGGGCGAACTTCCTGTAGAAGTCGTCCAGGCAGTACACCCCATTCTGACTGTCCAGGGCAAAGCCCTCGTCCCCGATGCACCAGGCGCAGGTCACACACAGGAGGGGTGGAAGGCCTGGCCTAGGGCCCGGATGATGCACTCCCGGACAACCTTGCACACTTGGCACACTTCTCCAGGTGTCCTGGTAGCAGGCTTCACAGAGGGGCCGCCCATCCTTCTGGTAGAAGCTCTGCCCGGCCAGCCGTTGGCGGCAGACACGGCACGTGAAGCACTGGGCGGGTACTGCCTCTCCATGGCCTCTACGCCCAGCTCTCGGGGGGACACAGTCTTGCGGCAGAAGGCACAGATGTCTCTCTCAGGGAAGCTGACAGGCTCTTTGGAGTGGTGGGCAGCAGCTCCTCCTCTGCGGGCTTGAGATGACTGGGCCGAGGCTGCAGTGGAGGCCCCTCCACCAGGGCCTGTGCGGGGATGGGGGAGGGGGAGGGGCAGGTGCAACTGCCCCAAGTCTGAAATGAGTGGTGCCCCCATCGCGGAGGGGGCTCTTTGTCAGGAGGGGCAGGTCCACTGGAGGGGGTGGAGGCAGAGGTGGGAGGAGGTCCAGGTCTGGAAGAGCATCATCAACGTCCAAGGGCGAGAAGGAAGTGACACCCTCCATTGGAGAGCGGAGGTGGAACAGCTGGCCCTGGGGCTGCAGTCCTGCCAGGAGGCATCCAGGAACGGAGCTTTCCCACCGAGCCAGCCCCGGGTGCCTTTGTGGGGGCAGGAGATTCCCAGGGGTGGCCAGGCTGGGCCTCACAAGCTGCTCGCCTCACCTCCTCAACCACAGCCTCATCTCGACGTGGGGGCACCAGGGTGATAAAGACAGACGAGGCGACCCTCTTCTCAGGCTTGGAGGCCATTGTTTCAGCTTCTGGTGGGGCTGGGATCTGGATTTTCCTAGGAAGGCTGAGGTCCCCAACATTCAGGCCAGCTCCACTGAGCCACCCGCACCCCTGGTGGCTCTGGTCGGTCACCTGATCTCTTATTTAGCTGAAGGGTTTGGCAGAAATTCTCCTCTCTGCTCATCAATCCCTCTGCCTCTTGCCTTTTCTCTACATGTTCCACTGGACATTTTGCAAACAAATCTCGGGCCTGGAGTCTATTCTACTTAACAGTAAGTCCCTCTTGCGATTTGAGTCACAAAACCACAGTCAGAGTGTGGAGATAGCTGTAAACCCTGCTTTTCCACATGGAGAGCAGCCCAGGCAGGGATTTGGTGAAGTCTGTGATGAGAACAAAAGAGGCAGATGACTAGTCCCCACTCCATCTCAGTGGGCAGGAGTGCAGCCTTCCAGATTTGTCATTGCCTTGGGGTCTGGCAGGGTCATTGGCATATCTCCAATAAGGAGGAGAAAGAAACAGAACCGAGCGTCTATCAGAGGGTGTGCCTGCCTGCCTTTCTCTCCTGCAAACAACTGGAAACTATGACTTTGCTCCCTCCCCCGTAGGGGAGAGAGAAATCGGGAACTGAGATGTTTGAAAGAATGGGGGCTCTGAGATGATGAAAGAATGGGGCTAGATGAGGAGGTTAAAATGCTGTTCCTGGATTGAGAAAGGGAAGATCCATTTTTCATAAGACCAACTGCAAAACGTACAATCGTCCGGGTAGGATCCTCCCACAGTGGCGTCCTGGCAGGTAGAGGGGGGAGGATGTCCAGCACCCAAGTGGTCAGACAGCCGTGCAGTAGACTGAGGGGCGTCATCTGACACCCCCAGGCAGACACAGAGTGCAAGTCAGGCCGGCCTTGCCCCACCCTACGGCTCCTGCCCAGAATAGTGTATTGCAAGTACCCCATCGCTGATTTGCATCACCTACCAATATGTTTATGGATACATTTATTGACTTTTAATGCCACTGTTCTTTAAAAATTATTTATTTCTTTAGTTTTGGTTGTACTGGGTCTTCTTTGCAGTAGGTAGGGGTGACTCTCTATTGGGGGTTCAGCCTTCTTGTGGTGGTGGTTTCTCTTGCAGTGGAGCATGGGCTCTATCTAGGGCAAGTGGGCTTTGGTAGTCGTGGCTTATAGGCTCAGTAGCTGTGGCACTCAGGCTTAGTTGCTCCGCAGCATATGGAATCTTTCTGGACCAGGGATTGAACCCATGTCCCCTGCATTGGCAGGCAGATTTTCATCCACTGGGCCACCTGGGAAGTCCTACGGATACATTTATAAACAAAGTTTCCAAGTAGCACAATTACACAAGAAACGAAAATGATTGATTTATACAAGTGTGGATTTATTTTAACCATTCCATTTCATGCCCTTCTCTAGCTAGGTAGGAACTTCCTTGGTGGCTCAGTGGTAAAGCATCCTCCTGCAATGCAGGAGATGTGAGAGACACAGGTTTGATCCCTGGGTTGGAAGATGACCCTGGGGAAGGAAATGTCAACCCACTCCAGTATTTTTGCCTGGAAAATCCTATGGATGGAGGAGCCTGGTGGGCTACAGCCCATGGGGGTCAAAGAGTCAGACCCAGTTGAGCACACAGACACACACACACATCCCCCCTAGGTGAGTCTAGGCTACCACCACTTTTTTTTTGGTCATCCCTAACCTTGAGATGCTCACCCCTGTGGGTGACTTGGGCGTATATGGAGAGTACTATTGTAATAGAAATCCAGCTCTGGCACTCGCTCCAGCTCCCCATCAAAACCACTCCATCCTTCCCCTTTCTTGGCAGAGATTTCCTCCCACTGTAGAATCTGACAGTGGCAGAGAGCCATTTTCCCAGTGTCTTTTGCAGCTCAGCCGATCAATGGCACCTGATTCTGGCCAGAGGAACTTGAATGTTTCAGGAAGATATCTTTCTTTTCTTAATTTCCAAAGAAAGATTTCTGCTTGTCTTTTTTTTTTTTTTTTTTTCTTTCCATGGGGAAGGCATATGATGCCTGGAACTGCAGCCACTGTCCTGTGACCATGTGGGAACAGCCCCAAGATCACGAAGATGCTGACCCAAAGCCTGGACATTGCCGAGCAACTAAACCAATCTTGGAAATGCCTGTCTCTAGGCTTCTTGTTAGGTAAGAAAGATGAACTTGTCTAAGCCCCTTTTAGTCAGATATTTTATTTCTTACAGCAGAGAGTATTGACAATAAATCACAACATATCAGGCCGTGTAGTAATGAAGTGTACAATCCCAACTCTCCTTTATAGACCCCTTAGAGGGCTTCCATTCCAGGTGGAGTAATGTCCAGAGTCCTTACCTGGACCCACCAGGCTCTGCACATCACCCCATCACCTTTCCAAGGACTCTCGGGCTTTGTTCTATGTTCCCGCCTCACATTTTCCTTCCCTTCCTTGTTTTCTGTCCTGGCCAAATTTCTGCCACAGGGCCTTTGCACACACTGCCTGTGTCCTCTTCCTTCTTCTACGTACAGCTTTAAGCTTTAAGGCGGCTTCTTCCTAACAGCTTTGCTTTATCACCCAATCTAAAGCAGATCTCGCATGCTATGGCTTGTGACACCTCCCTGCTCTGCCCTCGATGACTGCTGCTGACTGTGGGGAGGGCCCCTCAATAGGTGTTCCAACTTCCTCCTGGGAGGGAGAGGACTGAGACTGACACTGCCTTTCCCAGGCTCCTGGGAACTGGGTTCTAAATAGAGTTGAGATTCTGCCTATCAGATATACAGAGGTGGTTTTCCCATGCTGTTGCATGAGCAGAGAGAGGTGGGTGGAGGAGTTATCTGCTGGCAGGGGACCTGGAGGAGGAGATGTGACTCTCACCTTGACAAAGACAGCAGCTCCCTGAGTCGACTCATTTTGCGATGCACTTGGGGCGCTGATGTTTTCATTTTTGCTAGAGGTTGTTTCTTTGTTATTGTCTAGTCCCTAAGTCATGTCCCAGTCTTTGCAACCCTGTGGACTGTAGCCTACCAGGCTCCTCTGTCCCTAGGATTTCTTTAGGCCTCTTTAAAATGTGAGCCAGCTATAACTTTTTTTTTTTAATCTATTTTTAACTGGAGGATAATTGCTTTATAATATTGTGTTGGCTTCTGCCATACAACAAAGTGAATCAGCCATAAGTATACAATGTCCCCTCACTGTGATTTTATTCTGTATCTATTTGTACATGGCCTTGTTAGCTGGTATCTCCTGCTCACCTCTATGCCCTGAATACCCAGCACCAGGTGCGGCGCATGTCTAGGGTCAGAGTTACTTGTTGAGCTGGTAAATAAGTGATGGGAAACAGCAGACTTTGCACGGGACTTCCTTGGAGGCCCAGTGCAGGGCCTCACCGTCTAGTACAGGGGTTGGGGATTAAATTCCTGGTCAAGGAGCTAAAAATCCCACATGCCTTATGGCCAAAAACCAAAACAGAAAACAGAAATAATATTGCAACAAATTCAATAATGACTTTAAAAATGATCTGCATCAAAAAAAAAAAAAAAAACCCTTAAACAAATAAAACCAGAAATTGCCTATAAAGTTATAAGAAAATATAGTCCTGAAGTCGCATGTTTGATATTTCAAATTCTACTGCTGCTGCTGCTGTTGTCGATTCAGTCGTGTCTGACTCTGTGCGACCCCATAGACAGCAGCCCACCAGGCTCCCCTGTCCCTGGGATTCTCCAGGCAAGAACACTGGAGTGGGTTGCCATTTCCTTCTCCAATGCATGCATGCATGCTGAGTTGCTTCAGTCACGTCCGATGCTATGCGACCCCATGGATAGCAGCCTACCAGGCCCCTCTGTCCACAGGATTCTCCAGGCAAGAATACTAGAGTGGGTTGCCATTTCCTTCTCCAATTTCAAATTCTAGTCATGTTTAAAAAGCCAGGAAGCTAACATTTCTTTTGTTTTTTTTCTACTCTCTCCAAACATTTCACCCTCCCCTCCCCTCTCCCCGTGTGCATAAGTCTATTCTTTATGCCTATGTCTCCACTGTTGCCCTGTAAATAGATTCTTCAGTACCATTTTTCTAGATTCTGTATATATGCGTTAGAATATGGTATTTATCTTTCTCTTTCTGACGCACTTCATTCTATACATTAGGTTCTAGGTTCATCCACCTCATTAAAACTGACTCAAATGCCTTCCTTTTTATGGCTGAGTAATATTCCATTGTGTAGATGTACCACAGCTTCTTTATCCATTTATCTGTTGATGGACATCTAGGTTGCTTCCGTGTTCTAGCTATTGTAAATAGTGCTGCAGTGAACAATGGGATACATGTTTCTCTTTCAATTTTGGTTTCCTCAGGGTATATGCCTAGGAGTGGGATTGCTGGGTCATATGGTGGTTTTATTCCCAGTTGTTTTTTTTTAAGGAATCTCCATACCATCTTCCATAGTGGCTATATCAATTTATATTTCCACCAACAGTGTAAGAGCATTCCCTTTTCTCCACACCCTCTCCAGCAGTTATTGTTTGTAGACTTTTTGATGAGGGCTATTCTGACTGGTGTGTGGTGATATCTCATTGTAGTTTTGATTTGCATTTCTCTAATAATGAGCGATGTTGAGCCAACTGTATATCACTTTGGAGAAATGTCTGTTTAGGTCTTTTTCCCACTTCTTGATTGGGTTGTTTGTTTTTCTGGGATTGAGTTGTATGAGCTGCTTGTATATTTTGGAAATTAATCCTTTGTCAGTTGTTTCATTTGCTATTACTTTCTCCCTTTCTGAGGGTTGTCTTTTCACCTTGCTTATAGTTTCCTTTGCTGTGCAAAAGCTTTTAAGTTTAATCAGGTTCCACTTGCTTACTTTTGTTTTTATTTACATTACTCTAGGAGGTGGGTGACTTCAGTGTTCTTGCCTGGAGAATCCCAGGGACAGGGGAGCCTGGTAGGCTGAAGTCCATAGGGTCGCTAAGAGTTGGATAGGACTGAGTGTCTTCACTTTCACTTTTCACTTTCATGCATTGGAGAAGGAAATGGCAACCCACTCCAGTGTTCTTGCCTGGAGAATCCCAGGGATGGGGGAGCCTGGTGGGCTGCCGTCTATGGGGTCGCACAGAGTCGGACACGACTGAAGTGACTTAGCAGCAGCAGCAGCAGCAGGAGGTGGGTCATAGAGGATCTTGCTTTGATTTATGTCATCAAGTGTTCTGCCTATGTTTTCCTCTAAGAGTTTTATAATTTCTGGTCTTACATTTAGGTCTTTAATCCATTTTGAGTTCATCATTGTGTATGGTGTTAGGAGGGAGAAGGAAATAGCAACCCACTGCAGTATTCTTGCCTAGAGCATCCCATGGACAGAGGAGCCCGGTGGGCTGCTGTCCTCGGGGTTGCACAGAGTCGGACATGACTGAAGTGACTTAGCATGCACGCATACATCGTGTTAGGAAGCATTCTAATTTCATTCTTTTACATGTAGCTGTCCCGTTTTCCCAGCACCATTTATTGAGCAGGCTGTCTTTGCCCCATTGTATATTCTTGCTTCCTTTGTCAAAAATAAGGTACCCACAGGTGCATGGGTTTATTTCTGGGCTTTCTATCTCGGTCCATTGGTCTGTATTTCTGTTTTTGTGTCAGTACCATACTGTCTTGGAAGCTAACATCTACAATGAATTTCCAACTTGCAGGTTTCACCTGGCAGCCTCATGGCATAACAGGCAAATTTTTAAAAAACTGAAACAAAGGGGACATAAACTCTGTTACGAAAGAATAATCCTGACCACAATGGTTCTGTGTCTCAAGAAATGTAATCTCACTCAGAGAGATTTCCATGACCCTTTTTAATACCTCCCAAGAGGGCAAGTTGGGTTTCCTTGGTGGCTCAGTGGTAAAGAATCTGCCTGCCAATGCAGGAGACACAGGTTCAGCCCCTGGGTTGGGAAGATCCCCTGGAGAAGAAAATGGCAACCCACTCCCGTATTCTTGCCTGGGAAATCCCATGGACAGAGGAGCCTGGCGGGCTACAGACCTTGGGGTCACAAAGAGTTGGACATGACTTAGCAACCGAAGAACAGCAACAAGAGGGCAAGGTACACTCAGATCTGAGATGCTGGCTTAGTGCCATGGAACCCAGCATTGGAGACACAACCTCACATTCTCTCCTGGGTGATTCCCTGATGAGACACAGGCAGGCCATAGACTGGCAGATCCATGAGGGCATGAACCCATGTCTGGCTCGAATAATCCCTATTCTCCATGCTTCCTAGAATACAATCAGCACTCAGTAACCAAATGAATTCGGTAGATACAGCAACTTTCCCCTAGGTACCTATTTTACATATGGTAATATATATGTTTGCCTTGGAATGAACAGAGATCATTCTGTCGTTTTTGAGATTGCATCTAAGTACTTCATTTCAGAGTCTTTTGTTGACCATCATGGCTACTCCATTTCTTCTAAGGGATTCCTGCCCACAGTAGTAGATATAATGGTCATCTGAGTTAAATTCACCTGTTCCAGTCCATTTTAGTTCACTGATTCCTAGAATGTCGACATTCACTCTTGCCATCTCCTGTTTGACCACTTCCAATTTGCCTTGATTCAAGGACCTGACATTCCAGGTTCCTATGCAATATTGCTCTTTATAGCATCGGACCTTGCTTCTATCACCAGTCAAATCCACAACTGGATATTGTTTTTGCTTTGGCTCCATCCCTTCATTCTTTCTGGAGTTATTTCTCCACTGATCTCCAGTAGCACATTGGGCACCTACTGACCTGGGGAGTTCCTCTTCTAGTATCCTATCCTTTTGCCTTTTCATACTATTCATGGGGTTCTCAAGGCAAGAATACTCAAGTGGTTTGCCATTCCCTTCTCCAGTGGATCACATTCTGTCAGACCTCTCCACCATGACCCGCCTGTCTTGGGTAGCCCCACACGGCATGGCTTAGTTTCACTGAGTTAGACAAGTCTGTGGTCCATGTGATCAGATTGGTTAGTTTCCTGTGATTATGGTTTCAGTGTGTCTGCCCTCTGATGCCCTCTTGCAACACCTACCATCTTACTTGGGTTTCTCTTACCTTGGACATGGGGTATCTCTTCACGGCTGCTCCAGCAAAGCGCAGCCGCTGCTCCTTACCATGGGAAATAGATGGGGAAACAGTGGAAACAGTGTCAGACTTTATTTTTTGGGCTCCAAAATCACTGCAGATGGTGACTGCAGCCATGAAATTAAAAGACATTTACTCCTTGGAAGGAAGGTTATGACCAACCTAGATAGCATATTCAAAAGCAGAGACATTACTTTGCCAACAAAGGTCCGTCTAGTCAGGGCTATGGTTTTTCCAATGATCATGTATGGATGTGAGAGTTGGACTGTGAAGAAAGCTGAGTGCCGAAGAACTGATGCTTTTGAACTGGGGTGTTGGAGAAGACTCTTGGGAATCCCTTGGGCTGCAAGGAGATCCAACCAGTCCATTCTGAAGGAGATCAGTCCTGGGTGTTCTTTGGAAGGAATGATGCTAAAGCTGAAACTCCAATACTTTAGCCACCTCATGCAAAGAGTTGACTCATTGGAAAAGATTCTGATGCTGGGAGGGATTGAGGGCAGGAGGAGAAGGGGATGACAGAGGATGAGATGGCTGGATGGCATCACTGACTCGATGGACATGAATCTGAGTGAACTCCGGGAGTTGGTGATGGACAGGGAGGCCTGGCGTGCTGCGATTCATGGGGTTGCAAAGAGTTGGACATGACTGAGCGACTGAACTGAACTGAATTGAACTGAATATATATGTTTCGATGCCTCTCTCTCCATTCGTCCTACCCTCTCTTTCCTCATTGTGTCCAAAGTCTGTTCTCTATGTCTGTGTCTCTACTCCTGCCCTACAAATAAGTTAATCAGTACCATTGTTTTAGATTTCTTATATATGATATTTGTCTTTAGCATGCTATTGCAAACAGCAAGTGCTGCATGCTCTTTAAGCATCAATTTTGAGGAATTTCATAAAGGACTAAAATTAGTGTTATAGTCACATTAGTGAATCAGATACCTCTTTTGTCCTATTGGTGTAGGTACTTTATAAAGCACGATCCCCTCTCAAAATGTAAAAATGTATCTTCTAACAGCTACACAATCTTCTTTAATTGTAGTAGTCTCTCTCTTCCAATGTGGATATTTCCATCAACTACTGAAAGTAGAAAATGAGTGTTTCTATTTTTCTCTTTGCCCTCCCTTCCTGTAGCTGAGCTTGTTCTCCCAGCTTCTATCTGGTATTTCAAATGAAAGTTCATACTCTGTGAAGTTGTCCATTGTTTGGAACTGTCCCTGGGTGACTTACTCCCACCATGAAAATTATTAGAGAGGAGGGAGTGGGAACTGAGGGGACAGAGGGGAAAGGGGGAGAACCACAGACCTCAGGAAAGCCTTCCAGAAAAATCATCTCCCCAGGAGACAAGACAAAACAGAGGCTTGTGTTTTTTCACTCTGGCCAAATGTCCGTACTCAAAGACTGGTGTTAGCTGGAAAAAACAATACTTCTACCGAGTTTGCTCGTGTTTAATTCTGTTCTGTTTATTTACCTGTAAGTTACATTAATATATATCAATTTTACTGTTTCAATCTGATACAATTCACAGTACATTTCATCCTACATACAGTAGGCATATATGATGTACAGCTCATTTATGCATATCAGTAATGTATTTTCTCTTCTCTTTTTATCACTTCTTTGATATCTGTAATTGGCACCGATGTCCCAAATCTCTACTGACTCTGAAAGAAAGTGTTAGTTGCTCAGTCGTGTCCAACTCTATGTGGCCCCATGGACTGTAACCCACCAGACTCCTCTGTCCATGGGATTTTCCAGGCAGGAGTACTGGAGTGGGTTGCCATTCCCTTCTCCAGGGGATCTTCCTGACCCAGGGATCAAACCCTGTTCTCCTCCATTGGCAGGCAGATTCTTTACCGTCTGAGCCACAAGGGAAGCCCCCTACTGACTCTAGGAGTTTCCATTATACACAGGTGATCACATCCTCATTTGATGCCATCAAGAGTTGAGATTTCCCAGTCCTGAGATATTCTGATGCTCTTCCTTGTGACCCAGAGCCAAGGAACATGTGTCCACTCTTGTCCTCCAATTGCACCCACATTCTTGCACATGACTCCAGACAACACACTCACTCCACCCATCCCTAAGAGTCCGTGCTGCCCAGGGACCTGGGAATCCAGAGAGAGTTCTCAGCAGCCTGGCTGAGGGCATGACGCGCACAGGCTGAGTGCAGGAGGGAAGGTGAGACTCAGACACAAAGACGGGGACACGGAACAGATGGCACAGGGACCCTGGGCCCTGGAGCCCGGGGTATTTGGGAACTAGGGGAGCAGGAGGGGAGGGGGCGGTGAAGGCTGACGGGGAGGTGCTAACCCAGCTCTTCTCCAGCACCTGCGGCTCATGACTCCCAAGCCGTCACATCTCCATTACCTTAGAAATGGCTAAACCAAGATTGCCTTCAGGCTCTGGCATTCTTTTCATGTCAAAATGGTATTTTTTGTGGTATTCAAGTCACGCAAAAGAATGCAGGCAACCCGAGTCAGTTTTGTCACAAAACTACAACCTAAACGCTAGTGGGCTTGAGGTTCACATGTCCGTGGGGGACCTTGTATTTCAGTTTCCACTAACTTTTCCCAATTAATCTGAAATTCCTTTTACAGAGCACACAAGCTTTCATGCTAGACATTGAAAGGAAGGCTAAAACTGCAGCTGCTGGGGAGAGGTGGCACACCGGTATGAATGGGCTTCAGGCAAAGCACACGTGGTCAGCTCTGTGGGTGCCAGGGGGCCGGGGAGGGGCCAGGGAGACACGCTGAAAGCAAATGCCCTGAGCTGAGCTTCACGGAACTTTTTTCAAGGTCTGTGCCCCTTATTTCTATCTATTCAGGGACACGTGAAGATTGTGGACAGGCATACTCCAAATCCTGTGTTGTGACAAGTGAGCAATCGCAGAGCCTTCTAGAAGCAGTTTCCAGACAGCAATATGGCTACTGGTATGCAAGGAGATCAAGCCAGTCAATTCTAAAGGAAATCAATTCTGAGTCTTCATTGGAAGGACTGACGCTGAAGCTGACGCTCCAGTACTTTGGCCACCTGATGCGAAGAGTCAACTCGTTGGAAAAGACCCTGATGCTGGGAAAGACTGAGGGCAGGAGGAGACGGGGGCGGCAGAAGACAAGATGGTTGAATGGCCTCATTGACTCGACCGACGTGAGTTTGAGCAAACTTAGGGAGATAGTGAAGAACAGGGAAGCCTGGTGTGCTGCAGTCCATGGGGTCACCAAGAGTCAGACCCGACTTAGGCACTGAACCACAACCATGACAGCATTTATAGTCTCTTAAATGCATATAGTATATTGCGCTCAGGTCTGGGGCTACAGCTCTGAGAAAAAGTGAAATTTAGAGCTCACAGACCCTGTCTTCTCCTAAAGGGATACACAAGAATCAGGCAGTTGCCACGCAGTCTGAAAAGTGCGGTCGCCATTCCAGTTTAATACACACTTTCACAGCAGGGTGGGGTCTCCTCAAAATTAAAACCAAACTCTTTGTATTTAACGCCTACCTCGCCGGATCTATCGTCAGTCCAAGAGGCAGGACTCGAGTCCCTCCTGTGGACTCACTGCACTGGCCTCTTGCCAGCAGACACTTAATAAATAATCGCTAAATATCTGAGCGAGGAAATGACTGGACCCTAGGTGAGAGGCAAGCGTGGAGAGTTAGGGACCATGAACTCTATTTCTGGGGTCAGGGAGGCTTTGCGGAAGAAGTGGTATTTACGCCGAATCCTCCAGGGAAATGGTGTGGGGCCGGAGAAAGAAACAGCAGCTCCTTTAAAGACTTGGAGGCAAGGCTGCTCAGCCCATCTGGTGAAACCGTGGACCTCGCGCCTGGCGTTCAGAGCGGCTGCTTTGTCCACGGAGGGCTTCAGTGCAAAACAGAAAACGATGTCATCACAAGGTGGATAAGGCCGACCAATTAGAAAAAAGAGCCTTTTCTTCCAGCGTGATCGAGTCTCTCACTGTGCACTGCGTCTTCCACTGCCCAGCTGGTCCAGCAGCCTTGGGAGCGGGGAGGAGGACGACCGGAACTGATCACCTGTCTTTAATAAGCAGTAGCCTTGGGGGCGGGGAGGCGGACGACCGGAACTGATCACCTGTCTTTAATAAGCGCAAGCGGATTCACAAGCAGCTTTTCTGACCCTGTAAGAATTTGAGCTTCATTCTGTGAGCAGTGATGATCTTTTGAAGAAATTAAACTTGGGAATGATGTTCCAACAGAACTTTATTCAGCAGGCACTTCTTGAGCTCCTGCTTAAGGGGGAGGCTCATGTTGATAGGGTATCTGTCCTGGTGGAACCTACAGTTTAGTGGTGAGAAAATGGGCTTTGAGGCCAGCCAGAGGGAGGAAGAGCCACTTAGACTAGAGAATCTTCTAACAGACCTGGTGAGGCAGACATAGATAGGGATGTCGGTTTCACAGATGAGAAAACAGAAGGAAGGGAGGTCAAGTAACTTACCCATGATCACGTAGTTTCAAACTCTTATCTATGTGATCATAAATCCCACAGAGAAAAGGCAAAATGCTGACTAATATGTCCTTACATAAATTTAAAGTGTGAATATAAGAAAGACAAATCACTAATTGCACACACACACACACACACACACCACACAGTCACACACACACCACACACACTCACATACACACCACACACACTCACATACACACATGTGAAATACAGCCTCACTTTCCAGAAAATGCAGCCTGGGAAATACTGTCAGAGTATGGCCAGTGGCCTAGCCTTAAACCCTATACAGGCTTACTCATTAGAGTGAATTCTGTTCTGGGTAAAAACATTCCATAATCACAGATCTCGCCTCCCAGCTTTGCTGGGCGCCTCACACGTGAACGCTATTCACAGGATCCCACAGCTGTAAAAAGCCAGTCCGAGTGCCTGATTTGGAACTCTCAAATGCAGTTGAGCAGTTTTGTGAATATCAGTTTTCTCTTCTTCTCTGGAAGTTGTCTAGGGGAGGAACTCTGTGTTCTGAAGTTTCATGACACCCATCGGTAAAATGTTCCCCTGGGTTCCAGCTCCATCTTATCTGCGTGAGTGTGGGTCCGTCTCTCCCTTCTTTGGTCCTCTGTTGGAAGGGAGATTGGAAAGGATCTTAAGTGCATTTCTTCTGTGAACTCAGTGAACCCCAGTTCCTTTGAAAGTTTACCCTAGGATTCATTTTCTGTCTTTATAAAGTATTCATTTCTCTTCTCTGAACTGTTTTGTTTCTAATTTCCTTTCTGAAAAAAAAAAAGTAGGCATATGTGTTTTGGGAAACAGAAAAGACAGCAATAGCAGTTACAGCTGATTCTCGTTATTGGTGGTACTGTGTTCTACAGAGTCGCTGTTGGAACATAGAATTGATGAAGACAGAACCATTGCTCCCAGGGGAAATAAAGGTTGGGTTCCTATGAGCCGCCGGTGACATTTGCATCAATCGACCAGTGTCTACCCTCATTTCATGTGTGTTTTGGGGTTTTTGCTGTTGTTTCTTTTCTACTTTTTAAATTTTTTACCTCTTTATTTTATACTGGAGTATAGGTGATTAGTGAAGTTGTTTTAGTTTCAGCCTACAACAAAGTGATTCAGTTACACATGTATCTCATGTAGCTACTCTTTTCCAAATTCCTTCCACATTTAGGTTGTTACATTGTATTGAGTAGAGCCTGTGCTAGGTCCTTGCTCTTTGTTGGTTATCCATTTTCAGTGAAGCAGTGTGTACATGTCAAAGCTCTGTTTTTTAAAGAAGGGTGGTAGGAGGGATGAGAATCTTCTGATCCACCTCGCCTATTTTACAGCCTGTGTGTTTTTGCTGAAATGCACTTAATGTCATGTATCACATTGATGCATTAACATTGAATTCACAGCCAGTGATGCTAGAATTCACACCTGAATGGAGCTTATGAAACATGCAGATTTTTTCCATAAGACATCTCACACAGACTCTGTGCTTAGGATACTAACCGGCCCTTGGACACTATGTTTGGGGGCCATTTTAGTATTATTATTATGTTTTTTTTGGCGGGTGGTGGGTCTTTGTTATTGCACATGAGCCTTCCCTAGTAGTGGCAGCAGGAGCTCCTTTCTAGTTGAGGTGCATGGGCTTCTCTTTGCAGTGGCTTCTCTTGTTGCAGAGCACAGGCTCTAGGCACAGGGGCTTCAGTAATTGTAGCACATGGGCTCAATAGCTGCAGCTCTCGGGCTCTAGAGCGTACGCTCAGTAGTTGTGGAGCATGGGCTCAGCTGCTTTGCAGCATGTGGGATCTTCCTGGACTAGGGATCGAACCTGTGTCTCCTGAATTGCAAGGTGGAGTTGGGGGCCATTTTAAACAATCACTCCAAAGAGCACAGAAATGCAAAGAATGTGGCCCCAAAGAGACAGCAGAGAGGAGACTTTATTAGCGTGAGAGCTGAAACAAGAAGCTGGGAACATGCCTGTTGGTAATTCATATGCTTCCTCATCCAGCACATGTTCATTAATCATCGTGAAAGTGCTGTGAGTATTGATCTGGAGGCTACAAATACATTTCAGCATGTAGGTGGATTTGCCTCTGTCTGTTCCATTAAGTGATCGGGGCCTTTTCCAGATGGTAGGGAAAAGGGTGTAAGGAGCGAACAGGGCATCTTTTGGAGACCCAAGAGACTGTTGAAAATAATTTATGAGAGATATGGTACTTGGACAGTAGCTCATAGCCTAAGGTAGAGAAACAGAATTCCCTGCACCTCCAGCAATCTATCTGCAGACCTCCTAGTGTGAAAAATGGCTTGCCGTAAAATGTGAGCATTGTCACCATGGACATATAATTATATTTTAATAAAAAATAGATTTATAACTCAACAGTAAACCATGAGATTAAGCGGCCCAGAAGCTGCTTTGAACTCGCAGCCATCAAACCCTGGCCTGCCCGCTTGTACTGGGCTCCTGAGGGAGGGGGTGATGGGAACACACTCACCCACAGTGGGCTGCAAGGGCTTCTGGGAGCCACCTTCTCTGACTGGCACTTACACTTCAAGGACCAGTGATGCATCAGAACTCCAATTTTGATAAACAAAAGTGAAATCCGTATTTAACAGAACATGACAAAAATCACTGATTTAAAAAATCTAAAGACTAATGGAAAAGTCCTGTCATGAAATCGACCTGAAACACGCTCTGCTGTAGTTCCCATTTGCTTTTGCTGCTCCAGCTTGACTATTAAAAATGATTTTTTTTCTCCTACTCGAACTAGCCTATAATTTGATTTCTAGGTTCTTCCAGGGTTGTGCTCTGAACAGAAGCAAAATGAAAATATTTCAGGGGCTTATTTGACAAGCATTGCGAAAGAAAACGCATGGCTATCTGTGGAGTCATAGGTTAAACCTATAAATTTATTTTATTAAACAGAAAGGGAATGGGTGAAATTTAAAGACACTGTAACCCTGACCCTGATTAGAATGACTAATATTCTTATCTGATTTATTCATTTAATTTTTGCTTAGAGACATCACATACACATCGATGGTAACCCCTTCTTTTTGGTAAGTTTTTATCTCTCTCAAGATTCTGATGTATTCAGTGATGAATTTGGATCCAAGCAAGTTTTTCCAAAAAATTCATAGACTTAAAACCACAAAGAATGCATTAGCATTTGAACTAAAGAAAGAAAAGTTAAAGTTGTAACATTTTCTCCAAGAGAGAACAGTTTTTCACAGTTTTTATATAATCTTTCAGAATATAACATCAAATATGTTTTTTATTTTATTATGTATTTTAAATATATACAATATATATTTAATATATTGTATATCTTAATATATACAATGTGTATAATTTTTAGTAACACAATAACAGTCTCCATTAATACTAGACTAGATCACTCTTCCAGATGTCTATTCATACTTGTAGTAATTGAGTTCATTTTTTTCCCAAACAATAAAATGTCTAATACAAATAAGTAAAGGTCGGATGAGTCTCAAATAACATGACCAGAGTACTCATAAAATTCGAAGAAGCTGAGTCAGATCATTTCAAGAGGACAAATGCAGTGCTTCTCCAAATTCAGTAAGTGGTGGAATGTAGCGATCTTGCCTTGTCTCTCCTCTGAGCCAAGCAACCTGGTGCTGTCAAGGCCGTCTTTCATCTCCTGCGCCTTCCACCAAGTGCTATATCACTCGAAGAAAAATGCATGACTTTCTTAATTAAAAGGAAAGTGAGTCTATGAAAATGAAGTTGAGCCTAACTGATCCTGATTCTTTCACTCAGACTATGAACAGGCCGAAGAAGCTGCTGTAAGATGTGACTTATTGACCATAGCTGTTGTGACTCATGGACATGTTTTTTTTTTCTTCGTTATCTTATAATGGAAGGTTGTTGGGTGCAGCCTTAAAGCAGAATGAGAAAATCAACAGAATGTTCTTGGAATGACTGCTGACAAACTTTCTTTTATTTGTCTCTGTTCTCATTAGGGGAAAGAGAGGACAGGTCACTTTCAGAAGGATTAAAAGGTCAAAGGTCTTGGTGAAGGGACGTCTACACAAGCCTTTAGAAAGCTGTTATCAGAGGATCAGCTATAATAGAAAATCATCCTCGGGCTAATCCTCTGCCTGGATCCAAAGAAAGCGCTTTACCTTCCCCCCGCCGCCACCGCCTTTTTCCTTTACAGCAGCCATATTCCACAAAAGCCTCTCACTTTGCCCTGATGTCTTAACGCAAGTTTACAGGATCCAAGTTCTCTTCTCCCCAGCTCTCTCCCCTTTTCTCAGTATCCTCTGGTCTCCAAGCCTAGCCCTTCCTCACTCTGTCCATTTCCTGCCTTTCTCTCACCTCTTACTGTCTTTGCTGGATATTATCTGGGATTCCTCATAAAGCCTTCGTGGCCTCCACAACAACTCACATCTTGAGCAGATGCAGGACCTTTCCTAAGAGAAAAAGGACGCTGACTTCAGGATGGGCATAAAGACCATCTGGTCTACCTGCCTGCTTCCCAGGTGGCTCAGTGGTAAAGGATCAATCTGCCAATGCTGGAGATGCTAGAGACTGAAGTTTGATCCCTGGGTTGGGAAGAACCCCTGGAGCAGGACATGGCAACCCACTTCAGTATTCTTGCCTGGAGAATCCCATGGACAGAGGAGCCTGGTGGGATACAGTCGCTGGGGTAGTAAAGAGTCGGACACAATTGCGCAACTGAGCACGCACACATGGTCTTCTTACCTTCTTGGTAAACAAAATCCATGATATTGGATTTTAGGTGCACAAAAATTTTAAAGGTGAACAAAATCCATGAAATTGCCTGAATTCATGCAGCCAGCTAGTGGCTGAGCCTAGA
Organism: Bos indicus x Bos taurus; assembly: GCF_003369695.1. Taxonomy (NCBI): domain Eukaryota; kingdom Metazoa; phylum Chordata; class Mammalia; order Artiodactyla; family Bovidae; genus Bos; species Bos indicus x Bos taurus. Next base: position 45,241,540 of record NC_040098.1, on the reverse strand, counting down.
CTAGGACTCAGAATTGTTAATTCTCTATGGCCTCTAATAATGACTGGACATTGGTTATAAAGTCCTTTAGATCATTAAGCTGCTCTGCTAATTGAACATAGTTAACCCAGTGGGCGAAACTGCTGCTGTGTTGTCTAATGCCAACGGAATGAGACTGGGGTGGCACATGTGTTGGCAAGCTGCACCTTAAGAGGGGTGGGCGTCTGCTTTGCACACAGAGCCCCATGATCTACACTCGTGGCCAGAGGCTTTAGTCACTACTCTACAAGGAGCAAGTGGACATCTCACCATCTCAGAGCAGACGTCACCAAGATGCCCTCTTCTCCTCCTCATCAGTGCACCCTGTGAACCATTGCTCACCAGGAGAGTGAGTAAGATAGAAACTGAGGAAACCACACAGTGGGTGCGTAGGTTTGACAGGAATTTACATAACACTATAGAAAAAGAAACCCAGGAAAGGCATCAGCTTTGCTGGGGCTCTCTTCCTTTCCCTCCCAGTTGGGGACAGAACCAGGAGGACCTGTTGCTCCACGGAGCTCTGTGCTCCTCGGTCATCAGTCACAGAGGACGGGAGCCTACCCAGACATTTGCGTTTAGAGTTAGAGAGTTGACACTTGGTAATGATGCTGAGTGTGCCTTGTTATTCACTTCTTGTGGTTGGAAAAATCCTCCTAATATCAAACATTAGAATAAAGCACCACCTTGTGGTCTGATGCATTTATTAAAGTGACAAAATCTGAGAGCTGAGACTGGAAATGCTCCCCCAGCTGGTGGCAGAGAAGCCGAGGTCTGAACGCTGGCTCCAGGGTGGCTGATGGGAAGCTGGAGCCCTGCAGTGTCTGCAGATTCTCGGATCAGGTAACAACAGCATCACCTTCCAGGGTGTGAGTTTCATGTTTCTGACACTAAAATACTGTGTTATTTACATAGTGGAACCAATTTAATCCCTTCAAAACCACAGGGAAATGGGTCTTAATATTTGAACTTTGTAGGTTGAGGCTGAGGTCAGTACATGATCAAATGCACTTAGTGCTGAGCTTGGGTTTGAGGTCAAGCTCTTTGGACATAAAAGTGAGACCCCCATAGACGGCAGCCCACCAAGCTCCCCCATCCCTGGGATTCTCCAGGCAAGAACACTGGAGTGGGTTGCCATTTCCTTCTCCAATGCATGAAAGGGAAAAGTGAAAGTGAAGTCGCTCAGTCGTGTCTGACTCTTAGCAACCCCATGGACTACAGCCTACCAGGCTCCTCTATCCATGGGATTTTCCAGGCAAGAGTACTGGAGTGGGGTGCCATTGCCTTCTCCCTTAAACACTGCTCTGCTGATCCCCAAACCAAGACCAAGGGCAAGGTCTACTTCAAGCTCACTCTCCTAGGGGACTGTGGCTCTGGGCTCTAAATCAAAGCAAGAACTACTGAAAAGTGAAAGTAATTCAGTTGTGCCTGACTCTTTGAGACCCCATGCACCATACAGTCCATGGAATTCTCCAGGCCAGAATACTGGAGTGGGTAGCCTCTCCCTTCTCCAGGGGATCTTGCCCACCCAGGGATCGAACCCAAGTCTCCCGCATTGCAGGCAGATTCTTTACCAGCTGAGCCACCAGGGAAGCCCAAGAACACTGGAGTGGGTAGTCTATGCCTTCTCCAACAGATCTTCCCGACCCAGGAATTGAACCAGGTTCTCCTGCATTGCAGGTGGATTCTTCACCAGCTGAGCTACCAGGGCAGTCCCTAAAACAGCTGAAGTCTTAGCTTAAAGTTCACTCAGAGGGTTGGAAGTAACCCATTCCCCAAGTTTCTTTGGTAAGGAAATTCTGCACTCAGAGAGAATCCACTGGTGCCCATCCACTGTCTGAGATGTCAAGAGGGGAGGGATTTTGAGGATGGGCAGAGAGCAACTGGGGCTTCCCTGGTGTCTCAGCTGGTAAAGAATCTGCCTGCAATGCAGGAGACCCCAGTTTGATCCCTGGGTTGGGAAGATCCCCTAGAGAAGGGAATGGCTACTCACTCCAGTATTTTTGCCTGGAGGAAGAGCCTGGTGGGCTACAGTTCATGGGGTCACAAAGAGTCGGACACAACTGAGCAACTAACATCTTCACTTCACTTAAGAGAGCAAATGAGCCAGCAACCAGACCCTAAATCATTTCATGAAGAAATAAAACCGGGAAGAGATATTTAACAGATATGCACTTGTACCACCAGAGTGCTTACCGTTACAGTGCTTTCCTGAACCATGATATTTTAGCTTCTTTAAAAAGTAGTTATTTTGTCATAGAGTTTGTTTTAAAGGGAGAGTTGGAATGTCTGTCTGACTGGTGTATAAGGTAAGCAGGGAGTAGTAAGAAGGATAAAATATTTATAGAAAGGAGACCTCACCCTGTCTTGTTCCTGGGACAGTGTGAGCATCCTTGTGCAAGTCACTTCCTCATCTCGGGGCCTCAGTGATCTCATTTGTAGAACAGGGGGATGGACTTGATGAAAAGGTAGCTGGTTCTAAAATAGAGCGCAACACAACCGTGGAAAATCCGAGTGGAGAACCTCAGCTTTCTCCATTTCCTTAGAAAGTCTGTCCTGCCCTTGTTTCTTCCTATTCTCAGCTGAATCTGCTGCTAATTTTGGTCACACAGTGAGTCGCACACAGAGATGTCTGATAACACCCTCTAATGATGATGATTTGGGGGCATACATGAGTCTCTTTTTCCAGAGGCGGTAAATCCCCACAATTAATGACTTCCTTGTCCCTTTGCATGCAGTGGAAATCCAAGCAGTGATTTCAAAAGTTCTATAAAAAGAGGAAGCACTGCTATAGCTGGCTTTCCTTGGAAGGTTACTGTGTGACATCAAGGCAGAGCCTGTTTGTTTCAAAGCCTCTCCCCGTCTCTTCCTTCCTGTGCTCTCACTCTGGAGGTCTCTTTGTTGAGCCCTTTTTAAAAAACAGATCATCTGGACTAGAGGAGACCCCAGAACAGGACTGTCCAGTGAACTTCGTGTAGTGCTGAAATGGAGTTTGTGCTTTGCATATGGCAGTCCGTCAACAACCACCAGTGGTAGGTGACTGCTGAGCATTTGAAATGAGGCTCGTAAGCCCGTGGGCTGATGTTCCATTTTATTTAATTTTAGTTTATTTAACTCTTAATTTAGGTTGCCGACATATGCCTCAGTTCAGTTCAGTCACTCAGTCGCGTCTGACTCTTTGCAACCCCATGAATCACAGCACACCAGGCCTCCCTGTCCATCACCAACTCCTGGAGATCACCCAAACTCATGTGCATTGAGTCGGTGGTGCCATCCAGCCATCTCATCCTCTGTCGTCCTCTTCTCCTTCGGCCCCCAATCCCTCCCAGCATCAGAGTCTTTTCCAATGAGTCAGTTCTTTGCATGAGGTGGCCAAAGTATTGGAGTTTCAGCCTCATTATCAGTCCTTCCAATGAACACCCAGGACTGGTCTCCTTTAGGATGGACTGGTTGGATCTCCTTGCGGTCCAAGGGACTCCCAAAAGGCTTCTCCAATACAACAGTTCAAAAGCATCAATTCTTCGGCACTCAGCTTTCTTCACAGTGCAACTCTCATATCCATACATGACTACTGGAAAAACCACAGCCTTGACTAGATGGACCTTTGTTGGCAAAGTAATATCTCTGCTTTTGAATATGCTATCTAGGTTGGTCATAACTTTCTTTCCAAGGATTAAGCGTCTTTAAATTTCATGGCTGCAATCACCATCTGCAGTGATTTTGGAGCCTCCAAAAATTAAGTCAGCCACTGTTTCCCCATCTATTTGCCATGAAGTGATGGGACCAGATGCCATGATCTTCGTTTTCTGAATGTTGAGCTTTAAGCCAACTTTTTCACTCTCCACTTTCACTTTCATCAAGAGGCTTTTGAGTTCCTCTTCACTTTCTGCCATAAGGGGGGTGTCATCTACATATCTGAGGTTATTGATACTTCTCCCGGCAATCTTGATTACAGCTTGTGCTTCTTCCAGCCCAGTGTTTCTCATGATGTACTCTGCATGTAAGTTAAATAAGCAGGGTGACAATACACAGTCTTGATGTACTCCTTTTCCTATTTGGAAACAATCTGTTGTTCCATGTCCAGTTCTAACTGTTGCTTCCTGACCTGCTTACAGGTTTCTCAAGAGGCAGGTCAGGTGGTCTGGTATTCCCATCTCTTGAAGAATTTTCCACAGTTTATTGTGATCCACCCAGTCAAAGGCTTTGGCATAGTCAATAAAGCAGAAATAGATGCTTTTCTGGAAGTCTCTTGCTTTTTCCATGATCCAGCGGATGTTGGCAATTTGATCTCTGGTTCCTCTGCCTTTCCTAAAACCAGCTTGAACATCTGGAAGTTCACAGTTCACATATTGCTGAAGGCGGGCTTGGAGAATTTTGAGCATTACTTTATTAGCATGTGAAATGAGTGCAATTGTGCGGTAGTTTGAGCATTCTTTGGCATTGTCTTTATTTGGGATTGGAATGAAAACTGACCTTTTCCAGTCCTGTGGCCACTGCTGAGTTTTCCAAATTGGCATATTGAGTGCAGCACTTTCACAGCATCATCTTTCAGGATTTGAAATAGCTCAACTGGAATTCCATCACCTCCAACTAGCTTTCTTCGTAGTGATGCTTTCTAAGGCCCACTTGACTTCACATTCCAGGATGTCTGGCTCTAGGTCAGTGATCACACCATCGTGATTATCTGGGTCATGAATCTCTTTTTTGTACAGTTCTTCCGTGTATTCTTGCCACCTCTTCTTAATATTTTCTGCTTCTGTTAGGTCCATACCATTTCTGTCCTTTATCGAGCCCATCTTTGCATGAAATGTTCCCTTGGTATCTCTGATTTTCTTGAGGAGATCTCTAGTCTTTCCCATTCTATTGTTTTCCTCTATTTCTTTGCATTGATCACTGAGGAAGGCTTTCTTATCTCTCCTTGCTATTCTTTGGAACTGTGCATTCAGATGCTTATATCTTTCCTTTCCTCCTTTGCTTTTCATGTCTCTTCTTTTCACAACTATCTGTAAGTCCTCCTCAGACAGCCGTTTTGCTTTTTTTGCATTTCTTTTCCATGGGGATGGTCTTGATCCCTGTCTCCTGTACAATGTCATGAACCTCATTAATAGTTCATCAGGCACTCTATCTATCAGATCTAGTCCCTTAAATCTATTTCTCACTTCCACTGTATAATCATAAGGGATTTGATTTAGGTCATACCTGAATGGTCTATTGGTTTTCCCTACTTTCTTCAATTTAAGTCTGCATTTGGCAATAAGGAGTTCATGATCTGAGCCACAGCCAGCTCCCGGTCTTGTTTTTGCTGACTGTATAGAGCTTCTCCATCTTTGGCTGTGAAGAATATAATCCATCTGATTTCGGTGTTGACCATCTGGTAATGTCCATGTTTACAGTCTTCTCTTGTGTTGTTGCAAGTGGGTGTTTGCTATGACCAGTGCGTTCTCTTCGAAAAGCTCTATTAGTCTTTGCCCTGCTTCATTCCATATTCCAAGGTCATATTTGCCTGTTACTCCAGGTGTTTCTTGACTTCCTACTTTTGCATTCCAGTCCCCTATAATGAAAAGGACATCTTTTTTGGGTGTTAGTTCTAGAAGGTCTTGTAGGTCTTCAAGTCACTCTACTGGGCGACGTCACTTTCATTTTGAGCTTCCCTGGTAGCTCAGACGGTAAAGCGTCTGTCTGCAATGTGGGAGACCCGGGTTCGATCCCTGGGTTGGGAAGATCTCCTGGAGAAAGAAATGGCAACCCACTCCAGTACTCTTGCCTGGAGAATCCCACGGATGGAGGAGCCTGGTAGGCTACAGCCCATGCGGTCGCAAAGAGTCGGACATGACTGAGCAACTTCACATATGCCTAGTTGTTATCATATTAATGAGTACAGAGTTATAATATGTTATAAAACAGATCTTTGTTGCAAGACTTCGTGGTTTTTCTAGGATGTCAAGGATATATTATAAAAGAGCTATCCTTAATCCTGGCTTTTTAAGCAGACCTTCAAAAGATGATGATTGAGGGGTGGTGGGGGAACATATATGCTTTTTTGTTCTTGAAAACAGGATGTTAAAAATATAAAGGGGATCAGTCTTTGTAAAATGCAGTCTATCTTTGAGATAGTTGGATGGTGTCACCAACTCAATGGACATGAGTTTCAGCAAGCTCCAGGAGACGGAGAAGGACAGGGAAGCCTGTGCTGCAGTCCATGGAGTCGTAAAGAGGCAGACACTTGAGCTACTGAACAACCACAGTCTTTGAGATAACTGGGTTTTTCCTTAATTTTACACTAAATGATAGAAAAGAAATCCTGGCTTGAGTCCATGGAAATAGAACTTATTCTTTAGTTTTAAGTAGAAAGAGAAGTATTTTCTTACCTTGTTGATTTTTTCTTTCCAATCAATACTCAAATTTGAATGTGATCTTAGAATGTCTTTCAGCTAATGAATATTTTTTGTGTCAAACATTTAATGATAAAAATAGATCCTAGGACTTCCCTGGTGGTGTGGGGGATAAAAGTCTGCCTGCCTATGCAGAGGACACAGGTTCAATTCCCGATCCAGAAGATGCCACATACCATGAAGCAACTAAGACTGTGCACCACAGCTGCTGAAGCCTGCATGCTCTGGGGCCCTCAAGCCACAATTACTGACAGCCACATGCTAGGGTCTATGTGGCACAGCGAGAGAAGCCACTGCAGTGAGAAGCCTGTACTCCACTACTAGAGAGTAACCCCTGCTCTCTGAACCCAGGGAAAGCCCGTGTGCAGCAGCAAAGACCTAGCACGGCCAAATAAGCAAGTAAATAAATAAATATAAGCAGTGTGTACATGTCAAAAAAAAAGACTGCAATGAAATAAAATTTTTAAAAAAGATCCTATACTTCTAAGTAAGAATTATAGAAAGGTGTATTTTCCCCTAAAATATTTGACTGTAGAATAAACTAAAAAAAAAAAAAAAAACAGTGAAATTCTCAATGCTTTATTATATAACTCCTATCCTAAATAAGCTCACTTTACATTCCAAGTATGTTTCTAATTAATTAGCCCAGGATTTCTCAACTGGAACAAGCATTGGGCAACATCATATCCATTAATCTCAAAATAAAGCCTTTATCCTCCACCAATATAAAGAGGCTTACTGATAGGTAACAGTCCTGAGAAAGTGACTCCTGTGTTGGAAGAAAAGACTAAAAACATCCTGTAAACAATTTTGATAAATGCACAGAAGCTCTTACGAGAAGGCATGTTGAGGTATTTCAAAATCCGTGGTGGCAGCGAACAAGCAAGAGATTTGACTGTCACCTGCATGAAGCAGCGGTGCCTCAGTGTCTTCGCTTATCCCGGCCATGACAAAGTTTTCAAGAGGGGACCACATGGCTTTATGATGACAACACGCAGACACTGTTACCCTAGGGGACCAGAGCTCTATTTGAAAGATGCTTCCTACACTTTTAACCTTGGTGCATAAAATCGTTCCCACTCCAGAAAGTGACTTCAGACCCCCAAACTACATTACCTGAGATCAAGCAGCTGTACTCAAATACAAATGAATGGAAATCAATTTTAGAACCAAAGTGCTGCAGAAAACAAACAAAGGCAGCCCATGCTTCTTTTTTTATCCTCACATTTATTTATGTAAAAGTTTTAAAATATATCTATTTATTTTTGGCTGGGCCGGTCTTCATTGCTACGCACTGACTTTCTCTGGCTGTGGCCAGTGAGGGCGACTCTCTAGTTTTGGTGCTCTGGCTTCTCACCTCCTTGGCTTCTCTTTTCATGCACAGCACAGGCTCTAGGGTGTGAGGGCTTCAATAGTTGTGACATACAGGCTTAGTTGCCCCCACTGGCATGTGGAATCTTCCTGGACCAGGGATCCAACCCATGTCCCTTGCACTGGCAGGTGGATTCTTAACCGCTGGACCATGAGGAAAGTCCTAAACTAACCATGCTTTGATAGTTTCAGGTAGACAGCAAAGGGACTCAGCCATACATATACAAGCATCCATTCTTCCTCAAACTCCCCTCCCATCCAGGCTGCCACATAACATTGAGCAGAGTCCCCTGTGCTGTACAGTAGGACTTGTTGGTTATCCGTTTTAGATATAGCAGTGTGTCCATGTCAATTTCCTGGCATTTTGTCTTTTCAGGGGACTGCATGTTTAAGGGGATGTAGACGTTTCGCTGGGGCCTGAAGGCACAGTTGCGCCATGATGAAAACAGCCCAGATCCCAGCGGGGTCACTTCCCAAGCCCTGAGTCATTGGTCCCCTAGAGGAAGCTGAGGCCCCTTCCAGCCCACGCCCTGCCTGCTAAGTGGCTGCAGAGGAGGAGGGAATATTTTGCACCATTGAACAAGAGCTGCCCGCGACTTAGAGACCGTCAGAGCCACGAGGAAGCTGGTGGACAGCATTTGTCAGAGTTACCAAAGAACACACACGAAGAGCAAACCTTTTCCAGGGTTGACTAATATAATCCTCAGGCGGCTGAGTGTCCTCATAGGAGAGGGCCCCTCCTCTGAGAACCTGGTTGATGCCAACCGTGGGTAAAGCAGGGACATGTAGCTTTCCTAGGAAGAGATACTGAGACTCTTTGATTACAATCAGCTTTGATCCGAGGCAGTAGTGTGCACACAGAAGTGATATTGAAAATGAAACAGTGCCAGCAAGGGTTGCAACAAGGCATTACCTTCAGATCTGCCTGACAAGGTTTCCCAACTCCTCAGTGAAGATGAATTAGAACTTATGTGAGAACAACACTCTGTTTCATTTCTTGATTTATGTATACAGTGCAGAGGCCAATTGTTTGAAGAAGCGTATATCTCAGTTGGGTCTGCTGAGTCATCCTCAATTGATCTTCTAGTAGTTGGTATAAAATTTCAACTTTTAGAAACTTCTTCAGGATCAGTTAGGCTGACGCACAGCAAGACCCACATTGGCTGAAGAACCCCAATCAACCATTGCTGTTAAATTCTGGGCACAGAATAGGGCAAGGTACATAAGAACATACCTTGTTCAGAATGACACCTCAATGCTTGCTCTTTTCTTGCTGTGATACATGTGACAGTCTCTGTAATCATTGTTCACTTGCCTAAACTCATTTAAAAATATACATGGAACTGCTGATCATTCCTGAAAGTTTATGTCCCTCTTCTTCCTCAATCACAAAACCTCTGAATGCTAGCAGCCATGACCACCTAGAAGAAAAACTGTCTTCCTGCCTTCCAATATCCATTTTCCCCATCATCCTTGAGGAAAGAATCAAGGGCTATAAATAGTAGTGTGTATATCTAGGAAGTGTCACTAAAGGAGAGGCTGTAGCCTTATTCTGCCTCCTTTTTTTTCTGTATTTCCTGCTGCCTGGAATACAGATATGATGGCTGGTGCTGAGTCCTGATGAGAATAATAGAACATCAGGGTAGAAAGTATGGGGGGGCCCTGATTACAATGGTCTCATCATTCCAGTCCTGGATCAGCCACATTCGCATAAGAGATTATACAAATGTTCCTCTCATTTAAGCCAATTTTATTCTAACTTTTCAATCACTCTCAGTTGAACCTGATCCCAGTTCCTCCAGGAAAACATTTTCACTCTGAAAAAACTATGGATATACATATTGAGCAGACATCTTAGAAAGTCATGGTGGGAGGAGAGATGGGCCAGAAAAGGAAGGGATGCAGGCTCGGTACTTACATAATAGAAATTATTTGCAAGAGTCATAGCTCTGCATTTTTCCCTTATGAGACTGCCCAAAGCGCTATGGTTGGTGGAATATCAAAATAATTGCTCATCTGTTTTCTTTCTTCAGAAATGAAATGCAGTTCAGAGTGGAAACCAGGCCTTTCTTTTCTTAATCATTCCGTAGGAGACAATTACATGAGTAACACCTCTTTGAAGACTCAATCCTCATTTCTACTCTCTTACATTCCCCAGCAAAGGTTTATCTTAAGCCACATTTGCAAATTGCTTCAACACATATGCCTGGTACAAATTTAAACTCAGGAAAGCAGGGAAACCCAGGGTGCGGTGGTAGGAATCGCTCTTCGAACAGTTCAGTGTGCACTGTGGGCTGCCCCATCTTTTGAGCTTTCCCATAAAAGGCTTGAGAAAAGGAAGTTAAACCGCAATCCCATTAGGTAATAGGCTGTGCATTAATATCATTTATCTGGAATGAGGAAGGGAAAGACTCAGCTTTGAAAGATTTTCCTCAACAGTATATTCCCCTTTGCTACAAAGCTGTCCCTGAGACATCAGGTGAAACACAGGAGGAAAACTGCAGACCTTCATCTTATACCAAGCACTTTCCCGAGGCAAGCAATCTTTTGGAATTTGGAAAATGTTTCTCAATAGATGGTGCAATTTGACAGCCAGTGCTCACCAGGCTGATTTCCAACTCAGGGACTGGAAATGGACATGACAAATAGTGGTGAGGGGCTTTGACTTAGACCAGAATCCCTCATACTCTTAAAATTTTTTGAGGAACCCCCCCAAAAGCTTTTGTTTATGTAGGTTATATTTAAAATATTAGAACTAATACTGAAAATATTTAAAACACTAATTTTTGTTTAAATAGCAATGAGAAAATACATTAAAATAAAATAATTTTAGTGAAGTCAAAACTGAAAGAAATTTAAGATATTTGTTTAAAAATAACTGATAAACTGTGCAACTTTTAGCAAAAAATAACTGATTTTAATGAAACTAATTATGTTTTCTGAATGGATCTTTTGCCCGAGCATGATTTTGCCATATAATGACTCGATCATGGGAAAATTTTTCTTCACTGGGTGAATATTTGAGCTTCCAAATATTGAATATACAATATTTTTTAAAAATTACATTTATTAATATCAATGAGCTCATTAGAAAAATATTTAAGCATCAGGAGGTTATCAAGCTCGAATTTTTATCTTTGGCACAAATAATGTCTGTCATTTTCCTTGAAGTGACAAGCTCTTTTTATTTACTCTCAAGAAAAATTCTGTCAAAAAGATAGTTTAAATAACAATAGTTTATTGTCAACTGTCTTGGTGGCGCTGTGGTAAAGAAGTCACCTGCCAACGAAGGATATGCAAGAGACACAGGTTTGACCTCTGGGTCGGGAAGATTCCCTGGGAAGGAAATGGCAACCCACTCCAGTATTCTTGCCTGGGAAATCCCATGGACAGAGGAGCCTGGTGGGCTACAGTCCAGGGGTTGCAAAGAGTTGGACATTACTGAGCGATTGGGCACGCATGTCTTTCAGAGAAAAATGCTGTTCCATGAAAGAGTAGGCTATTTTAGCTTGCAACTCAAAACTGCATATGTGCTGGAGTATAGTTGTTGAAGTGCTTTATGCATGCTTCCTATTTTATCTCGTAGAATATTGAAAAAGACTCTGGTCAAGGGTCAAGGTTAACTAAGTTAATCATTTTCCTGTTTTATCGAGGACATGAGATAGTCTCCTCCCCCCAACCCCGCCACTTTCCTTGTGAGTTCATTGTGACAAAAAAAAAAAAAAAAAAAATATATATATATATATATATATATATATATATATATATATAGACTACTGATGTAGGCTGGAGCCCTTGCCTCGATTGTTATTAATACTAAGGCAGCAGCTATTATACCTAATTTTGCTTTTGGGCAACTAGTGCAAATGTCAACACAATGAAAAAGGCAAATGACTTCTTAGTATTATTATGAAAATCATTTTCCTTTTCTGGACCAGAACAAGGATCTCAGAGAATCCCTGGGTGAATCAGATTACACTTTAAGAATGGCTATGGTAGGGGTTTCTAGTATTAAATTAAGACCCATCGACATCACATGGATGAAGTTTACAATAATAGGGTCTTTTAACTGTCTTTTCTGCACTGTCTTTCCCATCAGAAACAAATAAACAAGGAGAAAAATGTTACAAACATTTATGATGACTGCTATAATCTAAAACTGATCAATATACAAGAAATATCTTACCAATAATTATTAATGTAAAAAAGTCTCAGAATATCTTTTAAAAATTTTCTATCCCTGAACACATTTCAGAATTTTAGAGGTGACAGTAACAATAATAATATAATGATAGAATAATAGTAATGAATAAGTACAAAATCTCCTTTGGGTGAATTTTCAATTCAGTTCAGTTCAGTTCAGTTCAGTCACTCAGTCATGTCTGACTCTTCGCGACCCCATGAATCGCAGCACGCCAGGCCTCCCTGTCCATCACCAACTCCCGGAGTTCACTCAGACTCACATCCATCAAGTCAGTGATGCCATCCAGCCATCTCATCCTCTGTCGTCCCCTTCTCCTCCTGCCCCCAATCCCTCCCAGCATCAGACTCTTTTCCAATGAGTCAACCTTTGCAAGAGGTGGCCAAAGTACTGGAGTTTCAGCTTTAGCATCATTCCTTCCAAAGAAATCCCAGGGCTGATCTCCTTCAGAATGGACTAGTTGGATCTCCTTGCAGTCCAAGGGACTCTCAAGAGTCTTCTCCAACACCACAGTTCAAAAGCATCAATTCTTCGGTGCTTAGCCTTCTTCACAGTCCAACTCTCACATCCATACATGACCACAGGAAAAATCATAGCCCTAGACGGACCTTTGTTGGCAAAGTAATGTCTCTGCTTTTCAATATGCTATCTAGGTTGGTCATAACTTTCCTTCCAAGGAGTAAGCGTCTTTTAATTTTATGGCTGCAGTCACCATCTGCAGTGATTTTGGAGCCCCCAAAAATAAAGTCTGACACTGTTTCCACTGTTTCCCCATCTATTTCCCATGAAGTGATGGGACCGGATGCCACGATCTTCGGATGCCATGATCTTCTGGGTGAATTTTAAGCAGCTCTTTTCCTAAAGATTTGTATTATCAAAAATATTCATTTATGTATTTATTAATTTTGGCTGTTTTGGGTCTTAGTTGCCCGGCAGCACATGAGATCAGATCCCCGGACCATGGACTGAATGAGTGTCCCCTGCAGTGGAAGGCAGATTCTTAACCATTGGACCACCAGGGAAGCCCCTTACATTGTTTTATTTTAACTTGAAAAAAACTCTGCGCTGCAGTTGTGCAGGACTTCATATCCCCTTCATTTTGCAGGTCAAGAGTCTAAGAAAATGAGATTCACTTACAGACAAAGGAAAAGGGCGGTGGAACCAAAATTTCCTTCGTGTGTGTGTGTTAAGTCGCTTCAGTCATGTCTAACTCTTTGTGACCCTATGGACAGTAGCCTGCCAGGCTCCTGCATCCATGGGATTCTCCAAGCAAGAATACTGGAATAGGTTGCCATGCCCTCCTCCAGGGGATCTTCCTTGCCCAGGGATCGAACCCGCTTCTCTTACTTTTCCTATATCATCAAGCGGGTGTTTTTTTACCACTAGTGCCACCTGGGAAGCCCGGCCACCAGGGGTTCTTTCTTCCTGGTTCACATTTGAAAGCCTTTTAGTTTTTTACCACTCCGAACCACTTGGTCCATCGGGCCTCTGCAGGCATGTTTCACTTCAATAAAAAGAGATGATTCCAATAAACTCAGTGCAGAAATCCCTGAGGCAGAGTGTGCCAAATAACTGAAAACCTGCAGGGATAGTGTGACTCCCCTGAGATTTTCCAGTTTCTATTTCTGCTGATAGGCTGAAGTGTATAGAAAGGAAGAAACTCTCTCAGCCTGGGTTGGATCACTGGCTAAATTTGGAGTTCCAGATTAAAGAAACACCCTTGGATGACAGGGCCTTCCATCCCTGGTATCCTGGAGGGGCTCATTCTGAAACTACACATGTGTGTTTCCTTCCTCTTTGGAACCAGAGGGGAAACTTGGCTAAGACGTCTGCTGCCCTTGGCCTCTTGTGAGTGATGGGGATACTATTTGGAGATTTAGGCAGAAAGTGATGAAGGGGAAGAGGATGTGGGTGGGGACCAGTGATGAGTGGAAGAGAATGAAATGTGAGCTGGTCGCGCCATAAGTAGAAGCAGTTTTAAAACCTTGCATTTGTATTTCCCAGCCTGGTACAGGTAACAGAATCTTCCCTACCTGTCACCAGTGAGTAATTGCCATAACAATGCTGTATTTATGTGACCCATGTTTTACCTCCCAAAGGCAGAGGAAGATCCTCAAAGAAACACATAGACCTCCAGTGGTGTGTATGGACAAGGGACTGTTTTCCCTCTTCTGTGTCATACAGTCATTTTCTCTTGAAAATATTCATTTCTTTCCCATCTTATTTCCTTCATGCTCTACACTCTTTATGTCCTAGTCCTGGTTCTAAAAGGAATACACAAGGGAAGTGTTTTTGAGTGGAGCCTGCTTGACCCAAGCCAGCTGAGAGTCCTCTTCTCTCACCTCGTGTCTCAGGGGTCAGAGAGAGATCACAAGAATACATGTTACTCAGATGCAATCACTTCTTACTGATGAAAAACAGCTTGCCTGGGTGGAAAACCATTTTCTCAGACAGTGATTTGCCTAGGAGTTGCAATGACATTGTGCTTTTGTGCCAAGAATATCAATCAGGCCAAAAGTCCCTCTCCCATGAAAGGCAGGTGAGATCCTGGGCGTGCCCATCCACGCATTTGTAATCCTTGTGTTTGGTGGTAGTGTAAATGTCAAGGAGGAATACTGGGATCATTCTGCCATTATTTGGTTTTCCTATCTCCCCTACCCTCACTCCTTTTATATAGTCTCTTGACTTCCTCCCCACCCATCTCGATTCTGTTGTTTCTGGCTTTATTATTCTCAGTTTAAAAGTGTGAGTCCTTTGGGATGAAAGGTGATATAAAATCTAGGAAGGATGGAGAAGCATCTTACAGAAGAAAGGAAAGGGCTCTGGACCATGGTGCATTAAAAAAAAACTTGTCAAAATTGGAGAACTTTTGTGTAACCATTTTAATATTGAAGATGGAAGAAAAAAAGCAACATTTTCAGTATATTATGGTCTATTATTTCAAGAAAGGTAAAAAAAGCAACTGGAACTAAAAAAAACACGTGTGCATTGTATGGAGAAGGTGCTCTGACTGATCGAACATGTCAAAAATGCTTTGCAAGGTTTTGTACTGGAGATTTCTCTCTAGATAATTCTCCACAGTTGGGCAGACCGGTTGAAGTCAGTAGAGATCAAATTGAGACACTGAGAACAATCAATGTTATACCATGTGAGAGATAGCCAACATGCTCAAAATGTTACAATCAAGTGCTGAAAATGATTTGCACTAGCTTGGTTATGTTAATCACTTTGATGTTTGTGTTTCATATAAATTAAGCAAAAAAAACCTTTCTTGACAGTATTTCCACCTGTGATTCTCTGCTCAAATGTAACGAAAACTTTTCATTTTTAAAACAAAATGTGACAGGTGATGAAAAGTGGATATTGTACAATATAGAGGAATGAAACAGATCATGGGGCAAGTAAAATGACCAACCAACAACCATATCAAAGGCCGGTCTTCATCCAAAGAAGGTGACGCTGTGTATATGGTGAGATTGAAAGGAAGTCCTCGGCTATGAGCTCCTTCTGGGAAGCCAAATGATCAATTCCAACAAGTACTGCTCCCAATTAGACCAGCTGAGAGCAGCACTCCATGAAAAGCATCCAGAATTAGTCAACAAAAAATACGCATAATATTCCATCAGGATAACACAAGACCACATGCTTCTCTGATGAGCAGGCAAAAACTGTTAGGGCTTGGCTGAGAAATTCTGATTCATCAGCTGTGTTCACCAGACATTGCACCTTTGGTTTCCATTTATTTTGGTCTTTACAAAATCATTTTAATGGAAAACATTTCAATTCCCTGGATGACTGTAAAACGCACCTAGAACAATTCATTGCTCAAAAAGATAAAACGTTTTGGGAAGATGAAATTATGAAGTTGCCTGAATGTGGCAGAAGGTAGGGGAACAAAACAGTGAACGTACTGTTCAATAAAATTCTTGGTGAAAATGAAAAAGTATCTTCTAGTTTTACTTAGAAACTGAAGGCACTTTTTGGCCAACCCAATATTCTCTTAGGGAAGACACACTTTATCATGAATACAATGCCGGTAGAAATATGGACATCAAAGGCTGATCTAATGACGAGGAACTTAGAAACTGGAGGAAAGGCAATTCTTGTTATAAAGTAACAAAGAACTTGACTGATTTATGTTCTAGAGTTTTGTGTAAGGTAGAAATTGTGAGTGATGAAATTGGATATTTAGCCGAAAAACTTTCTAACAAAGATGAAGAAGTATCTTTCTTCCTCTTGCTGCTTAGAGTAAAATGCAAGAAAAGAGAGGTGAGTTGAAGGAATTGTTAACCAGAAAGGAACTAGAGCTTAAAAACTTGGAAAATTCTCAGCTCATTCATTTTGCAAAAAAATGAGGAAGGCATTCTGAAGAGAACACCAGAGGTGTTCTTGTTCATTTGGTAAGATTAGTGCGGGTGTAAACCACAAATTTAATGAGCCATTTCAGCAGAAACCCAGAATAAAGATGGGATTATATCATCAGAAACATCATCAGCTGGGACTACATTAAACAGAGGAAACAGGAGTGACGGAAGACTGTTAGACTTCTGGGATTCTTCAGGACAGGACAGGGACTTCCCTGGCAGTCCAGTGGTTAAGACTTGGTTCTTCCAATGCAGGGGGCATGGGTTTGATCCCTGGTTAAGAAGCTAAGATTCCACATGCCACACGATGTGGCAAAAAATATATACATATACAGGACCAGACAATAGAGCTATCCAGTTGTAAACATCAATTATCCTTCAAGAAAAGGGAAGAATGGTGCCAAAGATGACTCAGAGATCATCAGGATTAGCACCAGAGGCCCAGGGAGCATGGCTCATTCCTTCTTGTTTTCAAAGGGTGGAGCTGTGTCTTGGTATGAGCAGGCCCGAGTCTCAGGGACAGGGCCATCAACAAAGGCCATGGGGATGACACTGCTGCCCCAGTAAGCCTGGAAGGATGAGCATGGAGCCAAAGAAGATTACTCTTGACATCTACTGTCTAAGGAGTTTAGCCTTGTTAGGTTTTGGTTTTGCTTGGGACCCAGCGTCCGTTTCTTCTTTCTGATTTTCTCCTTCTGAAACGGGAACGTCTATCCTATGCCTATCTCACCACTGTACTTGGGAGGGGGGCAAACAGTTTGGTTTCACAGGACAGAGGAGCCTGGTGGGCTACATTCCAAGGGGTCACAAAAATTCTGACATGACTGAGCACAGCTGCACAGGCACATGCACACACACGCACACACACACACACACGCACATGCACACACACACACACACGCACACACACACACACGAGTGTGCGCACAGTTCATAACTGGAGAGAACTTTGTCTCAGGATGAATCACATCTCAAGTTTCACTCATAACTGATTTAGATAATATTTAGATGAGCCTTTGGGCTTTCAACTCTAAAGTTTAGGCTGGCAGGAATTAAGACTTTGGGGCTGTTGGGATGGGGTGAGTGTATTTTGCCTGTGAGAAAGTTACAAGTATTGGGAGGCCAGAGGGTGAAGCAGACTGAACTGTATCCCCTCCGATATCAAATTAATATGTTGAAGCCCTCACTCCCAGTGAGTGGATTTGGAGACAGAGAATATAAGGAGGTAATAAAGGTAAAATGAGCTCATAAGGATGGGATCTCAATCTGATGGGACCGGCGTCCTTATAAGCAGAGAAGGAAACACCAAATGTCTCTCTCTTTCCCAAACCCTTTCTTCCTGCAAATATCCCTATTTTGGGGCCACAGAGGGAAGGCCATGTGGGCATCACTCAAGAAGCTGTTGGCAAGTGAGGAAGGAGAGCTCTCACAAGGAACCTCACTGGCTGACACCCTGACCTGGGAACGCCAGCCTGCAAATCTGTGAGAGAGTAAGTGTCTGTTGTTTAAGCCACTTAGTCTGTGGAATTTTGTCACGGCAACCTGGGCTCAGACTCTCCTCCCCTCCTTTCAGTCTCTCTGGCTCACTTCTTAGCCTGCAATCCACAGCTCAGCCTCCACCCCTCACACAAAGCCACATAGCAGTTCAGGCATGAATTGAATATATGTTTGAATATCCTTGTGATCCAAGCAGAATGGAAATGAGGAGAAGAGTTACAATTCACTGAATGACAGTAAATTCTCGACAGCAGTTCTGTTACCTGCTTGTCCAGAGATAATTTTAATTTTGGTTCAGTTCAGTTCAGTTCAGTCACTCAGTCATGTCCGACTCTTTGCAACCCCATGAATTGCATCACACCAGGCCTCCCTGTCCATCACCAACTCCCGGAGTTCACTCAGACTCACATCCATCGAGTCAGTGATGCCATCCAGCCATCTCATCCTCTGTCGTCCCCTTCTCCTCCTGCCCCCAATCCCTCCCAGCATCAGAGTCTTTTCCAATGAGTCAACTCTTCACATGAGGTGGCCAAAGTACTGGAGTTTCAGCTTTAGCATCATTCCCTCCAAAGAAATCCCAGGGCTGATCTCCTTCAGAATGGACTGCTTGGATCTCCTTGCAATCCAAGGGACTCTCAAGAGTCTTCTCCAACACCACAGTTCAAAAACACCAATTCTTCGGCGCTCAGCTTTCTTCACAGTCCAACTCTCACATCCATACATGCCCACAGGAAAAACCATAGCCTTGAGTAGACAGATCTTTGTTGGCAAAGTAATGTCTCTGCTTTTCAATATGTTATCATATGTTGTTAAATCTCAGGAGAGTCACCGGATGCAGGTTATTTCAGTTAGCCCGTGGAATTTTCTGAAAACCACGTGTATAAGGTTTACAACTTTCTGTTGCACCAGGTTTTTTTAAACCAAACTTGGCTGTGACAAATCAGCTTTATTCACACCATTGCTGTTACTATGTGAGGTCACAGCTGGGTGGTATGGCTGGCATATCTGCACAGGAAAGTGGAAAAGGCGTTTCTTTTATAACATGGTGGTAGAATGAGTGTGAAGGATGAATTTTTGGAGCTCAAGTTTGATTCTCTAACTTTAATCTTTTTTGAAAGAGTAGTGCTACCGTCTTATTATTGTTGCAGTTGTTTTGTCTCTAAGTCGTGTCTGACTCTTTGTGACCTCATGGATGATTACCGGCCAGGCTCTGCTGTCCATGGGATTCTCCAGGCAAGCATACTGGAGTGGGTTGCCATTTCCTTCTCCAGGAGATCTTCCTGACCCAGGGATCAAACCCAAGTCTCCTGCATTGCAGAAGGATTTTTTACTGCTGAACCATCAGGGAAAACCACAGTCATTTTATTATTTAGCACAAGTATTAAAAAGGTTAGATGTGAATGAGTCAAAGTTAGCCTATGCCTTCTTTCTCAAACCTCAGCGTTCTTACATCTCACCTGAAAGATTAGTTAAAAGACAGTTTCTGACCTGGTGGGTCTTGCATGGAGCCCAGATCCAGCCTTTCTGAGTTTCTGTTTCTGCTGCTGCTGCTGATCTAGCAAAGATTCCGTTTACTGTGTATTAGACCGAATGTTGAAGTTCATGTTTTTTTTCCATGAATAAAATATCACGTGAGCTAGAGTTGGTCTTCTCTTTGGCAATATATCATTCGTCCCCTCTAAGAATGGTCCAAATCTTCTACTTGGAAGAGCTACATTATAGGGATTGTAAAGTGATTTGAGCTTCAAATGCTTGACATGAACATGAGCTTAATACTGACTGATTGGTTAATTTCCAGAAAGCAGATTTTCAGAGATATGTAATGAATGTCTCCCCAATGTTATATAATGACGCATTCCTATTAAGGGCTCTTGAATTCTGGACATTTAGAGACAAGACAGAGTTAATGGCGTTAGAGCCACTGAGAAAGCATGGCTAATCCAAGACCAGCAATATAGCTCTTTTGCAAATTGTCCTTCATCAGAGGTGAGAAATTGGTTTCGGAAATGGTCAGGAAGTTTGTTTCATAATTTTATGACTGGGTGCCTCCTGGAGTGAAGGAGAGGCATTGGGAAGTTTGGCAAGAGCTAGTAAAGCCGGAGTCCTTATTTGCAAGATTTGGTAATCACGTGGGTGTGCTATTGTTTATTTCACTGTGACTTGGGACGAGCAAATTCCTATTGCTGATTAGACTATGGCCGGTTATGGCCTTCTCGGGACCTTCCTCCATCAGATACTGGGACTGCCAGAACCAGGTTTGCCTGTGGGCGAAGCAAGGAAATTAGCAGAGGTCAAGGGAAGGCTAAAACTCTTCCATGAAGCAATCTTCTGTACCTTTTCAGAATATGTGTGCCTGTAGATACACATACACATGTATGCATGTGTAGTAGGTAAGAGGTTATAATTCATAAAGTAAAATTAAAATTCAAGAGCATTTTTGACATTAAAAATGCGCTTTACCGTCCCACTCCTACTGAACAAGATTCGTCAGAAGTATACAAGATAAATCAACTTCACAGACGTTGAGTGTTGGAAATACTATCGTGCCACATTTGTTGTCAGTGGCTTAAGCTGGATAAAGGTGGTGCAGGTTCTTTTGTGTTTTGCTTGGTATTCTCTGCTTTTGTTTTCTTTTGTAAATTAGACTTGACCCTGGAGTTTTGTCAATGTGACTTTTAGTTATACTGTGTAAACATAAATGATTGCTGCTGATTCTGACAGAATTCTATACTTACGGCCGAAACTAACTTTGAGGCAGCCAAGGCAAGAATGAAAAAGGAAAACAGGAGATAGATATTTTCATTTCACATATAATTTGTGTCATTGACAATACTTTTGCTTCATCCAAATCATAAGAGATATACAGTATTCTTTTTGTGTATTGATACAAAAGATACAGGTGTTTATGGCACCGGCGGGCAGGGAAAACAGCTAAAAAGTTTTGCAGATTGTTGACCTGGAGAAGTAGTTTCAGGCTCAGCTCACTTCAACTCTTAGCTCAAAGAATCCCAAATTTCTGGGTTTCTTGCCATTACCAATGAATAGAAACTTTCAGCATTGCTAAAAGTTGTTATGTTCCATGGAAAACATTTTGGATAAGATTGAGTTTTGAAGAAGTTTCATGTTGCATAACGTAGGGAATACCTGTTCCTGCCTACATCTAAGCCAACTTTTCAACTGTTTATCAAGAACTCGTTTAATCTCCTGTATGTCCAGATTTCATTTTACCATAAAAATACTCCTTTTGACTCATCATAAAAATGTTGTTCAAAAGATAATACCCCTTTAAAGGGTTTCCTTCAGAAGATTCCCTCTCTAAGAGTTGGAATGAAAGGATGAGGCCAATTACTGCTGTGGTTCTGTAAGTCAAGTGGTCCCTAAGCACGAATTTCCAGTGGCTTCTGGCATATCTGTACATACCAACAGGTTATCCATACCATCATTGCCTATAATACGATTCAAATGCAGAATGAAATCCAGCAAGTATTTTCTGTCTCACTGGTGTAACATAGACCAAGCCATGTTTCCTGAGACTGAAAGGTTAGCATGAATTTAATGAGGGCAGATGTCTCTAAAATTACTGCAAATGCAAGATAAAGGGATGTTGGACTGATGAAAGGCACATACCAGCAAAAAACCAGGATTAGGGGAGATCTACCCTTACTGCTATGTCTCTAAAGTTAATTAGAGGGATACTGATAAAGCACACATCACAATACTCACATGTAACTTGAAGGATATTAAAATGAAACAAAGCAAAAGGTGTTTCTCTGTTGAGTCATCCTCAACAAAACCTAGTCAGTTGACTATTAACAGTCTTTTCACCATTTGATAAAATGAATACACCAGTGATAAATACCTTTAGTAGGAGCATTGCAGTCTTACATGATGAAAGCAATAAATGACATAAGCCTTTCTGCAGTCAATAACGCAAGTAAAATCAAGAATCACACGAATTACTCAGCCATTAAAAAGAATACATTTGAATCAGTTCTAATGAGGTGGATGAAACTGGAGCCTATTATACAGAGTGAAGTAAGCCAGAAAGAAAAACATCAATACAGTATACTAACGCATATATATGGAATTTAGAAAGATGGTAACAATAACCCTGTATACGAGACAGCAAAAGAGACACTGATGTATAGAACAGTCTTATGGACTCTGTGGGAGAGGGAGAGGGTGGGAAGATTTGGGAGAATGACATTGAAACATGTATAATATCACGTATGAAACGAGTCGCCAGTCCAGGTTCGATGCACGATACTGGATGCTTGGGGCTGGTGCACTGGGACGACCCAGAGGGATGGTATGGGGAGGGAGGAGGGAGGAGGGTTCAGAATGGGGAACACATGTATACCTGTGGCGGATTCATTTCGATATTTGGCAAAACCAATACAATATTGTAAAGTTTAAAAATAAAAAATAAATAAAATTGAAAAAAAAAAGAATCACACTATTTATGTGGATCACATTCCTTTGATGGATATCTCTCCAAACTCAAGGTGTTACTGCTGAAGACATACTTGCAATTTCCGTCTTCTGATTTTCCATAGAGATTAGCATATTGTCTAAAACGAGTGCACTGTTAGGTGACTGACAGAAATGCATTTTAAATGTACACGTGTTTAAGGACTTCCCTGATGGTTCCACGGTTCAGACTTTGCCTTCCATTGCAGCAGGTGCAGGTTCGATCCCTGTTTCGGGAGCTAAGATCTCTCACGCCTTGCTGCCCAAAGACCAAAACATAAAACAGAAGCAATATTGGAACATATTCAACAAAGATTTTTAAAATGGTCCACATCAAAAAAATCTTTAAAAAATTAATTTGCATGTGTTTAATTGTGTAGGTATACGTATGCAACTAAAATATCCTTTTACTTCCTGCATTTATGTTAGGCTAGATCAATACACCTGTTAGGTGCTGGTTGACTTGGATTCCGTTTGTTCTCCATCTCACTTGCTCCTAAGACTTGGCGGTAACATAAGTGTTCCTGATAAAATGTGTAAATATGAACGATTGCTGCCGATTCCAATAGGATCCTGTATCTACTACAGAAACCAACTTTGGGGCAGCCAAGGAAAGGATCAAAAAGGGAAACAGGAGAAAGATATTTTCATTTCACACATAATTTGTGTCATTGACAAAACTTTTGTTTCACCCAAATCATAAAATAAATTAAAAATTAGGTTCCATTTCTGTCTCTTATCATGTCAACACTCTAAGGTAAAAAATTAAGCATTTTGAGCAGGACTTTGAAGTTTATTAGCTAATAAAAGTATTGAAAGAGGGGCTAATTTGATTTGAATTCCAATAGTGGTGAACTTTCCAGAACTTTCTGGTCTTGGTAATTCTACAGGAAGATAAGGTAGCATGCCTGAATTCTCTTAAGTTGTATCGATATCAGTTGAGCTTGAGATGGATAGTCAGGAAGAGAAATGGTGGTGTGGCTTTAAGTTTACCCAAACATAACTTATGTCTTTATTCATGTGTGTGTTTATCCAATATTCACCCCACCCCTATCAGAAGCCACACACTATGCCAGATATACAAACACAAATGAACTTGTCCTCCATGAACCAATAATTTTAAATTTAAGAGATAAATAAAAATACCCAAATACCTAAATTGTATCCATGAAGAAAAACAAGTAGATCACATAAAAAGAAATGAAATCCAGCAAACTACTACATATGGGATGGATAAGCAACAAGGTGCTATTAATATTGACTATTGACTATAGTCAATATCTGGTAGTAAACCACCGTGGAGAATAGAAAAAAGAACATATATATATATATATATATATATATATATATATATAACGGAATCACTCTGCTGTACAGTAGAAACTAACACAGGGCTTCCCAGATGGCTCAGAGGTAAGAATCAATCTGCAATGCAGGAGACACTGGTTCAATCCCTGGGTCAGGAAGATCCCCTGGAGGAGGGCATGGCAACCCACTCCAGTATCTTTGCCTGGAGAATCCCATGGGCAGAACAGCCTGGTGAGCTGCTATTCATGGGGTCAAAAAAAGTTGGACACGACTGAAGTGACTGAGCACACATGCAGAAGCTAACAGAACACTGTAAATCAACTCTACTTCAAGAAAATAAATTTACAAAAGAGAAATGAAATCCAGGTAACCTCAAAACATTTCTTCAAAACTCAAATGCGGAAGACAACGGAGCAACTTACAGGATTGTGACCAAACCACACTCTACATGTTGTCACTCTGGTGGAGATCAAAAAGTATGGTCCCCCACTCTCTTTGAGAGGAAAAAAAATGCTTCAGTGCATACTATAGGCAACCAAGAATTGAATAAGATTGGAGCTTGAATTGTGTAAGAAGCAGATTACCAATGAATGGTGAAATTAGTGATTTCAAAACTGAACGCAACTGTCAGAAAAGAGAAATAAAAGATACATAATGGAAAAATAATTATTTTTTCAACAAATATTTGGCAGATCACGCAAGTAATGTAGACATTGTTCTACACAGATTAGAGCAGTAAATTAAGCAGACAAAAATCACATAAAAGGTGAGCTCTTTCTTCTTGGAGTTTATATTTTAGCAGAAGAATGAGAAAATGAGCAGGATAAAATAAGTGAAAGGCATAATACAAAATAACATGATAGCAACAATTTAGGTACAGTGCCTGAGATTTTATTAACCCAAATTGGAATATAGATAGAAAAGGATAGGTAGTAGATAGATAGAAAAAAGAAGTGAGCAAAAGAGGGATAAGTTCTTTATTTTTATGAGACAAGAAAAAATTTTGATTACTTTCAGGTACTTACACACATGTGGACACACCCAACAAAGGACAGAAATTTATTTCTTAGATAAAATAGAAGTCAAAGTAAACAGCACTAAATGGGACAAAAGAACAATTTATATTAATAAATAATAATAAAAGTCAGAGTATCCCAAGTCAACCTCTTTCTTCATCTGTCTTGGTTTCTGCTCTTGCATCCTTGACTCAGAGAAGGGCCCTACAGCCCAAAGTCAAAGGCTAAAACCTGGGCGTCCTTCTTCCCTCTCCTCTTGCCCTCACCCCACACTCCCAATTCACCACTTTCCAAGTTCCGCTTTTTCATCTTTTAAATACATCTCAACTGTCTCCTTCCTTCCATGCTTGCCACTGATTTGCGCACTTAGGGCACCACCCTTTCTCGTCTGACTTTCTACCACAAGCTGTCTCCAAACTGGTTCCTTTGTCTCTTGTCTTGTTTCCATCAAATCTATTCTTCCTGGGGAGATCAAAGTCATCTTCCTCAACAAGGAGATCAAAGTAATCATTCAAAAGCTTTTAAAATAAAAAAATAATTTCAAAAAATGACGATGTCATGCTTAAACATAAAACTCCATGGACATTGCACTGTCCAGACTCCAGAACCTCACCCTTTATGGTTTGCTTCTTGATCACCTCTCCAGGCTGATGGCACTCACCCTCCAGCAGATCTGGGGAGCTCCCGTTCCGAGTGTTGCGCCAGAACCTGGAACTTGCCCTGCCAGAGCACTTTTCTCATTAGAATAGCCCGTTGGTTTATCTGCAAGCCAAACTAGATTATATTAATAAACCCCAAGAAGCGGTGGACCTTACCCCAAGGCCAAAGCTCAGCCATGAAGGGTTTTTATGATTAAATAATAAAAAAAAAGAAGTAAGAGGGACTTCCCTGATGGCCCAGTGGCTGACTTTGAGCTCTCAACACAGGAGGCCCAGGTTCGATCTTTGACTGGGGTAACTGGACCCCACATGCTGCACCCGAAAGAATCCACACGTCACAACTGAGACCTGGCACAGCCAAACACGTAAATAAACGCTAAAAAAAAAAAGAAACAAGAATTTAATCTAAGAATCCTGAAAAGAGAATAATAAAACATGCAAAAGTAAATTAACAGGACTCAGCCATGAAAAAGAAATATCAGAAAGATGATACTTCTTTGGAAAGGAGCACACGCTACATAAAATGTACTGCTGCTGCTGCTGCTAAGTCGCTTCAGTCGTGTCCGACTCTGTGCGACCCCATAGACGGCAGCCCACCAGGCTTCCCCGTCCCTGGGATTCTCCAGGCAAGAACACTGGAGTGGGTTGCCATTTCCTTCTCCAATGCATGAAAGTGAAAAGTGAAAGTGAAGTCGCTCAGTCGTGTCTGACTCTGTGCGACCCCATGAACTGCAGCCCACCAGGCTCCTCCCTCCATGAGGTTTTCCAGGCAAGAGTACTGGAGTGGGGTGCCATTGCCTTCTCTGACATAAAATGCACACATCTGTGTAAAACACAACCAAGGGGAGAAGCATGCATGCAACCGAAGCATTTGACATGAGAGAAGACAACAGATGGCAAAAACTCCTAAAATTTAGAACATCTTTTAAAATGACAAATTTCCTAGATAAACATGGTAACCAAAATAGTCTTAATAATTAAGAAGTCTGATAACTCTAATACTATGGAAAAAATGGGAAAAGTTATCAAAAAATAATGTTTATAAAAAGGATACTAAGCTGGACAGCTTTACAGATTTTCACAGTGCAGATCATTTCTGTGCTTAAATTAAAAAACTATCACATTTATCTTATGACGATGAAATGACTGCACCAAAAAGCTAAATAAATAACTCAAAACTCCTGAGTTGAATAGCAACTTCATCTTTGAATCCAATTACAGAAATCTGTAAAAATGTTAAAAATTACAATCCAAATATAACAGCACTTAGTTACCCAAGTGGGTGTGGCACCCACTGCACCCAAGCCAAATTTATTCTGAATTCAAGAAGGACTTAACGCGAGAAATAGGTTAGCATATTACATAAATGCACCTAATGAGGAAAAAAAATAGTAAAGCTCAGAAAACCATTTCAAAATCATTCTGGACAAATATTCTCATAAAACAAAAGCACAAATGTGAGCTATTCAAATTGCTAATGAATATTTGATAGCTAAACAGCAGAGATTTTTCTCATTAAAATCAGCATTAGTACTAGGAGGCCCAATATCAGCATTGCCATTTATAGAAATGCTCCGAGCATCACTTTTGCCTTATAATTGACCAAGATCTGCTGGTATGTTTTTCTTTGATTTTGGATTTTGAAGCCTGAATAGATAAATACCTGCTTCAGCTGGATTTCTGGCATCCTGAGATCTGGCCCGATCAGAAAATTATTTGATTATGTAAATGATCGTCACATCTAGTCAAAGATGATTCACAGTTAACATTGGGCTAACTCCTATGAGATTTTCACTTGGTACGACAAAATGAACAAACGTCACCCTTTTTTATGGTTTAGTCAAATATAAGAATTGAGAGGAAACGTTTGTTAAATAACTTTAGGGAGGACATCGTATCTGTGGAGATAAGCAGATATTGTTAGCAGGTGTGTGCTAAGGTGGCGTTAGTAGTAAAGTATCTGCCTGCTAACACAGGAGAGATAAGAGACGCAAGTCAGTCACTGGGTTTGGAAGATTCCCTGGAGGAGGAAATGCCAATCCACTCCAGTATTCTGGCATCAAGAAGCCCATGGACAGAGGAGCTTGGTGGGCTACAGTTCACGGGGTCCCAAAGAGTCAGACACAACTGACATGACTTAGCACACACGTACATGTGCTAAGGAGGAGATCTGTGCCAAATTTCTCTCACCTGGGTGCTTAGAAACCAGTGTTTTCCTACACTCCCCTAAAAAGTTAGTATGAAATGAAACTGCTTGTCATCGGAACTCAAAATATGCATCCATACTTCAAAGAGAGAGTAACAAGGCATGGAGTCCCTCTCCTGGGACACAGTTCCAAGGTGCATGTGGCTGTGACCAGGGAGAGCATCCGCCATCCCCAAGATGCCACAAGGGTGGAGAGGAAACTGCAGATTTTCTCTGCATGAGCTCCATCCTTCACCCAGTGAGGCTGGCTGTGGTTTACCTGAGTCTGTGACATGATAATATCCATTCTGAACCAATGAAGGTCTATACAATACAATAGATAACAGCATATCTATACAATAGATAACAGAATAAGATATTGTATTATCTACACAATGGATAACAGCATAAGAACAATGGAATTAGACTACACAGTGCTAGGAATCTTCATAGGATTGTTTGCATGCCAGTACTCACCTCATGGAATAAAATCATCTTTAAGAACTGTATTGAATTTTCAGTTATTTAACTTTGCATCAGCTGTGGGTATTTCAGGAAAGTATGCTGCTTGGGAATTCTTCATCTTCTGGTGAAGATGAGTTAACAGCAGAATGTCAACATTACTGCCTTAAATTTTCACAGGGAGGTAAATCTCCAAACTTGTGGCCAACTATAATGCTGATGGTTTAGAATGATACAGTGAAGACTATGAGAGAAGGGGGTAAGAGAAAAATGAGGAGCTAAGCCACAGTTGATGTTGCTAATCTACCTTCAGAAAATGTATTCACAAGAATACTCTAAGAATACTCTAAGAAGATAGTCCTTCATATCTCTGAGTCTTCAAAGGTAAAAATTTTACTCTAAAACTTGTCAAAATATTTGCTGCAGACTGGTTATCATTTTTAGGAGTTGAAAACGAAGGATTATTCAGATTTGTACAATCTATGAATCCTAGGTACAAAATCCACTCTTGGTATGTATATCACTAAGGAATATTTTTCCTAAATTCTATTTACTGTGGGCAAAAGTACACTGACATTTTTAAATATGCTATTTCTATATCTTGTATCTCAGTCACTGAGACATGTGGAACCCACCAGAAGTCCTTTTAAATTTGACAGTGTGGTGGGTTCCTAGTGAATTAGTTATGTTTCTCTTTTATGTGCTGAATAAGAGATTTGAGGACACAGATAATGAATCTGACGAATGGAAAATCAGTAAAGGTAATTATTATCCATGATGGGCAAACACGATGATGGCTATAATTGACTTCAAAATCATGGGCACACACTCTCTTATTCCTACCCTTCAGCTGTGTTTGGAAAACTAATTCTAGCAGAGTGTATTTTAACAGAATTAGCTACCCAAGAAGAAAGACGACAAGACTCTTCTTATTCTTTAATCAAAGACAAACTTCATGGTGATAAGAGATTTTAGAATGGACTTTCTATATTTAAAAAAAGTAGGAATGTAACTACTATGTGTAAAAAGGGTCCTTGAACCAAATAAAGCGTGAGCGCTACAGGTTACAAATAGCCGCACCAGCCTAGGGGGTGTACTAGCCGAGTGTTGTTTGTGTTCTAATTCAGGGAAAGTAGTTTGTTCGTTGGAGGCTACTCAAGAAATAATCAAACCGGTGAAACTTGAGTGCAAATACTTCTTACATGATTCCTGTTATAAAAACACTCCCATCACTACACTCCAGAAAAGACTGAGACAATTTCTTTATAGGCAATAGAGATGAGATGCAGAGGGAAAATGAGAGACTGATTATTCTGTTATCTTGAAAGTTGATTACATTCCATTTTCCCATTTTTAGGTTCAAAGCTCAAGGACAAATTTGTATCAGATGACTTATTTGAATGTAAAGCCTACTAGAAATATAGTATAAGTGAAAGTAAAATTTTCGAGTATGATTCTGAAAGTATTTCAAAAGCTGTTACTCCAGCAGTGTACACAACTTAAGTTGGGGCCATTGATTCAGTGGAACTACGTCACCATCAATCAAATCTCCAAGGCTAGGAGTTAGAGAAAAGGAAACTGACTTTGCCATTGTCAGAGACAAAGGAAAGTTTGGTGGTGCCTATAAGCAGTGACTATTCTTGTATAACTAGCCGGAAAATTTCTCTCCTCTGCCAATTTTGCTGAAACAGAGCATTTATTTATTATCATCAATGTGCAGTGTGATACCCACAGGAATAATTTAGTGTCTAGCAGGGCTGGGGAATTACCAGCATTAAATCATAATATGAAATTTTAAATTGACTACTAAAAATGTTAGTGATAAAATTATAATGATAACTTTAAATAAAATCTCAGGTTAACTTTGTTTTCCTGCAATTTGTTTGATGTTGATGATATATGACTTTGCTATGGTTTGGGTAAATAGCAATTTTTAACATTTGGTTTTCTACACTCGTCCAAATTGTGTATTCAGTATCCCTCTATTTAATATGGTTCAGAAAATACTAGCTAATGCCTTAGATCATTAAATAGAAATGAAATATAATTCCTGAAGTAGTGGAGGTAATATTATTTGTGTTATCGCTCGGTCGTGTCTGACTCTGCGACCCAGGCTTCTCTGTCCTTGGAATTCTCCAGGCAAGAATACTGGGGTGGGGAGTCATTCCCTTCTCCAGAGGATCTTCCTGACAAGAACTGAACCCAGGTCTCCTGCATTGCAAGCAAAGCCACTAGGGAAGCCCACTATTATTTACAGATGGCATAAATATAATGGCAGAAAACCTATGCACCGACTGAAATATTCTCAGAGTCATAGTGTGAGTTCATTGTTGTAGTTCAGTCGCTAATTCATGTCTGACTCTTTGCAATCCCATGGTCTGCAGCAGGCCAGGCTTCCCTGCTCTTCACTATCTCTTGGAGTTTGCTCAAACTCCTGAGTTTGAGTTCATTAGCAACTCAAAATTTTAGCAGCTTAGAGTTTCAAAATAAGATTTAAATAATTAGAAAGATATAACTTTAACTTCTGAGACCAACTTGTAAAGAGTAAATGTTTCTTTTTTTAAAAAATGTATTTATTTGGCAACATCAGTCTTAATTGCATCATGCAGAATATTTCATTGAGGGTACATGGATTCTCTAGTTGCGGCTCTCAGAGCGCATGCCCAGTGGCTCTGCTGTATGTGGGATCTTAGTTCCCCAGCCAGGGATAGAACCCACATCCCTTGCTTTGCAAGACAGATTCTTAACCACTGGCCCACCAGGGCAGTCCTGAGTAAATGTTTCTTGATTACATTTGTTGGCTTAACAAAGTTCTGGTCACAATTCCAATGGAACTTATTTTTACCTTTAAAATGTCAAATGACTAGCTAGAGATTAAGTGGGTAAATGTTAAGAATTTTTTTTTTAAATTAAAGTGATGGGAAGAAATTGCTCTCATATATAAACTATATTACAAAGTAACATTAAGTAGAATAGTATGATTTTAATGAAAAAGATAGATCTGAAACAAAATAAACTGTTGGAAATATATTTCAAATCTATGGAGAAGGGATGATATTTGTGGTAAATACCATAGAAAGATTAGCTGTTTGGGGAGAAGTAATTAAGAGCCTCCTCTCTCTTACATACCATTGATTGAATCAATGTTTAAGAAGACCTTACAATAATGCCTGGCACACAGTAAGTTTCATAAGTATTTATTAAAAAAAAAACCAAAGCATAAGCTGTCAAGATAAGAAGTGGAACAACAACTTGTGGATGCTCTGTCATTTCCAACTCTTTGTGACCCCATGGACTGTAGCCCCCCAGGCTACTCTGCCCGTGGAATTTCCCAGGCAAGAATACTGGATTGGGTTGCCCCACGGGTCTTCCTAACCTAGAGATTGAAGCCACATCTCTTACATCTCCTGCATTGGCAGGTGGATTCTTTACTACTACACCACCTGAGATAAAGCATCAAACACTTAGAAATACGGAAAATATAAATTGAATTGGAAATTTCCATACAAAAGTGTAAACATTAATATATTTGGTGACATGTTGTCTAACAGCAGAAGCAAAACACAAAAGAAACAATAAGCTGGGTAAAATATTTCCTAGAAAATGTGTAAACAAATATATTAAAAGTTCTTAAAAATCAATAAGAAAACCAGTAACATCTCTTGCTAAATAAGTACATGAGCAGACAAGTTACAAAAGAAATATGAAATTCTGACACATAAAAACATTAATTCAAAGTAATAAAAAATTTAAAAACTGATTAAGAATTTCCAATAATCTCAACATGTTAGAATACTGTTAAAATCTATTTTATGAAAGTTAACATGCTCCCGGTTAAAAAGGCCTCATAATTAAAATCAAGGACTTGCCCAATGGTAAAGAATCTGCCTGCAATGCAGGAGACACAGGACATGCAGGTTTGATCCCCCGGGTCGGGAAGATCCCTTAGAGGAGGAAATAGCAAATCACTCCAGTATTCTTGCCTGAAAAATTCCATGGAGACAGGAGACTGGTGGGCTACAGTCCAAAGGGTCGCAAAGAGTTGGACATGACTGAACACACAGAGTACAGCAATTAAAATCTATATGCTTCTTGTTTTTCCATTCCTCCTCCAAGTCCCACTCTTTGAAGGCAAGTACTTAATTCTTTATTTCTTCTCATATTTATGTTCATATCTCTGAGCAATGAGCTTAAATTGCTTTCCCTGTTTTTGTTGTTATACCTCAGTTATTGATCTCTGCTGTGACAAATATAATTTCAGCCCTCTTACAATACACTTTCTTCTCCTCTTCTACCCATGCAATTAAATCACTTTTAAAGTTAAATCATTACGTTGTTATGACCATGTAAGTATCATTCCCTGCAAAACCAGGGAATGTTTTATGATTATATGTCTTTTACAGTCGTTTGCCCCCTGATCCCCTGGAATTTCTGATTGCTTTTATTTTTTTATAGCACTAATTGCCTTTATCACATTGCCACGGATTTTTTTTTTTTTTTAACTCTTTGTCCTTTCAAAGCATGCTAGCAAATCCTCGCCTGAACTTAAACTACCCTCCTAGTAGTTTAAGTTGAAAATACCCTGGGATTTTCTCCTCCAATCTGTGCTGGTTGCTCTGCAAAGATTTGTTTAAAAGATTGTATAGAAAAAAAGGGTGTGGTGAGACACTCAAATAGTGCTGGTGGAGGGTAAATGGTTATAACCACTCTTGAGAGCAAGTAGTCAATATGTGCCAAGAGCTATAAACAAAGACTTTGACCCCATGTTTTACTTCTAGAAATTTCTCCTAATGCAGCAACCCGAGACATAATACAGAGTTATGCTCTAGGATATCTACTCAGTGATATTTATGTGAAATACTGGGAGTGATTTAAATGTCCATCTACTCATGAATTGTAATCAGATTGTGGAGTATTCTGTATTTCTTGAAATTTATTGGTAGAACAGTTTTTGAAATCTATGTTTGGGAAACACCTCAAAGAGAGAAGTGGCTATTTTCACGCATCTAAAACTGAGGATGTAATAAATGGAAATGTAGAAAGAAAACCACATGATTGTCAACCAGCTGGGCCATGTTTCACACATCATCTTCATAAGACCTAGATAGAGCAAGCAAAGGCTGCTCTCAAAACGATTTGCAAATCAAAAGATACAAACATACACGCTGCAAAGTCCCAAGTGTTGAATTACTACAGCATGGCTACCCACATGGGTAACCCTCTGCAGCGTGCATGCCCCACCTGGGTCACAGGTTGTTTTTTGTTTTTTTTTTTTATAATGAAATGATGGTGGTGAGGCTTCCAAGCAATGAGGAAGATAGCTGAGAATGAATGGGTATGAGGAGCTTGGTAGGTATGTGAAACTGACAAGGAAGGGGAGAGGTATTATCGGAGAAAGGCGGAAAGTTCACAGGGAGCTGCAGACAATGGCCCCAGATCTAAGGTTCTGGAGAAAGGGTGTGTGGGGAACGAGGCACCTTGAGAATGACGAGGGAAATTATGTCATCAGGGGAAATCCAGAGGTTTCGGCTGGGATGAGGGAGAGGAGTGTGTATTTGAGGCAACATTTCCAGATTTCTGAAAGTTTCTTGGCTCTTAGAACAAGGTAGAGGGAGGATCAGAAGGGGGGATATCCTTCAGGACAGTCAGGTTCCTCTGCATGAAATGAAGGGCAGAGACACCAGAAATTTGTTCCTTAACAATCCTGAGGATGAGAAATTCTGAGTCGAGGGAGAAAGACACAGGGCGTCCACAGAACTAAGAGGGTGTAACTGACAGCCCCAGGATTACAAAGGAAATTTTGGAATGGATTGTGGAAATGCCTCCACAGACTTTTGTTTCAACTCGCTCAGGTCCACCTGTTTGCTTATCAGGACTTCAAGCATGACTTCATGCACAAATATTTGGGGGAA
Organism: Bos indicus x Bos taurus; assembly: GCF_003369695.1. Taxonomy (NCBI): domain Eukaryota; kingdom Metazoa; phylum Chordata; class Mammalia; order Artiodactyla; family Bovidae; genus Bos; species Bos indicus x Bos taurus. The sequence goes on along the minus strand of NC_040098.1, from coordinate 45,207,688 downwards.
AGCCCTATGATTTAGTCATCTGAATGAATGCTTTGCAAGAAACTGAAGTGGTAAGGAGGATGGATTTAGGATTATGTGTTTGTTCGAGCAAAAAGCACAGGTGAGAGAGGGTTCGAGTTGCCCCAGGTAAAGACGGAAGAGCCAACATTGGCTCTAGAGAGCTGGGACCGGCTGGGTGCTGGTGTGGGAATGTTCCAGGACCATGTGAAATCTGGGCTGAGTTCTGGGTCCGGGTGGAGCAAAGCATGGATCTGGCTTCCTAGCAGGAGGAATCTTACCCCACTGTTGAGGGAAACACCTGGAAGACATGACTACCATTTTGGACTAAAGCGAGGGGGCAAGAGTTAAATAGTGAACAGAAAGGATTCACCCTTTAGAAGCAGACGCACACAAGTTCCAACCACCCACCTGAGAAAGTTTTGGTTCCCCACTTCCCCAAGTGTTTATGTTTAACCTGGGCATAGTTGAAAGGGGGTGTGGTTGTGGGAGGTGAGCATGTTTACAGATGTTTTCTTATTTCTGTCTGGGTAATTGTAAAGAGTCAGCGTGCACAAGTATCTTTAGAGTAACCATATACCTGTGCAGGAGATAGTCCTACAACCTTAGAATCATTGGCACTTTTCATTTTTGTTGGCTCACCTTTTGAGAAATGGTTCCTGTGGATATTAGCGAGTGCACCGAGTCTTCTGACAACCAAGATTCAGAGCAGCTCACACCCTCTTGGACCAGCTGTGACCTCATTCCAGAATCCCCAGCTACTGCACTTGACTTTCTGAATTTGACTTGCCAAATATACGCTTTGGTCAATCTACAGAACTGAGTTTGTCCAGTGTTCCAAAGAAATCATATTCTGCATCATTTATCCACAAACACATCTATCAAAACCAGTGGAAGCAATTTCCTTGTGGGATTAACACAAAAGAAATCTGTTACAAAGGATGTACATTTGCAAATTACTGAAGGAGAACAAAAATACACCCAAGTTCTGTTGGCTACCTCTGCCCTCACCCAGGCTGTGGGCATTCACCCGTTGCACATTGTCCAGCCCACCACTCTGGGTTTGTACAGAGACTTCTGTGTTCCTAATATTGGATTTCTATCATCAGCATTCTCACGGAAAAAAAAAAAATCTTTCACCGCCATAAATCAACTTGATTGTTACTGATGCTTGGGCTGAAGTTACACAAACACCAGGAAATCTTGGAAGAGAGGGTTTAAATGGATTACGCTGGACATCTTTATGCTCCTCACATTTCTCTGCTGTGTGCTCCTTTTCCGAGTTGTTTCTTAGTTTCAGTGTAATCATTTTCTCTATCCTTTCCAGGTCTTTGTTAAAAAAAAGAATGTGTTTCTTTGAAATTATCTTTGTAAACTGAACTTTGCCTGTGAAACTCTGTTGCCTTGATTTCTGAAATGAGTGGAAGGAGAAGTGATCCTGACAGTCTAACTCTCCTTAATCTTAGGCTTAATGAGACTGAACTTTTTCTTTGGAACTCACTGAAACGTTTAGTATTATTTTCTTTTAAGAGACAAAATGCCATTTAACAACAGTTCTTATATAACTATTTTACCTGCAACATCCAAGAATTTCTATTAAGTAAAGAATAAAGAGGGACTTGCCTGGTGGTCCAGTGGCTAAGACCCTGAGCCCTAAAGCAGGAGACCCCCAGGTTCAATTCCTGGTCAGGGAGCATGATCACATGAGGCAACTGAGACCATCACGGCCAAACTAAAAAAAAAAAAAAAAAGATTAAAGAGCAATTTCTAAAGCAACATTGAGCTGTATGCAAGCTCTGATAATGGTATGAATATTCTCATCTTTCTCGTCGTTCAGTTTCTGCTCATCAAAGGTCCAATGAGTCTAGTGAGAAAACCCAAGCAGTGTGATTAGAAGCAGAGTATCATGATAAGGAGTGAGAGATCAACCTGAGCTTTAATCCATCGCCCCAAGAGCTGTATAAACTCTTGAAGAAGTTTCTTAGCCTTCCTGAGTGTCAGTGTGTAGGGAGAGATGAGATGCAGACAAGTGGAAGCCAAGTAATGGTCCCGAAGCGCAGGATAACTACTTTTCTAAAGATGAGGGAAGAGTATATAAGACAGGATATTATTCGAGGGTCTTGTTTAACTTCAGTGAGCAGGTTGGAAGGGGGGTCAGTAAAGAGAGGATGTTCCAGATATCGGGTGTGGCTTGGCAATGTCCTCAGACGTGGACGAGGAGAGGGGTGAGGGAAGACGAGTCGGGAGTAGGAGGAGATGAAGACAGTAAGAGGTGACTAAGGCAGCCTTCTCTGCCCACATGTTTCATGGTCTGAATAATGGCCTCTTTTTAGGGATAATCTGATATCATAGGGCCCTTGATTTCCTAACTGGGGATTTCCTTTGTGAACCATACTCTCAGCTTAGCTCCATCGCGATCTCGTTTATCTAAAGAGACAAGTCTGGCACCAGGGAACAAGGAGAGAAGACAGGGCTGTACCTCTTAGCCTTGTCACGAAGGTGATGGGGATGTAGAGTCAGTGATGAGCATGGGCTGGAGTACCACAGCAGCTCCAGGGAGACAGAGCTTTGGAGGAAGCCTCCTAGATACCCACAGCGATGGGAGGTCTTGATGGGAGGTCTGCCCAGGCTGTAAGAAACTTTGGACCAGACCTTGTCCAATGCCAGACAAGGTGCCTGGGCTGATGTGTATTAATTTCTGAATGTGTTATCTGAATGAAAGTAAGAATCTACCTGTTAAAGGCTGAATTGTGCCCCCTCCAAATTCATATCCTGAAGCCCTACCCACCGCCATTAGTCAGAATGTGATGGTATTTATTTATTATGCTTTTTTCTCAACTTTAAACTTTTTATGTTATACTGAGGTATATAGCAAATTAACAATGTTACGGTAGTGTCAGGTGAACAGCGAAGGGTCTCAGCCATACATATACACGTATCCATTCTCCCCTAAAACCCTCCCCAATCCAGGCTGCCACATAACACTGAGTAGACTTCCATGGGCTATACGATAGGTCCTTGTTGATTATCCATTTTGAATATAGCAGTGTGTATATGAACACACTTCCCAAACTCCCTAACTATCCCTTCCCCCTGGCAACTATATGTTTGTTCTCTAAGTCTCTTTCTGTTTTGTATGAAGTAACTTCATTTGTGTCATTTCTTTTTAGATTCCACATAGAACGGACGCCACACAGTATTTCTCCTTCTCTGAGATTGAAATTGTAATTAGAGATAAGGCTTTAAAGAGGTAATTAAGGTAAGACAGGATTGTTAGGGTCCTAACCCGCCTGATGCAAAGAGATGACTCATTGGAAGAGACCCTGATGCTGGGAAGGATTGAGGTCAGGAGGAGAAGAGGGCGGCAGAAGAGGAGATGGTTGGATGGCATCACTGACTCAATGGGTGTGAGTTCGAGCAAATTCAGCGAGACAGCAAAGGACAGGGAAACCTGGGGTGCTGCAGCCCACGCGGTTGCAAAGAGTCGAACACGACTGAGCGACTGGACAAAAACAAAGTCCTAACCCAGTGACTCGTGTCCTTATAAGAAGCAGGGATCAGGCACTCAGAAACATTAGGCATGTGCACACAGAGGGATGGCCACGTGAGAAGGCAGCCAGCCACAAGCCAAGGAGAGAGGTCTCTCCCTCACCACCCTGCAGACGTCTTGGCCTCGAGGTCTCGACTCTAGAACTGCCAGACCACCCATTACCATCTTTAACCCACCCTTCTGCAGCACTTGGTTATGGTAGCCTGGGTAAAATAATACACCACCCTTCTTATTTAATATCCCTCCAGGTGACAATTGCATATGCCCCGGTTATATTTGCTGTCTGTCCCCATGGTATCAACTAATTATGTTTAAACATTCTAAATGACTAAGCTGGGTGAGAGTTGAAGAAATTAAGAAATGAAGAAATTAAGTTAAAGAAATAGGTCATAGGTGAATGGGGAACAGAAACAAAAATCTATATGAAAAATGCAACTGAGATGGGTATAAACTTGAGGGAACCCTTTCCACCCCTTCCCAGTGACTCAGAAACTGGTCACTGCTTAACAGAAGATTTTCCTGAGAACTGACTAGTACCAAAGGAGAGGCAGATATCAGAGACATCATCTGAGCTCACACTTTCACATTTGGGATGGCGGGGAGGTGAGGAGGAGGAGGAGATGGAGTCTGGATCTCGGTTAGGGAAGCAAGCCCACTGGAGCCAGGGACAATTCATCGTGTGACTGCCTCCTGCATTTTCATATTGATACATGCAAAATAATCCAGAAGAAAAGTCAAGGCTGAAAAGGGAGCTAGTAATTGTTGAGCTGTGCTCTTAGGGGCCTGAGTACCAAAGATAGATTTGAAACAAGAACAAGTGAAGAGACAGGGAGCTTGGCGAGATGGCAGAAGAGGCAGAGGAGAGTTGTTGAGAATAAAGTCCTGGGGTGGTGTTGGTCCAGTTATTATCATAGGTCCTGAATTGCTCTTGTTTATTTAATGGGGATCCCAGCATGAAAGACACCCACTGAGACGCTGGAAAACTGCTATGACTTCCTTGTAGGGCAAAAGGCAGACAGTCCCATTGCTGTGGTAGCAACTCTGCTGACCCGCAGGGCAAAGCCACGGAAAGGAGTGTTCCTGGGAAGTAATGAGACAGTTCAAAATGTTGATTTCATTTCAGCCCAAATTCTAATTGTGTTTCTCCCACAGTTGGAATTTAAGGATATGCATTCAGGGGCTGTGTGGTTAATGACTGTATTGCCAGCATCTAGAACACAGCCTTGGAGAAGATGATGGCACCACTCCAGTACTCTTGCCTGGAAAATCCCATGGACCAAGGAGCCTGGTGGGCTTCAGTCCATGGGGTCGCTAAGAGTCAGACACGACTGAGCGACTTCACTTTGACTTTTCACTTTCATGCATTGGAGAAGGAAATGGCAACCCACTCCAGTATTCTTGCTTAGAGAATCCCAGGAATCGGTGAGCCTGGTGGACTGCCGTCTATGGGGTCGCACAGAGTTGGACACAACTGAAGTGACTTAGCAGCAACAGCAGCAGAACACAGCCTGGTCCATAAGAGACGCTGTATAAATATTTCCAGCATGTACTAAAATCATCAGCCCACCTACTCTTGGCCAGGCGGTGTGTGTGGGGCTTTGCAATCTTTGTCTCACTGACTTTCATCCTAGCTAGGGAGCTCTCTCCCGGGTCCTTGTGGCAACTGAGCCTCAGAGAGAATAACTGTCGAAGAAAACAGCCCGTGCATGTCAGATCTAGGATTTCACTCAGGCTTTCTCCCATCCAAGTACTAACCAGGTCTGATCCTGCTCAGCTTCCAAGATCAGACGAGATCAGGCATGTTCAGGGTGGGATGGCCATAGCCTACACCCAGGCTTTGTATTTTCACTCTCCGTATTGTCTCTTTACCTTGGGATTAGGGAATAATTTCTGGTTCGTTGGTGGGAGGACTGGGTTCTGACTACTCAAAACTTTTGGAAGTTTTTCTTCTGGTGCTGGTATGGATATCCTTAAAGACTCATGATGTAAATTGTGTAAGTTACTAGTCAATTTCCTTCCAGATCGAAATGTTTAGTGATATGCCAAGATGCCATGCAACCTTCAGAAACTTCCATCCTGGACTTCCCTGGTGGTACAGTGGGTAAGAATCCACCTGCCAATGCAGGGGACATGGGTCCCATCCTTGGTCTGGGAAGATTCCACATGCCTTGGAGAAACTAAGCCCGTGCATTACAACTACGGAGCCTGTGTGCTGCAACTCCTGAAGCTGGGGAGCCTAGGGCCTGTGTTGCACAAGAGAAACCAATGCAGTGAGAAGCCCATGATTTGCAACAAAGAGAAGCCCCTGATCACCACAAAAGAAGTAAGTAAGTAAGTGTTGGTCGCTCAGTCGTGCCCGACTCTTTGAGACCCCATGGACTGCAGCCCACCAAGCTCCTCTGTCCATGAGATTCTCCAGGCAAGGATACTGGAGTAGGTTGCCATTTCCTTCTCCAGGGGATCTTCCCAACCCAGGGATAGAACCCGGGTCTCCTGCACTGCAGGCAGATTCTTTACCAACTGAACTACAAGGGAAGCCCATAAAAGAAAAGCCACAAGAGAAAGCCTGTGCATAACAACGAAGACCCAGCACGACCGAAACAAAACAAAACAAAACTTTAAACACTTCTAACCCAAGAGCCCTGCAGTGGTATCCATGGAGTCTCCCCAAGAGCTCTTGCTTATACGTGGACCACTGGGCTTCAGGGCCCCGCACCTGACTGCCTGCTGCTGGCACCCCGCTCCCCTCTTTGCACACAGGCTTCCTTAAGAGTCACACGAGCACACAGACAATATTGTCCCAATGAATCATCACTGGCCCTGAAGCCACCTCTCACTCAGGAGGCAGGAGAGGGATGGGACAGAGTCTTGGCATGAATCCTTGAAGAGAGAAACTTGGCTTGGTTACACATATTTCTTTTGTTATAAAATCCTGATTAAAATAGACATCTTTCACTTGACACAGGAGATCTACAGTTAGTATTTTTCTCCTCTACTGTAACCAAAATTCACTTTTCGCCCCACCTTTGGACTTGACCATGAATATGATAACTCATAAAAACAGAAAATTTCCCCCAGTTCCTTCATAGCAAGGTCCAGGGTAAACGCCTTCAGGAAGGATAAACAAATGCTATTTTGGGAAAGTTGTAGGAGGCACTTAAAAGGCAGAGGCCTCACACCCAAGTTTCCCTTCTTAATTAGCTGGTTAGGGTATAAAGTGAGGACTTGGAGTGCGAGGGGTTTGGCTTGTGTGTTTTGGGGGTGTGTATGTGCGTGTGTGATCGAGCCTGTATATGCATACAAGAAGAATCCTAGCATACAGAGAGTTTTGTTATTTACACCAAGATGTTGATAGTTTCACAACAGTTTCTAGGAGGGAAATTTTTTCGCCAGCTGGCGTGCTCTAATAGGGGAAAGAGAAGGGAACCCTGTGGCTGTTTTTGCAGACACTGTGTTAAGAACTTCATGTGCATCACGAACTCACTTTGTGCTTAAAAATCTGTTTTTCCCAAGTACCTTCTAAAAGTGAGTTACTAGGCAAAGGCTGGGAAACAAAGATGAATAAAGTACATTCCTTAACGCCAAGGAATTTACAGTCTAGAAGGTGAGGCAGGAGAACAACTGGTGATTATGATCGGGTGTAATAACTATTATGCAAGAACTCTGTACAGAGTTGTTATGCAGAAGCTCTTAGGAGGGGCACCTCTGCTTAATCTCAGCTGAAGGTGCCAAGCCTTCAACCAGGCAGTCAGAGCAAGCTGGGTAAATACCAAGACTTCCCTAAGGAGGTGTCATTCACCGTAAGTTTTGAAACACTGGTGCAGAACTGTAGAGACAGCTTCATTGCAGGGAGAGAAGAGAAACACAAGAAAGCTGCTAGAAGCAAGAGAGAGGGCTTGACAAGTTCAAGGACACTGCTCAAATATGTAAGGCTGGGAGGCAAGGCCATCTTAAAGACTTCCCATTTATCTTGATGGCTGTGGTAAAGCAGCAAAGGCTTGAAATAGAAGAAAAGTACAAGATTCATTTTGCATTTCATGAAAGTAAATCTCAGCATGCTGAATAAAGGCATGTGATGAGTTTTGTTTGAGTTTGATTGTCTGGAATGGTAAAGGATGGAGGACAGAGACCTTGCAACACATGTTGGTTCCTATGATCCCCCGACTATGATGCTGGCTCTCAGCCTAATTTTCTCCCCATGACACTTTTTATTGGAACTTCTAGTATGTTATAAAATAAGCTGATCTTGGCTCATTGTCTTGCAATGTGGTGAATGGATTATGAAGAAAGTGAGACTGGAGGCAGGGGACTGGTCATGAGGGTGTTGAGCAAAGAAGGAGTGGCAGTGATTCCAGGAGACAGAATGGATGCAACCAGGGAGGAGTGGGTGGGAGAGACAGAGGCGTCAAAGATGACTTGTGCCTTGCTGGCTCAGGCCACTAGGAGGATGGTGATAAAACAATAGCTAACATTTATTGAGCATTAACTATGTGCCAGGTACCATTCTATGTGCTCGACAGATAGGAGCTCAGTTCTTATAACAACCCAGTCATGTAAGTACCACTTTTGTCAGAGGAGGAAATAGAAAAAGAAAAGGATAAATGGCTTGCCCAAGGTCATATAATTAGCAAGAAACAAATTTAGGAGTGGTCAGTTTATAGAGGTACTGAAGACAAAAAAAAAAAAAAAAAAGGATGGAATTGCCCAGAAAGTATCCATTGGTGAGAAAAACAAAAAGCCAAGGTCAGGACCTCAGGGAAATTCCAATATTTCAGGAGATGGTGGAGGAAGAGATGCTTGTGAAAGAGATAGAGTTGAATCAGCCCAAGAGGTTGAAGATCTCAGAAGACAATAGGGTGATAGACGCCAAGGGCCCCCAGGTTGGGGTTGCCATCTGACTTTCCAGAGGCAGAAATGGAATCCGGGAGGAAGTGGAACTTCCAGTGAATCCGGGATTGACTGGAGTCCTAGATATCCTGTGCTTCCTGCTGCTCCACGGCTGCTCTGCCATTCCGGCAGCATTTGGAAGACTGACGCGTGGTTCTTATTTTTGGACACTTGGTTATCTGGAGTGATAAGAAAGGAGGGACTGGAACTTAGTTATGCGTTAAAATTCAGATCATCCCTTTACTATAATGCTGGCTGTTCATTTACTTTCCTCTGCATGAATTTTTTCTACTGGAACACTTAATGACTTTGAAAATTAACTGGTTTTCATTTTATCTCCAAAACTGGCTAGAAAGTACCTAGGAGGAGAAGCAGACCCCAGTTTCTCCCCCACACACTCACTGTTGGTGTCGTTAGACTTGACAGCTCACAGCTCACCAAGTTTCTTGGCAATCCTTATTATTTGCAATAATTACCAAGGTAACCGCGTGGAATATTTTCTCTGAATTAAAATTCAGCATAGCACATCAATTCTCGGGGATCTCTGCCTTCTCAGGCCACTGGGTAGTTGGTCAGTCCCTCTCCTTTTCCTGAACTCTGTTAGGTCCAGAAGGCGTGGTGGTCTGCTGGTCTTCATCCTTGCAACAGCACTTCTGGGGCAACTCCTTTGGGTCCCCAGAGGTCTTTAATCCCTGTCCACTCTCCCTTCGGAGGCTAGTCACAGCCACATAGACCTTCTGTGTATGTCACTCACACCACATATTTACTTTTCCTTCAAATTCTATATTAAAAAATCTCTTGCATAAACCAGCTTGATTACTTGCATCCTTTATAAAGGTAAACACTTGGCTTGCTTTTTGAAAGAATACTGCCTTTCCACCTGAATGTTTCTATTTTTATATTCTCCTTTCTCTTGCAGTGCTTGCAGCTAAACTCCCAATTTAGTGTCACAAAACCAACAGACTCTCTGCTTGTATAGCTCTTGGCCAAACTTGTCAGTTTTTATTTTATCTGTTTACTTGTTTGGCTTAAAGATCTAAAGAGACAGGAATTGTGTATGTACTTTTTTTTAACTCACCAGTGCAAATTCTATCTGCAATTTAAGCTCACTGCTTTTTAAAGTTAGGGAGTTTGGGATGGACATGTACACACTGCTATATTTAAAATGGATAACCAACAAGGACCTACTGTATAGCACAGGAAACTCTGCTCAAGGTTATGTGCTGGCCTGGATGGGAGGGGAGTTTGGGGGAGAACGGAGACATGCATATGTATGGCTGAGTCCCTTCGCTGTTCACCTGAAACTGTCACAATCTTGTTCATTGGCTATATCGCAATATAAAATAAAAAGTTTTTTTTTTAAATTGCAATATATGGTACCAGAGGCAAAGAGAAGAGGTACATTCTAGAAATATGGTCCTGTGGTCCCTAGAAATGGATGTGGGAAGGGCAGATTTATCCACTCCTGAAGCTATCCGGAGCAGTGCAGTGGCATCTTGAGGGATGGGTCAGTTTAGTTTAAAGCTAGAGGTCCGTTTAAGCTGAGAACTAGACGATGAAGCATCGGGATGGAGGGTGAAGGAGCTTATTAATCAAGATATGAGCTAAAGTGAGTGGTCTCACTCCTGGGAAGCTGGAAGGATGGGAGGAGGGCTCAGAGAGAGAGAAGTTGGGCTGGTTTAGGATAAATTTTGCTAGGTCAGGGAGTCTGAGCCCCAATTCCCTCTTATCTTTCATTTTACATCCTCTTGCTCTCATTTCTCAGAAAGATGCCAGTAGGAAAATCTGAACTGAATAGGAAATATGACTGGTGATATAAAAATGCTGAAGAACCTTAAATGAAACTGCAACCTACTACTCCTTTTAACAGTGGAAGCAGGGAAATCTTGAATGAGGCAGATACAAACCACTGGTTTCCAGAAAGTCGACTCCAAAACTTACAGTAAAAATTAGGTGTTAACTTCCAAGATTGTTAAAAGGGAAACTGTTCAAGATGAATGGGAGGCTAAAAAAATATGGTTTAATTAACTATGAGAAATCCAATCTGAAGCCATCCTGATAAAAAAGGAAAAATACATTTGTATAATAAGCCAGGAAGAAGTCTTATTGGAGTTACTTGTAAAAAAAATCTACATAAAAAATGGAAGGAGAGGAATATAACCAAGGACAGATATAAAGATGGCTTTAGTCTGTCTGTGAAAAAAATAATTTTGCAATAAAATAAAAGAAAAGCTAGCGTCTCCAACGAGTTGAAACTTGCAAAAACACTCAAGCAGAGTAGTAAAACGGTCTTTAAAACCTGTGTTCTCAGTAAAGATGTGTAGTACTGCTCTGCTTTTGTGACTTTTAATAATATAAAAGACCAATAGAGAACATTTCTTTATCATCTATAATAACTTGGTCTTATTAATAGCATATTTTAATTACTAATAATTTCATACTTTAGAACAGCTTACATATGCTACTATTTTAAACAGTATTTGATGTTTTTTAACACATTTTCGTATATGAGAAAATTGAAACTTTGCATTCACTATCATTTCACTTAAGGCATTTTGTGTTTTGCTTATATATAATTTTGTTTTGCATCTTTGCAACTTGATATAAAACATCTATAACAAATTTCATCCTGCATAAAGAAACAATTACAGTCCATTCAAGTGAAAGAGGTTTTATCCTCTGATCATTTTTTTTCTGCTTTAGATATCTACAAACCATGTTTTATCCACTGCCCTCGGCATAGCTTGAATCCTAAATTTTTAGCGAGAACTGAGCTTGCATACACTCAGTCTAGAAACCATGCCTTCACGATGATTGCCTCATTCTTCCTTCTTCTTTTTCAAACATCCGTGTACAAGGTCTTCTGTTTTTCAGGTTTTTGTTTTTTTTTTTTCCTCTTGACTTTTCAAATTAAAATATTTGCCATTACTTGTTCTGATATTAAGTGTTTTTCCCTTGTCAGCATCCAGGAACAGAACTTACATAAAACTATACTTCTGTTTTTCTTTCCTTCTTATTTACATTTAATCTTGATGATGTCTTGCTCTTTTTTTTTCCTATCTGAATCCTTGACTTCAGAAGAATTGACATGGATCTCTGTATACCTCACTAATTAAACCTGTCCAATTGACATCTTGTGTCAACTAAACAGCCTCAGTCAGACTTTCATGTCAGCATCTTGAGATAAGTAGCAGGTGATATTTTCTCATTTTATATTGGGAAAAGGCAGACAGAGACTAAATACTTTGTCTGAGTGAGGGGTTGTTTAATTAGTTGATACTAGTTCCTGATAAGTTATATAAATTACATTTGGACCACGATATCATTGAGTTTCGCTTTCCAAAGAATTGGGTATTCTCGTGTTTCGGCATTCCAGCTAAATTATAGATTGGGTGATTTTCCACCCTTAAATTCTCTCTTTTTCCAGTGTGTTATTTATTCTTCTGCTCTTACTGTAGAGGGTGGTGGCTATTCCAAGGGCAGCTGTACTTTCAGATTTAGGGTTCTTTGGAAGGGAAGGAAGTATTTGAAAAATTACTAAGAATTTATTATTTATTTATCCTTTCTAGACCATGTCACTAGGGTTTTGAATTCATATCATCTTATCTTTAAGCAAAAGGAATAAAGTAAGTATAGATTTGATGGAAAGAAACTAACAAGTATGTTAGGATTAAACTGTCCTAGGTGTTTTCCAGTCCTCCTTTGAAAGTAGAGAAAAAAAATCCATGCTTTAACCTAGATAAATAGATAGATATTAACCAACCAAAAAGGAGCAGTGGGTGCTTGGTTAGAAATGTGTACTGTGGGAATTACATGCTGTGGCCCCGTTTTGTGGGATTCAAGTCACCACCAAGTGGCATAATGCTCCTTGGAAAGGGAGGTGATGGGAGAGAATTGAGAAAAAGGAGGCGGCTCCTGCAGAGACCTGGTCATTAGTCCAAAAAGATAGTTTCTTCCAGATAATGTACAAAAATAGAATGGCTGTTGGGGGAGAAAGAACAGCCAGAAAGAAACAATGCTGTAAAAGGCTTTATCTAGCAAATGTTAGCCCTCCCTGACTAGTCTTGAAACAACTTTGGAAGAAAGTCTTTAAACAAGCTACTTTGCAGTTCCCCAGATCTTTTCCACTTTGTAGCAAGATAACGTGCTTTACATGAACATTATCAGTTTCAAGATTCTCTAACTAATGCTCCCTGCTTCCCTCATATCCCAGGAAGGAGGAGGGCTGAGAACTGGGCCACGGGATTGATGCCTCATCGTCTTCTGCCTCCTCTTCCTCCTCTTCAAGGGAGTCTTCACAAGGACCCGGGGAACAGGATTGTGGTTGTCAAGGCAGAGAGGGTCTGGAGGGTGGACAGAGTTTGGGATGAACAGATGCAAACTGTTACATAGAGAACAGATAAACAGCAATGTCCTACTCTACAGCACAGGGACCTATATTCAACGTCCTGTGATTAAGCCCTAGTGGAAAAGAATATGAAAATTAATATGTATATTCATATAACTTCATCACCAAGCTGTACAGCAGAAATTAGTACAACATTGGAAAGAACTCTACTTCAACAAATTAAATAAGCTATAAGGATATATTGTACAGCACAGGATATATAGCCAATATTTTATAATTTTAAATGAAGTGTGGTCTATAAAAATGTGGAATCATTAAGTTGTAGTCAAAGTATAAGTCACTCAGTGGTGTCCAGCTCTTTGTGACCCCATGGACTATAGCCCACCAGGCTCCTCTGTCCATGGGATTCTCCAGGCAAGAATACTGGAGTGGGATTCCCTTCTCCAAGGAATTTTCCTGACATAGAGATCAAATCCTGGTCTCCTGCATTGCTGTGGTTTCTTTATGGTCTGAGCCACCAAGGAAGCCCACATACCATGTTTATGCCTGACACTAATATAATATTGTAAATAAAAAACAAAAAAATAGTCTTCAACACTGCTTTCCCTGGAGTCTTCAGTTCAGTTCAGTTCAGTCGCTCAGTCGCGTCCGACTCTTTGCGACCCCGTGAATCACTGCACGCCAGGCCTCCCTGTCCATCACCAACTTCCGGAGTTCACTCAGACTCACGTCTATCGAGTCAGTGATGCCATCCAGCCATCTCATCCTCTGTCGTCCCCTTCTCCTCCTGCCCCCAATCCCTCCCAGCATCAGACTTTTCCAATGAGTCAACTCTTCGCATGAGGTGGCCAAAGTATTGGAGTTTCAGCTTTAGCATCATTCCTTCCAAAGAAATCCCAGGGCTGATCTCTTTAGAATGGACTGGTTGGATCTCCTTGCAGTCCAAGGGACTCTCAAGCATCTTCTACAACACCACAGTTCAAAAGCACCAATTCTTCAGCGCTCAGCCTTCTTCACAGTCCAACTCTCACATCCATACATCACCACTGGAAAAACCATAGCCTTGACTAGATGAACCTTTGTTGGCAAAGTAATGTCTCTGCTTTTGAATACGCTATCTAGGTTGGTCATAACGTCCCTTCCAAGGAGTAAGCGTCTTTTAATTTCATGGCTGCAATCACCATCTGCAGTGATTTTGGAGCCCAAAAAATAAAGTCTGACACTGTTTCCACTGTTTCCCCATCTATTTCCCATGAAGTGATGGGACCAGATGCCATGATCTTAGTTTTCTGAATGTTGCTTAAAATTCAGCCAAAAGCCAACATCTCCTAAGCTTTCATTTTGTTCCATTTTTCTTTTCCCTATATTCCTCTACAATAAATCAACATAATAAGGTAGCAACAAACACAGTGTCATCACTCCACAATCTCTGCTCTTGTGAATTGTGTGTAGGAAAGAAATGTCCTTCAAAGTCTTTTGACTTATTTCACTGTCCTTAGTAAAAACTACTGTAAGAGAAAGATAATAATCAATAAATATTAAATAATATGAACAAGCTAAAGAAACTAAAGAACCTCTTGATGCAAATGAAAGAGGAGAGTGAAAAAGCTGTCATAAAATTCAACATTCAGAAAACAAAGATCATGGCATCTGGTCCCATCACCTCATGGCAAGTAGATAGGGAAACAATGGAAACAGTGAGAGACTTTTTATTTTCTTGGGCTCTAAAATCATTGCAAGTGATGACTGCAGCCATGAAATGAAAAGGCACTTGCTCCTTGGAAGAAAAGCTATGACCAAACTAGACAGCATATTAAAAAGCAGAGACATTAACTTTGCCAACAAAGGTCTGTCTAGTCAAACTATGATTTTTCCAATAGTCATGTATGGATGGGAGAGTTGGACTATAAGGAAAGCTGAGCACAGAAAAATTGATGCTTTTGAACTGTGGTGTTGTAGAAGACTCTCGAGAGTCCCTTGGACTGCAAGGAGATCCAACCAGTCAATCCTAAAGGAAATCAGTCCTGAATATTCATTGGAAGGACTGATGCTGAAGTTCCAATACTTTGGCCATTTGATGCAAAGAACTGACTCATTGGAAAAGACCCTGATTTTGGGAAAGATTGAGGGCAGTAGGAGAAGGGGATGGCAGAGGATAAGATGGCTGGATGGCATCACCGACTCAATGGACCTGAGTTTGAGCAAGCTCTGGGAGTTGGTGATAGACAGGGAGGCCTGGCGTGCTGCAGTCCATGGGGGTCGCATAGAGTTGGACACAACTGAGTGACTGAACTGAACTGAGCTGAACTGAACTGAATATGAACAAAAAGTATATGGATGTTTTTTAAGCTTCACAGAAAAAAAGAATTTAAAGACATCAATTTCCAGGAAAATTATTCTTGTAACCAGTCCAAAAAGCTTTTTCTTTTTTTTCCCATCAGAAGAACAAACTAAAGAAGTAGAAATGCCAAATCAAACAAACCCTTAGCATTAGATATATTCTGGAACTTGTGAAATTGAATTAGCATTTTATTTTTATTTTTTTTTTTGAATTAGCATTTTAAAATGAATCCAAATGCCCCTTTAAATAAGTAACCCTCTTTCCCCAATTTTTCCCCCAATGATGACAGGCAGTACACATGCAGTTCACTGCATGCTCATATTTAAGAAAACATATTATTGGAAGAGAAATTTTCTTCCATCAAAATCCTAGTTTAAAGAGGGAAACTTGAATTACTTGTATGTGGGCAGCTGATGAGAATAATAAAAATAATCCTTGTATCAAATCTTTTCTCATGAAAGGAAGGGGATGAGAAGAAATACAGGCAGTCAGAGAACGTTTCTAAAACTCTTGGTGGCTCAGATGGTAAAGAATCTGCCTACAATGCAGGAGACCCAGGATCCATCCTGGGTTGGGAAGATCCCCTGGAGAAGGAAATGGCAACCCACTTCAGTGTTCTTGCCCAGGAAATCTCCTGGACAGAGGAGCCTGGAGGGCTGTAGTTCACGGGTTCACAAAGAGTTGGACATGACTGAATGGTTAATAAACTAGCTCTATAGTGAAGACTTTCCTTTCCTGCAAATGACTGAGTCCAAAACAGGAGATTTGCAAAATGTGGGAATAATTTTAACTCGTTTAATATTTTTCTAATACAAATAAAATCCAGACCTAATGCTGACATAGTCCATACACTGACACTGTCAAAATCAGTAGATTCACTAGGAAGGAGTTCTTCATGGCTTCTGTGGCTTTTCTTTTTTGTGCCCCAGATGCATCCTGAGGATGTCACAGTGTGAGCCCTGCAGACGTTGAACATTATGCTGGCACGTCGCCAAGATATTAGCATTACCTTCATAGGTCACCTGGACAATCTTGCTCTCTTACATCATCACCAATCGTTTGATCCAATGACTGTAAATTCAATAACCAACCCATCTTGCTAACATTCTCTGCCCATTCTTAGCCCCTTTGCCACAGCTCCTAACCCCTCTCATCTCTGAAGATCTTTTTGCTATTCTTTAAAATATTCATTTAGCCTCTTTCATTCCATGATTAGCTCTTGCATCATTCTAGGATCACCATATCCCTGCTTCCCTGATAGCTCAATTGGTAAAGAATCCACCTGCAGTGTAGGAGACCCCAGTTTGATTCCTGGGTTGTCGGGAAGATCCCTTAGAGAAGGAAAAGGCTACCCCCTCCAATATTCTGACCTGGAGAATTCCATGGACTATACAGTCTGTAAACATGGACTTTACAGTCCATGGGGTCGCAAAGAGTCAGGCATGACTGAGCAACTTTCACTTTAAATTTAGCTTTCCCACCTCAGTGACTGTCTTTTTTGATCGTGGTCAATGACTGTCCCTGGTGCTGCTTTTTCCCTAGTGGAGTTTATTAATCTATGTCTATCTGTTGACCTGTGAATAGGAAGTTATTGAACTTGGAACATTGCCTACATCCGTTGGATCATCGAAAAAGCAAGAGAGTTCCAGAAAAACATTTACTTCTGCTTTATTGACTACACCAAAGGCTTTGACTGTGATCGTCACAACAAACTGTGGCAAATTCTTAAAAAGATGGGAATAGCAGACCACCTGACCTGCCTCCTGATAAACCTGTATGCAGGTCAGGAAGCAACAGTCAGAAATGGACATGGAACAACAGACTGGTTCCAAATCGGGAAAGGAGTACATCAAGGCTGTATATTGTTACCCTGCTTATTTAACTTATATGCAGAATACATCATGCAAAATCCCAGACTGGATGAAGCACAAGTTGGAATCAAGATTCCTGGGAGAAATATCAATAACCTAGATATGCAGATGACACCACCCTTATAGCAGAAAGCAAAGAAGAACTAAAGAGCCTCTTGATGAAAGTGAAAGAAGAGAGTGGAAAAGCTAGCTTAAAACTCAACATTCGGAAAACTAAGATCATGGCATCTGGTCCCATCACTTCATGGCAAATAGAAGCGGAAACAATGGAAACAGTGAGACTTTAATTTTGGAGGCTTCAAAATCACTGCAGATGGTGACTGCAGCCATGAAATTAAAAGATGCTTACTCCTTGGAAGAAAAGCTATGACCAACCTAGACAGCATATTAAAAAGCAGAGACATTACTTTGCCAACAAAGGTCCATCTAGTCAAAGCTATGGTTTTTCCAGTGGTCATGTATGGATGTGAGAGTTGGACTATAAAGAAAGCGAATTGATACTTTTAAACTGTGGTGTTGGAGAAGGCTCTTGAGAGTCCCTTGGATTGCAAGGAGATCCAACATGTCAATCCTAAAGGAAATCAATCCTGAATGTTCATTGGAAGGACTAATGCTAAAGCTGAAACACCAGTACTTTGGCCATAACTGATGGCCAATACTGATGCAAAGAACTGACTCATTGGAAAAGATCCTGATGCTGGGAAAGACTGAAGGCAGGAGGAGAAGTGGACAACAGAGGGTAAGATGATTGGATGGCATCACCAACTCAATGGACATGAGTTAGAGCAAACTTCGGGGGCTGGTGAAGGACAGGGAAGCCTGGCATGCTGCAGTCCGTAGGGTCGCAGAGTCGGACACGACTGAGTGACTGAGCTGAACTGAACCCGGAACACACAAAATGCTTAGAATAACTTTTTGGCACCGATGTGACCGATGTGGACTTAATTATCATATGTGCACATGAAATTGAATACTAGAAGCTTCCTGATTTCTAATATGAAAATGAGTTTCAAATGAATCATTTTCTTGCTACTTTCTTAAGGTAGCTTTATCAATTTCAGCAGGATACCAAAGGATTTTTATTACACAGAAGTTGATAATGAGGATGAACCTTTGGCTTATTTATTTATTTATTTATTTTGCCATTCTATATGGACTGCAAGGAGATCCAACCAGTCCATTCTGAAGGAGATCAGCCCTGGGATTTCTCTAGAAGGAATGATGCTAAAGCTGAGACTCCAGTACTTTGGCCACCTCATGCAAAGAGTTGACTCATTGGAAAAGAGTCTGATGCTGGGAGGGATTGGGGGCAGGAGGAGAAGGGGACGACAGAGGATGAGATGGCTGGATGGCATCATTGACTCAATGGACGTGAGTCTCAGTGAACTCTGGGAGTTGGTGATAGACAGGGAGGCCTGGCATGCTGTGATTCATGGGGTTGCAAAGAGTCGGACACGACTGAGCGACGGAACTGAACTGAACTGATATGAGATGCAAAAGAAACTTTTTTCAAATAGAGACATGGTTGACACATAAAGTTGTGTAAGTTTAAGGGGTGTGGTGTGTTGATTTGACACATTTATATGTTGCAAATTGTTACCACGGTAGTGTTATCTAGCACCTTCATTACATCACATAGTTCTATTTTTGTGGTGAAAACATGTGAGATCTACTCTGTTAGAAACTTTCAACCATAGAATGCAATACTGTTGACTATATTCACCAGGTTACACGCTACACCCTCAAATCTTACTCATTTTCTAGGTTTATATCCTTTGACCAACATCACTCCCATTTCCCTCATCCACTTCACCTCCATCTCCTGAAAACCACCATTCTCTCTTTTTTTTTTTTTACATTGAGCAAAATTCCCTGTGCTATACAGTAGGTCCTTGCTGGTTATCCACTGTAAATATAGCAGTGTGTACATGTCACTCCCGAATTCCCGAACTATCCCTTTCCCCAATCCTTCCACCTGGTAACCAGAAGTTCATTCTCCGAGTCTGTGAATCTGTTTCTCTTTTGCAGATATTACCTTTCAAATGCCTGTATTACAGTCTTATATTAGCTTCAGGTGTACAGCGCAGTGATTCGATAGTTTTATGCATTACAAAACGATCACCATGATGAGTCCAATTACCATCTGTCAGCATACAAAGTTATTACCAACGTTATTGTTATCCATATTCCCCGTGCTGTACATTAAATCCCCATGGGCTATTTATTCTACAAGTGGAACTCTGTACCTCTCAATCGCCCTTACCTATTACACTCAGCCCTCTCCTCCCTCCCCTCTGGCAACCAGCAGCTTCGTGTCTGCATCCATGAGTCTGTTTTTGTTTTGTTGTTTTTAAGATTTTACTTGTAAATAAAATCACATGGCATTTTCTTTCTCTGTCTGACTTATTTCACGTAGCATAATGCCCTCTCATTCTAGCCATGTTTTCATTTATGGCTGAGTAGTAGTCCACTGGGAGAAGGCAATGGCACCCCACTCCAGTACTCTTGCCTGGAAACTTCCATGGACGGAGGAGCCTGGTGGGCTGTAGTCCATGGGGTCGCTAAGAGTCGGACACAACTGAGCGACTTCACTTTCACTTTTCACTTTCATGCATTGGAGAGGAAAAGGGCAACCCACTCCAGTGTTCTTGCCTGGAGAATCCCAGGGACAGCGGAGCCTGGTGGGCTGCCGTCTATGGGGTCGGACACGACTGAATCGACTTAGCAGCCGCAGCAGCAGTATTCCATTATATACCTGTGGAATAGTACATGTATTATCTATACCCCACACCTTTATGCATTCATCTATCATATCAATGGACTCTCACGTTCTATGTTTTTGGATGCACAGGATGAAGCTTTCCGGAGCACCATCCTATTTCCTGTGCTAAATACCACTAGATCTTGACAGAAGGGGAAGCTGTTTGTTCATGACTCCTGGAGGTTGTAATATGTCACAGGGTAACGCCTGCCATGCACAGCCTTTCATAACAGTGCTATGCAAAGTAGAGACTTAAAACAGTCGACAATACAAGACTGAACTGGTGGCCTGGACAGCTTCACCGAGCCCACAAAAAACCAGCTCCCTGCTCCTCGTGCGCTCGCCCAGCAACCTAACGGCTGGCCGCTCGTTTTTTGCTGAGCTCAATGCCACTTCTCACCCCAAATTTACTGGCTTGGCAAAGTTGCAAATTTTATTACGCAAAAGTTGAGAAAGAGCAAAGCTGAGGAGTGCTAAAAACAGTACCTTTTGCTACTGTGTAGCATCTGTATTTGGGGAGCAGGGTGTTTTATTTATAGCTATCTATTAATACATTAGCAAAAGATACAGAAAGAAACACACACACACAAAATAGCTTTATCAAATAGTTTCCAGTGTTCAAGTGTAACATTAAAAACAAGAACAGCAACAGAAAACTATTCTACTGGGGGAGAAAAGCCATCTTCTTGACCTCTCTCTCCCTTCCCTTCCCTTTCCTCTCTGAGCTGGACTGTGGCTGCAAAGAGCCTTTGACCTGCTTGGTTCTGGAGGGCTGGGCTGGAGCCTGGGGCCTGGGGAGGGAGGTGGGATCCCTTTTATTACTTTGTCCAGCGACTTTAACCTTCTCCTCTCCTCCTCCCATCCCAGCCAGCCTTCAGGGGGAGAAGCAGTGGCAGCATTTAGCTTGTAAAACTGGTTTGTTGGGGTTCTTCCTCCCTCCCGCTCTTGCTTCTTGGCAAAACGTTTTGCTGGGCAGCTGCCCTGCAGATAGCTGCCTTCTCTGCACTTGGAAGGGGCTCCCACTTCCTCCTCCAGTAAGCACGGCAGGAGGACAGACCCAGCCATTGCCCCAAGATGCACAAAGAAAAATGGAAACACAGACACATTCATGTCCGTGTGCATCCTGGAAATTTCAGATTAAAAGAGGTGGGGGCTGGATGGGTCTTGGAACCATGGGACCCTCCCAGATCTGAGACCTCGTGCATTGACTTGAACAGAAGGTCTGGGGTGCTGGGAGGGGGGTCAGAAGCTGCTGCCTACATTTTGTATTTATAATTTAAATAAGTCACCAGATGACACAGCCAAGGAGGGGAGGGCGGGCTGTGGGAAGGTGTGTGGGCAGGTGCATTTTGCTTCACTTTTCCACCTGATCGCTGGGTGCTGCTGGCACCCACAAGGGCATCCTCATCAAAGTGGGGGCAGTTAAGAGATGGGCTTCCTTGCCAGAGGGTATCCCGGGCTGGACCCAGAGAGACTGGGAGGGGCTGGGCGGTAGTTTCTGGGGAGAACAGGTAGGTACTAACTGTGGCCAGTGTTTTGTTAAATTTTGCAGGAGGTTAAAAAAAAAAAAAAAAGAATGGGGGTGGGATACAGTTCTGCCGAGACACATTGCCCAGGGCACCTCTGCTTCCTTAGGGGAAGCTTGGATCCTGTGAATGCAACTCAGGTCTTCTCTGCGCTTCTGGGTCCTGCTGGTGGGAGGAGGTGAGAAGATGCTGGCCAGAGCTGGCTCCCTGCCAGGTGTCAGCCAGTCTGAGGGGAGCTGTGCCCTCCTTGGCCCCCAGGGCGGGGCAGAGGTCAGCACACAGAGAGGAGGCAGAGGGCCCAGGCAGAGACCCCTGGATGGAGGCCTCTCCTGGGGGGCCGGGAGGGAGGGTTCCTGACTCTTCCCCCGGAGGGCGGGTGTGTGGAGGTGGATTTAGAGTGACACACGATGAGGAAATGGAAGAAGCATCTATTTGATGGTGTCCCCAGGAGTGAGACCCAGACAGGTCTTTCTCTGGGTCAGGAAAGATGCTGTAAATTTATCCCAGGGGCCTAACTCAGCCGCACCAAGGACTTTGAGGAAGCCAGGAAATTCTGGGCACCTCAGCTGTCTCACTTGAAAAATGAGGCTAATTGAAAAGGCCAAGTGTCTTGTCTTCATGTCTTCTTTCGCGCAAGACAGCAGGCTGTCTCCTCGGATAACTGCCCTGTGGGAACCTCAGGGGCTATGTCATAGTTACGGAGACAGGAAATCGCTTTGAAAACATAAACACATTATTATTAAATGTGAGGTATTATCTGATCCCTTATTCAATGAGGGCATTTCCTCCTTCCGAGCACGATCCGCATGGCATGTTCACCTAACCCTGCACAGGGACACCCCTTGGACTTACAAGCAAAAGCCATAGGAAAACAAAGATCCAGAAAAGATGTCCCGAGGTAGAGAGTGCGTAGACTCTTCCGAGGGGCAGCCTGCTTTCTGCGTCAGGCGTCAGCCCTTCCCTTCCTAAGCTCCCTCCTCAGGTGGCTGCCTTGCTTTCTGTTACTTATTTGGAAGCCGAGGCTGTGCCTTTTTGGCCTGAACATCCGCCCCTGTAGCTCTCCGTCTCCCCCTGGCGTTCCTCTCTGCCTATTTCTTAAGATTGGTGCCCCACCCCCTCCAAGGTGGAGGGGACCCGGGGAAGCGAAGAGGGGGAGAATACAAAAATAAAAAGTTCATGGGGGGGGGGGGGCGTTTCTAATCAGCAATCCTGAAAGGATTGGGTATGTGCCTAAAAGGATTCTTTCTTTCTTTTAAACTTTCTTTCCTTGACAATCCTTCTCCAATCTTTCCCACTGTGGACGCAAAGAACTTGAGGGGAGGAGGATCAGAATTCAGAGAAAAGTGTGTGGATCTATCTGCCAAGATAAACTGACCCCGAGTCGGTGGGGAGAGGGGATGGAGGGAGAGAGTCCCCCTGTCTGATCAGCACTAAGGAATCAGAGAGACATAAAAGGCAAGTGAAGCGAACAACAATTAAAAAAAAAAATCCCCCCCCCCCTCCCCGGACACAACAATACAATCTATTTAAACTGGAGCTCATACTTTTCATACCAATGGTATGACTTTTCTGGAGTCCCTCTTCTGATTCTTGAACTCCGGGGCTGGCAGCTTGCAAAGGGGAAGCAGACGGCTGCGCGCCGCACGGGCAGGTTTACCAAAGGTCCCTCTCTAATGGGTATTTTCTTTTTCTTAGCCCTGCCCCTGAATTGTCAGACGGCGTCTGCCTCTGAAGTTAGCAGTGATTTCCTCTAGAGCCCGGCCTTATCTCCGGCTGCACGTTGCCTGGTGGTGACTAATGACACAATAACATTGTCTGGGGGCTGGAATAAAATCGGAGCTGTTTACCCCCACTCTATAGGGGTTCAATATAAAAAGCCGGCCGAGAGCTGTCCAGGTCAGACGCGCTCCTGCCTCCGCGCTGGGACCGGCGCCTCCAGGGTCCGCGCGCCGCCGCCGCCGCTGCCGCCGCCGCGTGCGTCCTGGGACCGCTCGCTCTGCCTCTCCGCAGAGCAGAGACTTCTTTTTTTCTCTCCGTTAAACAGCAATCAGGCCGAAGTACCATTTTGAGATCCGGAGAACCCGAAGCGCTTGGAAAGAACTGAAGCTGATTTTTTTTTTTTCCCTGCACTTTTTCTTTTTTTATTCCCTTTGAGTTTAGTTTGCAGGGGGAAAGATTTTGAATCCTTCCTTTAATCCGCTCCCCTCCCCAGAATGGATTATTTCCCCATGATTTTCGCTCTGCTGTTTGTGGCTTTCCAAGGAGCTCCAGAAGCAGGTAGGCACGGTGACTTGTAAAATCCTTGAATACTGTGGTCTTTTTTTCCACCTTAATGCTTTTCTTGCTTCTGTTTCTCCCACTGCGTTTTTATGACTGCCGCTCAGAAATCAAGTGTAGGAGGGTTAGTGCTCAGAGCTGCTGAAGTTTTCTAGCAGTGGGGGGGGGTGGAATCCTCTGTGTAAGACCATTGCTCCTCTAGCATTAAAGTGACATGATTATTATTGCCTAGTGTGTTTCTTGGCTTTTAAAAATATGACTTAAAGACAAGATGTAATTTAGCTAAATGTGTGTTTGCAATCTTTCTGTTCAGACAGGTAAAAGGACATATAGGTATTTATATCTTATTCAAATACTGTTTTAATAGTGTGTTAATGTGTAAAATATTCATACTTTTCAACTCGAAGCCAAGGAATTTTATTCAAGTCATTCAAGCAGTTTATGCACATTAAAATCACCTGCAGAACAGTCTGGGGAAAAAACCCTTCAGGCAGTTTCAGGGTGAAGCAGATGTTTTCTTTAAAATTTGTCATTATTGACTGTGGGTTTCTTTTGGCAGGGTTTTGGCACTCACAACAGTGTGAGCTCCATTTCCAGTGTTATTCACCTGTCCTGGGAGGGGAGCTAGAATAAATCTCGGCTACCAAGGGATTTAGATAGTGTGTGCGCATCTGCCCGTTTCTCTCTTTCTAGGGTCAATGCACTTTTTTTGTCTTTTCGTGACCCCGACTGAAGAGAAAAGGATGTCAAGGGAATGAAAATCCTGGAATGTGTCTGATCATTTGAAATGTACAAAATTGGGCAGATAAGCTGCAGGGCTAACTTGTCAGTAAGAGGAGACAAGGCTGCCGTGAGGAAGGGGGAGCTGGTAGATCCCACGCACGCCCTCCAGTTCCCGGGATTTAGAATCCAAAGCCCACAGAACCTTGTCTGGGTTCCAAGAGCGGCTGCTTGGTGATCCCTTCAGTCTGGGGTTCGCCTGTTCAACTGACTTCTCTCTTTCCAATCACCTCCCCGAAGCTCTGGATTTCCACCTAAGTTCTAGAGGTGCTGCTCTTCTGAGCTACTCCCTGCCTTAACACAAGGTGGGAAGCAGTGGTACTGAATGAAAGGTCATCCCGCCTGGGGAAGTGGCTCGGAGTCTAGGGAAAGACAGTATGACTTACTTAGTTTGAGGTTGTTTTGGTCATCAGCCCATTTTAAGCCACGGTAGGCTGCGCTCGGTTCCATGTAGAAGCCAACCTAAATGTCTCCTAAGCAGTGTTTCTAAGTATTTCCTTGAAGGCTGCGTCCTTCGTGGGGCTGGCAACTCCCTTTTCAGGTGGTGGTTTCCCCTGCACTTGTTTAATCTCTCTGAAGGCGGATAAGCCAGTGGCGACACAGGTGAAGTCATGTTAAGGAGAGGGGGAAAAAATCATCCTTTTTCCTCTGTGTTTCTTGCCGGAGGCTGGTGGTGTGCTTCATCTGCTTTTACCTGCTCTGCTGGGTCTGGCATCCACGCCGTGGCCCGTGTGCCTCCGGGCCTTGGAGCAGACACCTCCCTCTGACCTGATGTCTCTCTCTCCCCAGCGGTCCTGGGCACCGAGCTCAGCGCGGGAGCAGAGGATGGCGGGGAGAAGCCGGCTCCCGCCACGCCCTGGAGGCCCCGCCGGTCCAAGCGCTGCTCCTGCTCTTCCCTGATGGATAAAGAGTGTGTCTACTTCTGCCATCTGGACATCATCTGGGTCAACACTCCAGAGTGAGTCTCTAGAGGGCATCCTTACTCTAGGCTTTCTCCCCTCTGGCTCCACGGGAGACGGGAGCCCCAGTTTCTCTGGTTATTGTCTGGCGTGGTCTCTGAAGGTAGCACAGCTGACCACAGGAAAGTGCCTCCGTGGGCAAAACGCCCCTCCAGAGGGTGTCAGGCATCTCGGGGGTTGGGGGAAAATCTTTGTATTGGGCCTAGGGGTGAATGTTCTCGAATTCTCTGGGTTGAGAAGCCACTGCTGAGGTCATCTGTGGGTTCGTCTAACCTGTGCTTCTCATGGGAGCGTAGAGACTTAAGAGGCAGAAGTGATGACAGAGACTTACAGGCTGTCTCCTCATTTTACTTTTGGAGAAAACTAAGACCCAGATTGTTGAATTTGCAAGGTTGAGTTTGTGCAGACTGAGACCTGGAACTTGAGTGTCCCGACTCCTTTGTCCTTGCCCTTTGGAAAAGCCTATTTCACGACAGCAGTAGGAATACCCTGATCAGATTTCTCTCCTGCCTCCAGAGTGAAGAGAGCAGTTTCTCCCCCTTACTTCCTGCAAAGTAATTCATTCATCAGAAAGAATTGTAAACAAAAAGGCACTGATTGTACCTGCAGAGTCCTGTTATAGCAAGGATGACCAAAATCCAAACAAAATCAAGGCAAACCAAACAAAAACCATGGCAGGCCTAATATTTAGTAAGGTGATAGTTCCAAGGGGAGGACTTTACTCCTCGGGTGAGAATCATAATGAACACGTTGGAAATTACTGGAGAGCCTTCTGGCAAAGAGTCCTTCTATAGCCACATGATCATCACCAAAATCAGCGGAGGTGTGCAAATATGGCACGAGCCGCGCTCCAGGTGGCCTGTTTTGTCCAGCCTCCCTGGGGGCCCCTTTTAGCATATCCACGTATCACTTGAGTTGAAAAATCAGTTTTCAAAATCATATGAGTCATGGTTTTGCATGGAAGTCCCCCACCTGCCAAGAGCTGTTAACTAAGTAGAGAGAAAAGGAAGAAAATGTGAAACAGATACCAAAGCAGAAATGTCATAGTTTTGGCCAAAAAGCAAGGCTGCTGTGTCAAGAAGAAACTGAACTCTGTCGAGTTGACATGCAATGTCATTGACTTAGAGAACGTGATTTTCTCCCGGTTGGGTCCACACCCTCAGGGCCATTGATGGGCACATGGTCCTGACTGTTACCGCTTTTGACTCTAAGTTTCGCTACCAAATGCTGCGGCATGCTCTCCTTCTGTTTTAATGGAAGGCGGTTGGCCCCAAAGAATGCAGCCTTTGGAGAGGATTAATTATGCTCATATCGTCTGTTTCTCTCTTTCCATAATAGGCACGTTGTTCCGTATGGACTCGGAAGCCCTTCTAGGTCCAAGCGCTCCTTAAAGGACTTCTTTCCTACAAAGGCGACAGTCCACAGGAAGAGATGCCAGTGTGCTAGCCAGACAGACAAGAAATGCTGGAATTTTTGCCAAGCAGGAAAAGAACTCAGGTGAGTAGAAACACCTTTGTTTTTGATCAGCTTTTTG